>NC_141287.1:15981223-17181223 GCF_037954325.1 Fistularia commersonii | reverse complement strand
AGAAAAAAAGAGAGAAACGCTTCCTGGTGAATTGTTTGCCTAGGGATGAATCAGGGCTGGTTGAAACTCTCCCGTGGCACAAAATCCAGGAAGTAAATTAATGTCTTTTGTAATTACTGTTCCTCTTAGTAATTATCACACGGGACAATTTATGGATTAACATATTGATTTCACTTGACCCTCGGCAGGGCTTAATTTGGACGGAGGGGGGGGGGGATACTCACGGCTTGCACTGCCAGATGCAAGCAGCCCTCGGGGCCCCGCCGGATGCTTCGCTCTTCAGGCATGTCACGGCGTCTTTAGCCGACGTCCCGCGAGACCAGGATTTGACATTCAAAGGGTCGCGGCCTTTGCTTCGGCTATCTATTCACGGCCCGCCTATTGACTTTTGCCAAACACGGAGAAAGTGCACAAGTGCAACCTAGCAGGATCATTGGTAGGAGTAATTCATTAATCTTCACGCAGCCGATTAGCTCTTTGAAGTCTGATTTTTAAAGAGGCATATTCCTTGCTTTACGAGCCTCCACCCCTTCGAGGCTGTTTAGATAAACCCGAGAAATAAAAAGATTACTTCAAATCATTAGACAAACATCTTAACGTGCAAACGCAGGCTGCCTTTTGCTGCTGATAAGTGTAACCCCGGTGTAATGGCATCTCAGCTGTCGAGCGCTCGGAGTCGGCGTCACGGCGGTAATGCATTGCTGATTATGTCGAGGGGAGAATACTCTGTCAAAACAAAATCAATACGTAGTATAAGTGCCCCCCCGTCGCCGGTGTGCATGCTTGATTAGGCGAGCAACCTGAGGGAGGCGAGTGTGAATGCACCCTCTCCGCCGCTGTGTTCATCAAATAATAAAATAACCTGAGACAGCACCCGCCCTCACCCGGGACAGCATGCTGACAGTACAATTGCTCTGTCATTGATCAAATTGTCATTTTAGGTGGCGTTTTTTGGTATGTCCTCATATGCACACAGGGATATATAAATATATATGTGTGTGTGTGTGTGCGTGTGTGTGTGTGCATGAGTGTGTATATATATATATATCTATATATATAGATATAGATATATGAAAAGACTACATGTCGTGCAGTATTATATGTCTGATGATGAACTCCATCGGAATGTCTCTGTGTCCCTCAGGTATGTCAGACAATGCTGGCATGAAGAGCTCACACAGAGAGGCACCACATTCAGCTGCAACAATGTGACGGTCTCAGGAACTCTGTTATTTCGCTCTTTTGAAAAGTGGGAATTTTCCTCTCTCAATGACATGGGCTTTATCTCGGTCACTTCATCTCCTCAAATAAGATTGATTTCTCCTTTAAGGTTGCATTAGAGTGCCTCTGTCAGCACCAGCTCGGTCCCCGAGAGCTGAGGAGTTCAAATCCATCCTCATGAATTCCACAATTGATGGGAGACATAATGAAAAGAAAAGCGACAATGTGATAAGTATATTCACAAAGGCTGTTTCATTTTAGGTGAGAAATAAAGGTGTGGCGGGGTCTCTCACGAAACTGCCGACAAGCACTTTGATTTTTAGAGAACTTCTGACCGGATCTCGACAATAAAAGGCAATTACGTCGCGTAAGGGACGGCGCGCACGAACAGCGTTTTACACCTCTCAGTTTGTCGAGATTTGATATTGTGCGGAGTCGAAAAACGCTGCCTTTTTTCTCTGAAGGACAACGGGAGAAAGCCAAAATAGCATGTTAGAGTGCTGCCACGGGTTCAAGGAGATTGGATCACTTTTTGTTTGCGTCGTGGCCTCATTTCAGCTTCGGCATAAAGGGAGCAAGACTAGAAGAGGACCAAGAGAGAGAGAGAGAGAGAGAGAGAGAGAGGGAGAAGTCTTTGTGGGGCTGAAGGAAAAGGGGTGGATAAAAAAAATTGCTTTGGTGCATCAGTTTTCCCTGATCTCAACTGCAACTATAAATGTATCTGAGAGATGAGCTATCAGTGGCGGGCTGTGCCACAAGCAGGCCTTTTCTTCCCTGTGTCCCTATGATGAGTTAGCAGGACCTGCAGTGATAAAGCTGATAGAAGGGCCACTATCAGGTGGCAGTCTGGGTAATTACAACTCTCTATTTGGGGCTTTGCAGTGATTTGGCAACGATAAGGTGGAATATAATGAGGAAGAAAGGCCGGTGATAATGTATCTGCTAAATGGTTCAAAATAGTCTATCATGGGAAAAGTCATTTCGGCGCCTCGGGGGAAAAGCGGTGGATCTGAACCGCCGGGCTCCGTGTGAGGACGACGCGGAAGGTTTAAGTTAAACACACACCCTGTGGGGGGGTGGTGGCGATAATCAGAGTTCAAAGATCTGACTTTTCACAAATGTCGGTAAAGGCAATTTTTTAATGATCCAGGAAGTTGTTTGTTTGCCGCTACTATTTTGTTTGCCCCTCAGGATGGGTAGATAATCGGCAACGTGAGATTACATTTAATACTCTGACAAGCGGCGGTTTAGAGACGAAGGTCTTATCAACCTCCCGAACGCCTCATCTCTCTGTGTAGCCATTCTCCTTCCATAATGTGCTTTCAAAGTTTGTTGTATCTGTCGGCTCAGGTCCTCAAAGATTGAACTGACAATCACTCCTCTTCCCTCCCTCCTCGCCATCATTCAAGCTTTGACACACACTCGCTCAAACAAACCTCTGGGCCATTTGCCTGTTCCCGTGCCGAGTCTTTAATACACACCGCGCAGTGTGTTCTATTTTGCATGGTTGTTGCATTGTGAATCACAGAATCCCTCACTTGGGATCATGACCACTATCAATAGTATTTGCACTAATGTGATTAAGTTAATACTGCGCTCTATGAGAGGATTATTTCTCAATTCCTCTTGATATGCGTAATATTTAGGTTGTGGTTGAGTAAATATTTTGGTTCTTCACCAAAATAATTCCCACTCAGACAAAGACAGGAAAGTCTGCCCCGAGGAGTAATAAAGACTGTATAATTAGAATGATTAAAGAACTGCACAACTAATTTGGCACTTATTGAATATATTTTGAGAACACAACATTCAAAATAGGTCACATATTTAAACCACAGGAAAATATTAACTTTATTCACATTAATTATGCATTCATTCAGTCATTCTCTGTGACTCATTTGAGGTGATGCTGGAGTCGGCATTGTCTCTTCACCAATCCCGTCATTATACTGCCTTGCACTTAAGCATATTTTCTCCGTATTGTTGTAGGTGCAAAGACACCTCATTAGACAAAATGACTTGTATAATCTACACGCAATCATCTTTAAATAGTAATCAATTGGACCCCTTACAACCTTAAACTGTTTGTCATTAGCACTTTATCAAAGGCTCACTTAAGATAAGATTCTGTGGCTTATGGGGTGTGATGGTGACAAATTGACTTTCAATACTCGTCACACCACGCCGGGAGCACCTTTGTCCCCTTGGTGTATCTAACAGGTATGCCTCCCTGGAAAATTGTATTTCCAATTTTCAGATTTTGTTTCCCTATTTAACACGTGCATTTTTTTCTAAATAAATGGATATCATCTTAATCTTCCTTTTGCAATTTATTTCACAGATGCGATTAATAAAATAAGAAATATGCCGGATGATGAAAGGATCTACCCGAAAATGTACGCCGATTATGTTTTCGCACAATGCAAGAAAATGAATTACGCCTCCTCCTCCGTAAAGATTCAGTGTTCAACCATAAACACACTTAAATGATATATTCTAACTGCAGTTATTTGACTTGATATGCTGTAAAAAAAAAAAGGAAGGGGGGAAAAAAGTGGAGCATGGACTTTTTTGGAACTCTAAATGGAAAAAAGAAAGGGGATGCCAGTCCTGCTTTTCCACTGCGAGGTCCTCACAGCTGTGCCTCTGCCGGGCCTGCAGGGGAGCAGCCGGAGTGAGGAGGAAGATCCAGGCAGAGCTGTGATCAGACAAGCAGAAAGGAACCACATCAGGAACACAATCGGGACCCCTCCCTCTCCCTTTTCTCCAGACCTCCCTCATAATGAGCAAACTTTCATGTTGCAGTAAATTCACTCTGTGGGGCTTGAAGAGGCAAACAGAGGGAGGGCTTAGACCTGGGAACTTCTTCTTCTCCTTCTTTTGTTTATTTCGGGCAAAGAAACACCATCAGATACCAGTAGGTTAACTGGTGCTCCCTTGAAATCAATTAATTTCGAGTTAATTCCCAGGCTCCCAAGGAGGTAGTGGGGGGTCACTCTGGGAGATAAATTCTTTGAAAATAGAGATACAATACCTGCTCCTAGAGGGGTTGTCGCTGCTTTTATTTCTTGTGATTATCCAGTGATCCTCATCAAAACCTTCCTTATAATATGTTGGGTTTTTTTTTTCCCACTCTCTCCCAGACTTTCTGGATCCGATTTCACAACGATGGCTTTAGCACTTTTTTTTTTTAAGAGTGAAATGTGTGAGATCTCACCGGGCTAGGAGAATTACCCCCCCCCCCCCCAACACACACACACAAATACACACACACAACCTCCACCACATGGGCGTGTTTGTTGCTGCTCTCTGCCTTCTATTTGCATGATATTTTTATTTTTTATTTTATTTTTATATATATATTTTTTTTTCTCCCACTCCTATTCAGCCTTATCGCCGGTGCGCTGTGAGGTGGGAGTGCTGGCTCCGTCTCAGAGGCTGGACTCGGGCTTTATCGGCAGGTATTTCTCCCACTTTCACCAGCTCATCTTGAATTATTTAAGTGTTATTTCCAGGGCCACGGCGAAGGTGAGGATGAGGAGGAGGAAGAGGAGGAGGAGTAAGACACAAACCGAGGTGTTTATGTATGTTTGTTTTTGTTTTTTGTAAATCAGATCTCAATGAAATGACACGAGTGGAAATATATAATTTCTTTTTTTAATTCACTGTAAATATCGAATCGAAACGCATCAAAGAAATCGGGAGCATGGTCGCTGCTTGACAAGGGATAAGGCCGAGCGACTATATGTAAAAATAAATCCCGATTCCAATGGTCAGTTACATAGTAACAAATAATAAATAAAATAATGAAACGAGATAAGAAACGCAGGTAGGGGTGATGCCCCCCCCGTCCCCCAAGGTTACCCCTAAAACGCCCCGCACCCCCCACACCCCCACTCCAGATAAGAACTTCCCACAGTTGCTTATTCATATAATTCACTGCAATTCCGTCTCTTCGGCGGCCGTTCGTGTCACCGGAGCGGGATGCTCCCGCGGGGCGCGTCCCCCCGTGGGGTGGGGGTGGGGGTGGGGGGTACGGGGGTGGGGGGCGTCGTGGCAGCGGACGACGAGCTGGGGGTCCCGGCGCGCCGGGGTGATGCTGATGCTGCGGCTCAGACTCCGGGGTCCGTCTCGCTCTCTCTCTCTCTCTCTCTCTCTCTTTTTTTTTTTTCTTTTTCTCTCCTTCTCTCATCCGGTCCCTCGCACGCAGATCATCCTCGCCAGCGCGTCAGGTTCCCAAGTTCTGAGACAAAACGGGAATCGGGATGTTCTTACTTGACCCCCCCCCATAAACACACACACACACACACACACACACACACACACACACACACACACACACACACACACACACACACAGCTGCAAGAAAAACACACTGATCGTCAGTAAAGGCGTAAGAAAAAAATCCCAAGGTATGTGCGGTATATCATTATTATAAATCGATTATAACATCTGGACACTTGTGAATCACTCGAGTTTACCGTTGACCAACTGAGTGTAAAGGCCTTTTAAAAAAATGTCATTCACATTCTCATTCACATTCACATTTTCGAAATTATTATTATTGTTATTATTGTTGTTGTTGTTGTTAATATTATTATTATTATTATTATTATTATTATTATTATTATTATTATTATTATTATTATTATACGCCAGAAACTGCTAAAACATTAGAGTAAATCATTTAAAAAAAGGAAAACAGAATGCATTCATATCCTAATTTAAAAGCTGGGGCTGCAGCCTAATTCTCTATTTATATTATTGTCTGATACAGCCTGTCGCTATTTCTTTCTTTCCTTCTTTTTTCTTCCGACTTCTCCTTTTTTTGTACATATATAATTATGTACAACGGCGAAGGTGCGAGAACAAACCACTTAAACCTACAATTTGCCCAACAAGTCCCGCAGATAAGTGTAATTGCTTAGTTGAATATTCGACAACCTCATTCCAGTTGTCGATTCGCTGCCCTTGGGAAAGTCCTTTGAAGTGCAAGTGAAAAGAGGGGGGGGGGATTTCGTGAAAGTAATTAATTTCAACAAGCAACGATTAGAAACACTCCAGACCCTCCTCGGCATTGGCGTTATTTGCGACAAATTCCGCAATATCAGAAAATTAAAGAAGACATTATTCACCTTTCTTGTTTGTGCGCTTTTTTTAAAAACCCCAATACAAGCGGCGGCACCGTGGGGATGAAAGGGGAGGGTGACACCGGCGCACACACGCCGGGTGTTGATCGTTCATGTGTGTGTGTGTGTGTGTGTGTGTGTGTGTGTGTGTGTGTGTGTGTGTGTGTGTGTGTGTGTGTGTGTGTGTGACAGGACTGTAAGCGACGTAAAGTTGAGATCCACGCGCACCTGTCGCCCCCGATCACCTGCGTGACGCCGGACGTCGGGGAAAAAACTTCCCGCAGGTAAAGAGAATGAGCGCAAGGTTGCGGGTCCGGTTGGAAAACACCGATCGTTGCACACGCAACGCAAGACGATTCTTCTTTCTTTACAACTCCGGATGGGAATTTGAGAGGAAGAAGTAAAAAAAAAGAAGGAAAAAAAAAAGAAAAAGAGAAAGAAAAAAAAAAGCCCGGCAGTCGCGCCGTGCGCTTTGGGCGTACTGCGCATGCGCTACCGACACTTTCACTACCTGCCACACGGTCGTTGTATTTCACATGGTGCAGCCGCGGTTCCACGGCCACTCGCGTACGCGCAGCCGCCGAGTGTTGGCTGACGGGCCATCGGAGGGAGGGGTGGAAAAACACACACCGTGTTTTTTCTTTTCTTTTTCTTTTTCATCTGTTTTCTTCTTGTCCCGTGTTTTTTTCTTTATTGTTGTTTCGAACCCCGTGCCGCCTCGTCCGGAGCAGCGGATCCAAACATGGAGAGGAAAACATAAGTTGCGCGCTCATCCGGACGCAGACGGTTGTTTTTTTTTATTGATTTACAGAAGAGAATCCAGAGAGGGATGAAGAATTGAAGTTTCCCGTAAGTACGCGGAGATGTGACGACTTTCCTGTGTGCGTGTACGTGCGCTTGTGTGTATGTGTGTGTACGAGTGATCGTTTTTCCAACTTCTGAACGGACCCGTGTCCCCCCCCTCCCCCTCGCCCATCTCCAGGCAGCAGCGCCGACAATGTCCAAGCCGATGGATCACGTTAAACGCCCGATGAACGCTTTCATGGTCTGGTCCAGGGCCCAGCGGCGCAAGATGGCTCAGGAAAACCCCAAGATGCACAACTCGGAGATCAGCAAGAGACTCGGCGCCGAGTGGAAACTTCTCACCGAGTCGGAGAAGAGGCCGTTCATCGACGAGGCCAAGCGGCTGCGGGCGATGCACATGAAGGAGCACCCCGATTACAAGTACCGGCCGCGGCGGAAGCCCAAGACGCTGATGAAGAAAGATAAGTTCTCGTTCCCGGTGCCCTACAACCTGGGCGAGCACGACGCGCTCAAAGTCAGCGGTCTTTCCACTGGAGCACTTTCCGAGTCCGTCATGGGGAACCCGGACAAGGCGGCTGCGGCTGCGGCGGCCGCGGCGGCGCGGGTTTTCTTCAACCCGTCCATGTCCACGAACCCTTACTCGTTTTTCGACCTGGGCTCCAAGATGACCGAGCTCTCCCCGCACTCGTTCCCCTACGCGTCGCCCCTGGGTTACCCGCCGGCCGGCGCCGCGGCGTTCGCCGGGACGGGCGGCGGCGGAGGCGGCGGCGGCGGGGCGCACGGCCACACGCACTCGCACCCGTCCCCCGGGAACCCGGGCTACATGATCCCCTGTAACTGCACGGCGTGGCCCTCGGCGGGGCTCCAGCCGCCGCTGGCGTACATCCTCCTCCCCGGGATGGGGAAGCCTCAACTCGAACCCTATCCCGCGTACGCCGCGGCGTTATGATGGGGCCTCCTCGCCTCTCCCTCACCATTTCCCTCCGCCAATACTTCACTTTGGACTTGCAAGAGAAAAAAAAAGAAAAAAAAAGGAGGAAGATTTAAAAAAAAAAAAAGAAATGTGAAGACAAACCCACGCAAAGCTATTCATGCAATAGTTTTATTATGCATGCACAAACTTGAACATGTGATGAAGTGCTCGTCGTCTCAGATATCACATGTGTATGTATATTGATTAATGCCTTTATCTAAGGTACTTACTTAGAGAACTCTGTTATCTATCGGCCGTCACCCCCAAACCCCCACCTCCCCCCCTCAGCAAGGAGGAAGAAGAAGAGGATGACTGGCACAAGTGAAGACGTCTAAGGGTGGGGTCCGGGGTGATCATTTGTCCTGCGAATTTTTTCATTTTTATTATTATTTTTTTTTAATATAAAAGGCACTCGTTTTTTTTATTTGCACCTGCTTGACGAACCTGTTGGAATGGAAGGGCAGCTGTCAGTGAACACGTTGATCACACGATTATGACTTTTTTTTTTTCTCCCCCCCTCCACCCCCGGATAATTTGTTGTATATGGTTTATGGTTAACAGCTTTTTTTTTTCTTTTTCTTTTTTTTTTGGAGGGGGGGCGGGGGTGTCCTGGAGGATTTGTCACCCCGCACCCTCCTCCTCCTCTTCAGCCATCCCTGACTTGACTGTAAATGTAGAAAAAAAATGTGTACAGACAAAATGACTAGTTTATTTGCCGTTTTAGGCCTAGTGTACGAGCTATAGGAGGCACATTTCACTAGAACCCCTCCCCCTGTTGTATATTCGGAGTTTTTAAACCGTTTTATAGATGTCTGTAATATTTATTGTTTAGTGGAATCTATGGTGACACCCCGCCCGCCCCCCCGGACAGTTTTTATTTTATTTTATTTTTTTTAAAAAAGGACAACGCTACTTCTGCATTTGCACATGAAACAGAAAGGATGCTATTTATTTTCAAGATGATATCCCAAAGCAGCAGTAATTTAAAATTATATAAATATGTATGTCTATGTGCATACATATATATATAATAAAACTAGATTATGAAATACGGCCCCCTCAGCCCTGCGTCTTGTATCATGTGCAGCAGAAACATTTTTAACAAGGCTAACCCTCGTGGGATTGTTTTTTTTTTTTGGTGTGTTTTATTTTATTTTTTTTAACCCCCCACCCCCACACCTCCCTATCTTTAACCTCCGTTCTGTACTTCCGCCTATTGCTACTGTTCACTTGTTGAGCGAAGGACTACAAACAATAAAACCTATTGGGATCAAACGGAAGTGAATGGCGGCTGCAGTTCTTGATGAGATGAACAAGATTGTTATCTTTGACTCTCCTGCTCCTCAGTCCGGCTCAAGTGTAAGGTATCCCCCCACCCCACCCCACCCGACCCCACCCACCGAACCCCTACCACCTCCACCTCCACCCTCCTCCTCGAGAAAGGCCGCTTTTGTGTGCTCTGTGAATGGATTTACTGAGGGTAAATCTAAATCAACCCATTGTAATCACCCCCCCCCCCCCCAAAAAAAAACCCCAAACCCATCCCACCCCCAACCCCCGATACACACTTTGATTTATCACAATCCTAATTTGGACCATAGGACGGGAGATAATGGCGAGTCATTTGAAGTAAAAATCGAACTACTTTTCGCTTTTTATAATGATAATAATAATGATTATTATCATTATTATTATTATCCTTATTATTACAATTTCTGAATATGCAATACGGGAATAACGCATATCAAGTAAACATTTAACAGTTGAGATGATGGTGATTAACGGTGCCTTCTCACCTTCGTATGTGTGTGTGTGTCTAGGTGTGTGTGTGTGTGTCGAGATGTGTGTGTGTGTCTAGGTGTGTGCCGCCCCCTCCCCGCGTTAAATCTATAACCCATATTGTATGCGGTTAAAACCGAGTGCGCCTCCTAGATTACACCGGGAGATTAATTCATAAGGATCGGAGCGATTATGCAAAACTAATTTGGACAGTCCAGGGATAATTATCTCCGCCACGGTTAATTAAACCCTTTCAGCTCACTTCTCCATTGTAACACCCCGAGCTCTCTCCTCTCCTGCTCTCCTCCTCTCCTCTCTCTTCTCTCCGCCGAACTTCCTTCTTTGGCTCCCGAAATAACGCCAGTGACCTTTTGTGTTTCATTTACAGCTCCGGGGGGGTCCAGGAGCTGTCAAAACTGAGGGAGGAAATAATATCCGTCTGCAGGCCTATTTCAATTTGATATTTTTATTTTTTTTACCCACACCTCGAATTGCATTTGAAAAAAAAAATGTATTGCGTAAAGTGATGACCGTGCGTTGAAACCGTGTCTGATCCAAACGCGGAAAAGGTAGTGCGGGCTGTAAAAGAACTTAAATCACAAGTTCAGAGGCCATCTCTTTTTTCGTTCTTTGGCCTTTTTTTATTATACATTTCTTTTTCTTAAGGAAAAGGGGAAGAAAGCTGAAAGAACTTTTTCTTTTCTCTCCCTTCTCCCAACTCTGGGAGCGTTTAGACGGTCGAGGACGTTTTGTCTGGGAACAAAACGTGGGTTGGGAGGTTTTTTGTGAGAGTGTTGTTTGTTGAAGTGGAGCTCAGAAAAAGCGGCCGCTTTCCCTCATTGTGATGAAAGCAATCAGTGGTATTTGGAAAACTGTTAGCATTGTGCACTTCTTCTGTGTCCATTGTGGACGATTTCTTTTCACAAGGTTTTTTCAAGCGATCCAGCTGGCCGGAGTGAATAGCAGTGCAATGTGTACACGCTTTGTCCCTCCGAGCCCTTCAAGTAGCCCAGGGTGAATGGAGTGAGTTGACACTGCATGACAGTGAAACAACATAATAAAAAATACATGAGCGCATGAATAGGAGCAGGCGCATAAATAAATAAAATGGGTGGCCAAAACTGGATAAACTGAATGACAAAACGGTGAAAGGGGAGGGGGGGACGCACACACAAAAAGATATTTAACACGCCAGATTAGCATTAGAATGCCATCTACAAACCAGAACAATTGATGAATAGGTTTACCGGCCAAGAAAGAAATGGACTAAATGCCTTTTGAATAGATAGCCTATGTTTTTCTGTCGAGACGGGGGACTAAATGGGAAAGGTGGAGATGGAACTATAGAAATAAGTGGGAGGAAAAAACTTTTTTCTCATAAAACGTTTTCTTTTCTTCTTCTTTTTCCCACTCGTGAATTCAAGGTTCCAAAAAAAGTGAATTACACATCCCAGGCTGAGAAAATTCTTTCTGATTTTATTCATTTATTAATCTATTTACAATGAAGAACTTTTGATATTAGGTCTGCATGAAGAAGGACATAAATGACATCATATCATAACATGTCATTAGTGAGTTTTTGGAGGTGAATGGATGACAGTTGACATGGTGAGTAGCGTCAGGGCCTCTGCGAAGTGTGCTGAACAATGCAGACACACAAACCTGCCCTGACGTCCACGTATTCAGACAAACTTAATAAAACGTAACCATCTATCTGTCTTAAAGTAGATGCCGTGAGGAGCTGCTCCTGAACCGAGTATATTTGTACTGACTCTGGCGAGTTACGAGAGATAAAGGAGATTCCTTATGCAAAGGCAAGTTTTATTCTTTTTTTTTTAGTTTGTTTCAGTAGAGTCCTGAAGAGGTAAGTTTTTTTAATTAAAGCCTCTCATAACGTCAACTCCAAAATGAGGTATATTGCCGATTTGTCCAAGTTGTCAGCATCCTCTACGCTCCTGATATCCAAATGTTTCTGTATGAGAGACCGGTCCGTGTTTTGATAAGCCCCCCGCGTCTGATGCCCTGATATCATTATGTTTCGGTGTTAAACCCTTATATGTGCCTGTAAGACATTTGTAGAAGTGAGATTAGGCAAATTAACATACATATGTATCAGCGGTTCAACCATGTTGACCTTAAAGGGATGTACAATGGTTTCCTTATCCCTAATTCGCCCTGGGGCTGCCCCACAACCATGTGGATTATCACCTGGCTTCAATGGCTTGAGATGGATCATTTTAGTTTTTTTTTTTTTTCCCCTAGACATGAATAATACATCCATAGTAGTTCTTTGAGGATATTTTCCCTATTTGTTTGCAGAAGTCAGCTTCTTGCTCACCTGGTTGTCAGAGCATGTGTATGCTCTGTGCAGCGCTGAGAGGTATACAGGCAGCACTGGCTTCTCTGTTAGGAACCTCAAAGAGTCTGATCACTGACTTTCCATCTCATTTTAGGCAAATCAAAGTGTGAAAAGTCTCTCCTGAAGCAATATCTCCTTCATCAGGTTGGGTCAAGAATGTTTATGAGGGCTGCGTGCCATATTACCTGTAATCTCCAGAGTATGAACTGGTGTATTTCTTAATTCTCTATGCTCCCAGGAGGGAAAAAATGCTGAAATTATCTTACATTGCACCTTTTCTGCAACACCTCAACATGGCAAATCAAAGCCTCAACACCATACATGTCACTGTGCCCAAGGTCCCCGAGAGAAATGAGAAATCTGTGTGTACAGTACAGTCGATCCCCCATAAACAGGCCACACAGCCTCTGAAGTCTGACTTTGCCTTTAAGAAGTCCAAGTTTGTTAAACAGTACATAATGCAATAAGTCGATGGACCCCTGCTGGAGTTCAGAGGGGGTACGCTTGAATTAGGTTGTGGGGCCACCGGGTGGCCGAGGGAGGGGTGATAGGTTGGGGGCCACTTGAGGTAATGGTGACTTCTGCAGGAGAGACGACCGAACGGCACTCATAGATGGCTTGGCATTAAAGAAATTCATGTTGCAATTGAAAATGAGCACGAAAAAAAATATGCATTCCCAACCCCAACTTTTATTTTAAGACAATTTTTTTTTACAACTGATGCATCCATTTTTTAAACCCTTCTCTGGAGCGGAACAAGACTAATGTGGAAATGAAAATCTTCTATTTTGTAGATATTCTGAACTTGATCTATTTTTCTGAGTTTCTTTTTACATCTGTTACATCATTTCATCGCTAAAATGACATTTCCAAATCCTGTGAGGGTTTGTTTGTTATGTTGAAAGATCTGAAATATATTCCTTATGTGTATTTAATGTAACACAGCTTTCCCAGCTGCCTCTTCAAATTATTTTTCTTATTTGAATTGGAATTCTTTGTGCAACTGCTGTGCTGTGTGGTTTAACAATAAACCAGACATCTATAGGTCATTCTAAATGGCTGGAAAATAGACGTGTTGGATAGCGAGGATGCAAAAGGATATACGCTGTGTATTTCTCAGTCTATAGATGATTTTTGACCATGAAAAACAAACAAAAAAAACATGCATTATTTCAGTCATAGGCCAGATAACATACAAATATTTTCATTGGTATTTACAATGCTCCTCTCATTTCCAAGGTCATCACTGCAATACTTTTCTTTGAATGGGCTTCATTCCAGTTTCAGTCCGTCATTCTGTTTATTGTCTTCATAGATGTAAAGTGGTGGTGGATTTAGGATTATGTTACAACAAATACACAACACAATACTTTGAAATAAAATGGCATTAACCAAAAATAAAACACATATCAATCAAGGAATGGATACACATTATCAGCAGAATCACACATTGTTTCAGACACGTGGGCACTTTTTTATTCTGTCCGCACTTTAATCATTTCAGCTAACGGGGAGACAGAGAGATATTTAAATGGTTTGAACTCTCATTTTGCACATATCCGGCATTAAGATCCATGAGTCCGCAGCAATGATGGGTGCAAAGCAGAGATGATTTTAACTACTTCAAAAAATGTTTTTTTCTGTTAAAGACAATATAAATCGACCTCGAGGCATTTGTTTTTATTTTTTTTTACACAGATAGGGACCTGCAGAGAGCAAAACGGAGTCGAAGGCTCCCGCTGCTGTTTGAGGGATCTCACGGCACTAATGGCATCATCTTTATATATATCATGATTTCACATTAACATTAAAACACTGGAAAGCCTTGTATAACTGATTAAAAGACATCTTATCTACAGAATATAGAATCTTAGTATATATACATATATACGTATTTATCTGTATCTCTCTCTCCTTATATGTGTGTGTGTGTGTGTGTGTGTGTGTGTGTGTGTGTGTGTGTGTGTGTGTGTGTGTGTGTGTATGTAATTTGCCTATTTATATCTAAAGCAGTAAAATGTAGACCAACAACAGACCATGCCTTTCTATGCTATTCTCTATATTCACACATACTGACATACACCAAAACACGCATATATGTTATACATATAAGTATACATATATCCATGTATGATTCTTGATTCTATATATAAGATGTATATTTGATATTATAGATGCAAATCTACATGTGTACATGTATACAACTGAATATAAATATACCGGGTATGTATATGTTATTATACATATAAATTCAACTATGAACATGTATATAACTGGCCAGAAAGTTGAAGGGGAAATGGGAGACACAGAATTTGTGGGGTGACACAATTGAATTTATGACAAGATTAGAGTGTTTCAAAAGATCACATAGCTGCTAGGTAGCCACTGAAATCATTAAGTTAATAACTCAAAACACGAGGCATAGGCTTATTCTATGAATCCATCAATAAATTAGAATAATATCTGAGAGCAGCCAAAAAAAAAAAATCTTTAAACTGACATGACATTTTTTGTTCCATTTCCAAATGACCGCTGGCAGAGAATGCTGGCTCTGGTATTAATTCTCAGGTTTTCAAGGAAAAATATATCTATCATAAGTAGAAATGATGAAGTTGAAGAGCTGATGCCCTCAGGAGCAATCACAAAGAATTATATCTTTCTATAACACAGGACACAGGCAAAAGATAAGTACCTGTCAGTTGGCATACTCTCTGCTACATGTGCCTATCAATGAAAGAGATTATTTTCTCCATTACAACAAAGATCTGGGGGCTCTAAGATTGCACCTTTAATGAGAAGGAATGATTTCCTCCTGCACACTTAGAACCACACTCCAAGTGAGTGAGCTGTAATGCCATCAATTTTCTCTCTCTCTCTCTCTCTCTCTCTCTCTCTCTCTCTCTCGCTCTCTCTCTCTCTCTCTCTTTCTCTCTTTCTCTCTCTCTTTCTCTCTCAATTTTACAAGGACTTATTAAAATGAAGTATTGCCAGCATTAATTCACAGAGATTATTTATTACATTTTAACAGGATTATGGCATGCAAAGCTTGATTCGGGATTCACACCCTGCATTGTAATATGACGATTTAGCATTCATATTTTGTGGACTTGTTGTAATTAAACCTGGAAAAATAGATCATTGCCAAATGATATGTCTCTTCATAACTGATCTTCAGACGGAAACCTGGATTTGGACGGTTCTGTCATTCTCTACTTCTTTTTCTTCTACTGAAAAGATGCTGCTCTAAACTCCATGCCAAAGAGGAGATGGAACTTGTTATTGTTATCGATTTCTGTCAGCTATAGTTCTGGTTTAATAAAGCCGACTGTGGTTTGATGTTTGTACCCCCACCACATACACACACACACACACACACACACACACACACACACACACACACACACACACGGCTCATGGTTTTACAGTCCCGGCAGTAATGCAATGGAACAACTCTATAGATTCTTTGGTCTTGACAATGCAGAGTATCGAATGTATGAAAACAGAGCAATAATACTTAGAGAAACCGTATCATATGCAGCAGAAAATCCAACATGTCTATAATCTCACAACATGGCCCGCTCACGAAATGCAACATTAGTTATACTGATGAACAAGCATGACTTCATACCTTAATTGGGAGGCAATGTGAAGGTCCTCAGAACCAATCTATTATGAATGGTTCTAGCAGACATCATATGCAGGGGTCCTTGAGACATTCCATACTCTTTAGCCACATCATTACATTGTGCCTAGTCACATTGTGTTTTCCACGTTCTTTGTTATCACAAAAGGGTTACACTGAAGGTAATGACTTCTGAACGCGGTATTCATGTTTGCTCTCCTTGTGTGGCGGAAGAAAGGGGACTTATAAAAGGACGCGAAACAGGGAAATTACCAAAAGTTTGGCCTTTGCTCTCATTGTGCATCTGACAGAAATGTTGCAAGGCTATTCAAAAGTACTGAAATACCACGAAGACCGCAGTCCGAATAAGATTCCTTCTCCTTTGATTTTATTCTGACTTTTCCTCGTCTGCGGACAAACGGGGTTCCTTGTTTTATCAATGAAAAGAGGACGTATGCTACCAGTTCCTAAAAAAGCACGTCGCATTGAACTTTGCTGGTGCGGCTGTGATAATGTTCTGTGAGAAATTCTGGACTTATCAGCATTGAAGTTTTTTTTTTTTTTTTGTGAAAAATAAAGGGTGCATGGGTGATACAGAGGAAAGAAACCCAGGAATTGCATCTTTCTTTTTAATCCTCTGAGAGATGACACCCATACAAACTCTTACAGGAGACACAAATGAACCTGAATGTCTGAGGCAAATATCTGCACTTTAATATTAGTGCAGGCAGGTGTAAAAATATACGCGGCAACATAGAGCAATAATAAGGGATTTATGTATGTAGGGCGCAAAAGACGCGCAGAGCCGATGCCTGGTGCTGTCAGGTTCACTTTCCTATTGCATCATTCACCGTGCCGGTGCACAGCAAAGCCAAATATGGCAGGATCCTCTATTTCTCATACCTCGCACATCACGATCTCTTGTCAGGCAAACAGATGTCGGGGCACCGTGGATTGTTAGATGTTTGTGTGTCTGAGTAAGATATGAGTAAACAAGTTGAAATAGTTCCCTCTTAATTTGACGCACAATGTATCTTGACAGCTAATTCACTCCATGTAGATTCAACAGCCACATGTCACAAGTCAAGTCCTTTCTGTGCAAACAAGCAAGTGGCAGGAAGCTAATAACTTCATATCACCACTCATTGAACTCACATTGAAACAGGCATTTCTGCGTGTCCTGTAATACGATCTCCTCATTCTGACCCAACGTAACCTTTTCCCCGTACAGCCAATGTATGCAAAGGTGATAAAAGACCACAAGTGAATGAAGTATGTGTAATGTTGCAGCCAGCAGCGATTACAGGGGTAACATGAACACTTGGAAGCTACACTGAGACAAGGCTTTTTGTGCCTCCTAAATTGCTGGACAGCTCCGGGGCTGACATTTAAAACATAACATCACCAAACAAAAACACATTAAAAGAGAAAAGCTGAGCAGGTGGCTTTAAGCAAAAACCTGAAATTCAAGTTTTGGCAAAGGCAACTGACCCAAATTTCCTGTCCCTTCTTCTCTTTAACATGCTTCTGCAAGCCCGGGCCCTGGGGTGACGTATCCCTTACACAGGGATTGCCAGGGCATTTACATAGCATGGTTAATGAGAGATCAACACCAGCATGGCGCCTTGAATATAAAGCTTTCTTGTAAAAATAATGAGCGAGCGATTGATCCATACTCAAACAAGCCGGTTTGCTGAGTTAATACCAAAGGCAGATTATAGCCAGTGCCAAAAGTGCCCTGGCGTGCGACGCCTTTTGCTTAGAGGGTCCCCAAATTTGTCATCACATTAGCACATGGTCAAGGAGTACATCCTACCACTCTCATAATCTGCTTTCCTGCACAATTAGCCTTCTATAATAAGGCGGCAGCCTGACAGCCAGCAGGGAGAAAAGAGGAAAATCACTGAGTTTCACATAAGATGGGTGGATAATTTGCTGCTACTGAAATATAATAGTCTAAAGTTATTCTCTCTCCGACTCATCACCTGGTACTTGTCCTCACATTAGGTCTGAACATTTAGACAACATGGAGGGTTGCTTTTCTTCACTGTCTAAAGCATCTATTACACTTTGATAAAGCCATGCCAAAGAGGGTCTGGGGGCCGGCCATGGGGTGGGAAGGTGGGTGCGCGTGCGTGTGTGTGTGTGTGTGTGTGGTGGTGGTGGGGGGTGGTGGCGGTGGTGCCCGTGGCCTGTATAGATGTGTGTTAGCTCGGAAAATCTGAGGAAATCAGATGATGGAGGACGGCAGAGGATGGCAAGTTTCCCGAACAAAATAATAGATAATTTCATTCTGACAAAAGCGGGGGAAACTATGGGCAAAGGAAGAAAATAGCAGGAAGGGATGGAGAAGGAAAGGGGTTTGAAAAGAATAAGAAGAATTCAGTACTGCTTCTTGCAAGGGAAAAGAAAAAAAAACATTGATGACACCCGGTTCCATTCTTCCACTCTACCCTTTCTCTGCTCCTCGCCTCGCAGCACGGCGGGCTAAGCTGGGAGCTGTAATGTCATTAAATTGCAAATGCTTTTTTTTCATTTCCGACACACACTGTTTACTTATCTGGCAAAAACATATGTTGGAAGGAATCCGTTAAATTCTGTCCATTGCCTTGGGTGAAAGTGCAATAGAAACGGGCCCACTGAGCTCCTTCTGTCGTCTCCTTTTAGCACTTTGCCTTATCTACAAGGCTGCTTAGCAGCAAACTGACGAGTTCAATGAAAAATGAAGATACAGTGCAAGATTAGGGAAGAACAGTGAGGGGAGAAATGCTTGGAGAGAGGGTCATCCCATTGCAAATGATTTCACTCCTCTCCATCTGCATAAATGACTATTTTTAAGGCATCTCCAGCGTCTGTATATTTTTCTCACTCTGCCACACATTTAATTTCACGCCCCGTGTTCTGAATATGCTTAAATGCATATCTCTGATGCACCTTTAAGCCAGAGGAAAGAGGATGGGGGGGGGAGTAGTGGGGAGGGCACGAAAGCAAAATTAAAGATAAAATGGTGTGATTTGCACTACAAGTCTATTACTTTATGGCATTTACATATAGTTTACCTCTGCAATTCCAAGATTTTTTCTCTACCACCTTCCTATCAGTATTTGGGCTTGTATAAATATGTATAAATCTTTGTTGAGAAAAATAGAATTCCTGGCTCTGCACTGGAAAGTTTCAAGGGTGCACTTTCTTGCTTCAACTTGTTCCCTTGCTTCTATGAGACTGTCAGCATATCTGCTGGGGGTGTTCTACCCCGGCTTGCCCTGACAAAGGCGCAGGCTTCAAGCACTTTGTGCCCCGTGATCCCCTGATACCCCTCCCCTCGTCGGATGGAGTGAGGCGCAGGATCCCGGGTTGCGACTTTGCCGTGGCCTCAGGAGAAGGGCCTGGCAAAACTTGACGAAAGTGAGAGGCGGCCCCCCCCACCCCGACCCGTGTCAGACAAACGGGGGTGGGGATCGAATCTATCATAACATAACTTTTTGTCTGGTGTACGTCATGGAGGTGTAACAGACTCACAGGGCGCCCCGGAACCGCTCGCAAACCTCTCAAAGGAGCTGGGTGAATAGGGAGGGCTTCCACGACTCTTGCCGGCGCGCTATCGGGTGAACGTGTTGTTCTAGCACAGTGAGGAAGTTCGAGCTCGGGGTGGAAAAGCCCGCCTCTACCAATACAGAGGAAGATGGCTGTGGATTGGCCTGGGAATGAAAAGGACAGGGAGAGACTATTCAGAGCACGATTCCTTTCCTTCATTGTCTGCCCGCTCAGATTTGAATACGCTCACTCAAAGCAGACAGGGAAAATGCTTCAGCCCCGTGCATTGTTGGCTTACTCTCTTCTTTTCTATTTGCAATTAAATGCATTTCAAATGGAACAACTGTACAGAAAGCATTTCTGATAAGGGAGAACTCCATTGCCTTTTACCTCCTTTTGTAATGGCTTTGCAAATTTTTGAGTGCTTTTATTATTAGAACTGCACAATCAAAACATATCTCTGAATAGAAAATGCCATATAACTTAAGTGTTGCTTCATTGAAAATTAAATTGCATTTAAATTTCATTTTTAGCCCTCTGTATCCCTCCCTTTTAAAGTCAGTCTTAGTGTTTTCAGTTCTGTGGCTTTGTATGCAACATTGTGCGATGACAGGACCCTTATGTCCTGAGCAGTATCACAGGCACTGGTCCTAAGCATGGGATGAGATCAGTCAATTAGAATTAATGTCATTTGGTCATTTACAGCTAAACACCCTCCATGTGTATTGTGTTTGCTTTGTGTGCAAAGCATCAACTGCAAAACCAATCTCATCCCCCAGACATGAATTTTTGGAGGATTTGAACGCTGTAAATAACTCCAAACCCTCTCTTACGAGGTTTACCCCTGGAGCACTTTGTAACTTATCAGGGCTGCCTTGTGCCTCCTCTAATGCTTGCATTATGCTCAAATGTAAATCGGTAAGCTGCCAGAGAGGTGGGCGGGAATCACTGAAGAAAGAATCACTGAAGGGTCTAGCCAATATTCTGATTGAGGCATAGCAAAATAAACAGTATAGTTTTGTTTTTTAGAAGCCGGTTGAATAAAAATATATCACACCACTGTGTAATATTTTCAAACAATTATTCTTCAGTGTTACACCTTTTCAAAGATTTTTGCTTCGGCGGGAGGGGAAAAAAAAAGTGAAAGTCTTGCCTGCAAAATTCAATTACACGTGATAAAGTTTGAGGGTTTTCACGTTCGAAATACCAACACTTATACTGTCGCAGAAGAAAACTTTAATATATTCCAAGTGAATGATGCCCAAGGGTCTGTTTTGTACTTCTAATTTCCATCTCTAATGGTACAAGAGACTGATTAGTAATTAGGACAGACTCATTTAAATGCATGTAATGAGCATTATAGGTTTCCCATATACAGTTCTCTTCGTACTGATGAAAATGGATAGCATCTTCATCAATTTGAACGCATATTGACCTTTAATGGCAATTAATCTACAAAACAGTTCTTCATGCTGTTTGTCCTTGAATTGGCTTTATACTGTAATGAGTATATCATTGGATCTCCCAAATAATTGACCTCAAGCGTGTTTTCCAGCATAACTATTAATCTTATTTTCCAGTGAATAATTTGATCAGTTTGCTGGAGAACTGGCTTATACAGCCGACAAAGTAGTGCAGAAGGATGTGTGGCCCCTAGATATTAATTTGGAGATGGATAGGAGTCTTAAAGAGGATTAAAACTCTATACAGGCTACTCATTTCACATGACTGCATACCACCCAGTCCACTGTATATGCTCTCAGTCACTGCTTGGCATGGTTGAGATTTTAAATGGTGACAGTTAAAGTACAAAGATGTCCAATCCCAGACTATTTCATGGCATATTTGGTCGAGCATCCTGAAGGAAATGCAGACAGTTAGGGCCAGTCATCCCACTGATCCAGAGCCACCAGGAACGGCAACACTGCCCCCCTGCTAGAGCCTTTAGATACTGCATTCCCTTCCAAACTGCATTCATCTCCCACTCAATATCAGATGTCCCTTATACCAATATAAAGTATAATACAACTGCTGCTACAAATGCAGTCAATGTTGATATGCCATCTTTTTTTTTTGTCTGGATTTACACAACAAAGACTGGATTTGGTGAGGCTTAAAAGGTCCGGAACGTAAGATGCTATAAAGAAAAATTGAGAGCAAATGAGAATAAAAGCTGGATAAACCACAACAAAATAGGGGTAGTCATAATTATTTTAAGAGTAGAAAATTAACCAGAATTAAAATTACTGGACATTTTATATTTTGTGTGCTAGGATTTTTTTTATTTTTGGTTCCGGTTCTCTAATCTAAAATAAGATGAGTAAAATGCTTTAAACTTACGGTGAACAATCTGGAAGTAAAAATAATTTTTCAAAGTTTATGTTCAGCCTAATATTTAATCTGATCTGTTAATCTCAAAGAAAACAAAACAAAACACTGTAATCATATGATTTAAATCAAGGTGTTATAAAACCTTTTGGAAGTGTTATTTGCATTTGCATCGGGGTAAAAAGTCCTCCATGTTCCCTTTTAAAGTATAATATGAATATGGAGGAGAGAATGAAAAAGCCATTAGATTTTGTTGAGTGGCTCCTCACTTTGCATTAATTCCAATACCACAAACCACAAACAACGAGAGCCGTTTGAATCTGTTTCTTTTCCCCAGCAGCCTAAATTCTCTCCCGTTTTACCTCAAATGTACCTTGAGTGGCTTTAGTAACATTTATGAAAGGCGTCCTATTATTTAACCATTATTTTGAGAGTGGGTTAAGTGCCAAGTGCAATATTCACACCAGGCTTTCAAGAAAATGCATTTCTCTATCCACATTGTTACTGATATAATGTCACAAACGAATAATCGTCTCCTCTTGACATAATTGTTTCATTTATTTCTTTCTTCAAAGAGGCATTATGGACATAATTTTGTGTGCACCATTATGCTGTATCCTCTAATTATATGATATGCAAATCTAAATCCATTACAGCAGTTCTGTCTTTTGTAGCAGATTTTCATTACTTCTGTTCAACATTTTAGCAGATCAAGTGGCAGCAAAAAGTATAAGATTTAAATGTTAGTAGGAAAAAGAAAAAGACATTTTAATTTTCTTTATCAGGCGCAATCATTTTATGAAGACGGTTTTCACTTTTGTAGTCTTGCAGGCAGTGATGTTCACAAGCCTTCACAGCTCTCTGGCACCATCCTGTGTTTCAGTGGGAATAATGGATTCTATTATTTACACATTTTAATGATTCCCCCCTTTTGGCTTAACAAATCAGCTGGTCAACACGAAGGAATCAAAAGTATCTGAAAGAAAAATAACGGTTCAGTTGGGAGAATTCCACATTGGTTCCAGGTTTGGTCTAGCGGGTGACCGGCTACAATCATTCCCTCTTATCTATTTGTGCTTGAGGATACACGTCATAACAGAGAAGAAACGCATTAAAGGAAAGAAAAATGAATATAAAAAGCAAGTAAATGTGAAAAATATACAATGGAAGTTTTTAAACTTTACAGTTTACTTCCAAATATTTGTCTATTCTATCCAGCTTTTTTAGAACACTTATTATTCAGTCCTCAGCTCAGTCACTCCCAGTGCTGCACCTGCTGTTTTTTATCTTTAAGCACAATTAAAAAAGAATCCCATCTCCAAATACTTGCTATGTTTGTTAAGCGTGAGGATGTTTATATATGTTTATATTTTTAGCTCTAAATCTTCAAAGATGTGCTCATGCATAAATGTCAGTGCAGGGTGTCACCGTCAGGGAAGTGTGTGCATGAACCCAAGTTCATGTCGGAGGTGTTCCGACTCATTTATGACAGTGTGTTTTTATCTTTCTTCACATTGCACTAAATCAGTTTGCAGGGAAAATCAAATGAATGTGCTTTTAATGTGAAAAGTATACTGATGTTATCTTCCCTTTGATTTGATTTGAGTAGAGGTTTTAGTCTTCCTATTTTTACCTCATGTGACAAACTGTGGCGAGGAACAATCGAATCGTTCTCCATAAACATTCATCTTTTTCACTAATTATCCCCACCTTTACACACTCACGTGTTTTCTTAAATGAAAATGAAATAATTACAGACACATTCCATTTGACTCCATGCAGGAATTTCTCCCCCCCCCTGCTAATCCTGTTAAGTGCAGTGAAACTTAAAGGTCTGTTGTATAAAGGACTCAACGGTCACACGAATTTTCTCAAGAGGCTGTGTTTATGTCTACTCCCTGTTTCAAGCCACAGATGTACTTTTCAGGTTACCTCACTAAAGGTACATGAATCTCCATTCCTTGAAAAGGCTGATGCTGAAACTGTAAGAAAGTGCATGTATCAGATTAAAATTTTAGAGCCCTTTTAAGCATTTTGGGAATTTGATATCATTTGATCAAGATATGGATATAAAAGGTATAGATATAAAAATGAAATGAGAGTAAATACCACCATACGCCTGACATGCGACTCTAGGTAATTTAGAGTCCATGACATGATCAAACAAACAATGAGAGAATCAATCAAATAAAACTCTCACGCTTGTTGTTCAGGTTGAATCAGACTTGCATCAACTGTAAATTTTTCCTTGTACTCAAACCACCAGCAGTCACATGAGAAGCTCCTGGAATGAATCAGGAGGTCAGAGAGACAAATCTGAGCGTCAGGGGTTCCGTCTTTTTAAAACATCTCTGGATGTGAACAAAGGTTGCTTGAAGAGAAACATAATCATAGTATTTCCAGAGGGTACTGACAAACACATGATAAAACGCAAATCATGACGACTTTTAGGAACACAGAGCAAGTAATTATTCTATCTTTTATCACATGTGCAACTTCACATTCTTGAGAGCACATGCAGGTAGTGATTTGAGGTATAAGTACTTCAAAAATAATTGAAAAAAATGAATCATAAGAGCCCTATACACGGGAATACACTGGACAGCGCTTTTTTTCGCCTTCAACTAAACATCACCAACACCAAGGAGGTGATAGTGGACGAGCAGACCGATACCAATCACCATCCAGGGTGAGGAGGTGGTGATGGTGGACTCATACAGGTACCTCGGGGTCCAGGTTAACAAAAAAACGGACTCGACTAATAACACAGATGCCCACAACAGGAAAGTTCAGAGCAGGTTATTTTTCCTGAGGAGACTGAGGTCGTTTGGTGTAGCGGGCTTCCAAAGACCTTCTACCGGTCGATGGTAGCCAGCGCTCTCTTTTTTGCTTTAGTGTGCTAGTGGGGTGGTGCTAAGACCGGTTAGGTCAACAACTCATCCAGGATCTAGTCATCTCTCGTTCGGACTATTGCAACTCCCTCCTTGCCGGCACCCCAGCGGTGACCATAAGACCTCTGGAGCTTATTCAGAAAGCGGCAGCCCGCCTGCTGTTCAACCATCCCAAATTCTCCCTCACAACTCCCCTTCTTATGTCCCTTCACTGGCTCCCGGCAGCCGCCAGCATCAAGTTCAAGTCCCTGGTACTCGCCTGCCGGGCAGTGAATGGGACAACCCCGTCTCAGCTCCAGGTTATGGTCAAGCCACATGTCCCAACTCGTCCCCTCCGATCTGCCACCTCTTGGCGACCGTCCACCCCGTCACTCAGAGCCCCCGGCTGCCGATCGAACCGGTCTCGGCTCTTCTCAATCTTGGCTCCCTCGTGGTGGAACGAACTCCCAAAAAAGGTCAGAACAGTGGAGTTGCTGCCAATCTTTGCTGTGAGCTGAAAACATACCTCTTAACCAAGCACTAGCCTACTAATCTCACTTAGCCCCCCCACCCAAAAAAAAGAAAAAAAAGGATGTATGTATATGGGTCTGAGATGGCTATTTGGTTCAGCGGGCACTTCTGACCTCCAACAACTGATACTTTGGATATTCGATGACTTAATTGCACTTCTTGTAAGGCGCTTTGGTTAAAAGCGTTTGCCCAATGACTGTAATGTAATGTCAATATGCCCAAAAAGCTGGTGAGGAAAGCCCGCTTGGTGGTGGGACTAAACTTGGACAGCCTGAAAAGGGTAGCTTAGGGGAGGATGAAGGATAACTTCGAGCAGACCTGGACAATCCTTCTCACCTCCTGCACGACAAGCGGTGGCTGATGGGCAGCTCATTCAGCCAGCGGATCATCCCACCCCGGTGCAGAAGCGAATGCTTCAGACGCTCCTTTGTGCTCCCAAATATCAGACTGTGTAACAGCAGTCTGGACCGCACACAACTCTGACCCGCCGGAGTCACATCTGTCCACTGACTGTTACCAGCAACTGTGACACACTCATGTCACTTTACTCCTGTCCTCATGTAGCAGTTCATACATTTTTATCCCTTTACTGTTGTCTCTGTCCTTTTTAATGTCTCTATTTATTGTTATTGCAATTGTTATTATTTAATGTCTTTTGATACCTGTCCTCTGCCCTGTGCTGCTGTGGGGGATCAATAAAGTATTATCTTATCTTATCTTATCTTATCTTATCTTATCTTATCTTATCTTATCTTATCTTATCTTATCTTATCTTATAACTCCAGGGTAATATCAGGTTTGATGTAAATAGACAGATTGTACTTTTTCTACTGTATTTTAAAATCTCAGGAGTAATACGTTTATACTTTTGTAGAATACATACAATACATACAATACATACAATACATACAATACATACAATACATACAACACAGACAATCAAGAAATAAGAAACATCATGGAATATTTATATATCAATGACATCATCTGGGTCTTATGAGCCTCACATATATCATGCCAATTTAAAGAAAAAAAAAAAGGCTGTTTTAAGGAACTACAAAAGAGATCATTGTAAAGTAAACCTGTTTAGTGAGGGGAACTCAAATGGAGATGCAAAAATACACAAGAATACAATTTTGTATATGTATGTATGTATGTATGTATGTATGTATGTATGTACTGTATATGCTTGGTGCACACACAAACGCACACACATATAAAGACCCACAAAGACAAAAATATGATATCATATAATTGATATGACAAAAGTACATAAAGCTGAAAAAGCCCATAGAGGGACTTGCAATGATCACCCTTTGCTAGGAATAAAAAAAAACATTTGAGTATATTTAACAGAATCAATTCTTCTATCTCAGGGGCTATTTGTGGCTTATTCTTCCATGGGTGATAATTTATTTGTTGTCGGAATGAATAACTATGTTACTTTAAATATTCTTGATTTCCTTGGTTAGATGTTGTTTATATTTTGAACGACAAGTGCTATATGGCGTGGAGCTTAAAGATGAGGGACCCCACCGGGCTCGCATTCTGCTCCAACAGGACCCACAGTCACCGTGTGCCTGCCTCACATGCACAGCTCACGGTGTCAGCTGAGGAGGGGAAGGGTGAAAAGTTTGCATAAAAATCTGAGAACAGAAGGCTGATAAACTTAACCCTCTGTTGGGGTTTATGTGAATAATCCCCCCATCATTTACACAAGAGATCTGGGGCACAATCGAGAAAGCGGATTGTTTTTCCTCCACTGAGTGTTATTCGTTTGAGCAGCTATAAAAAACAAAACAAAAAAAAAAACAACTAAAAATATAATACTATGATGATAAAGCCGTATGCTTTCATTTATGTCTTCAGGATTGACGCTTAAAAAAGGAACACAGGAATCACTTAGATGAAATATTCCTATTGAGTGCTTAGCAATTTTACTTCTGATGCACTCACTTATTTTATTCTCCTTTATCTAACCCATCACTTTCGAGTAAGTAAGACAGTCTAGGTATTTAATGGTGCCTTCAGGCAGTTCCTCTGTGTTCATTCACATCAGAGTCCAGCTCATAGCTCCAGTGTCAGGTGATCATCACAAGACCGCAGCCTTAATCCTTTCCAGCTCTACAAAAGCCACTACAGAAAATAGTGGCTTTCTTGATAGGCGACTAACCAACTGGAACACAAGATGATTTGGCTTTGACTCCTGTTTCTGTAAACTATCACTGTGTCTCATTTTGTAGATACACAACAGGGGACGGCAGTGGGCTGAGATTACACACTTTTTACTGGGAACTAATTGACCGTATTCCCAGCTGAAAATTGATCAGCAAACTCATTTTCACCACTGTCTGGAGAAAACAAACAGGTGGAAAATGCTGAACGTGCTCGCTCTTGGTCTTTTTTGTTTATCTTTTTGGCCGGAACCATCAGAGTCTCAGTTTCCTCGAGTGTGTTGCACAGTTGACGGGATCCTGTCCAAGCAGTGCTGCCCTTCTCTGGGCTCAGATTCTGCAAATGTTTGCGGCTCTCTGTCGGGGAGAGGGAGCTGCTCTGCCGTCCGGGTTGACAGCAAACCCTGGGGGGGGCCGTACAGACTGAGAAACGTCGATGACAGAGAGAGGTGGCCGACGAAATTCTTCAACCAGACTTGCAGGTGTATCGGTGAGTGGTCAGAATTCTCTCAGGGTTACCTAACAGGCAAATCTTGATTCTGCATCTCTGCCCTCTGCGCTGCAGGTAACTTTGCTGGCCATAACTGTGGCGAGTGTAAATTTGGCTGGACCGGACCAAACTGTGATCAGAGAAAAGCGCCGGTCGTACGTAAAAACATTCATTCCCTGACCCCTGAAGAGCTCCAGGAGTTCTTGAACGCTCTGGAGCTCGCAAAGACGACCACCCATCCAGACTATGTGATTGCTACCCAGCACTGGCTGGGACTCTTGGGACCGAATGGAACTGAGCCCCAGGTTGCCAACATCTCCATCTATGATTTCTTTGTTTGGCAGCATTACTACTCTGTCCGGGACACACTGCTTGGTAAATGAGCATCCTCATTTTGATTCACACAAACCATTCTCGCTGCTTTGTTCATGGGGCTACCTTAAATTTTTATTATCAAATATCAAAGTACTGTAAGTGTAAGCTTATGTGTATATAATTGCAGAGCATCAATATTCAAATGTATGGAGCTGCAATTGATATTCATCACAAATATTTTCTTTTTCTTTGCTGTCTTTTGCTTTTTTTTGAGAGGGAACCATATATTTGTAAATATAATAATATGGTAATATGCCCTTTCACTCCAGATTCATTACCAGCTGACACAGAGTGATTTACACCTCGATTTGAAATAATACAATTCCTGTCAGTACATAAAAAGGACAGTTTGTGATTTGATTTATGATGCTCGGGTGACCATTTACTTCTTGTTTTGAGCTGATAAAAAAGAAATAACATTGGGAAGCGAAAGGAAGTACACGCAAACCAAAAAAAATTACTTGGCTGATGGCTGATTGGTACAAGACCAGAGAAATGCTTATAGCTAAAAGCAACCAATGCCCATAAACAAATTTTAGGAAGGAAAATCAAACAAATACTGGCGCAATCCAAGAGTCCGATAGACTCGGGAAGGTAGCTGGTATTTATTTAATTGAACTTTAACTAACTTGAAATTTTAATTAAATTATTATTTTACTTCCTCTCATTTGTTTATTACTTTCATATAAAATGTGCATATAAAATGTGTGTGCATAACCTATAACACTATTTTCCTGTGTAAACTAAAGTGAACATGATGCTCTATTAACGGGGATGTTACTTGTATTTATATACTTTTAAACTGTATAACTCATATACCTTGTCAGGTCCTGGCCGTCCTTTCAAAGCCATCGATTTCTCACACAAGGGACCAGCATTTATAACTTGGCACAGGTATCACCTCCTCAGCCTTGAGAGACAGCTACAGGTATGTTGAAATTTCTGAAAAAGGAAAAGAGTATTAAAAGAAACAAGCAGACAAGCAAAAAATCAACACACTGGATTTTAGCTGACATAATGTGCCAGGGGTCTTTCTAAAGGTTGAGTAAGCTGTTTTCTTATTGGTTTATAATGCATATGTATTGCAATTTTAATCATCTTTTTTATTTATTGTTTTTAACTCTGGCCCATGATATTTGAGGAAACATTTTTGTTTTATTTAAAAAAATGTGCATCTATAGGGGAGAGGAGTGGGAAAAGTAAAAAACATTGTTTGCACCTGTCATTCACCTCTGTTTATGGTGTCATATCAGCAGAATGTGTGTGTTTGCTGCAGAGATTGACCGGCAACGAGAACTTTGCCATCCCATATTGGAACTTCGCCACAGGGCAGAGTGAGTGTGACGTATGCACCGACTCCATGCTGGGAGGACGAAACCCTGACAACCCCTCTCTCATTAGCGGCCAGTCCAGATTCTCTAGATGGGGAGTTGTTTGTAACAGGTCTGCACACACTATCAATGTCAAGGGAAAATAATCATTTTGAAATAGGTTGAACTAGGATTATGCATGTTGGGGGGAAGTTAGCTCATTTATATTTGAACCGATCAGTGAAATAGTCTGGTTTTCTTATGTTTACTACTAGTTTGGACGACTACAATCGCCTGGTGACTCTTTGCAATGGAACCAGCGAGGGCTTCATTCAGAGGGGTATGATGGGCGGAGGAAACATGTCTCTGCCCTCTATGGGTGATGTTAGAGGATGCCTTGGGATGAGAGACTTTGACAGCCCTCCTTTCTTCACCAACTCTTCTTTTAGTTTCAGGTAACATGTTTATTACCATTAATCATAATTAAATAACGGTACTGTATAATACTATCCGTCACAATGAGTATGCGTCACGACAAGAGATTAGCTGACAGTTTCTGCAGTATGAATAGGAGTAACTGAAATCCTCCTCTGAATGTTGCATCCTGTTTCACTCACAGCACTTTCACAAGCAAATCAATACATAAATAACAAATAATTTATTAGTCATTTTTAAATTATTTGTAATATCATATTTTTTTATATTAAATAATCACGATAACAACAACAACAACAACAATAAAAACAACAAGAATGATGATAATAACAATAATAAAAATAGCAATCTGTTATAGCTTCACTGAGCTGATCTTTCATTTGTTGATTATGATTATATTCTTATTATTGTAAGAAACTCCAGACCGTTCAGTTTTGCAGTCATTCATTGAGACTAAAACTTTACACTTCAACTGGAAGAGAAACAACTTCACCTCAAAACTCTGCTTTGGCACTGACAGGAACGCACTTGAAGGGTACGAAAAGCCAGATGGGGAACTGGATGAATCCGTCAGTAATCTTCACAACCTGGTACACAGTGTGCTCAATGGAACCAGCGCTTTGTCTCACTCAGCAGCCAACGACCCCATCTTTCTGGTCAGAATCTGATTTTTATGGGATTCAGCTGAAATTAAATGGCGGAAGGGTTGTAATAAAAATCACTGCGGTGTTTCTGATTGCTTGCTCGACAGGTTCTCCACGCCTTCACTGATGCCATTTTTGACGAGTGGATGAGGAGGTTTCATCCTTCCAACGGCACGTTCCCGGATGAGATGGCTCCCATTGGTCACAACAGAGACTACAACATGGTTCCCTTCTTCCCCCCGGTCACCAATGAAGAGATCTACATTGCATCAGAGCAGCTGGGATACTCCTACGCCGTTGACTTTGAGGGTGAGTTTTGAAAAAGTCATGAACTAACTTATCAAGTTAGTATCTCAAGTGGGCAATTTATGTTGTCATCTTTAATACAATGATAGCCTAAATAACAATTACTACCTGTATTTGGCATTTTATTTTTCAAAAGACTAAAATATATAATATCCCAAGACAACTTACAGTGTAGAAGGTGCAGACCATCTCATGCAGTAAAATAGAGCCAACTCAAATGTATGTAGCTGGAGATCAAACTGAATAAAAGTGAACTAATCTCAACGTCTCAACTTTTAAAACACGCCTCTCACTTCATGCCTGAATGAAATTGATTCACAGCTCAATCAAACATCACAAAGCCTCTTTGTTATATGGCAGTGATAAGAAAAAAACTACAATAAAAACATCACAAAAGAAGAAGCATGCAGTGAGTTACATTTACACCGTGTTTCTGTTGCAGAAAAGTTTCTCTGAATATGTCTACTTCATCTTTCAGATGCGGATGGAGGAGCCACTGTGTTCGTGCTCGGCTCGACTCTCGGGGGAGTTTTCATTGGACTCCTGGTACTTCTCCTTATCTTTGTGCTCTACCAGCGTCAGCGGAGAAACAGAGGCTTTGAACCTCTGATAAAGGCAGACTTCACAAATAGGAAGTACACGGAGGAAGCCTAGATTTCATCAGCTGTTTTGAGAAGCACCTCAATACTCACACATAGGAGAGATGGAGCAGGCAACTTCCATGTTTTGTCGCCCGACTGTGAAACAAGACAAAAGTATTAATCTTGTAGATGAGTGACAATAGTACTTTTAGATATGAGATCCAAATTCATTGTAATATCCTTTCAGAGATACTGACTGATACCTACATGTTTCCGGTGAAAGCAAACAAATCGACTTCATACTTGAAACAAGTTTTTCACTGCCAGTTTTTCCTCTCAGTTTTATGTGCCTTTCACCTTTTTTGGGCAAACACAACACATGCAAATCTATTGGAACGTTTTTAATAAATATTTATTTTCAAGAACAGTAACAAAACATAAATGAAATTATCTTAATTGCACTGAAAAACGGTAAGGCATATTTCATTTTTCTTAAATCTTCATCCCGTCGTTCGGAATTATTTTCAAACCCAAACAATCTGACTTCATTGGGACTCCAATTCAAACAACAATGCACTTTATAAAAAAATCACCTAAAGCATCTTTTACTAACTCTTGTTTTTCAGATGATGTGTCTGACCAGACCTTCATTTTCAATATTTTATTGCAAAAATATTACCATTAAAAGTTCAATGATACAAAACATAAAAAGGGCATCCTGTAAGAGCAATATTCACAATAAAGAATCCTTTTAAATGTAACATTTCATATATTTCATCTGTGTTTTTTTTTTTCTTTATTCTTGCACTGTGAATGCTAATGCTGACTTAAATGCAACAAAGAATAGCTCAACAAATATTCATTGATATACTATGAAAGGCATAACACAGGCTAATTCCGTGGATAAGTAAGCTTAGCTGGCCTGCTGGTTATGGAGCTGACGGGCTCTCAGAGAACAGTGGATGTACATACAGGCTGGTTTTGTCCGCCCCCCTCAGCAGTGCCAGGCCTCTCACATTCTCTGTAAGTACGCTCTACTGAGGAGCTTCACCGGAGCGTTCAGCCCTGTCCGGTCTCCACTCTCCACAGATTCTCATTTCACAGGTGACTGTGGCCGGCTTCAAGCCTGTCTGTGCTGCAGACACAACCATTCAGGCTTTACAGATACATTTAGGGACCCTTTCTTTGCATTTCCTGCAACTACTGTGTTCTGTATGCCGCCTCCTCTCTTAATATTTCCATTTTGTATTACAGTGGCGATGAATATTGAGATTTACAGTTTGACTTTTTAGTGCCACCTGATGGTATTTCACTTTTTGAGAAAAATGATTAAAAATATAACAAAACAGCGGGAGAGCAGGACGCGTCTCTTGGATGTAAGGATTACAGGACAAGAGCAGCAAGATCCTATTTGGCGATGATGATTCTGTATTGAGTGGATTTGATTTTCATTGTGAAACTTTTAAGCATATTCAAACACGACATGCATCAAAGGCCATTATTTTAAATAACTATTTTCAGGGCTGTGAAATCTCCTTATTGTGTTTCATCATGCAGGACACAAAGTACAAAATAAAAAAAGCAAAAAATTACAGAATCAATCATTTCCTGCTGAGCAGATAAAGCATACACGAAATTGTATGAATAAAACAATACAGACCATAGAATAAGTCTACTAACTAAAAATGAGTTTCAATATTGATGAATCAGCCTTTTTTCGTCTTCTCAAAATTCATTGATTGTTTCATCTGAATAAAATATCAGAAAACGATTTAAGAGTCCAGATTCCAAAATGATGTACTCAAATGTCCACAACTCAGAGATATTCAACTTACTGTCATAGAAAAGTGAAGAAGCCAGAGAATTCACATTTGATGAGCTGGGATTAAAGAATTCAGATTTTTTTTTTTTTTAACAAATCAAAAGGATGAATGGATAATCCAAATAAATAGCGATAAATGTTTACAGCACCACTATATGCTGTATATATCAAAATGATAATTTGGTTGAAATCTTTTAGCCATCTATTACATGGACAAACTGAAATGACACAGAACGTGGGCCTCACAACAATACAGAAACAGCACCACTGAAATGGCAAGACTGTGGCGGCGCCATCTAACTGCTCCTCATCGAGGCTGTCCTCTCCCGAGGCCAAAGTCCGGGAAACCAGCGTGATATCAAAATATTTTGCAAACAGTTAATTCTTTGCAAGGCAAATGGAAGTATAAAACGGCAGCTGAATCCTATTTAATAAAGTGTAAGTTTAACACATGAGCACAGCTGGGAGCAGAGAGCGGATGAGTGGCTAACACATGATATACTAGACCTGCAACTGGTAAAAATGAATTATTTACTCTCAAATGAATTAAATTTAAATTAAGCAAAAATATTTAGAGGCTACATCTGATCAAAAACTTGAAAGAAATTACTATTTTGACAGTCTTCTCTTATCAAATCGGTTAATGGCACGTATTTTGTGGGGATGAAGTAAAAATCAAATGAGAAATTTAGATGAAAAGAAATACATATTTAAGAAAAAAAATCATTTAAATCATAATCTTTTGTTTTTTCAAACATTCTACTAAACACATATCGAAGGTTTTGTGCCTACCCCTTAGTTGTTTACCACATTCTGTACATTCTCAACATTCCTCTAGACACAAATCTTCTTTTTGTCTTTAAAATGCAATCAAAGTGCACGTCAGAATTTTCCATAACTGACATAAATGCCTGCCATATGTGCAAGTAATATCTTTTCTTTTCAATCTCACGGGCAGTTTGCCGTTCTGGCATCAGTATTAAGTAGGGAGGCGATGCCATGCAATATCAAGTCTACGGATGGCACTGCACAATCTTTGGGAAAGTGGGGAAAATATTATGCATGACTGATCTTTTTTTATTCCAGAGCACACTCCTTTAGCCTCAAGGCTGTCAGCCTGAATACAGTCCGGTCAACGAAGCTCTGATCTGCCCAACCCCTCCCCCGAAGACAAAAACTGTGAAAACGACAAAGAAAAAAAAAAAAACCCTGCTGTCCATTTTAGCCGGTCCCTCCAGCATTATCTCCATTCTCGGTGGAGTGCCAGGGCTGAGAGGGCCAGCACGGTTGGCAGGGCCGCAGAGGGCGAACACATTGGGGCAGAATCATCCACGGGGCCTCTCCGGTCAGCTTCCACTATCGGCGCTTCGGAGACAATGGCATCTATCTCTGTGGGACAGACCTCTGTGCAGCCGCTCCCGCTGCCCGAGCCACTGCCTTCATCGCCTGCAACGCCATCATGAAACTCATCAATGTCACTGTCAGTGTCAACGTCAATAGCCTGAAAACCATCGGTTCATAAAACCTCATTTAACCCTAGTAGCACAAAATTCGCATGGGGTAAACATCGACAATATTCACTGTAAAGTATTTTACATTGGAAAAAGTACAATCTTTCTGTACCTCAGACTATGTTAATTAATAAAATTGTTAGGATTTAAACAGGATACTGAGGGCGTAGTCATACGAGGAAACAACAGAGACAGGACAAAAATGAAACGTATGACTAAATCCGAATATGACATATGTATGTGTGTGACTGTGTCTGTTTGTATCCGATAAAAAAAACAAAAAATGATTGTAATATTAAACTATGACATTTTGAATATTTCATGATAGAAATGAATCAATAATGGAATTCTGTAAAAGATATCAGGTATCATAAGAAGAGTAATACAGGCAGATATAGAGAAACAGAATAGGGACAAATTGAAATACAATATTTATACATTTAAATAAAAGCTATATAAAATAAGAGGTCTTTGGTTGGGAGGCAATAAAATAAGATAAGATAAATTTTATTGATCCCCGGACTGGAAATTCATTCAATCTACCAAGATCCCCTTCTTTCTTCTCCCCCTTCTGCGATAACCGAGGTAGCATTAAAATTGCTCTTAATACCTGTGCGTATAAGTGGTCATTGAGTAATAATGAAACCATCTCATCTCTTTTAATAAGGATTTTGTGGAGCACAGGCTAAAATGTCTTGCCAACCCAGCTCTAAAAAGGAAACTGGACAACTATTTAGGATGTAGGAGCGCCACACTGTCACAAGATTCTCTGCAAGGGAATAGCGAACTATCTTACTTGAGTCCTGGAAGTAGATATCGTTCCCGTTGTAGGCGTTTTTCAGCTTGTTTGTCATCACTCTCAGAGCCATGATCTGCTGACGGATGGAGGTGTCTGGCCGGGTGATGTCCACAGCAACCTCTGGGTTATTCACCTGATTGGTCAATCCATCCTTTTGAACTTCAGGGAAATACCTTTCAGATCAAAACAGATACGATAAATGAGGTTGCTTCTGAAGACGACCCCGGATTCCCCCAAGTGCTTATTAGTCAATTATCAAAACAACGTGCATGCAAACAAAACGGTACTGAGGCTGTTTGAAGTGAAAAGCAGAAATGTGTCACAATGAAAGAGGGAACGCGTAATAAGGGAAAACGTTTCAGGCGGCGGTTCTTGATATCACCCAACGCTGAGGGCAAAACGATGTTAGCGAAATGCATATTCGACCTAATCATGTTGGGTAATGTTCTGACATACTTGTGAGACGTCTCTCTCGGGAGAGCGTGTCAGCCGCCCGTGTTCCCATTTGATAAACAAGCAGCAGGTCGTCATGTGAGGGCATCCAACAAATCGTCTGACACAACAGCAATTGTCTCCCAGAGGCCCAGGTCAGCGAGGCGCTGCTAAACACGTCTGAAAGGACGGCTCATGTCCTTGACTGCTACCAATATGGACACTTTTACTGTCCTTGCTCATAAACAAGAGCGGTGGCAGCCGTTAAACGGGCTAAACCATATTGAAAAACAAGGTTCTATTAAATAGAAGGACATGCTTTAATATTAATGACGTTGTGACTCTACAACTGTTAAATTATTCTGGGATTATGTGTATATTTTTCTCGTATTTTCATTTGGAGAGTGCATGCAAAAGCTCTACTGGAGACAATAGCTGCAGATTAGCATTAGCTTTAAACTCTGTGTTGATTTTCTTCCTATAAAAACATAATCTTTAATTCTAGGATTAGAGAGATTAATAGAAGGCTACATGAATAGACTTTGGACTTATAAGCCATGTTTTCCAAGATTTTCCAGGCCATGACCCCAAATAACAGGAGGAGGTAGACTGCAGAAAAAGTTCTTTTTTTCACTTTTCACTTTATTTGACTGATACCCAATAAACTGTGCTTAATGGAGGAAATTAAAATGAATGGCCAAAGGAATTTTCAATATACATTTGGATTCAAGCAAACTACTCTAAATGTAACTAGGCATTTATGTACAGCTTCAAATTATTGAATTAGGGATTAATGCCAGTGCTTGCAATTTCCTCAGAAACGTCAATTATTTGACTTGATAAAGCAAAAATATACATCAAGAATACGTTTAGGTTTGAAATACCAAAATAAGCTCCGGGAGACGGGAATGTTTTGTTTTGTTGGCTTGCATGATTCTATTTGACTCATCAACGCCCTGTTCAGTTAGTAAACATTTGTCTGATTACCTGCCCTTGGTGTGTCCATTCCAGCATTCGTCATCGCTGGTGTTTCCAGCGGTCACCCTGTTCTCGATGCACATCGCCTCCGGCAGGTTGGACCAGAATTTTTTTGACAGCTTCAGTTTCTTTTTGATATCAAGAACCTAACCAGAGACGGAGGAGAGTACGCCGTTTGTACAAACAGAGACGTGACATTGCTGAAAGTTCAACATGCTTCAAAGGCTTATATTTTGCTACCCTTGAAACAGATAACATTTTTGACATTAAATCGGAGAGTTGGGGAGGAGGGGGACTCTTAAATCTTTCTGAAATACAGAAGAAAAAGATCAGAATCTACCACTGAGACCTTCATCTTGGGCCCCAGAGCCTCTATTTAAAATCCATCTGTAGAGTTATTGTGCCTCCTTGGACCGATCACCCCATGCGATCACATGGATTGGGGAAAAAAAAAAAAATTGTTGTAATTTAAAGCTGATACAATTTACTACTTTGACTCCAGGAAAATGATTTCACTCAAACTCAAGTTAAGTTCAACCACACAATTCAAGACCAGGCTTGCAGCTATAATTCCAGCTTTGTCAGACATAAATGATCCATTGCATCGCTGCCATGTGACATCGTCAGATATCATATCCCGAGCTCCAAACTTTGTCAAAGTTTCAAACACATAGAATTTGACATTTCACTGAAGCTGAGGAAAAGCCTGATAGCAGCAGGTTGGCCCCATTATCTTTTTCCGTCTGAGTTGCTGTTGGCTTTACGTGAAATTGTAGTCAACCTGAGCAGAACATGAAAGGTGCTGTACTGAGTATGTGACGCTGCTGTAGGCCTCAGCACTGCTTTTGATGTGTTAATCCTGTCACACTGATGCCAAGGCACTTCAGCTGCTCTGATAATGCCCAGAGGGTCAAGGCTGTACTCAATGCAAGAGATTGACTGGCAATGTTTGACTAAACCTCACACGTTAAGATTAGGTGAACAAGTGAGTGGTTCTCAGTTTCTCTCAACATCTGGCAGCAAGATACGCCCAGGGATATATACATTTACAAAAAAAAAAAAAAAAAAAAAAAAAAGCGGAGTATAATAAACTTTTAATACATTTTCGTCATCAAATGAACTGAAAAATACACAGATTGCTTTCAACTCAAAAATGCCTTTCATTCATTGTTCTTCTAGACATTTCACTGCTGGCAAAAGAATGGAAATCAGTGCTCCGGTCTCGTCCGCCAAAAGTGAAGTTTTTCTCTGCTCTGCTCGAAATCAATCACGGTTCCGTATGCGGTTCACGCAGCCGCCGACTTCAAGCATTCGGCGCACATACAATGACGAGGGAAACAACTTCAACCAAGAAGTTTCTTTACCACTTTTGTGGATGGAGGAGGAGGTGCAATTTGATACATTTTAATATAAGTGAATAAATTGAACCATTTCAAGGTTAATAATATTCTATCAAGAGACATGTATCATTATGCGTGAATGGATTCTTAATATCGCCTTATTTTTTCTAAATCAACTAGTGAAAGGCAAGATAAACTGGTTGAAAGATGGGTTAGTTTATCATACACACGCTTGCACACCCACACACAAACAACACTCACACACACACACACACACACACACACACACACACACACACACACACACACACACATACACACACATACACACACATACCCATACAAACATACATACACACACACATGCACATATATAAATATATATTCTTGAAATTCAAAGTAGTAAAGGAATTGGCAACAGTGTAACATTAAAAGTATTTTGCATCCACGCTATCTCTCTCTCTCTCTCTCTCCCTCTCTCTCTCTCTCTCTCTCTCTCTCTCTATATATATATATATATATATATATATAGATATATATATATATAGATAGATAGATAGATAAATAGATGATAAACAATATAGATAAACAATAGATGGATATATACACACATATACATATACATATACATGCACACATTCAAACAGTGTTATATATACACACTCACAGACATATATAATGTATATTGTAATATATAATGTATATTATACATTATTGTAATGTATATTTACATATATCAGTGAAAAGTCAGATATCAGGATGTAACAGGATGCAAGCAGGCTGTGTAACCACTAGATGGCAATACATCTTCAACAACTGACGAGTTTACAGGCGCCAGGAATATAGAAGAATTGAGTAAATCATTTTATGGCATTAAGATTTTAAATTACATTGAAAGTCCTGGGTCAAGGCAGTTTAGTGGAGTATTTACTGAGCCACTAGGCTTGTTCTCATTGCAATATTTTTTCTACAAATTTCTACATTTCATTAACTTTTGTATTTGGCCAACAAATAGCATTTTTGATGGATTATTTATCACAGTGTCACACAGCACAACAGCCTGCCAATTTGTCCCCCATGATTCATTTTTTCTTTTAAAGGATTTACTTTCATAATAATTAACTTTAAACCATGCCATTTATTTCCATTATTGATTATTTTGAGTCAATGCATCTGGCAAAAAAAGAACTCTTTAGATATGCAAAAAAACAGACACAAAACCTTGATGTCTTTTAATCAGTGAAGCTTAAAATATTTATCAACCTCTCGCGAGGTCCAATGTGGCCAACTGATGTTTTTTGATAGCTTTCGTATAAACAGCAGGGTCACTTGTGAAGACAATGAACAAAGCTTTAACAAAATTTGGGCACAGACAACCAAAAACTTACTTCAACTTCACATCATGCGATTATAGGAAAATTATTACACCAGCCATCCCTTGAAACTGTGAACCCTTCTTTAAAATAATTAACTTAATTAACAATTAACTAGCTTTGCAGGCATATTCTTAGGTTATGAATGCTTTACAACATATAAGAGATTTATTAATGCCTTATTCTGCATGAAAATATTTTGCATTAAATTGTCCAAGAACAGATTTTACCGAGCAATCTCGGACAGGAAATAAGAAGGTCATTGCACACGAGTCAAAAAGTTTGGATAAAGAATCAGGAGACATTTGGGGCTAAAAAGTGTCAAACTACTCATGAATAAGTTATGAAGAAAACCTCGCATTACAATGGAGAAAACATTTTGACTTATAAACTCAATTTAGGCAGTATTAGACTGTGTAGTATTATATTTTCTAAACTGAGAAAGGATAATATTTACCAAGCAAGAGAATGAATATCCCTGTTTAAAAGCACAATGAAAACCCAGTAGTGCAAAGTCTCTAAAGGTCATGATTCATGTTTAATGAAGTCCTTATTTTAGAAAAGCATATGTAATATGACATAAATAAGTGCTTTATAATCAATTTAATTCACTAATGAGCAAGAAATTAATAGTGAATACATGGATGTTAAGATTAAGTGTTATTTTAATGTGTCTATTAACCATAACTCATCATGCATGTGATGAGGATGGGGACATTCGAAGACAGACAAGCTTCTCCGCCTGTTACGAGCCATAAATGACTTCATTGAGTTTCCCCGTTTGTTTCATAACTCTGGTCCTCTCTCTCTCTCTCTGCTTCGTCTTCAGAGCTGTTACCTCATTCCTAAGTGAAAGAGAAGATTTCATGGCCACACGACCCCTGACCTTCAATCGAACACTTATTCTAAGGAGCTTTGTGGATAGAGCCGTTCATCTCTCTCCGTCTGCCCCTTCCCTGATATAATGCTGTGCACTCGGTTGTCTCTCAAATGTTCTTCTAACTGTCCTCCTGTGAAATATCATCAGAATCACTGCTGACATGAGCTGCACAGGGCACGGTTGTGATTGCCCCTAAATTTACGTCTGCTTGATATATTTGGCATGTTTTGACAAACCAAAGTCAATCGTCGGTATAATCAAATTCATCAGCGATAAATTATTTCTGTCCTGTCTGTCTCGGCGCAGTTCCTCCAGGAACAGGAGATACAGGATGTTTACCAAACTGCACAAAAGGAGATTAATTCAGCAGTAAACAGCAAAAAAAAAGGTAGCCTATAATGTATTACAGCTTTGCCTGTCACAACTCACACATCTACACACCTTTAAATTACTATTTTCCCCACAAATTACATCCCTCCCACCTAAATATGTTGGATGTGGTGGAACAGTAACAGCCTCGCTCACATGGGCAAACATGTTTTCAAAGAAAAATAATTTGCAAAAAAAAAAACAAAAAAAAAAAACAGCGGCGTGAGTCGATGAGATAATGGTGTTTGCAGGATTAAAGTCTGCGTGTTTACCAGACACTCAAAGCGTTTCTTACAGTATTTATCACCCGTCTCGTTGGTGTGCCTGCAGCTCGATGGCAGACCACCAGTTGCTTAGTCTCTCTCCGGCTACATTTGAACGGGGCCGGGACCCCTGAGCCGCCTTCCGGCTCAACGGAGACACGTGAGCGAACCGTACTTTTGACCGGATCAGATGCCCCTGCCTATTCTCAGATCAAAAGCTGACGTGTCACTGTCTTTGAAGCTGCAGTCACACTTTCTGGCAGCGGCATTATGTCACAGGACCTAAGTACTTATCAGTCTGTGGAATGGTGACGGACTAGCCGCCTATCATTAAAAAAAAAAAAAAAAAAAAAAAAAAAGGATTTTAAGTCCAGACTGTTGTTCTAACTGCTACTCTGAAAAACACCCACACATCAGCCTTGCAGTGCTAGCAATCTGGCCTGTAGTGCTCTGTGTCTCCCATGGCACTCCAGAGAGCAAGTTAAACTTGTTTTTCTATAAAACAACCCACTGGACATCAGGTCTCCAGCTACTGAAAACCCCACTAACTTGTTAAATCAACAATTAATCCATTTTCAAGCAGCTATGTGGGAATGTCATACCTTGCCTGACACGGAGTGTATCCTTCTGCTCAAGTTTGAGCTAAATTAGTGCATGTTCAGTCTAATCATAGACTCGGCAGCAGGTCTCACCGCTAAACCACAAGGGGCAGACGACTCCTCGATCAACTTATTTTCCCTGGCAACTGCTCCCGCTGTCTGTGTTAAAATAGTTTTTCATTCGATACGAATGCAGTATTCTTCCTGCATCTCAATTACAGAGGTCAGGGAGTCGGTTCTGCTCATACCAGAACTCCGCCATGCCAGGAGTTTCTCCCTGACCAGTGACCACTTTGAGGACAGACTAAATAGTTTCTCACAAGCAGAAAGGCCACAGTGAGAATAACTTTGCTTCTTCATCAAAAAGTTGTTTTTGTTGACTGAGTTAATCCTAAAAACTAATACAGTGTCATCTATGGCCGGGCGCCTGATGTGGTTAAAGCCACATATACACACACACACACACATTAAGTCATGCGCATGCACCGCAACAGTGTCGAGTATCAGGGAGCTGAGGCTCTGCGTGTGTGTGATACGGCTATTTTATGTAGTATCTCATACATCGTAAGGTCCACGCTGTTTGTTCAACCGACTAATAATAACAGCGTTAGCAGTGATAATAGCCCGAGTAAACGTGAACGTGCTTTACAAGATTAAAACAGGAGAATAAAAGATTAACACTTGAATTAATTAATATAGAATATAGTGAACTAAATTAAATAGTATGTATGCTGTCTTGTTTTTACTATGTTTATTGCCTGGAGACTGATTCTTATAAATGGAAATATACAGTTTCACTTAATTATTACATTTCTGGTACATTACTTTTTTTTTCAAGCCATAGACAGTATATTATTCTTTCAGAGATTCCTCAACCGACGTTTTTTTTTTAAATAAGAAACCAAATTAATTCTTAGTTTATATTAAAGGATACATCCAGCTGCCACCAGCCTTTAAATTTTTTCTCATCTTCTAAACTACATGTATGACAGAAGCCAAGATTTAAACAACCTGTATAATTTGCTTCTACCTAACGAACTGGAATTGTTTTCATTTATTTATAATTACATTTAATTATGTTTCATTTTTAACCTCTTTCATGTAATGAAATTCCACGCCATTATCCTCAGTGAAATAGAAGTGAATTAACATATTGACATTGTGTGCTGAAATTATAATATAGATTCAGTATGTTAAAGGAAGTAAAAATACATATTCTTTAAAAAGTTTCTCATTCTGTAAGACCCATATCAGTAAGATAAGGACTGTAATGACAGCATATTCTGAAAAATAAAACAAAAAACCGAGAGTAATAATAATATCGGCGGCTCAAAGAATACCCCATAGATGGCAGAAGCTGTTGCCTCGATTTTGTCCTTGGCTTGAAATGCTCACCTTAAAGGTGACTGTCAGTGCTGCAAAAACAGGTAACCACCATCGAGATGACTGCTTATCCAATCAATATCCATCAACCGAGGGCAACAGCAAGCATGCTTCCTCTGCTGAATTAACAATGGGCGCGATAGATGGAACCAGGAAGAAGCACGGAGTCACACGCGAGGAACCGATGCACCGAAGCAAGGCACGTTTAGAAATCGCCAGTTATGCATAAGATTGGATACAAAAAAAGATTGGATACAATGTGTTTTCCGTCCTCTTCTGCCAAGCTGTGCGCCATATGTTTATGATTAACATGTTTTTAGTATAATTCTGTAGGCAATCACACTTTCTTTAATTCTCAGCTGGAGAATCCTTGTTTCCCTTGATTGCCGCTGATTCCCGCTGATTACATACCGACGTAAATCTGCCACAATGAAAGACCGCCATGAGATTTAACATGAGGATCTCAGCAAAGTGTCAGCCTGAACAGTCCTTATATCTCTCTTATAGCTCATGGTGACAGGAATGTCAGTGACAGCCCTGTGAGATTGTTATTACACTGCTTCCAGGGAATGGGTATTTGACAAAGTGAAAATCTATTGTCATTCAAAACCGGCAATTATTTTACATTTTGATTTTGCAGCCTAGATTTTCACTCGCGATGGAGAGACTCCGTGATATATCTTATTATTTCTCAACAAAAACCAAGGATGAGATACTTGTACTGTTGAGGCAATAAAGAAAAGTAATGCATATTTATCACTCGCAGATTCAGTGTTATATAAGAATTTAAAAGCCACCGCTTCAAAAGAACCACTCTAAAATATGTTGATGTAATTGCCCACGTACAATATTCAGATATGCTGGCATACTGACTGTGTTGTCAAGTTAAGTTCAGATTCTTCGCTAATTTTGAATGCTAAATGTAGATTTGTGAGACTCAAGAGACACAACTTTGTTTTCGACTCTCATCAGGTCCTCAACGGCTATAGAAAAAAATAAATCATCATGGCCTTAATTTAATGTGACAGAAAATCTCTTTGTGCCAAAAATCATAAAAGAGCGCAAAGTAGTTGGTACCAAAATAGCAGAAGTGACATACAATTCCATAACTACAGCTAAAGTCTATTTAGTATTTTATTGATTAAAAAATATTCTGGTTTAACAAAATAAAAGCAGAAAAATAATCACATGTACAATTTAAAAAAATACGTCACCAAGCGTTGCGATCTTAGTAATATTGATGGTAATAAAAATGTACATTCAATGACAATCAATAAGTCCGTAATGTTTGAATGACATCTCCAGTTTGTTGCAAATTCAACTTATAGGTATATCGCCCCAAGCTGCATGTGTGACTTAATCTCAAGTATGATTAATGGCAGTGCGTTGTCTTCCTTTATATTGCGTTGCGTATACTGTCAATGGACATGGGGTCGTACTCAGAGCCTTATTTTACATAACTTTGCCTCTAACTATCGGTTCAGTCCCATGGTAACTACACATTTGGGCGATACAGTTTATCACGGCGGGCAACATTTATCACACAATGATCCCGCGGTGGGGGAAAAAAATGACAGAATATTGATGAAACAGTGGTGCGTTTGTGCTTGAGGTTAGCCCGCGGCTACGACAGGAGAAGTACGAAAATGAGAGATGATTAAAGAGAAGCTATGCTCTATGGAGAACACAGCAATCATCAGCAGGCCTGCTCTCTCCCTGCTGCCTGGGTTCCCCAGAGGCATGCAGCCTGGAGTGTAATGGGGGCAATGTGCTTCATTAATATATTGACACATATGAAAAGTAGCAGAGCCTTTATGGCACTGGCAGAAGTTCATATATAGGGACTGTGTATGCTGGGATCTATGCTCTTATGATCAGTCAGCACTATTCAAATGATCGAACAAGTGCATTATGGCAAACGTGTGAATGCAGAATCGTTGGTCCTTTCACCATTTATTTGTCACCCATATCATTCCAGTATGACTTTTCCAGACACTTGGACCCTAATTTTCTCTTTCTGGTTGTCCCGCATCCATTGAAATCAAAGTCATATTCATAGATTGGTTCTAAACTATTGTTTGGGTGTACAAAGACACAAATAAGAAAGTAATTATCATTGACAAAAATGACTGAGAACAAAAATTAAACCAAACAGGCACCCCTCCTGGCATATCATTAGGTGAAAGTGGCCCCTAGCTGAAATTGTCAGTCTGGGCCATTTTCATTCAGAGACCTGGATACAGATCACATTTAAACACCAGGCAGACAACAAACCAATTCAGAAAACAACTCAAACTAGCCCGCATAAATGACTTTTCTGCCAACGAAAAGGCCTTCCAATTCACCTATAAATGCTTTAGCATCTGCGACACACAGAGACTGCAAACTGTGCAGCTTATGCTCAGAATCGAGACATCTGCCTGTGCAGGCATATTCAATGCATTTTAAAGAAATTCATTATTACATTTTTAAATAAAAGCCGCCTGCGACACTGACTCCAAGAAGCCTTGACTTGCGTTCAGCTTCAGACCTTGTTTAAACTTTAAAATGTTCACTGGTCTTTGAATATTTTATATTCTCTGTGTTGCATCTTTGGATCAATTTAAGTCAAAAGTGAGTATGTCTACAACTGATCTTATTCCACAGGTGGAGAAGAGCAAGGATTTGTGCTGAAGAGAAAATGAAACATAACACTATGCATGCCATTTATTCTTTAAGCACAAGTCATTCCTTACCCTATAGCTGCAGTCTTCAGCACAGTCGTCTATTAAACAGAGCGGATTTTGCAAAAGAAAAGAGATGCAGCAGCATTACGTGAGGGCTCTCTTCGATGAAAAATAGATGCTCGCAAGGCCACATGTTTGATAGCATGAAGCTGCGCCCTGTAACCCAAGTTTTTATATTGGTGGGCCCTACAACATACTAAACATGAACATGTTCAATGCAGAGCTGGGAGTAGACAGAAGCGGAAATGTGAGCTACTTCATCTTCCTGCTAGTCCAAGGATCAGGTGTTGCATATGAAGCACTGTCGTCACAGAGCTAACAACTGCTGCCCGTGCTGACAGCAACACAGCAGTTGAATAATACAATTCAGCAGGTACACTTGAAAATGGGACATCATGTTTAAATCGACTGTGTAACTGTTATTTGACATTGTTTAGCGTTGACAACCTTACACAGCAAGGATCTGCTGCATTAATGCTACCGAATACATCGTAAGCATTTCCCTGTGATGGGCCTATTTCATCTTCCATGACGGTTTATATGGGGGCTAAATATAAGTCACTGACTGCACTTCTTCTACAGGCTAACTACATGTCACTGCAATCTGCAGTCTCATGGTTAATTGATGAACTGTGTCAACATATATATACATTTACGTATGTGTATATATATACATATATACGCACAGACACACACACACACACACACACACACACACAAATACACGCATACATGCATACATACATATATATATGATTGAGCTGATCATTTCCCCAGCTGAATGCTTAAGTGTATGCAGCATCCTCCTGTAGGACTCTCCAAATGTCTGTACTCGCCCCAATATCGATGTGCTTACAACCTCAATATTCCTTGAAGTGGCTAAACCATGTGCTGACCTCGTCTGCTTTGTTAAACCATCTAAATTAAAATTCTCTCTAAACTGTTGCTCTTATAATGGCTAAAAATGTGTTTTTTTTTCATTGGAAGTCGGTTAGGAACGTCAAACAGGTATGTCCTTAAATACCACTTTATTCCTGTTAAGCATGCAAGGCTCTTCCTCTAATGTCTTGCTGTACCACTTAAACCGGCATTAGTAAGCCACTGAGGTTTCAAACGAGAACGGCACAATGGATATTCCAAAAAAAGTAGCTTTTCATTCAGTAAATATTGAGTAAATGCCAGCCAATGAACTGGAAATTTGGTTGTTTATGCGCTTGATCTCCAGCAAGTGAGGCAGATGCACTACAAAAAAGGCTAAAAGGCACTGGCACTTATTCTCTTCAGGTGTTGTTTTCACACAGCACAGAACCATGCCGACTGATGGCAGTTATGTCCACTCTAAAATAGTGAAGGAGACTAAAACTAAAAGTGTTTTACTAGTCAGATTTCTAGCCATCAGATTATAATCAGATGGTGTGTTTAAATCAAAAGATTGTAGTACTTGCTATTTTTGTCCTAATAAACCGCAATTCATCTTTGCTAGGCAACATTAGGGATTCGTGTTAAACTCTGTCTTTTACTGGGGTGACTTAAATTTTGTTTTTCTTATCCTCACAAAAACAGCATTACAATAATCCATTTCCTAATATTGTAACATATTTGCAAATCAAGTTTCTAATAAATCTCATCACGACGCAACGTTCAAAGTGAAAGAAATATTCCCTTCGATCTAACCAGTAGATATCTCTTAGATTTAACTGATATATACTATTTGTGATATATGTGCTGAATGACCAAGATTTTCTCCTTTCTTGGGGTCAGCATTTGAGAGATATGGCAATTAAAACTTCGGATCTTAACATACATCTGATGCTTCTGGACACGTGCCAGAGCCAGCCTTGTGGATCAACTTGTGCCACATGCCAGCACGGATGAATGCATTTTCTCCACCTGGCCTGGATGGACACTGCCGGCTCTGAGTCATGGGATGACCCAGAATGCCCTTCAGACTGCACTCTATTCAGAACCTACACTATTCCAAAGTCAGGAAGTGGGCAGTAAACATCGCCGCAGACCCCTCATGCCCCGGACACAAGCTGTTCTCTCCTCTCCCCTCTGGTTTGAGATACAGATCGCTGTACCCCAACATTACCAAACATAGGAACAGATTTTACCCATAAGCAATCACTTAGCTAAGTGCACGAATCCCAAGAGCACTTTACACATCTGCCAAGTAACAATACCATATGTGTTTGATCATCACTTTATTCATTATTTTTATTAATCTAATTAGCTCATCTGGCACCACCTCACTGGCTGCATTACTCATGTGGATCATCATCCTTAAACAGACATTGCTCTCTTCTTCATCTTGTGTTCATTTTAACAGTTCCCTCCGTCGCCACAGTGAATCATCTGCCTCCATCTAATCCCATTCTCTGCTTCCTCTTCTCTCACACCAAATAACTTTATGTCCTCTTTCACAACATTCATAAATCCCCACTTTGGTCTTTGTCTAGGCCTCCTGCCTTGCAGTTCCAACCCTCAGCATCCTTCTGCCAGTATATTCACTATCCCTCCTCTGTACACGTCCAAACCATCTCAGTCTGACTTTATCTACAAAAGATCTAACATGTGGCGTCCCACTGATGGACTCATCCCTGACCCCATACATCCTCCTCAGGCCCAAAGAGGACCTCACCATATTTATCTCTGCTACCTCTCTTTTCTCAGCGCCCTGTCTTCAAACTAGACTACATCGCTGGTCTCATGACCATCTTATACACACATACTGCACCCTGCACTTTGTATTTTGTATTGTGTATAATGATATTTTTACGGTCATTCGTCTTGCGTGGTCACATACTCGGCAATAAATACGATTTCTGATTCTAAAACAGATGGGCGAAAAATATCATCAGTCACTTTGTCAGTGTCATCAAGTCGTGAACAGGCTGAAATTCTCTTGAAATGCTGGGGTCTTTGTGAAGCTCAATTGACTTCAGGCATGGCCATTCGCGGACATTTCCAGACTGATTGATATGTTAGATAAGTTTTGTGGAGCTCTTTGATAATATTTGAATTTGCAACAGTTACTAATGCTAATGCACATATAGGACTACGACTTCTTTTTCTTTCAGCTTTTACTTTCAAGGGTCGCCACAGCGAATCAACCTTTTCCATCTAACTCTATTCTCTGTATCCTCGTCCTCTTTCACACCAACTACCTTCATATCCTCTTTCACTACGTCCATAAATCTGCTCTTTGGCCTTCCTCTAGACCTCCTGACTGGCAGCTCCAATTCCGGCATCCGTCTACCAATATATTCACTATCCCTCCTTTGTACACGACCCAACCATCTCAGTCTGGCTTCTCTGACCTTCTCTCCAAAACATCTACTATGTGCTGTCCCTCTGATGGACTCATTCCTGATCCTATCCATCCTGGTCACTCCCATGGAGAACCTCAGCATCTTCATCTCTGCGACCTCCAGCTCAGCTTCCTGTCTTTTCTTCATTGTCACTGGTCTCACCACTGTCTTGTACATCTTTCATTCTGGCTGATCGTCTTCTATCTCATAGTACCCCTGACACTTTTCTCCACCTATTCCAACCTGCTTGAACCTGTTTCTTTACCTCTTTTCCACACTCTCAATTTCTCTGGACTGTTGACTCTAAGCACTTGAAATCCTCCACCTTCTTGATCTCCACTCCCTGTAGCTTCACCGTTCCACCTGGTTTCCTCTCACTCACACACCTACAATGCACACACAGGACACTGGTTCTAAATTACAAACGACGGATTCATATCTTTGTAAGACAACTTTAAAAAGATGCCTCAGCATCATATTTTGTCACCTCTACATAGAAAACTTAACTTGCCAAAGACCACTTAGTCTAGAATAGCTACTGGGCATGCTGCTGGTTAGTATGAAAATTGGGCAGTAATCCACAATCTGAGAGTAAAATTTAGGAGAGATAAATAAAAATCTATGGCTCTGCATTAAGCAGCATTTTGAGCCCAAATCCCATTTGTTGATTCCTCAAATGGCCAAATGTGTATCAATTGCATTTGCAGGTGGTGCTGGGGAGGTGATTTACATTTCAAGTTTAAGCTGGAATTTGTTAGACAGGTTATCATTTTCAGCAGCAGTAAAATATTTATGCCTGTGTACCCCCTCAGAGAAAACTGACTGTGAAATTTTAAGGTACAACGCCACATATCCACTTATATATAGACTATTTATTTTGTGCGGTGCGAGAAAAAGTACAAGTTAAGATAGAATCTTTGGAATCTACATAATTGCATAGCTCGGGTAAGACGCCGTAGATACAACAACTCAGAGAATGGAACTGTGGACAGGCCCACTTTACTTTCATTAAACTGTGTCCAAAACAAGAATGTCTCGGTGGCTTGACATGGCATTATATTTCTGGATTGTTGAAATATAACACCGGGGTCAAGACTTTGGGAAAAGGAGTGGTTGTGCTTTTTCCTGACAATTGACTTCACAAACCACACGTGTAAGTTGCACTCACTGTTACCGGCTGTCCATGACTTAGAATTACAAAGAGAGAAAGTGCGCATGAATATTCAGCTTTACTTCATGTTAAACTATGTCGTGATCCATGGCTGAGTGATTACTCCTTAAAAGCAGTATGAGAAAGATGAGAACTAATGTAACGTTCTCCTTTCACAAAAGGTAAAAAAAAATCTGAAGGCAGATCAACAGGCTTGTGTATGACTCGGTTAAATAGGTAGGAGCTAGTTCATAAACTACTTTTATTTGCCTTTTAGTCATTTATTGACTTATTTGTTGAGGCTATCTTATCACGCATTTACTCCAAAAAACAGTCAATACACACCTTCTGTATCTATATACCAAGCTACACAATATAGTGGGGGTCGGGGGGGGGAGGTGGACCGAAGCACTTAAGAGAGAGAGAAGCAAAATTCTTGCTGCGAGGCAGCAAATTCATCTATTACACTGCAGCCACCTTGTCTTATTGAGAGGGTTAACCGAGAGGACGGGTGACTCCACAGCCAGCCTCAGGATACAGAAATTCTTCTTGATCTAATATCAGAGTGTAAGGGCTCTGCTCGGGCTATGCAGTTCAGGTTGGAGCCACATTTTGAAGATTTTACTTTGTGTCATGTTTTGATTTCTATAAAGGCGTAGGTAGTCCTTCTGGAGAGGACTACATGCATATTTGACAAATGTGCAAATTTTAATATGGCTAACCTACTGTTCCTGATCAAACGTTAAGTCTGGAAGCAGTGTTGTCATCTCAGTTGTGATCTACAAGTCAATGTTTCTGCCTGTGAGCTGAAAAAAAAAAATGTATGAGTTACAGGAACAACAAATTGGAAGGGTAAATATTCTGAAGCCACTCTCACCAGTGGCACACTGGCAGCAAGTGTGCAAGAGAGTGGGCTTATACTGCCGTTTCACGACTGGGCCAAGTAATCATTCGCAAAAAACTGGCCATCTTACCGCCTGATACTGACAGCAGTGTCTGTGATTTATATATTTATTTTTTTATAACTGCATTCTGCATAGACCCCTACTAATTTGCTTCTGAATGGTTATTTTTATGACTTGCTGAATGCCAGTGGGAAGAAAAGATTTGAAAAGCAAGAAAACGCTAACCAAATTTTTGCCACTGCTAAAAACATCATGCAGCTGTTTATGAACCAGACTGGCGTGGGGAGCTGGCGGCGTAGTAACTAAATTATTTGTGATTAATGTTACCATAAGCATGTTAGCATTCCTATAAAATACTCTACGATGGTGACGATGAAAAAAAGAGTTTTCAATGTTGATAGATTAAAATTATACATAATTTATATTTAAATATGGTGCCTTAATTAATCACAGAGTCGATGCTAATCCTGATTAATAATATTATCCTGCAAGAATGTACTTGAGCCTAGACGTTGGGAATAATTAACTGAAAGAGTTTGATTTAAGGGCTGGCACGGCGGCACAGTGGGTTAGCGCTTCTGCCTCACAGTTAAAAGGTCCCTGGCCTTCCTGTGTGGAGATTGAACATCCCGCCTGTGTGTACCTGGGTTCCCTCCTGCTTCTCAGATTTCCAAAACCATACGGCAGGTGGATCGGAGACTCTAAATTGTCCAGACGTGTGAATCAGATAGTGAATGGCTGTATGTCTTGATATGAGGCCCTGTGATTGACTCTTGCCCAATGACAGCCGGGTTAGGCTCCAGCTCCCATGCAGCCCTGACTGCAGGATAAGCGGTATAAATCATGAATGAATGAATGAGTTCGATTTGGAATAAAAGTGAAAAAACAAAAAACACCCTTGGTTTGGAATCAGGTGGAATGAGTTGAAAAGAGGAAATATCTTAAGTGGAAAAATCACGCTCAAGACAGAAAATCCTCGACCTATAAATTGAACTTCGGCGACGTGTTTGGAATATTTCAGCAGGTTTCAGTAACAAACTCGGGAATTTATCCACGTTGCTTTTGCCGAAGACATTGATTATTCATATATTTTCCCTTTTAATGATAAGAAAAAGGTTATACTTAATATCAATCAGTCATTGCCAGGGGAAGGCGGGGGGGGATAGCGGCATCCAGATGCCAAACAAAGAACAACAACGAAAAGTTCAAGCAAAGAGTGCCTTTGAGTGCGAGATTGTGCTGCATTTGAAGCAAAGTGATGTAGACCTTCACAACAAAGAGAGAAAACAAAGGGAAGAATGAACCCAGAAATATATAAATGTATATGAAAGCTTTGTGTCTGGATTGTTAAACCCACTGTGACCCATCTGTTCTTGTACGTTCTTGATGTAAATCTGTGTGTGCATTTTCAAAAGGCTTTAGGCATGGTTTGTGAGTGTTTTCTGACATTTTTTTGTTTTGTTTTGTTTTGGTTTTGTTTTTGGATTTTTGAGTATGAAATTGCTGTGGTAATTTTGGACTGACCCAGGGGGTGTGTACTGAAATGCCTGTTGGATATCGTTGTTTGTTTATGGTTTGAAAATAAAAAACAAAACAAAACACACAACAGTAGAAGAAAAAGACAAGTTGCACGGCAGCAAAACAGAGGAGTAAATTATCGCCGAACATGTGAATCACAAGCTATAAATTGTTTACCATGATAGTTTTAGCATTTGACGTTTTGTCAAAGCGCATATGTTGACACCGAAAGGTGAGAGTGGTTAAAAATAACATTCTTTTAACACGGCAAGAACAATACATTCTATGGGAACAGATCACATGTTATCAAGTATAAGCCATTAAACTGTTTTCATTCCTTTGGTGTCAGGAAACGAGGGCAGGTTGTCAAAGGAGGTGGCATCGTTTTCAACAGTAAGCACATACAAATTTGACATTGAGTCTTTCCAGCATTTAATAACTTGAGAAATTCTTGCCTTTTTCTGGAAAATGTGACAACAAGTGATATTTATGTGCATAAAAGCAAAGCAGAGATATTTTCAGCATGTATTAGGTTATCCTTAAGTCAGTGCTGGGAGCTCTCTGACGTTACAGATCATTGCTGAGTTGGAATCGGGTGAAACATGGGTGAATAAATAACCACATCGTGGCTATGTGTTGTTGTGTGTCAAGACACCTGCAATCTACATAACGGGGTCACTTATCGTTTGCAATCAAATACTATTTTCTTCCCAGGCTCGTTCAAGTTTAGCCTTTTCTAAAGACCACCCCCGACACCTCCCATTTTAACTGTCAGAAAAATGTGAATGATGTACTTCAGAGAAAAGACAAACAGCACCAATAAAACAATAATGCACTAATGTCCACTGAACGCATTACAAATATCAAATTAAAAGCCCCCCCACCCGCCATCATTAATTCACCTCTAAGCCTGTCAGCCTGTAGGGCCTTTATCCCCTCTTCGGACTCCATTTCTCCCTGCGCTTTGAGGGTGTGTGTGCTCTGACAGAATGTCAGGCAATTAAACAGTCATGGCTCATTGAGCTGGAGGTGGACCCACTCCTCCAGAAATGAATGCAGGCACTCCCTGACACCCATTCCTTATTCTCTGACTCACAAACTTGGCTGTAAATCCACACAACAAAGTTCTTATCAAAGGACATGTTAAGCTTTTGTCAACTTTCACAGGCAGGAACTGTGTCACTGTCACAGGTAATTATTCTGTGCCAGAATATAAATGAGGACAGTGTGTGGGACAACAAAGATGTCTCACTGGGAGCCCAGTCCTATCCTCGCTGCAGGATAAACAGGTAAATTCTACCTCACTAATGACTGTACAATGCAGGTGCAAAGGAAGACTGACATTTTTATATTGTAGGATAGAAAAAGCAAAAGAGGCATGGGAAAAAAAAGGGAATAACAGGATTCACTTTCAATTAAGCAATCCAGCCTAGCAGAAAACGCCATGGAAAAAGACAACATATTTTACCTTATTTTGGTTTTATCACTGAGGGTAAACCGAGCCACCAAAGAGATGCAAATTGCAGAGCATTTGAAGTTCATTTTTTCATGAAGGGAATGGAAAGAGCATGTCCTGACAAAATTCTCCAACTAAAATTATTACACAGCGGTACAAAAACAGATTCAGAGCAGCGCTCAACATACACCAATATTTTGGGGAATCCAACAACAGAAATACATGCCCTCTTAAGTGTACATCTTCTTTTAAATAAATAACACAGTGAAGCTGTTTTTCGCTCACCGACTTGGGTTTATTGTGTTCATTTTTTGGGGGGATATTTTAGAATATGCAGTACAGTATGTTGCACATACAGACACAGGCTTAGGGAACCTGCAGGTTTACGTGGCGTGCGTCAAACATTAATCAAGGTGTTAAAAGCTTAAGATGAAACACTGACAGTGTGCATTGGGAAAAATGCAAATTGCAAGTTCCTTTTCCATTTCATGCAGTGGTTATAATTCTCACCTGCAGCACATCGCTAAAACATGAAGGGCAGTTGAGACGGTTATCAACGCAGTTCTATCTTGTACATGCTTTCTCTCTCTCTCATGTACACACACACACACACACACACACACACACACACACACACACACACACACCTCCAAAATCACAAATGCAGTTACTTGTGCTAATTTTCTTTCTCTTTACCTCTGAATATGGGTTTTCTTTGACTGCTGAGAGACACAAATATTAGGAAAGATGCTGACCGATATTAAATAAGATCCATGGTGTGTAATCATAGAGACGGGGTGAGATCACAGGTGATCAGGTGTCATGAACATCTGATCAGGCAGGACATACAACAGCTGGAGACAGAGTTTATTTCCAAAAATACGTACACAGTGGGAAAAGGCGTGTTAAGTTTATTTCCACATGGTTGCTGTTTGTATTATGTATCAAAGTTAGAAAACCCCTCTGTAGCTGTGACCTCTCTGGCAGTGTTTGTGGCCTCAATCTTGTAAAAGCGGTGTCATGTAACAAATGCGTCCAATCTCTAGAAGCGAATAAGAGCTAATCTACAGCAACTCAGCCAGACCACAAACGTGGGCTGGTTGAGTTGGGCCGACTTTGGTGAAGCAAAGTCTCTCTGGAAAAGTTTTCTTGTCTTTGGAGATTTTATAAGCGGTTTAAATACCCACTTGTTTGTGAGCATCCCGAAGCTCCCACTTCATCGCAACATTTAAACAGATGCTGGATGAAAACTCTCCACAGAGATCGACCCTCACAGCCGTAAGGTAGTGGGCCATCATGCTGAATTGTTGGTCGTCTCATGTCTCTACTTAACATAATGTATCCATAACTACGCTATTTATAGACTAGATACTTCGAGTAGTTTGCTTTTAAATCCTCCCCGGTTGAAGGAAGAGCTATATGCTCAATGGACAACTGAAGCCTTTATCACTACTTACTGCAAAGAATTTTCTACCACCAAATACTGGGAATTGAGAAATGACTATGAGACGATGATAAATACTAAATCTTAGGAAACACTTGTAGTTTACATTCGCTATGTGTTTTACAATCTCGCACTTCCCCAAAACGTAACAACACTGAAATGTTATGGCTACAATCAAATGGCATAACATGTGCAAAATGAGCCAAGGGTGCTGTGAACAAGAACAGAAAAGGAGTATAAAATATGGAACCTTACACTGTGTTGCATCGCATCCCAAATAATCCTCTGGTTTGCAGCACAAAGGGAACAAGAAAGTTTTAATTAATTGAGGCTAGGTTGTAGAACTTGTTGATGGATACACAAAGCAAGAAAGGCAGCTGTTGAAGCAAGCATCAGTAAATGTGTGGATAATAAATTAAATTGTGGAAAAAAAAACAAAAAAAAAACATAATTAGTGTTGAATACAACAAAGAAAGCATTTATTGTTTCGGGATCCCGTGAGCTAAGCCACAAAACCGCTGCTGTTTTAATGAAGGCATTCATTAAGAAAATAACCTATTATCCACCTGACAAAAAAGATTTACATTAGCTTAAAACACTGGTGAGACTAATAATTAATGGTGAAACTCGATTTTACGAATCTGGATTTTTTCTTATCCCCGGCGCAATGATGCAAGAAGTTTGTGATTTCAAAGATTCAGTTTAAATCGTGTTACAGGGGAGAAAGGAAGGGCACTAGAGCTGCAAAGGTAATCCATGATGAGAACTGTCCCTCAGCTGAATTGGACTGTCAGCTCGGTGTTCACCTTTACCCTGATGCAGCATTTTAGGTTTCAAGGTTGTTTGAGATGGAAATCCATGAATCAAGATCGACTCCAACAAACATGCGGCTAATCTGATGTAAAATAAAGGTTTGCTGTACGGCAAACAATTGATATGGTCAGCCTCGCAGAATCTATCCGTCTTGTCTTTCATCCGTTTCTTTTATGTTTGCCAAGTACACAGAGATGAGAAGGGCAGTGCACACATTGCGCCGCACCTTCCAGTGCTCTCATGGGGTGAAGCCGTTGATTCGTTAACAAACACAAATCGATAGACAGGCCCGAACGGAGGACAAGTACAAAGAATTAATTTCCGGCACCGGGGGCACACGATGACAAATCACCTGCTTTAATCAAGAGTGTCAAGTCAGAAAGACAAATGATGTTTACACTGATGCAGCATTTGAAAAAACAGTACCATCGACTGTGTCCTCCTTACCAATCTGTCCAGGCTCGTGCCAGCCGCAGTGGTAGGCCGCTCCTCTGGGCTGTACGGCCTGAAGCGGGCGTTGAACGCATCCGGAACACCGCGGGTAGACCTAGTCATTCCTGAGGGTTTCGGCTGGCCACAGCCTTGAAAAACCTGCAATTATGAGAACATGGGCACCCAATTGTCAGGGGCTTAAATTACTTTGGAAGGAGAAAATGAAGGAAAACACGATGTGTTGTTAAAAGTCCCGTGAAGCCTCCATCCCACATTACTGGTATGTCAGTGCTCCATGTCAAGTTGAGGTCACTGTACTGATAGGTGAGTCAACAGGACTGCGACCAGTGCTATTTAAGATGATAGTTTCAAGTTTTTACAGCTTTTGGGGAAAACACCACATATACTTAGACCATAAACAAAGCCCCATCTGTATGGGAGAGCTAACTGACTATTTAGCTTTGAATCAAAAACTGCTTTCACTGCTGTGTAGACACAAAAATCCTCACAACCCTCTAAATGTTTTCTTCTTTGTGACTACAATTTTGTGGGCAAAGAAAAAATGCAATACATCATAGGAACACATTAACTACTGTTAGCTGAACTAAGATTATCTAACCGAATTGAAACATATAATTCAAATACAAGACCTAAAGTTGGACATAATTAGACCGTGTTGTATTATTCACCTTACACACAGCCAAGTATGAGTGATGCTGATTTCCTCTCTGGTCCACCTTAGTGTGTGCAAAGCAGGCCTGGAACCATCTATCTGATTTGTTACTCAAGAAAAATCAGGAATGAACCTAAATGACATACCCTGTAGGAAACCTGGGCACTGTTATCTTGCATATTCATGATGGCTTCTGAGATCTTAACATCAATAGGTTCCATGACCGATTCGATGTTGAAAGGTCCCTCCAGCCTCTGTGCCACCAGCAGCATGGCATCTGTTATTAAAGTGGATAAAAAATGCAAATAGAAACTTGGTTAAGAGTACACTTAAAAGGGCATCCAGGATAATCCGCAATCCCGGATCAGCCAAATGTTAAGATGATACACATACTCTTACTTTACTTTGACTGGCACGTCTTTCCAGACAATACCGACACGGGGTATTTATATATCTTTTAGTCTGGAGTATGAAATCAGCTATTTGGGCCTCCAAAAAATTACAAAGGGCAAAAAAGGCATTTAATCTGTTGTCAAGCCTAATTCCTTTTCACAGTCATACCATTAAGTGTAGAGGGATGATAACAAATGATATTATGCTCAACAATTGAGAAATCTTTTAATTATAGGGAACACAAAGAGCAACATCCAATTAGAAGCCTTAAATTGATCCTTCCTCTTAGTGTCGGGCATTTCTAAATGGCAAGAGTTAAAGTATATTTAAAGTGTGCACTAAGTTACAAAAAAAATTCGACCCTTGATATTTCAGGAAAAATACTTTGGCAGAGGCAAATTGCAGTAGAAGATTTTTTCTTGGTACGTCTGCTTTACACTGCAATCTATTTTGGCTCATTTCATCAAGTTCACTTTTACTTGGAGTATTGCAGAAATATTTCGGCGGTTTTATTTAAGATGTCAAAAATCACAATGCCATCATAACATTTCTGATGAAATTGAAAACTGCACCGCCACTGGCGGTGCGTTTTAGGCGGTATGGCTCTGTTCTGGAAACCTCCCTGCCCTTCCCTGTGCCTACATGGAGTGCCAAAGGCAGGAATAGCAAAGATCCTCCCATAGGGCACATAGCAGAGTCGGCAATGATGACAATCTCAGTGACACTGATTAAATCAGACACGGCATGTAAAAAAAAAGGACTTTGGAGGCTGTCGACTTGGAAGCCCCTGTGTAGAAGAAGTACAAATAGTACGTACGCAAAAGCAGTTTGAATATCACACACTGAACGATATCAGCCGACGCAGTGTGTGGAATGAAATTATCTGAACCAGCGAAATGCATGGGAGGAGATAAATAGGTCATCAGGTGATGTGCCGTGGTTTGGATCAGCTGTTCGTCATCTGATATAGCAGGGCTCCGAGCTGAGCTTGACTTTGTGGCCTGTCTGATCGAGCCCTGTACCCCATTTCTTCATTTGCCAAGGGTGTCAGTCTAGATCAGTCAATATCACCTTGGGTAAAACAAATTAGGATGTTAATTTCCATATTGTGGCTCTATGAGCATCTACGTTCAGGGCAGGGGAGACTTTATTTGAATAACAAAATTGCCACAACAAATTTCATAGTTTCATAATTTCATTTTGATTCACAGTGACCCTTGTTGGCACCTTCTTTACATGCAGCAAAGGAGGTATGTGTTATTAACATAGATGAATCCGAAAAATCACATATCCGATCCATCAGAGGAGAGAGGTCACACAGCACAAGACACAGTGGGCTGCCATGTCACAGGTGCCTCATCTTTACACATTGACATGAACCACACATGCACGTGCGCACGCACGCACCCACGCACCCGACACGCGTACACAGAGATTAAGAGCAGATACATTTGGCCGGATAATGTAGCTGGCCCGGACACCAAATACTGCAGACTTTTCTCAGAATAGCCTTGCCACAGAAATCCAGCACAGCACAGGCAATGTGCATGTTTGTATCAACACCGGGAATGGTGAGGTCTGTAATGTTAAAAATTTGATATGCTGGGACTATTCGCAAAATATCTCAGTTTTCATAGTATCAAAGAATCTATAAAGTAACAGATTATTGTGCAGAACTGCAAAAAAAGGATGATATTTTCACCCATCATAAAGTTATATGCCCTAACTTCTAAATCAAACTGAGACTGTGGGCTGTCTGCTCGCTAGAATACTGTATGATTTACTTGTGGCCTTTTCTATTAAATTTCTATAAACAGAGACCATTATTATTATCATTATTATTATTATCATCATCATCATCACAACATGACAAATAGGATAAGGATAAAAAAGATTAATCATAGTCGCAAGATCTACTTCTGAAATATCTCAATATTCTATTGAAAGAACCAAAGGTCATCCTTTTAAAACCATTAAAAAACCTCTTGCTTTTTGATGGTCCCACCGTTTTGTCAATTTCCATTGTTCCTCTCATTACAGTACACCAATTATGAAGGATGAATTCCTCTTGGGGCAAATTCAATTTTTATGTGGATCAACTCAATCAAGCCAACACAATGTAGTTACGCTGCCTACAATGAATAGTCTTGATGAGGCATTGATTTAATGGAACTTTTGAAAGCCAGCCACTTACTTATAGCCGCTGCAGGCACTACAATAAGGTCAATGGCTCATTAATATCACTATGTGGACACAATCCTGGTTGACAACCAGACATTTGCCATTATCATCCTTGTCTTTCCGTCATTTTCAATCAACAACCTGATTGCTTAAAAAATGGAAATAAGATGAGTTGAAAAAGATAACACTAATATGTGTAAATTTCAGCTACTAAAACTTGTGACTCTTTTTCCCTTATTTTCTGTTACATAATGATACAGACTATCCAGACTAGACTATTGTAAAAGTTTCATGTTAACAAGGGATGTTTCAGGCTTCATGGTGCTTTGAGCATTCAGTTTCAAATGTTTATTTTTCACTTTGGTGTTGAGTGACAGCATCGAGATGCAATGTCTTGGTAGATTCCTAAACAATGACAATCGAAAGACAAAGAAGGGTCAATTTGGACAGTATTTCAATTTATATCAAATACTGCATTTCCTCCATTCGATAAAAGAAACAGTGATATGTACTTTTCTGCTAGAATGGTTTGTGTCTAGAATACAGTGGCCTGTTCTGTGTCTAGTATGGGTCTTGTGAACATGAAATAAATTCAGCCACGTTTAAAAATAAAAAAACTTTACAAAGAACATAATGAATACTGTATATATAAACATATATACACACACACACACACACAAATATATGTGCGAAATATATACAATATATTACAGGTATGTACTGCTGTACTGTGCATTTGAATATATATATGATATATAAGATAAGATAAGATAAGATAAGATAAGATAAGATAAGATAAGATCGACTTTGTTGATCCCCCAGCAGGAAAATTCATTTGTCACAAAATAATAATAAAGAAGAAAAAGAAAGCATAAAAAGGCATACTGTGTGCAGGACAGTGACTATGAAAATTAAAGTTGTAATCCTGGGGAATATGTACATAATATGAATATAAATATAAGTATTGCACAGATGAGAGTGGCAAAAAAAGATTCCTGTAGTGGGGTGCAAAAAAAGAGCTGTCTGAGATATTCCTGAGCAACATCGGCACTGCACGACATGCAAAAGAAAGTGTAATTAAAAGTAATTAAAACTGTGAAAAACAGTTTAGAAGTTTCAAAGGAAAATCTGCCAGTCAACTCTTGGCAGTTTTAGTAAAACGAAGAGAACAGTGCACAGGACTATATACATTTGAAAGATCAGATCAGTGCTGACCATTTACCGTTATATGATTTTAAATGCTTGTGAAAGGCTTCCGAGTGCAGCTCTATTCACAGCTACTTAAATAAAGGTGAAACAGACCATTCAAATACCAAGGACACACCCAATTGGTTTGGGTTAAGCATCTGACTTGTATTCTTCTATACTTAAGCAGATGTGATGATACATATCAATGTTTAAAAAAATTGGGCATCTGAATTTTATCAAACAATATTATTGTTCACTTTTTTTGCTTTTGCATCCTACCCAGCTCTTCACAAGGGGCGGCAGAAAGGACTAATGCAAGATAAATAAAAAGAAACAGTGAATTATGCAAAACTACCAAAACAAAAATAGAGCTAAAATAAGTAATAGATCCCCTTTAAACTGTTCTCTGCCCAGAGGGTTTGTATATTTTACATGTGCCACAGTCTCTTTAGTGGTAGTTATGAGGATGAATGGCATGCCACCAAACCACTAACTCATAACTAAGCAAGTCCCGGAACTGAGGACGGTACTTAAGTCATCTGTCGGGAGAAGTTCGGTATCCACAAACCTCCCAGGACAGGACCTCACCAGAAGGCGGCCACAGTGTCTCTACAAGATTAGGACATCCTGTCATTCGGAGCCAAGAAAAACAATGACTATACATGCTGACGACTGCCTTTGTTGCTTTTTTGATCTGCATTAAAATGCTGCTTGTTGTGTGAAGAGCCTTTTTTTTTTTTAGTATTGTTTTCTTTTGGCTTGCTTTGCATATAGACAGGAAATCTTATAGATGAGACAAACTGACCTTTAAAAGAAAAAAATTAATACTTTAGATAAAACAGAGACTTTAAATGAATATGGAAAACACACATTTTACATATAAAATGGCAGCGGTCGTGTCCAGTTCTTCTCCCTTTGAGATATGAGATCACTAATGGCCGGGGAAAAAGCTGCGACACATTAGCTCGGCTCTGGCTCCATTTCCTTTCCAATTATGTCAATGCCTGAGCCTTTGAAGAGCTCTTGTGTTTGTTTACAATGAGGATTGTGCATGTGAGATTTTAATAAAGAGCCACACCAGTGCCAAATGGTTTTCTACAGTAGCTCTTCAATCACACCACTGTGTGACCATCTGCTCTGAATGTAAATTGAACCTTCATCAGCATTGAAACAATAACAAATATATGATTTCACTTGTTGCCTATAGGGATGCCCATCCACTGACAAAATATGTTATTTGACATATACAGTAACTGCAAATTCAAGGTACATGCGTTTGTGTTTGAGGTTATCGAAAATCATTTGAACTTTAGATTTCCATTCTGCATGTTGTTTATACCGATTAAGATGTAAATTGATTCAACATGCCTCAGGTTTGTCTTCTCATTTTCCAACAAACAAACACGTGAGAGCACACACACACACACACACACACACACACACACACACAAAGAGGGAGAGGGAGAGGTAGAATAAGTGAGAGAATAGGAGAAGTGGTGCTGACTGAGTTGAGTGAGTACAGCCGGGTTATGGCTTTGTCCCAGATGACGGGTTCTCGCACTGCATGCGGAGAACTATGTACATGCTGAATTAATGACACTCATTTATGTAGTCCAGTCCTCGGTGGCATGGCTGCCACTCTGAGCCAAATATTCATTTTTCCAGCCAGCCAGAGGTTATCTTGTTATTGTCAGGACAGGGCCATTTAAATACATGGATGCATCTTGTGTGTCATATTCTGAGTCGAGGTTTAAAAAAAAAAAGAAAAAAAAGAAAAAAAGCATCTCAGGCTCAGCGGGTATAAAGACGTAAAACTAAAAGACAATCTGCCGGTGGAAGCACGAGATTCCAATATTTGGTTTTATATAGGAGTTTATTGTTTCACTCTGTGATATGAAACATGCTTATTTGTGCTGTCTCTTGTAAAGGGACAAAAACCTGAGAGGGTAATATTACTCTGCTCGGCCTCTTTATCGAAATTGATGTCCACTTAAATTCAGGCTATGTCAGCCAGCAGCAACCTCTAGCAGACAGGGACAAATAGGGATTGTGAAAAGACCAATCTATGGCCGTTTGCCTGTGAAGAGCTCTGCAGGATGAAAAATGGCTGTGGTGTAATTTGGATTCTGTAAAGCATAGCTCATCTGTGGTTTAGTCAACCAATCAATGGTGCTACATGTTACAACACAAAATTTTATGAAAAAATAAATAAATAAAGCAGATGCTATCCCTTGGCCACACTTTCACCGATATGAGAATAAATAAATAAATACATACATAAATAAGATATGGAAAAAAGTTCCTTGAACATATATATTTATGCACAGACAAAGAAAAACATTTGCCAATGAGCCTACAAAGGGAAATGCCAATATAATCTCACTTTGAATTTTGAAGAACTCGATAATGAGAGCACATACAGTATGAAAAAAGAATAATCAATTTTCCGATCAAAGTGAGGGCACCAGGTGAGCAAGATTAGCACAATAAAACAGGGCATAAATAAAACCCAGACACTCTTCAAAGTTACGACTACAAAACCAGAAAATTAATTCCAGTGAGAAAGTGCAAGTGAATCAAAACTCAACAGGGAACCAACTTTTGTCCAACAAATTCATATAAAAATGGGACAACGAGCCTCTCTAGTGAATTTCCTCCCTAATTTTCCCCTCAATTAACACATACGATAACTGTGAAAAAATGTGATAATTTTCGTGAATTGCAATTGGCCATTCCGGTGAAGTTCATCGCGGTACTCTGGGTAGTTTTACTCTGGTCAGGCCAGTCCTCAGATTCCAGACATGAATAAACTCATCTTTGGTGGCATAGTTAGTGTTTGATATGAGTCTATTATGTTTCTTGCTCTGCACTGACAAAGGCTCCTGGTGACAGGGATTAAGAGGCGGCTCCGATCCGTTTAACTCCATTGGCTTCCACTGAACGATCATCTTTTATTGCAATCGCACGTCCCAAAAGCTCTCAAAACATTTTTCAGGCTTAGTCCTTTCTTTACAGTGTCAGGTATCTTGCACCCCGCGTTTTTTCTATGACACTTGTCTTTCACCGCTCTGCAAGATCTGACTTCTCCACAGTCAGGGTTACGTTAGTAAACTTGCTTGTCTGATTTGTCCTTTTCGCTCTCTTGTCAACTGACTGAGTCCAAGGTGACTGTAGATATAATCCAAATTTAAGTAGACAGGGAGGGGTCCCCAAGAACCTTTTTTCTAAGTTGACAAAGTTTTTTTTTTTTGTTGTTTTTTTTTATGCTGACATTGTCATAATCTCTGGTTTTCCAGGCTCGCAGGTTACGTCATCTATCGGCGGAATGTTCTCCAGCTGATGATGCTGATGACATTAGACTGTTTTCCCACCCTGTGGTGGGACCACAAATCCAATGCTCTCACTTGCTCAATATATGCTAAAATCAGATGAAAACAGATTCTACCTGCAATTTGGCTAAAAAATAATTAGCCTGATTTCCCCAATCTTCAACTAACTATCTAATCAATTAGCAATTTTCAAGACAGGAGAATTCAACTGGAGGCTTCTGTCCCTCGAACATCTCTGATATAACCTCTTTGAAAGCAGCTTTTGAAAGGAATGGGTCAGTACCTATTTAGATGTGGGTCAAAAGCAGATCGATGTTCCACAGTGAGCAATCACTGTAGCAAAACCCATGGCAGATGAGAGCTTGGAGCGGTACAGGTGGGACTACTTAATTCAATATTCCCCGTTCTAATGACTGCACTGCTGATTTTTTTTTGACACACTGTAGGTGGACAGTTTTTTTGCAAATGGTAATTTTCAGTAAATTAATTATTGCCATAATCATAATTTCAGTCCTTTACTCGGGGCTCATGGATAGGAAAGGGATAAGGAGCACACACAACCTATGTTATGATAACAAATCATTATGTTTTGCAGGTAATGTTGGTACCTTAAAATGTTATCATTCACAGTGACAAAGCAGGAGAGCAGCCAACCGAATCCAAATAAAGCAGCATTTCTGAGAGTGTTGTTCCCTATCTAGGATAGTTGGGAGCATATTTGTGGTTGAAACCAAAGTCTAGCAGCACCACCCATTATGTAGTGCACCACCCACCATGTCGCTGGCAGCCAAAGGTCCAGATGGATCCTTGACATATTCGTCTGTGACTGAGTCACTGTGGTGGCTGAAGTGAAACTCACTCATTTCATTGCTGGAAATAATGTTAAAAACGGTCACTTTTGAGGCAACAATACAAATATCGGAGAATTAAATGAATCTAAATTCATATTCATATTGTTGTTCATCTGTATAGGGTACATCTGCACGGCCAGGATGCAGCAGAATGTAGGAATATTGTTAAGAGGGTTTTCAGCTGGGAAATTTGATTTAAGCTTTTTGAAGGTTCACTCCTTTTCGTTAAAAAATTGAATTGCTTTGGTTGTCATCTGACATTTTCATCCCTCCCATCATCCTTTCAAAATGTATTTAGTTTTGTAATGCACAGATTTGTACCTGCAAAGACTAAACAGGACATTGCCAGAATTGTTTTTGCGCCTATTGAAATGTTGCTATGCAGATTTTATTCAATGTTTTTAAATGTTTGATCATATGAGGAAAGGGTTAGTAAGAGAGGATATGAAGTTGGTTGGTGGGAGAGGGGAGGATTCAAAGAATAGGGTTAGATGGAGATGGTTGATTCGCTGTGGCGACCCCTGAAAGAAAAAGCCGAAAGGAAAAGAAGAGAAAGATCATATGGGTAAAAGCCTCGAAGCCATGACTATTTTATATGACACATATTTTGCAATGCGCCACTAAAAGCATGGCTTCCAGGGATGTTAATTGGAATCATTTAAAAGCCATAGACTGTGGCAGCAGTGTCCTACACTGCTAATGAGAATAAGTAGCATAATTGAGAAATTGAACAATTCAAAGAAGCTCACATTGCCCTACGTGCTCAGAGATGCGGATCATTGATTTTCTTTGGCTTTCAACAGAAGTTTTTCAGATATTGTGCCCAGAAATGTGTTCCATACCTTCCTTCCTTCCCCCTAAGACGGTCTATGGTTGTGTGTCATGAAAGCTGTGTTACAGAACGAGTTACTGCCACTAATCTCAGATGTGATCTGGGTGGGCTGTGCAGCCGAGCAGCTCCACGTACAGAATTGTATGCCTTGCTGCTCAAAAACACACTGGGGAGAACAATTTCTCTCCCTTTTCAAAATGTCCCTCTCTTTCTGCAGTTTTGTAATTGCACAGGTGGAAAGTGAATCTGTAATTAGATCCATTCAGCCACATCTTCATGTAACTGTGGGTGATTAGACTGGCAAAAAACTATAAAACAAAATGGAACTGGTAGACACTGAGGATGCCTTTCCGCATTAAAAAAAAAAAAAAAATGTCTGAGAGCACAAATGCTCACTCACTGCTGCCTTTTCAAGGAGCCCATATGTTCCACAAAATTAGTTTGACTTTCCTAATAACATGACACAAAACTGTGCTATGACTGAGTTTACGCTTCATTTTGTTTGTGCTCAATGTATGAGGACACGAAACGTTCAACATATTACTTTTTTTTTTTAAAAAAAATCAATGATTTCAATGATCAAATTGCAAAGAACATACTGTCTTCTCTACATATTAATGACTGATGAATTTATAAAATAATCAAAACACACTCATGTACTTTGTGATTAGCTTTTGACACAGTCACATACCTGCTGACGTAACATGAGAACATTTGACAGAGAATTCTCAAATGTCTTCATAGACAAAAGAAACATTGAATAAAATACAGAAATATTTAGAGAGAATTTTGGGGGACATTTATGTCGTTTGGTTCACTGGAAAATCTAACAAAACAAATTGAAATCTGTTTTAATTAGTTCAGTAATTTCTTTTTTGTTTTCAACCTACACCCTTGCAATGACATTGGTATCGTGAAAAAAAGCTTTCATGGGTAGATTCATTTGTTGAATGACTCGGAATGGCTGCTTTATTAAAGCAGATGTTCAAAGTTTGAGGGGGTCTTGACTAACTGATGCCTGCATGTTGCAATCACTATTTTAAGTGTTTTGCTTCGAATAATCATCATGAACTAAATGGTGCTCGCACAACATAATGGCTACTGAATAATGACACCATCTGTGTTGAGAATGGTTCTCCACAACTGAAGCTTTTTCAATGTGATTCTGTCTGCTGCTGCTACATTGGTGGCAGAGGGGACAGCTACTGATGTCAGTAACACTTGAGAGGCAAGAGAGCATGCTTAAGAGTCATTTCTAATATTGGTGGGTTCATGGGTTTCATTACTTCCCCTTTAGGAGAGCAGCATTAGGTCATAGGACTATTCACTACAAAAGGAGATTTAGACATGATGTGGTTATGAGCCATTCTTTTGCCCCGTAATAACTGAAGCAAATATTGAGCCGATTTCTCACAAGCCACTTATCCTCTAGACATTTTGACACTTACAGGGATTTTTTTTTTCCGGACAGACATACCAAGAGCAAATTAACTTGGTCCAAAACTCCTCTCCGTCTCACGCGTCTCTTTTTCTTGTTCAGCTGCTCTTTGTTAGAATGGTGTTCAATGGTGGTGTAATTCTTAACTGAGTTGTTCCCCCCCAAAAAAACCACAAAATTAATTCTTAATTAAGAATGGTCAAAGTGAAAAATGGCCCATAATGGTTCTTGAGCTATAGTAATGTGAAAAATGCTAACACCACTAACACCAACATGTCCATAAAACAGCATTTGGTCATGTAATTCCTGGTTCCTAAGACAACATGCCCAAGTGTCTCCTGGGACTTCAGGCTTATGGCACAGATGTCCTACGCAATGAAGACACCTGAGAAGCTCAACCTGGGTCACCTCTGACCCTCGGTGAGACCCTATTTGGACCTCTTCCAATTTGCCTATCAGCCCCACCTGGGGGTGGATGATGTCATCATCTACCTGCTGGATCACACCTAAGCCCATCTGGACCAGCCTGGGAGCACTGTGAGAGCCAAGTTCTTTGACTTCTCTCGTGCTTTATTCCATCAGGCTGTCTCTACTAAGTGCTAAGTTGTGATCCATGCCTGGCTTGTGTACTATCTCACTGGCAGATCACTGTATGTACGCCGACAACACTGCGTCTGACTGTCTTCTGCAATACCGGTGCAGCACAAGGGACGGTCCTCTGATTTCAGACACGGGACTGACTCTGCAATGGTTGAGTGCATCAGAGTGGGTGATGAGTTGGACTACCACGCTGTTGTGGACTAATTTATTTCTCCGTGCAAGCAGAACCATCTGCAGCTTAATGTACCTAAGACAAAGGAGCTGATTGTGGATTTTAGAAGGTCAAAATTACCCCTTATTCCACTTTCCATCCACAGGGATGATGTGGACGTTGTGAAGGACTACAAATATCCTTGCATGCTTACGCAAAAGCCTGATGGTGGCTGACACAGACTTAACAGACTTAATAAATTAATCCATATGGTCAGCAAGGTTATGGTGTTGGAGCTGGACTTTCTGACCGTGGTGCCAAAGAGGAGAATGCTATCGAAGATGAGGGCAATTCTCAACGCCAGCTCTTACCTATTTTATGAGATGCCGACCAATCGCAGGATCTTATTCAGCGGCAGACTGATTCCACCAAAGTCCACCACCTCAAAGGAGGTTATTCTTGCCTGTGGCAATCAGACTGTATAACTCGGTCGGGTCATAACACCAGCTCATCTCATCTCGCTATCCATCCGGTTCGACTGGGTTACAGCTTATTTATCTTAACTCTTAATTGTATTTTTTTTTACTTGAATTTCTTTATTTGGTTTTATTTATTATCTTTATTCATTCCTTCCTGCTAATCTCTTCCTAGTTATTTATTTCATCCCTTTCTGTATGGACCATCTGAGACCGCTCAATTTCCTCCAGGAAGTATTTCTGATTCTGATTCCAATTCTAAAAGTGCAAGCATTATTCAGTGATATTTTCCACTTATTTTATGTTACCCAAAATACTAATTGGAAGAGGGAATATAAGATTTGCTTGGCATGAGCTTTGTGTTTCTATTTGATTATCCTAACCGTTTTTGAAGCCGCTCAAAAACATTGGGTAACAACTTTTGTAAAGTACTTTCAATCGTTGTTTACATGGGCGAGGAAAAATACAACAGGGGTATAACTGGATGAGATAGCATTTCTTTTGGAAAGGCGACGTTTGTTCATCTATAACCCTGTACAGCACCACGTCCTACTCCTGATTCTATGACATCTCCAATTGCAAAACTGGAGGTTCTAAGATAAATATCAGCTGCAGGGGTTGTCTGCCTTTTTTTTCCTTGAACCTCATCTAATAAAAGCTTCATGATGGTTAAGATTGGATTAGAAAGCACTGAGACTCATCAAGAGATCTGTAAATAATAGAAATCAATGACAGCGTGGTAGGAAATGTTTTATCTTCATCCTACTCTGCAACCCACAGGAACAAACACCTGCAGATACTGCAGGGCAACCTTGGTCAAACCACTTGTTTTGATGTATTATATTTTAATCAAACGAATATCCATATTCGAATTAATGTGGTCCTCTTTTAGCGAGCTCTTGAGACTTCTTACATTATCTGAGGTCAAGACACTGTGAGGGTTTGGTGAAACCTCTGGAGTTGCGTTCCTCGCAGAGGATTTCCTAACTAATGTATGCTCTACGTTGATGTGGTACTTTAAGCTGGAAGTGCTTCAGTAAATCAAAACCCCTTCATGTGAAGTGTGCAATCTACATTATGTCGGTCGATTGTTCCATCTTGGGTTCGTTCTTTCATACAAAAGCAAAAATCTGCACCGGTGAGTGGAGTTATAGGATTTTGAGTCACTGCATATGCATTTGAAGTTTGTTAATCAACTTAATAACACAAATTAATCTCTCTGGTTTAATTAATGGATTGATTTTGCAGGCTCTATTATAGGCCAATATAAAGGGATATAGACAAAGATGTGGAATCTTGTAGTGACAGGATGCTGGTCACTGGCCTCTACATTTTTAAAAGACCTCCACTATGAAAGTCACATTTAAATAAGGTTGATATATATTTTCTGGTTAGTTTTTTGAAACAGAATTAGCCAAGGCCTAAAAAAGAATTTGCAACAGAAATGTGAAATGTTAAAGAATTCTTTTTTGTGTGATGCACCAATAGCTTTTGGGAAAATGAACGATGGCCTAGAATCTAATGCTGTATCCAGTTCCAGCATACATGTGTGCATGTGTGCGTGTACGTGCATGTGCTTGCGTGCGTGTGTGTGTGTGTGTGTGTGTGTGTGTGTGTGTGTGTGTGTGTGCATGCGTGCGTGTGTGTGTGTGTGTGTGTATGTGTGTGTGTGTGTGTGTGTGTGTGTGTGTGGTGTCTGTGTGGCAAAAGGCTTACAGGAAGAGGTTGGGGAAGGAGGAATATTAAAGGAGAAGAGTAGCAGTGATTATGCAACTAGATTACTGATAACTGAAATATACCCGAATTAGAGGATGGTAAATAAGATTTCATATACTAATGGGATAAAAGTTGCAATTCGAAGACAAATATGCATATTAATTGTAACTTTCCGAAAATAGACGTTTTTTTTTAACAGAATACATAAAAACCCATACATTACTCAGTATATTTTAAGAGAGAAATAAGAGAGGATTTGCTGCAAATTGCTGCAAATCCAGCAAACTACTACTTTATGATAAGTTTCAATTAATATATAATTTGATTATATACAATGCTGCATGCCTGTCAACCAAATATAATCTGTTGTCAGGATGAAACTCACTTTCTCCTTTTTCTTTTTATCCTTTCTATCCTTGCATTTAAAAATAGAAACAAATCATTTATGAAATGATGCAGGAAAGTGCAATGCAGAATATATATCAATAGTCAATGTATTTGGGCTATGTTCTCTGTCTTGACATTAGAACATTGTATTCTTGACTACCTGTCCACCTTCTCACTTTATCTTTTCTTTCACTTTGTTTTCTTGTAAATGCCAGTCACTTCTCTTTCACTTTCCTCCTCTTTGAGGCGTCAAGCAAAGGGAAATTGTAACAACAGTGCAGAATCTCCCTAGCAGTGTTTCTTTAACCTTCAAGCAAAGACTGCAATATTTTTGGTCTGACAAAGAATTATGTGAGCAGGGAATAATTTATATAGAATAACAACACTGTTGCTGTGGGCAGGTAACTTTATTTGGACAAAACAGACATTTTAAGTGAGCGAGAGTCTGTTCCAGTGCATCAAATTACAGCCCATATACGTACGAAACTGCATGTCGACTACAGTTCACTGATTTGTCCAAAAATGTAAAAACAGACTTGACCGAAGAGCTCTCATTAAGAGATCATCTCTGAATGTGTCAACCTCACACACTAATCTACCGAGACAGAATAGAATTCACAAATTCATGTGGTTGGAGGCTGCTGCACAGAGAGGGAGGGGACAACAGGGACTGCAAGCAACAGCTGGGGTGAAATCAGTCTTTTACCAGCCTTGCACCACCCTTCATCTCCTGGCACCGCAATGTGTTGAGGCTATTTATTTGTCTTTTTCTGTTATTTTATGTGGGGGAATCGTGTTCATTTTATATATGCCCTCGATATTTGAAAACCACAAGGGTAGCATGTTGGTAGGAATAAGAAGTCTAGGGAAGATTATCATCTCTTGATGCATACCCTCACTCTGACATCTGAAATGTAGAGATAAAATTCACGTCAGTGGTAATAACCAGGTATTGGTATCTCCACTTTCTTGATAGGATGTGTGTTAAAGGAACATAAAAAGGATAGACCTTTCATAACACTTAGATAGTCTACTATCTACTAACAATGTATTTATACCAAATGGTAACAGTTAAGGGCTATTGAAGTGGTTCTGAGGATGAAAGACATTAGATCAAGGTGTACTTTTTGAAAAATATGTAAAAACCACAGGGAATTGAAATTCAGGTGTTAAGGATGAAATACAACACAAAACCTACTATGCACATCTGGTGAGGAGGAGCGGGGTCAGGATGTACCCCACGGCACCGAGAGCTTCTATTTGGTGCCGGCTGTGTATCATTGCATCAAATCTCAGATCATATGGCCCAGAGCCTTCCACTCAACAGCGTGGCAAAGATCTGATGAGACCAAATCATTTGATGGACCATATGTTGGAGACAATGGCCAAAGGTGATGTGGAGACAAGACTGCAAATAATGACAACAATGATCATTACTGCAGCAGCGGCACAATTCCAAACCAAGGGAGAGAAGCAGGCCATGCATTGCAATGGTGAAAAACACAGTGACCAAAATTCACAACATCCAGAATGAATTATGGCCCTCGAGCTACCGCATAAAGCAGTCAAAGGGGGAAACCTCTAGAAGTAATGGATCAGCAACTACAAGCTAGCTCAGGCAGTAACACTGAGCTGTAGAGTTACAGACACTTCCCGTGCCTCATTCTCCACATCATCTACCAATTACAGCTCAATGTGCACTTTACTTACACTCCAGGACTTCTCATCTCTCCCTCTGGCTGTCAGTGCCTCTGCTGTCCCGCATCATTGTCTATTATTCAGCTGCACCTCCACCTGTAGGCTCCAGAGGGATTTAGGCATATCACACCAGAATATCTTGATGTGAACACACTTGGGGAGCGATGAGGTCAAAGCACTGACACCAAACTGTTTTCTTCTGTTCTAATAAATATTTCAAACATGAATTACCTGACTGAGCTGAGTGATATGAGGAAAAAGTCACATAACCCCAAAAATAGGGGTAGGTGTAGAAAAGATCAACATTACCCAACCTCTTCATTTCTCCCTCGGACATTGCAGTGCTCACTATCTAAGGTATTTGATGCACCGAAGCAGCCACAACACATAATTGCAGAGAATTTGAACAATACTTGCATCAAGTCCAAAAGACTGGCTTCTCAGGTTGGCTCATGACGTGTTTTTTTTTTTTTTATAACCAGCAGAGCATAGCAGCAGGAACCCCATGGCTATCCTTTCTATATAAGCTGGGACTTGTGAAGAGGGCTTGGTTTGCAGAGAAACATCAGCGACATTATCCCGCAGGGAAATAGCTGCAAACAAAGACTGCCACTGAAATCTACTGAGGATGAGATGGGCATCATGGGAGTTTGAGAAGTGTTACCTCGAGTTCCCTGATGCTAAGTTTTCCCCAGCAAAAGTGGCAGGGAGAACTGATGGGAAAAAAAACGAAGGCGGAAGCTGCGATAGTAGAAGTAGAGGCATGAAAATGTAATTAAATTACATATACAAAGAAGAGCTTATGCTTCATCATAAATTCTCGCCCCATGTCTGCTCTCCTTGCCCTTTCCTGTGCTCTTTGTCGATGTCAGGCCAGGTAAAAATCTATTTCAAACGTTTAGAACACTGAATTACTTTCCCATTCCTTCAAAAATACCCTTTCATTGAAACCGAATATTGAATCACATTCAAACCTGGGAGCGAGATTACCGAGCTGCATCATGCAAATGTACCTTTTCAGGCGGCTGACACTTGTTTAACCCGCGTCACTTTGTAGAAGTGAGTGCTGGCCTTAATAATAGTGAGTGTAAGGTGAGCTTAGGAGGTGTTTTAACCAGCATGAGTTCAGAAAATGATTTCACTGCCTGAATTCACACTGGTCGAAGCACAACCGTCAAAATCACCAGGGTCTTTATGAGCTAAAACTATTCGGTTCTTTTTGGATGGTTTGGACTCCATAACTTGGTGGTCCACTCAGTTGGACGGTTCTTCCAGTTGATATTTTATCCATGAGGAATTTCACACAAACGAAAGAGCAAGTTGCCGGCTTGTATTTTTTTTTATTTTCAATATAATACGGTTGCGGATATCTGCAGTTACCAAGTGAAACAAATCACCTTATTAAAAAGAAATGAACAGATGGAATCGATGCAGATCACTTTCAGTTTGGCGACACGTCTCTTAGAGAGAACAATAACACACTGTAGGCAGCAATGCCTCCAACTGCTTCGAAAACCGCTGTAAAAACAATTCACTTAACTCTGAGTCAAATTAAAACACAAGCCTTACTGGCGTAATTCTGAAGTTCCAAGAGCAATAGTTTCATCTGAGTGTCAACACCCTGCCAACACAAAAAAATGATAATGGCATCTGGAGTGTAAATTACAGAGGACAGGATCCATCGCCAAGCTATATCACGGATATTCAAACACCCTGAGATATCGGACGTGACAGCGGGTGGAAAACAACATCACAAATGATAGAAAACAAGCTGCATTTCAGTGAAAAAAAAACAAAAAACAAACGGTAATTAACCAATAAGTATTATTAAAAAATACAAACAAGCAATGACTTGGTACAATCATGAGGTAATTTAATCATGGGGAAATATAATATATATTGCAGGGGACTTAGCAAATGGATCCCAATTATGGTTGAGTTGTGTTTGACAATGCATCAAATAAAAAGACTGACAGCTGTTCATCAGCAGCTCTGTGGTTATGCTAATTACCAGAATTAAAATCTAATCCCACTGTCAATCTCATCAACTCACACAGGGACTGCATTTCTAAAATGCATTGCTCATAATAGAATTGATTACAAGGTGGCACTTTGTACATTTGTTGTTTTTGAATAATTGTATCTCCAATTAAATCATCATCTCCAAACTGTATACTGTTCTTTAATTAGATTCTGTTATAATATATTTCACACTAAGCAAGTCTTGTCTTGCAGGATATGCAGGGGTCAGCAAGGATTAGCTGTCCATGCGGGAACAAATGGATTAGTGGTAGGCTACTCAGCAGAGCCCATTTAATCTACTGTATGATTTATTCAGATTTGATCTATTCAGTTGAACATTAATGAAGACATACAGATTAGGATGGAGCTAGGGCTCTGTTGGGTTTCTCAAAATAATAAACATTTTTTTATGGACTGCTTTAGTCCTATTAAATTTGCAAATGTATCACAGAACTGAGCAAAGGAATAAGTGTTAAAGCTATATTACCCTCAGGGATTGCACTTTTCCTAATTAAACTGAAATGACAATATGACCCCTGTGCATTTAAATAATTCAATATAAATTCATAGGCTACACCCATCTTGTGTTTTTAATAATAAAAAAAAAATCTTGGCCACATTATATTTGGGTGTCTAATTAATCCAATTCTTAGGGGAGAGCAAAATAAAATGTTTGCCGTCCTTATTATTAATACTGGGATATAGGAGAACAAATACAGAATACTGTGATTGAGGCTTGGATATATTCCCACTGCAAATGACACATTTGCAATAAACATTTCCAAAAAGAACAAGGAAACCTGGTAATCATTCATTATGGATAAATGTCGATGAAATTCAGGGATAACTTAAAATATTTAATGCTTCTGAGAAATGTATGTCAGAACAATCTGTGACCATCCATGTCATTTACTTCATGGATGAATGACGAGACCTTTGTTGATGCCAGGTGTGTGTATGTATGTGTGTGTGTCTGTTTGTGTACGTGTGTGTGCTTTAGGTGTTCGCAACAGTCGTTTTTTAGGGAGCAGCTGTGATATCCTGCAAGTGGAGAGTTGTGAGAAGGAATTGCAGGGAGAAAAAAAAAAATCGTTACTATCGGGGCACAGCCTCCAGGTTTAAAGGATTTCCCATCGTTTGCTTGGATTAGTTTTGCCTCCCGGTATCTTGTCTCTCTGGTCAGTGGAGCAGACACATGATGCTGGTCTCAATGGTGCAGGAATCAAGATGGCTATCTGAGCTTCAAGTCAATGTCGCTACTCTCTCAATTTGTCTCTAACACCTCCAACCAAAACCTGTTTAATATTTGTTTTTGACCTTAGAACTATTCCTAATCCATCTGCACACTATGATTCGCACAAATCATTCATCTACATGGAAACACACTACTGTGGCTGCCTATTCATTAGGTGAAAAAAAATTCTCTTTATTCCTGACGATAAGTCAATACCATTTTGTGTGGTTAGACCTTAAGCTAATTGAAAATATTTCATCCTATAATGAACATGAAATGTCAGAACCAAAAGATACATAATTAATATTGAACCAACGCCGAGGAAGAATAATCCAATTGACAACTGTGCAGATGAAGATGGAGTGAAAGCTCCTTCTGCATTAATGAAACACAAAGTTATCAAATAACAGGGTAGGCGTTGAAATTTTTGGTGTCAATTGCAATGTCAATTTTCAAGATAAAGTGATATAATAAACGGTTAAAAATGAACACATCTCACAATTCCTGGCAGAATTTGATAAAAAAAAAGCCATTTAAAGGATTAAGATGAACCAAGAGCAAGTAAATCCACTGGCTGTGGATCTATGTTTACAAATGAATTGATCAAAGTCTAGGGCAGGAAATAACCCTCATTATTTTGTTTTGGTGATGGCCTCCGGAACTTTGATCCCCAAGCCTAAATGGTTTTGTTCTAACCTGACTCTGGGGAACCAATGAGTTACAAAGTGAGGTCTGGACATTAAGATGAACTACAAACTACACAGGGCAAACACACATAGCTAGATAGATGATCTAATGAGCCCTGCGACTTGAGTAGGCCCAAATATAAGTTAATTTATTGAGACAACACAACAGAGGTGCATGCCTGAGGGCAGATGGGTAGCTGAGATTCAATGCAGACTGTGATCAGGATCAATCAGGGACCCGGACAGAATATTCCAGCCACAGACCAGTTCAAATGATTCACCGTTTTCTTTTTTCGGAGTCATCAAACAGGATTAACGGCAAAAAAAATTAAACTGTGGTAAAAAGGCCAAAGAACACAAACAAAAATCAAAAGCCATTGATATTCAAGAAAGCTCAGACCTTATGAAGGCATTGTTGCCCAAAATTGCCAATCATTAGTGTGAATGAACACTCCTGGAGACAAATCATTCACTCATTTATTTACATGTCCATGCAATTTAGGTTCTCAAGTGAAGAAACAGCATGTTTTTGGACTGTAAAACCAAAGAAAACCCACGCAGACACGAGCAAAACATGGACACATAAAGGAAACACTGCCACAATCAAACCCAAAATCTTCTAGATGTATGGCAGAAGTGCCAACGCTTATGGCACCTTGCAACCTCGAAGACATTTGTCTAGAAAAAAAAATTAGAAAAAGTCTCTAATAAAGGCATTGGCAACTGTTGGTTTTCAAATACTGGCATCCTCTGTATTGTTTAATACACACCTGTTTTTCCGTTAATCAGGACCCGCCCACCCCCCATCGCATGGCAGCAAACCACATGCTGTTATGCAATTTATGAAATGAAAAGTTAATTTGTGAAAACAGTTAACACTCCTTTTTGAGGACAAAATTAGTTTGTGAACAACAAAATTAAAGTGCAAAATAAATTACATATTTCCCTATCATCTCCAAGGGCACCTCACTGGCTTGGAAACAGCTGCATCAATTATCACGCTGCCAGGTGTGTTCAAGAGTGCAGAAATCACAAATAAAACATCCCATACGGTGGTTCCACAGTAGTCTAATTTACAGAATAAAATGCAAGAACTTATTTTTCAGCACCAATTAAAACAATGGATACTGGCATACAAAGAAAGCACAAGAAAATCTATGGCTATCCAGATTACATAGGAATAGAATGATAGACTAATCCATTCTTATAGTTGAATGAAATATTAAATTATTTGATAGATGATTTTTTCATTTATTACCAAACAAAGTATATATATATATATATATGCACAAATAGTAAGTATCTGCTGCATCTCCTAATATTGTAGTTTCATAAAGGGAGAAAAGGGAAAGGGAGGGGCTGACAAATATAGCCTGTATTTTGGCCAAGGCAAAGCAGGGGATAAAAGAAAATACTTTTTTGATGTAGTATGTATTACTGAACAAAGGTTTCACTTCCATCAAAACATAGTGAACTGTTCTGATGAATACATTTATTTAGTTTGAATAAACATTGATGGCGGGGCGGTGGCTGGCACTTCAGCTTCACAGCATGAAGGACCCTTGGTTGATTCCGACAGAGGACCTTTCTGTGTGGATTTTGCACGTTCTTCCTGTGTCTGCTTGAGTTTCTTCCTGGTTCTCCGCTTTCCAGCCACAGCCCAAAAATGTGCAGCAAATTTGAAAAATTACCCAGATGTGTGAATGAGAGAGTGAATGGTTGTTTGTCTGTTTATGAGGCGCTGTGATTGACTGGCCACCAGTCCAGGGTATATGCCGAGATCTTGCTCACTGGATGGATGTTGTAAATTACTCAGTATAGAGCCACAACCATCGAATTTTAGCCAAAACAAAAAATAAAACATAAGGGTGGTTGCTGAAAAAGATCCAATGCATTCTGAATTGGTAGTGAAATGTAATAATTGAATTTTTAAACCATAATAGGGACATTCAAATGGAAAAACAAATTTAGTTAGTTCAAGAAAATAAGGAAAATAAATTTGGTGTTACAAGTCAGTATATTAAAAATGTAATATTCGATATTTGGTATGTTTTTATTGATTCATTATCTATCAGGCGGATTTACACATTGGACCAGTCACCAGTCAGTCACTTGGCCTCATATGGAGCCAAACAATCATTCGCTCTCATTCACACGCTTGGGCAATTTGGGATCTCCAGAACTACTGCGTGTTTTTTGACAATGGGAGAAAACCAGAAAACCTGGAGGAAACTCGTGCGGACACAGGGAGAACAGGGAGAACATGCCAACTCCACACACAGAAATGCTTCCTGTCGGAATCAAACCAGGCACCCTCCCGCTGTGAGGCTGAAGCCTTAACCACCGTGCTGCTCTATTGAAGGTATTGGCTACTTGAACACTCCAAGTAAAATGTTATTTAACTCATACTGTTTTAGGCATACTGAATTTCAAATAGCGTTAAAGTGGTCTCCCACTATTCACTGTCAGAAAGTAGAATTGTGCGCATCACTGAACTGTTGCTTTCAGAGCCTAAAGGTGATAGTTTAATTAACATAGACATAGAATAATTTGCCTCTGTCATTGTTTCTCTAAACATCCGTCAGTCCCATTGGCAAAACAGCTATAATACAGTAGAGTCAAGAATATATGAATATCAATATGTGCATTGGATAAGACAAGACGTGTGGGAACAGCTGGATACAGGTAAAATTAGTAACACTTGAAAAGACTTACCGATGTACAGGTTCCACTCCGAATCAAGATCAGCTTGATTTGCCAGGCATCCCTTCATGACATTCAGGCAATAGTTCTTGCATGCTCTAACAGCTGGCATGCCCTGACAAAAGGGGCAATACAGCATCTTTGTCAGCGCTCGAATGCATGCCGGAGTGCTGTTTACCTGGAAAAACACATAAGTGTGAAATATTAACATTTGTGAAGCCATAAATCCTTCATTGTGTGACAGATAGCTGTGTACTATATAGCTGGATTTCACAGGTGGGCCATCTTTCAATATTGTGTTAGACACCCTCCTCAGGTAACTTCTATTTGGCCTTGTCACATTATTGAATCGGAGACTGATGCTTCGCATTCACCATCTTTAATACACTCATTTACTGCCAAAGGGAGAGAGGTCACATTGAGCAGAAGATTTGCAGCAGAGATAACTTTGCTGGATGTGTATTGATTAAAAGAGAAAGACTACTCTTTTTTTTCAACTTCAATAACATTGTCTTCACAATCACCTAACAGCAGCTTCAGCTGACCTCTTTCCTTAACTTATGATGGTATCGCTTTGGGAACAATAGAATTCTCTACTTAAAGCTCAGGGTGCACTGTTGGTATAAAAATACATGGAAAAGAGCAGGAGCTGCGGTATGAAGGTCATTTTTAATTTTTTTTTTTTTTAAATGAAAAATGCATCATGACTGTCATTTAGTCAGTTATGTAAATTAGGTACTGGTGGTTCAAATGTCATATGACAAATCATTAATTCATGCATTCATTATCAATACCACTTATCCTGCAGTCAGGGTCCCGGGGGGTGGAGTGTATCACAGCTGTGACCAGTCATAGAGCCACATTCCAGTCGCTCTCTCATTCGTATGCCATATAATGACATACGAACACTCATTCGTCATAGACACACAGACCTTGCCGTCTCTGGGCAGTTCAAAGTCTCCAATGAACCTACTTCACCTTCTCGCTGCGAGTCAGAGGAGTTATCATCTATGCCACGGTGCCACCCCTAAGCAACCATGCAACTGCAACAGCCTAAATTACCAGATTTCATTTTTCTAATCTCTAGTTATCGAAAAAATACTGTAAATGATAAGCAGATAAAATATAACAACTTGGCTGTGTTTTTTTTTACACTTTGCTGCCAAAATATCAAAAACGATCTGCTGGTATCTGATCAGCCAGTAGAGAAAACTAAACAAACTGTTTCATCTGTTTGCTTTGGAGCCACCAGGATCTGCAGGTACTGATGTTGTTTTAAATGAGATGTAACTTTTCTAAAGAGTTGTCACTATATTCATTTGCACCAATAGACACAGGGTTATTTCAAGAGAAATTAGTTCATTTAATTCTGGCAAAAATGGGAGATGTAGATATGATGGGTACAGAGATGATGCTTAGATTATTACGCGTAAGAATTGCATAATGTTCTTTTAAGCTCCCAGTCTTTCATATGGTGTCAAAGCTTACCCGTACCCAATACACACTGACTAACTGCCAACCTTAAAAGATTCATGTCAAGTTTTTTTTTTTTTCTTTCAGATCTTTCAACCAGACATTTTATATGTCAAAGAACACATTTTCAGGTGTTGATTCTTAAATCCTCTTTCTTCAGAAGGTTACTTTTGATAGGACATTGATAAGTTCTCTGCTGGAATATGTATTTAATGTTGCAAGATGATGTTATTTACTATGTTATAAAGGGGCGGTGTGGCTCAGGGGGTTAGAGCGGTCATCCTCGGACCTGAACATTCCCGGTTTGATTCCCGCGCTCCTCCTAGTCTGTCGAAATGTCGCTGAGCAAGACACTGAAACCCTGACTGCTCCCCTGGCGCTGTGGCTGTTCATGATGGGTTAAATGCAGTGGTCGATTTTCACTGATGCTGTCCTGCATACATAACTGAATGTGACATAAAGGTCTTTCTCCCATTCATTCATTAGGGAACATATCTTAGATGGGGCCAGGGCTGGAAATTGGTCTTTGCACTTTGCAAAGAAAAGATTAAAATGTATACAAAACAATTAAAAAGTCCCCTGCAGCTTCAAAATAACAAATTTAACATCTTTCCTCATTGTTATTCTGTGTTGTACATAATCTAAACGTGGGAAGTTCACAATAATATCTTAAAGTTCAAAATAGCCAGATATTGTCGGCTCTCTATGAGAAAAAAAACGCCACAAGAGACAATTTCAATTAGCATCCCAGCGACTTCTATGACAGACTAAATGCTGTCACTTCTATTTATCTTTGCTGATTAAAATGAATGGAAGTAATGACAATCAGTTTGTAGGAGTTTGGTGAGAAACTAGTGCCTAAAAAAGACCAGATTTAGTTTTGAAAGAGATGTGATTCACAGAATCCTTGTCTTATCTAATACACTAACTCAACTTCTTAAGTTTTTCTTTTTTCTCCACACAATTAGGAGGCAGCAGCTCCTGTTGAACACTGTGCCTTCAGGTAGAAACGGACATTTTATTGGAAAACCGCATTATAGTGACCTTGCTGTTGGCATCTCTCTGCCAATCACGGTTATGCATGATGCGTTGGTCTGAGTGAAGCGTGGTAATTGGTGGAGCTGAGCATGGAGGGACGGCTCGTAAAAAACCTGACGGATATTACCGCAGCCTCGTGGAGAAATCCTCCAGGAGTGTTCGCTTTTTTGAGGTTTTTACACAAATAATCGGTGGTGGAATGTCAGAAATCTAAGCTTACATTGTCATATAGACGCTCTTCTGACTGGAAACCAATGAAACAAGGTCGACACTGTTTTTTTAAATTACAATAATTTCTCGTGGCGGCAGTCAGTGCTTCATAAAGTCTGTTGATGTCTGTTTATCAATGAGTGCCCAGGAGCTGTTGGAAACATTTTAAGCTGTCTGAACTACAGACAGGCCAAAACCCTGTTGATAAAAAAAAAAACCCTGTAAATTCAATTTGTGAACCAGTTTATTCATTCATTATCTACAGCATTTATCTTGAACTCTATGGGTCCAGGTATCACCCTGGACCGGTTGTGAGTAAGTCATGAGGCCACATAGAGAGACATACAACTATTCACCCTTATTCACATGTCTGGACTATTTAGGGTGTCCAATGAACCTACCACATGTTTTTGGACCGCAGGCAGAAACCGGAGAACCCGGAGGAAACACACCGAGAACGTAGAGACACTTCACAGAAAGGCCCCACGTTGAGATTGAACCAGGAACCTTCCGGCTTCTAGGTAGAAACCCGCTAACCCCTGCACCAATAAATTTATGACGCTCCCCTGTCATACAAGCAATGGTCCTCGTTGGATAATCCGGCCTTGAATTCTGTTTGTAAAGCAAAAATGTCTTCAAGAAACTAAACAACTCTGGTTTCTGGAACATAAGCTACTTTTCAAATCAAAATTTCAATAAAATAAATGTTTAATAAAACACAGATATACTATCTTAGGATTAACGTCATGTCTTCCAGGACTTATTTGTCTGACAAGAAAACATACAGATAATAGTTTTGTACTTACAGGTAGTAGCTTCACGCATGGAACAGTCAAATAAGCCTGACAGATGGGAAGTTAGGATTCCATGATTGAAGCTAATATGTTGAATATGTTGCCCAAATGAAACACCTTTTCAGAAAACTCTCAGACCTTTCAGGGCTTAATAATGTCTCAAAAAAAGGTACTGGTATGTAATTCTGAATACAAAAAATGGAAACATTTATTATGAGAGACTGACTTCTGGTTAGATAAAAAAAATCTCAACGGGTACATAATAAAAACAGAATGTTTCAAATGGTACTATTTGCCCGCGTCACTTTCTGTTTGAACATTTTTCAGTTTGCTGGCACTCGGTACTGTGGTGATATGAAAAAAATGGCTCCCCACTATTTCAGCCTCTCTAACCGATCATTTCGTGCTCTAAACATGTCCATATTTCTTTGGTGTCCTTTTCAGGGGAATGAATAAACAGCCAGAATGATTATAATAATAAATAAATTAATCTGGGCCATGTAAACCTCCGTTTGAGGCTGTTTTTGGTGGTGAATGTCAGACCTGCGGCTGTGCAAAAATATACACGAGTACGATTTACAAAATAGTTTTACACAGGCACATCACTTTATAAATATGGCAGATATAATTTGTACACATACTTCTTGTTTTGTGCCTGCAAACAAATTAAGAGGTGACTTAATGTCTCTGACCCTTGTATTTAGTATGTTTCAGCACAAATATTGAGTCTGCAGAAGTTGAGAAGGACTGGTGTGTGGTCCACACACAGATTGCAGCAAGAATAAAAAAATAGGTCAACCTTATAGTGTCAAATTTGTTTTGAAGTGATTGTATGCATATAAAAAAAAGAGAATGTCCACAAAGAACTCACAAATTCTGTGGTTTTCAACAAACTGCTGTCAAATGCGGAATACTTATTTGTTGTCTATTTTTATAATTTTTTTCCAACGAGTTTATGACACCTATAGCATTCCGAAAGTGAGAGACATTACATACGTGGCACGACAGCCATGTGACAGGATCTGTCTGGATGCAACAGCAAACACTGTCATGTATATTTTGACACTCCAGACAAGTGAGCTGTCACAGAGAAAGTCAACGTTTATAAGCCACTGTTAAATATCCTGTTACATAACAGGCACCGTCAGTCTCAAGATTCTGGAGCTCCATGCAATTCTTAAAGTCCCAGCATTTAAGTAAATATTTCATGGTTTGAAGGAATCTTGTGAGGAACACAATCAAATAAGCATTGCAGTTTAAGATGATCCCACTATTGGATTGGTCTAAGGGCACTGAAAGCATAAAGTTTGATTTTTTTTTTTTTCCTGAGTATTATCTGGCTGCAATAGCAATGACAATGATTTAAACAGTCAAAAATGCTATCTTTAAAAGGATAAAGTATTGCCTTGCCATGTGACTAACAGCAAAGTCACCTGGCCAAAAGGCTAACAAATGTCTTGCACAAAGATTTCTTGCAGTGATTAAGTTCAAATGGAATTAGCGGATCATAGATAAGCAATAACCTGACAAAGCAGAGCTTAAAAAAGAAGCAATAAAATCCGACATTGACGGGCGGCTGAAGGGGCCCCAGAGAAGGTATCGGAGTCAATTCAAATGTGATAAAAGTCTGGCAACAGCCTAATGTCTTAGCCGCACGCAGGCAGTGGTCTTTTGTCTGCTATGAACAGAATTAGATGAAAAAAAGCCACTGTCAATGTTGGCTCTGAACAATTCATTCTATCCAAGCTCACCTGCAGGTATCTTATGAAAATTAAACTATTACAAATGGTGTTGGGGACGTGGTACAATTGGACTGTGTGCCTACCTTAAACTAAATAATTATACATAATTTCCTGCTTTAATTGGATATTTGTTCAATATTCATTAAATAATTTCTAAAAATAAGGCAAAGATAACAAGTAGAGGCACCAACTGTGATTACCATTTCAAATACACATACTTAATAAAATACAGCATATCATATTCCTACCTATAGAATTTTTTTCACAGCAGCTGTTTTGGAGCGTCAGAGCACAGTAAACAGGTATATTTATTCACAATCATAATTGGCCTGGTGTAGTAATGTTGCATTCAAAGTAATAGCCGCATCCTCTGCAGTGGTCAGACAGCAGCAAAGAGTTGAGAACATTATGTGCATCTGGCCCTGAACATAGCCGGATCGCGAACGTGCCAGAAGTCAGTCTGCATCGAGCATTGGTGGTCGGTCAGTCCTATTTGGAAAAGTTGGGAAAGATTTAAAGAAATGTAAATAGGTTTTGAGTTTATGGATCATTGTTATCATATTGATTCATTTATTTTTCATATATGTGTTCATTCAAAGTTTATTTTTCATCACAAAAAACCTCTATCACTTTGGCCAAGCTCAAGGTCTCCTCCACAGTGGCTGTTTGGAAAGTGGTTAGGTTTTGTGCTATTGCTGGGCATGTTACCCAGGTAACTGTAAAGTCGATTTCACCATTGAGTTATGACTTGGAAAACCACTCTTACTTTCACTTCACCACTTCACCTTCTTCACATTCACTTATTTGGTTAAGGCTAAGGCAGGGTGATTCTGCAGATCTGTATTTACAAAGGTATCGGGAAAATATTTTACTGTCATTTAATCTGACTCAACATGTTGGAGCCAACTTAACAGCATGGACACAAACTTGACCTTTGCTTAGCTGTCAGGGATCTTGCACAGTCTGAGACTTCGGCTACACATGGCTGGAGTCTATTCAAAGACATTTTTATTGTACAAAATTCTCTTTACTTTATCTGAGAGAAGGAAGTGTGATTACATGGCAGACAGCTTTGATTCTCCTCTGTTAGAATGTGACAATGCAGCACCGCTGGGGGAAAAAAAAGAGGTCTAGCAAATCTAAAGCCCTGTGAATAGGGATAGGGATCATTAAACACCTAAAACAGACTACTTAACAGCAGAGAGAAGGCTCAGGAAAATCACACTGCACTTTGACACGGGCATTCTGCCCTCAGACTGAAATGGTTAGAAGTGACCCAAGCTTTTTTTTATTTTTTATTTTTTTATTTATGAATGATATTCTTTTCCCTTTTATTGAGAAAAGTAATGAAAAGCACGATTTTTAAGTCACAAAATTGCAAATATCAGATAATATGCACAGTATATTGTACAATATATTATAGATTGTCTCAATTGTAGACTCCAGAGTACAGGGAAGAAGTTAAGATAATTTTGCCACAAAAATGACCTTGATACCCTTTCCATTATATTATAAGCTTGTTTTTTAAACTTTTAACTGACAATAGCTGCTAAGTGGTACATTCCTCTCTCAGTGCTTGCAATTTTCCCTGCTTTGTGACAACCACCGCCAATAGACTTATCACAAGCATGAATGCTCAGTCAAAATGTATTCGACAACAGGAGGTCGATCTCTGATCCTATGGTCCAAAGAAAAAAGAATAAGAAACTGGATTTTAAATTAACAACACAAAACACACAGAATTGATGCCTGACTCTTTCACCATAAGCTATTATTTAAAATGCCAGCTATGATGTTATGATGTGGATCTTATAACACCCATAGAGTTATGTGCGAATGATACAAACTAAACTTCTAGTTTTAAGCAGATAATTACATTTCTCTTCACATATTGGATTCTGTTTTAATTTACAAGTAGACCTACACTGCAGTATTGGATTGCCAGTGTCACTCAGCTTGCATCCTCGATGCAAATGCTGGAAGCAAATGTCATCAACAACAGAAGAAACACTACATTGGAAGTGCGTCCCCTCATGAGACTTGATGAGAAAAAAACAATGATAATAATAAGAAAGACGAAAGCTAATAACACAAAGGTGTTTCAAAACTTCTTCTTTAAATTGCCAATGTCCTCCTTGTGCTGTCCACAAACTTAGTTTAACAGAGGTTTGTCTTTAACGTAAAAAACATAAATTAGAATCAAATCTACGAATGAGGAAAATGAGGGATGACGAACACTAGAAGAGATGCCCGTTGTTGATCACAAAGAAATTTGAAATTTGCAGAAATTAGAAAAGGAGATGTGGGGAGGGCATTGATGAGGATGAAGAGTGGAGTGGTAGTTGGTCCTAATGGAGGCATGGAAATGTCCAGGTGAGGCCGTAAAGATTCATATGATCTTTCAACAGGATACTAAAGGGTGAGAGGTGTGCGCTTGTGCCGTTTTTCAAGGAAAAGGGAGATCTGCAGAGTTCTGGTAACTACAGAAGAACACAGTTGATGAGCTATACAGTGAAGTTATGGGGGAAAAGTGGTGGAAACCAGGTTAAGCACAGAAGTGAGCATCTGTGAGAGTTAGTGTATTTTGTGCCAAGAAAGAGCACTATAGATGCAGTATTTGTTGAGAACGTTGATAGAGAAGTAGAGAGGGTAAGAGGAAGCTGCACTGTGCTTTTGTAGATCTAGAAAATAATGCATATGACGGTACTGAGAGAGGAACTACAGTACTGTATGAGGAAGTCTGGAGTGGCAGTGAAGTGTGTTAGATTGGTGCAGGACATGTATGAAAACCGCCACAGACACATGAGTGCTGTGAGAAAGTGGTAAGGTGTGACAGAGGACTTCAAGGTGGAGGTAGAACTGCATCATAGATCAGCACTGAGCCCCTTCCTGTTTGCTTTGGTTTACGGCAGGCTGACGGATGAAGTTAGACAGGAATCTCAATGGATTATGATGTTTGCAGATGATATTGTGATTTGTAGTGAGAGCATGGAGCAGGTGGAGGAGAATCTCGAGAGGTGGAGGATTACATGTGTGTGAATGAGAGGGACTCAAGTGGAACAGTGAGACTACAGGGAGTTGGGATAGAGGAGGAGGATTTCAGGCACCCTAGGGTCAATACGTCAAAGCAATGAAGAGTCTGGAAAGGAGGTGAAGAAACATGTGAAGCAGGTGTCAGGCGTGATGTGTGATAAAATAGTAGGCCTATCAGCCAGATGGAAAGGAAGGGTGAAAATGGAGTAGAGACCAACATTGCTGTATAATTCAGATACACTGAGGAAAAGACACAGGCAGATCTGAAGGTAGCCGAGGTAAAAATGGTGAGGATCCCTCTTGGGGGAGAATGGATAGGATCCAGAATGACTCCATCAGGGGGAGAGCTCATGTTAGATATTTTAGAGGTATAGTCAGAGATGCCAGACTGACATGGGTTGGACATATGCAGAAAAGGGATGGTGAATAAATTGCTAGAAGGATGCTGAGGTTGGAACTGGCAGGCAGGAGGCCTGGCAGACTGAAGAGATTTATGGATGAAATGAATGAGGACATGAAGTTTTTGGTGTGCGAGGAGAGGATGCAGAGGAGGAGGTTAGATGGAAGCAGATAACTTGCTGTCGCAACCCCTGAAGGGAGGAGCCGAAAGGGAAATAAGATGTTTCAGTTCTCCTTGACCTAAGGCCCTCGCTAACAGGATGGAGCTTGGAATCATGCTGGCAGGGATAACAAACAGAGCCATATAGTCTGTTTTTTTACAGGATTGGATCAAAGCTAAAAATACAACTATATACAATAAAAAATAATGCACAACAACTGCAAAGGTAAACATCTCATTCGGCATTGTGCAGTTTGTATTTCCAAACACCTTTCATTTCCATGCAGCACTGGTCAGACGTGTAAAGCAGTGCTGCACGGTGAGGTCACTGCCTGCTAGGCGGTTCTATGATATTTGTTACACTCTGAAAGTAAAAGGAAGCGTTTGTGATACATCTTGCTTCCATTATCCATTATAATCCATTATCCACATCTGTATACAAATAAAAAATATGACATATTTTGATGTTACATATTGTGCTATTTAAACAACAACAATTAGCCACAAGACTTTTGCAGATGGCATACAGCTCTTAATCTCACTATGCAGTGATTACTTTCTTTTACCTATTAAAGACATTATCTACTAAGAGGTTGTCTATTTGAAATCCACGTGACAGCTGAGTGCTTTGCAATTAACGTTAACATCACTAAAAACGAGCAAAGAATTTAAATACATAAATGCAACCATGGATCTTTACTTCTTTCAATTCCAAAAATCATGCTTCAAGTGTTCTTCTGAGTCAGAGAAAAGCATGCTTGAATCCGTCACAAGGACTTTTGACTACAGTTCCTTGTTTACCGGTCTGCTGAGGCAACAAATCTATAGACACAACTTATTCAGGAGAAGAAAAAAATACAGAAAAAGAAATCATCACATATCTCCAGCCGTTTTAAACCTTCACCAGCTGCTTTTTGAAATACAATTCAAAATCGTCTGCAGTTTTACAAACCCCTGGCTGGTCTGCCAGCAATAAATGCTTCAGATATTCTGTTGATTTACAATGGTAGCCAGCCCTCTAGTCTCAAGGAAAAAAAAAATGTCCTCCATGTGCACAGAGCCTTTTTTTATGTCCAGTGAACCAGCATACCACTCAGCAAAGTTTGCCCTTTTATCTAAGATTTTACTTGTTTTGTTCCAAAATACCTCTAAAGCGGTTAAATCCATTAGCCATGCCCATTGCGTTACATGATTGTATAGATTATATGTCTAAATAAATTTTCCTGCTCAGGTCAGATTTTAATTATGTTCTTTGCTCCATTTGACACGCTTTGAACTGACTTTGTAAAAGATGTGCAGGAAAATTTTGAATTGAATAAAAAAGCAAATGCAAACAACTGAGCATATAAACGCGTCACTTCCTTGAAATACTCTATACACTATATATATTTCTGCACATGATTCATTCTAGACAATTATTTAGATTAAAAATGACATTGCAAATACTTTGACAGCTCTTGATCACATGGACATATTAATCTGAAGCTCTTAAAGAATAAAAAATAAGAAATGCATTTATTATCATTCACTTAATTAAAATAAACAAAAGTAGCTGGACTATTTGTTTACGTTTGATGATCTGGATTTGGCTTTGTAATGTATGTGGAAATTTAGCACTCACATTTTGCCAAAGGTGCTTCCTCAAAGCTCTGTTTGATTTTTTCGTTTTATCTCTCAGGCTGTGAAATATTATTAAATACTACAATACCTATTTCACAATATAACCCTGGAGGAATATACGGCGATGTTACATGTTAATGTCGCTTTTGCACCTCAAGCAGAGTGTCATATTGCATTGTACATACACCCTATCCCTCATGATGAGTTTAGACCCTGGGGATCAAAGGGCTGCAGGGCAGGACATGTGACCTGGATCTCAGGTCATTTTAAATGTCAGGAGGTGAAGCTGTGACAAGTTGACATATAAGAAATGTACTGTGTAACCTAGTAGAGACATAGAACACATCCTCTCCGGCTGCATTTAAGTCAATGTTACCGCGGCTGCTCAGAACAGGGAAGCTAATAGAGGGTACATGAAAAGTTCATTGAGTGCATTAGGGTTTGTGAAACATAAAGTAGATAATGAATATCTTAGGATAGACCAGTGAGTGACTGAGTGACTTTTTTTTTCTCTGTTTAACAAACATGTTCTAAGGGCATATATATATTTTTTGTTCTATTTTTTTTTTTTTACTAGTATGACTGATCAATGCAGTAATGAATGGAAACCAGGGAGGCTAAATAATAGCAACATAGTGCTTATGAGTGATTCTCTCCCCTTAAGCAGGCATGTAAAACATCCCTGTTGTTGCTGTGAGTAAATCCAAGCTGCTTCTTGCTTTCCCTTTAATCTTTCTTTGCACATGATCAAAACTACACACACTCCCAGGGCAGCTGGGTGTATTGCAGAGGCAGCATTAAGATTGCATTGCATCAAACAGAATACTAAGAGTACAACATGATTAAAGTAGCAAGAGGCCATTTTTTTTCCTTTAACATAACATTATTAAGTCAATGTGGATTGAGCAACGGTGTGTCTATGGAACAATTACACAACTGCTGTTTCCTCTAAGCCATCAATATTATGACTGAAACATGAAGAGGAAGGCATATTTTCCCCATCAGCAAATTGCAAACTTTCCCGGGGTAACTTAATGGGGATGAAAGACTGCGGAGCAACCGGGCTAGTAGCAGATACCCTGAAAAGGAAATAGAAGGGAAGAGCCTGAAAAGGGGATAAAGATGAACTTAAAAAAAAAAAAGAAAATGGTAAGCATGTAATAGCTATAGTAATAGAATGTAACAATATAATAGCACTTTATGAAGGTAGTTCTGGGACACATTCTAAAAACCAACAGAGTTGGTGGCATTTTTACTTGATCAGTTAACAGGAAAACATCTTAAAATAAACAACACACCTTTTACATATTAATCTATTAGGGTGCTTTTATTTTGGCTTTTATTTTCCAAGTTACACAGTAATTAGACTAAAGGTGCACCCACCTATCACTACACCCACACAGCCAACTGTGGTTGTTTGTATCAGGCAATACTGGTCTCATGTCCAGAGCTGTTGATACTTATAAGTCGGAAAAACCAAAGCAGCCAAAAACTACTTGGAAGCCCTCTGAAGGGAAACTTGTCTTTTACCACTTTAACGCCTCATGATATTCAGTGAACAAACATTAGGCAGCTGAGCAATAAAAACAATGTCTTTCGCTCTTTCTCTCCTCGCTTCACTGCCCGCGTATTACTTCCGTGATATTCGTATGCACCCTTCACACAGCCTTGGTTCTTTGAACGAGCTGACTGCTGCCCAACTATTGAAGACATCCACCAAGACAGCAGCAGACATTATTCAGAGAGGGGAGAGACTTGTATGTATTGAAAATGTGCTCTTAAAGCAGGAATACCAAATAAGTTAAAATGTGTCAGTTAAAGTCAGTTAAAATGTGTGAATGATACACAGGTTGGTTCAATTTTACTCAACTTTAAAACTTGGTATTTTCCACAGGAATCAGCAAAACAGTTACTTCACTTGTTGAGAAGTCGTACAGTTTGATTTGAAATGTTACTAAAGGGGTGTTTGGGTTTACCTTTGACACTCTCTGGGCAACCTCCCGACCGACGGAGAGGCCTTGGACAAATGTGCGTGCTGCGATGAAAGCCCTCGTGACCTGAGCCTTCAGCTTCCTGGGCACGTCTCCAAAGGGCTTGAGCTCGTCAGTGTACTTACTGATACACTCCAGATAGTCCTCAGTGATGATATACTGAGAGTTGAGCAATGTGAACATACGTTCCAGCAACCGTGACCAAAAGTCATTCAGCATTTCCTCCAGGTTAACATTTCCTCCGGTGTAATAGCGCTTCAGCTCAGCAAACAGATTCTCAAAGACCTCTGAGTTCTGCATGTAAGGCTTGCCATAAGTCCTTACAAACATCTCGTTCAGGGACCGCTCCGTGTTCTCCAGCAGCTCCAGGAAAAACTCTAGGTTCAAAGGAGAAAAAAAAGGGGCATTTAAAATCAGGTTTTCTTTGATGTGAATAAATCATACAGTGCGAAAACATGTATTCAGCGAGATGGATTGCATTCGTGTGCAACCACTTGATGGTTTACTATTATAAACATTTATTATGTAATGCTATGATTTCCAGACTATTGAGTGCACCTGAATGTAAGCCACAGTGGCTAAAAATAACAAAATAAATATATGTCTACATATATTTGCTGCACTTGTCTATAAGCCCCAGGTAACTTGAGATACTTACAAAGAAAGATGTTACACAGAAACTTTTTTTAAAACTTTTAATTAAACACATAGCGGTAGCATCCAAAAAATGCATACTGGGAATGCTTTTTTCCAAACCGTGCCTGTAACACGGCTGATGAAAACAATTAATAATAAATAACACAGGGAAAAGTCCACCTATCCAGCTGTTTTCGATCCCCGGTTTGTCCTACCCCGGCTGATCGCTATCTTTGTCTTTCTCCTGTGCACTAAAACCATTAAAGTTGACTCCTTCACTGTCGGAATCGAACGGCCTCAGAATTTCATGGTAATTTCATTGGTCCGATGCGACGAGCCTAAATATTTTGGCAGCATGAAGCTCTTTAGCCCCCCAAAAAATCCATAAATTAGCCGCATCATTGTTTAAGCCGCAGTGTTCAAAGCGCGTGAAAACAGTACCGGCTTATAGTCTGGATGGTACGGTATAACTTACCTCAAAGTTATTTTCATAGAAATGAATCCCCATAATAAAACACAAGTACACCCTAAAAACAATGTCAAACTGAATGACAATGAAGTTGGAAAAACATTTTTTCCTCTAGATCAACAATGCATGGTGAAATATAAAAGAAAGTGATAATAAAGCAAAGGAAACTAACAAAAAAAATGCATCTGTAGGAGTGCAACAAATTTTTCCTTTATATATATTATGTCTACAATATATTTGTCTGCAGAGTGCCGAGATATCCTACAGTTTCCTATTTCTGCATCAGTTGACCACGTCGGGAAACCAAACAATGACCACAAGGGAGTCGTCGTGAGGGTACTGGCTCTCTAGTACTAGAATTAATGTCTACATAAGCAGTGCAACAGTTCAGCAGCTGCACAAATATCGGATTTGAAAGTAAATCATCATCTCTCTCGCTCTCTTGCACAGATTGGACTCTGGTTACCTCAGTTGTTCTCGCAATTAGATTTGGTTTGTGGTTAAAGAATGTAGAGCATCCATTTGACACGCACTTGACACCAGACAACAGATCAAAAAAGATCAAGCATAAAGACAAAAGCACTTCAGACTCCATTAGTCCGGACATAAAATTCAAGCACAAAAATGAGTATGGTATAAAAACCAGAAATTCTGCTTCGGAAGATTATTGAACAACGATTCTCCAGCTCTTTGACATCGTTTTTCTTGGTTCAATGTTGTCTCACCCCATTAGAGTATAAACCTCCATCCAAGAGGGAGCTGAAACTAATGTAACAGGGGATAGTCATTTAAAATAAAGCTTGGTATCTGCGGCAAACTGTGCGGAATAAAGTTAAGCTGAGTTTGGGAGTGACTCAGCAATCAGCTTAATTGACAGTTTAACAATTTGACAAAGTAAGAGTTTGTACTTTGAAAAGAGAGAAGGCCAAAATGGGTCTGATAAAGTGTCTTTTGTCTCCACAAACAAACAAAATTGGTAGTTTTTTTTTGCAAAAAACATCCTCACTATGTTTTGAAGCCCAGTTAAATCAGGAATTGTGCCAAAAAACAGTAAGATGGCACACACTGGATTGTCAGATATTCAATAATGAAATTCTCTAGAGCAGACCATTTACTTGAGGGCGGTATTTAGGGTCCATTAGTTTTATTAATGTGTACCTAATAAATTGGTCACTCTGCGGTCATCTTTCAGGATTTGTCCTTTGTGGTCAATCCATAAAACATATTTATTAGTTCAGCAAGTCTCCAGCCTTTCCCTGCATTATTTATTAAGGGAGGAAAAAATCCAGATTTTAAAGATTCATTCAAATGTATTCATTCATTCAAAATTATGCTAGAAGGTAAGGTGGATCAATTTCTTGTTTTGTTTTGTGTTTGGTTTGTTTTTATTTAATTCTGTTATGTAAATACCCATCCACGTGACCACAGTGCAATCAGTAATAAGGGGAATAAAGCAGAGAAATGTGATGATAAAAATAATATATATTTTTTTGCTATTAGTTTTATTTTTTGTTTGGAAAAAAATAAAAATAAAAGTAATAATCAAATTATGTCAACTTTTCAGTAAAACCTTGCAGCAAAATAAGAAAACATTTTTTGGACCCAATAGACACTCAAAATATTGTTTTTTCACCTGCGGACCTGATACAGAATATTTACGGCAACAGCAGAGCAACCATTATATTTTGCCCAAGGTTTTATTTCCACAGGACGCCAAACTACTCCTCGACATGAGCTAATTTGGAATTGAATTACTGGTGTTTTATGCATAGTTTAGAAAGACTTTCTTCATTGTTATCACCATTTTTCCTTCAAGGGTATATGTTCTTAAGAATTCTAAAGACCATATGTGTGTGGCCACAAGGTTTCAATATGTACAAAGCATTATTTCTCAAGTGATCACAAGTGCTGGAAAAATAGCTCATTGCTTTTTCAAAAATGACTCAATATTTATAATAATAATAGAATGAATTTTACAGCTAAAAAAAAAGAAAAAAAAAGTCAATGCTAAGAACATTTCCTAAGCAGTCAATGGAATGACCAACTGTATCCTTATGTAGGGTCTAAGATTGCTGATGATTTGTACTTCAAGGTATTAAAGTTTGTTTGCACATATTTTTTTTTCATACTTTTTTGTCATCCTCTCACAAGAGGTGTTCACATAAATTGGTTGAATGGATTTTCTATTGGCTTCCGCTCGCAATTTTCTCGGCACATCTGTGTCATTTATTCTTTCAAAAAACCAACACTGTTGTTGCTGTTTGTTTGCAAGCTACTCTTCTCGGGCTTTATACTATTCTTTTTTGGTAATATATTATTTATTATGTTTGATGAATATCTACGAGGCGAAGGAATTTGCTAATAAGACAACTAAGAAGTCCTTTAGATTTTTATCAGTATATATGGAAAATATAGTTTGATAAATGACAGTCTTTGGTTTAATCTGTCAGTGGATGAGAGACTGGATTGTTATCAGCCACACAATAGTGATGCTATGCTTGCAACAGGTAGAACAGTAGAGGATTGTGACTGGAGGTCTAGGGTGGAACACACGACTGTCGGGATTTTTTGTTTATTTTTCGCATGTCTTATGTTAAAATGCCCCTTGGTAGAATTTCGCTTCTGCCCCAAATTCAGTATGGCTTTAAATTCACTGCCCAGTATGTGAACTAAAAGGGTAAAGTCATGTCGAACAGCGTAAGGTCATTTGATGTGATTTCAAGGTCTTGAGGGCCGACAGCGTACCATGCCATCCCGCAAAAAGAAAGCTCCAACGCACACCATACGCAGGTGTGAGTGGGAGAATGAGTGGGGCGACAAGAAAAACATTTTTTCCCCATTTTACTTGTTATTCACCTACACTTGGCTCACCGATAACTCTGAACACAGGGTACATAAGAAAGAAAGCTCCCATAAGTCTGTAACACATCTTACTAATTAGGAAGTCAACTGAAATGTTGGATAGGGGTGTATCCAATGCTTAAGAGAGTTAATTACATTTTACAGATAAAACTAAGTTTGGCTCCAGTACCAGAGAGTATGCAGAGGAATCACAAAGGCATTCTCTTGGCAAGAGGAGAGAATCATTGGTTTTCATATTTCCAGAGGATTACCCAATACTTTTGGATGTCCAACCCCTAGATGTCAGATATGTCAGTTTATCTCCGGCCCATCGACCTTGAAACACAGAGCTCCTGTTCTTAAAGTCTCCAATGAAGATGGTGGAGATTATTAAGTATTAGTACTGCAATGCATACAGCAGATTTTTTTAGACAATGAAGAGGACAGTGCCAACTGGATTTGGGTTTTTATAAATATAAGGGTTGGAGGTGGTGGTGGATAGGATGACATCAATCTTAGAATCCTGGTTGAGATTTGCTCGGTAAATATACAATGTAGTCAAGGGAATGTGGTGTTATCTTCCGGCGCAGTTGACCACATTCGAAGGCCTCCAAGTGTAATTTGAGAATCTCGACATTGGGACCAAGCCATAACTCCAAGATGTTTGTAGGGTATCAACCTTTTATCTGCCGTTTGTCGAGGCTGAATTACTGCGATCATTTCATTTCTACATGAAAAAAATATGCAGTCAGCGTTTTGATTGATGACACGTAAGGAAACATTAGTGGGATTGTGGCACGGTTCAGGTCCAGGATTAAGTTTGTTTTGCGCAAACTTTGGGGGTTCTGACTTTGGAAAGGCTGCACTGTTCGTACAATGTGACAATTTGATAACATATTACTTTGATTGCAGCATGAGATGACAAGGCTATAAACCAATAAAAAGTGCAGAAGGACTGACTCAATGTATGCTGTTTGAGTTTATAAGAAGAGGTAAGAGAGGCAATTAAGCCCCTTAAATTGGACTAGAATAAAATAAAACCTGTTTGTGATTACGAAAAATACAGCTCAGTTGGAAATTCTATGCAAACTAAAAAACGATTTCATTTGCTGGGGAGCCACTGAGCTGCTTATATTACTGTACTAGATCTGTAGGTTCGAGCTAGCCATCAGTGGGGGCCGCATACAATAAAAAAACACTTCCCCTCCTTTGTCAGAAGGAGGGCTGCAGTATAAATGGAAATATGATTTTGAATGCCAGATACAACAGAAAAAAATTACATTAGACCATCTGCTATTCTGAATATTACTTCTATGCTTGCATCAAAGGTGGCAAGGAGGCTTGCATTGCATTTCCAACAGTAAGCACGTAACCAGCCCGTCCTTTTTCATTTTTCACTTTCACACATTGACTTGATAGGGTTACTCTTTCAGACAGATTGGTACTAAATTTAAAAGGTGGGTTTCCTGGTATAAAGTGTTTGTTCAAACCTTTATGATTCAAATGCTGCTTTACACTGACCATTTAATGTAAACCGTATGATCTGCCTCCTTGGTGAAGACAGTTGTCAGCCACTACTGAACACATTCACAGCAAGTCCTGCTTGATCACTTGCATGTAAAACAAATACCTCCGGGCAAAATCTTAACTTTTAGCATATGACACAAAAGGCTATCATGGTTAAGATGCACAAAGAAATAAATAGAAAGAATGACATCCAATTTTATGGAACAAATAAAGCCTTTCTTCCCCTGCTGAGACATTCTCCTTCTAAGTCTGGGATGCCAAACTCAATTTTATTCCAAGCCACATCAGCATTGTGGTTATCATAAAGGGTGACTTTCATATTTACATTTTTTTATTTACTTGCCTTCCTATTTGATCACTGTTTTTTGTTTGCTTGTTTGTTTTCTTATAACAATGTATTGTTAAAAAGATCTAAAAGAAAAGTCAAGGCGAAAGGTTGGCTATCAGACATTCTGAAATGCAACAATTACACAATTTGCACAACTGATATTGAAAAAGGATGAGATGGGGGTTGCATTTTGGTACATGTATTTTTTGTACACTGTACCTTCAGCATAAAACTGAAACAATCTTCCAGGTCAGATTTGTCCCTCAGGCTTCGAGTGTGACATAAGAGCTCGAGGCAATCAAAGAGGGAACCTGTGATTAAAAAGTGCGAGACATAAAAAAAAAAAGTACTGTTTAAATATAACATTTATAAATGAACACTGCCTGATATGCAACCTCTTTGAGTGCTCACGTCTGTGCATAGAACTAGTAATTTGGCTGTCAAGGGGAGCACTTTGAATTCCACATGACTGGGGTGAATTGTGGACAGCGAGAGCAAGACTCTTGAGCCATCTCTGAGTGCAGCCCCACGCGGCCAGAATGACCTTTAAGTTTGAATTTCCTTGTGATATTCACACGGTGTGTCTATGGTGAGTGACACAATGAAATGACTGCACCATGTAGCCAATCCAAGACCCAGATAGAAAGACTAAGGGGTTTAAACAAATCCAACATAACCTAATTTCATTTGATGCTTGGTTCCTTCAGATTTTTAAAAGTGACGTCAAAGAAAATAATTATTGACAAGTAAATAGAAACACATTTCGCATTCCAACTGTTGGAATTATATATTTTTCTTTTCAACCAAAACACCACAGACTAAAGCACCTAGAGTTCTCCAGAGCTCTGTGGTATTCTTATTCTTCTGGTCTCCGACCAGAAGTCCGGCAGGAATTCCTAACGAAGGGTTTTGCTGAGCAGGCATGCCCTTTTCAACGCTGCCCAGCTAAACATTCATCTAGTCACACACACACACACACACACACACACACATCTCTCTACCTGGTAACAAGCCAGCACAGCAACCACAGTGTTTGGCAGGTTTTGGGGAACACATTCAGGAAGTTATTTGCTCTAGAGCCTATCATCGAGGGCCCGGAGGGGAAGGCATATTCTATTTGAAGCGCAATTTTATAACTTCCCTTCAATAAAAGATGTGTCCTGGGTTATTGAAATATTTTCTTGACAAGAGAATTTTGTACACCTGAAAGTGTGTGAGTCATTAATTCTAAGGAAGATCAATTGCAGGGGTTGGAGCGCATTACTATTCAGTTTGACTGCCCAGGAAACACACTGATCATGGTCAGAGAATGGCTAGACATTGATTAGTCATTAAGACCTGTGACTTTGTATTTAATCATCAAGGATGAAGAATAGGAAGAAAAAAAAGGTGTCACTTTTCAACTGAAACACCCAAACAGCTGCTCAGCTTGACGTCAAGAAGACAAACATCGCGCACCATTGACATTTCCACATTTATATATAGAGCCTAGCATGCAATAAAACCCACAATAGGGGGACACATATTATGTAGATAATCACAGGGATCTAGTAAATAGCTGAATTCATTTGGTTTACCTCTGCATGAGTGTGTAGGACAGAAAAGAATTGGAAAAAAAAAAAAAGAAAAAAAAAGAGTGCAACAAAAACTATTTCCAAGCTTTAAATTTTCTTTTAAGTCTTCTCTGAAGAGTCAACTCGTTTATTTTATTCATATGTTAAATAAGATATAAATCCAAACAACACAATGATGATTTTTTTTGCTTTGTGTATGTTGCTCAAACATACTCAAAGGAAAAGACCCAAGGATGCGATTTTTGGCGTGGATACTCATATCACTTCCAGGTCAAAAACAGACTTAGCTGGGTTGACCTGTGAGATCGTTATTTTTGAAAAGCAAGATTTGCCGAGCAGCACTGTCATGTACTTTGAACTACACTGAAAGTGTTTGTTTGCTTGTTTGAAAAGCCCCTGTCTCTCCCCTGGCTTTTTCTTACACTTTCTACTCAAACAAAGCAGAATTTCCAAACAATACCTTTAAATTGAAGAAACACTTAATTCCAGGGGGCTAAATAGATAACAAAAAACAGTCAAGAGTTTCAGTCTTTCTTTTACTTTTAGTGGAGTTATAAATAGTTGCTGTGCATATAAGAGTAAGTTTGCGCTTCCTTCGATTAGTACAATGGCATGGAATGGCAAGTTAAGGATATTTCTGTACTGCTGTTCGTATCATTAAGCCGAGACTTTGCCCTCTCACCGTGACATATAGGTTATGGTATCATATATGCGTAGGATGGCTTGTTACTGTCAGTTCCAGTAACACTCATTACAAGCTCTCCATTTAAGAGAAGAAAATGCATATGCACTGACACTGAGTAGGCGGTGCTCCAAAGCCAGGTGCTAAATAAAATGCTAAAGATCAGCAACAAGAACTAGCAGGAAAGATTGTTTTAGGGTAACTGTACTTTGTATTGATGCTAACAAGTGTTACAAGAGACAAGTTTTAGGCAGAATGTCTCAGTATGTTTACATGTGATTTCCGGGTCGAGCGGCTGTAGCTCAGTTGGTAGAACGGGTGTTCCAACAATCTGAAGCCATTAATGAATGAATCAATTAATCAATCAATCAATAAATGACAATTGTTATGTCAATCGTCACAGTCACACTTTGACTCTTCACATTCTGTTTTGATTCTATGATTCTAAGTTAGAATTTTAGTATTGGCCTTTTTTTGTTATGAATATAGTTACTTTTTTGTTGTGTTTTTTTATTGGATTTCCCTGGCGTCTCATCTGTGGTTGTATGTTTTGCTTAATTTTTCCTCCACTGCCTTGTTTGGTGCTCAGAACCATTTCAGTTATTAATTACTGATAGTCTTTGTACATTATGTTGGGTTTGACTTATTGACTTGTTTTCAGTCCTTCCCTTATAAGACCACGTGTTTCACTCCTTATTTATCACTCCCTGCCCTGCCTTCCTGTGCACACAGATTTTTATATTCTGAATTTTGCATTTATATATTTATTTATGTTACATTAAAAAATTTTTTAGTTCCAGCTCCCTCTTAATTCCATTCATTTAGGCATATTTCCTGCCTACACACTTGACGCTGAGTGGACCTATTCTTGTTTCATGTCAAAAGAAACAACTGTGTAAGACAAGCCGACAAGGACAAGGTTTCACTTATCAGATAGAGTATTTATACAATCTGTGGCCAAGTGTCTGCTTTATATACTGTATTTTATTTTGTTTTCAGTTTTTTCCCCCGCTTACCAGTGTTAGTTTTCATTCGATCCTAAAGCACAATATGCTCCTATCTGTATTATTGTGCTACTTAACGGCTCAGTATAAAAAATGGTGGGAGATTGGATGAAGGGACAAAATGTTCACTAAACTGAATTAATGTACATGCAAAGGACAGCCAGAACACCAAGCCTATTGTCTAACAAACAACTCATTTTCAGGGCATCGTGTCTGATACAGACGTGCAAGGCTCTCAACAAGTCTTCTTTCATTTCACTCTTAGATGCTCCGGCAAAACTACTCCATCAACAGTGTGGATGGTTTTGTAAGCCCGGCATTCAAAATCCTGGAATGTTTGGCTTTATTTGTAAATTTCTCAAATAAAAAGAAACGATTGATAGATCTATTTTTAGATTCAAAGCGAAAATTCAGAATTTGGGCCCATTCCGTTATCTTGCTGCACTCTTTTGTGTGGCTGACATCCACAGAAAATGAAATACTGATAAAATTAGAGACACATGGTGAAAATTCACTTCAGGTGGTCAGCAGAGACACGATAAAGACACAGACTGCAGTGAAATGAAACGAAACCTGCATATGGCCTCTTGTTTTTGTCACTGATGAAAATATGGAGAGTGGCAGCAAACCTCGAGGGGACGCAGACAGCCTGCAGTCATGTATCTAAGTGCTGCTGGACAAACCCCATTTCCTCCCTCATGAGAGTCCTCCTTATGACATTCACTACACTGACAGCTGCTGATCAAAATAATGCTTATTTATTATTTATCCCTGTGTACATTTCCAGGAATCGTGAGGGGCGGGGGGCTGGCGATCTCCGCATTTACTGGAAAAACAGGAAGGCATCAACCTAGAATTGTGACATTGAGTTTCTAAGCAACGTGAGCACACGCTGTAATTCAATATTACTTGATTCATATAAAATGGAGAATATTTACAAATTGATAGATGTGACAGGCCAATAGACTGACAGTTGAATACCAAGTTACACCCATGATCATTCATTGCCTTTACCGCTTATCCTGCAGTCAGGGTCGCAGTGGGACTCGAGGCAATCCAAGCTGTCATTGGACGGGAGGCGGGGTTCACCTCAGACCAGTCACCGGTCGATCACAGGGCCACATATGGACGGTTCACTCACTCACTCACATACAGACAGTTCACTCCCTCTTTCACCCATCAGTGCAATTTAGAGTCTTCATTTGACCTTCTGATGGTTTTTGGACTGTAGGAGGAAGCATGAGAATCTGGAGGAACAGTCTGCCCCCCACACACACACACACACACACACACACACACACACACACACACACACACACACACAAAGGGAGAACTGAACACAGAATGGCCCCGGGGATGAATGCTGTTTCTCACTGTCTACAAAGTTGATTGAGAAGAATTTTCAGTTCTCAGGCTCTTCTGCTGTGAGACCACAATCCGAATCGATTCTCTAGGTTTAGGAAGCCAGTCTAAAAACTTCCTTTTTGAATACGTTTTCATTTAAGAGTTGCTCAGGCTTCTTTTCAGCCATTCCTTATACAAATGTTTATACCATTAATGAATAAGCTCAGCACTTCATTGTCCTGTGATTTCACCTCTCCCATATGTATCCTATTCTTTGAGCAACTATTACCCATTTTATTTATCATTATTTCTACATTATTATTTTATCTTGTTCTTGTTATATTTTATTATCCATACTGCTCGTCTTGCACAGGGAAAATGATTATTATTGTTTGTTGCAGTGAGTGGAAATTTGGTGGTAGTGGTGTTACAAGCAGTAGCTGTTGTCATATTATCAGAATGATTAGATTGTCGTCATACTGATTAAGGTTAATTTAGTTTGTGAGATCTTATTAAGACGTTTTTAAGACTTTAAAACTGTGTTGGTGTGGTGCCGTATTTCGAGTTTATTAGCACCTCTTAACACAAACTCTAAAAAGTTCACAAGGTGCAAGTCAGTAAGTCTGCAAGTAAGTTTGGCCTTGGGCAAAACATATTTTTTTCATTTTGACAGTAGATTCTGGGCCAGAGCAATATCAAATGCCCCCCTCTCTCTTATCTCCTTGCAACTACAGTAGACCTCCAGGGATCTAAAATGACAGAAACTATACAGAACTATGTAAAAAAAACAAGTAGTGTTGTAAATTATTAAAATTGCATTGTAGCAGTGTGAGTGTGCAGCAGCAATATATTGTTATAAAAGTTTTACTTTTTCCACAAATAAGAATACTTGAAATTAATCCATACAGCCCCAATGATGAAGACAGTTAAGCATTAAGTCCTTGAAATGTTAACACCAGTCTCTCTTCTACCGGTTTAGTGGAAAGTAGCCACGCAACAAAATTAAGTCAAAACGAATCACTTTTCCTGTTACTAAGGAAACAAGGGGTTTAATTCTACTAACATCTTAAGATGATTGGTTATACCAACAAGTGGCCAATTTTTTTAAAGAATTTTCACTTCCACCATCGTCTACCATTGTTTATGCTGATGAGCCACTGTTTTCCACCAAGTTTAATGTCGGGAGCTAGAGGGATTATTATATCTCATTAAAGTGTAACTAGAAGGAGCTGACTCCATGGAGAATACAACAAAAGGGGAGGTAAAGAGGTAAACTGAGGCTCGATTCAGTAATCACTGAATTCTCTCTCATGGCAAAACACAGAGGACATGTGGTGGTCAAGACAGTCACTATGGGGCTAAGGCAAAATCACATACAGCACAAGACCATCAAACAGCTATAATAATACAGAGTTTGGCTCTGCACTGCTGTTCAAGCTGTCAATCTGCTGTGCAAGGAGCCGTGTTTGTCTAATCCAATGAGAGTTCCCTACTCGAAAGCATATTAATGAGATTTTCACATCTTGTCTCCTCCTGAGGGAGGAGAGCTAAACTGTGAACCCTTGCAAATTAACACATACAGTCTCAATCCTCTGATTTTCCCTTTTGCTGCATTTTGTGTTACAGTGGCTGACCATTAAAAAGTTTTAGAGGAGCCTTCCCCCCCCAAAAAAAAAAATAAATAAAAAAAAACACTGTACAGCAAAAAAGAAACTACTTACCATCAAATCTTTTATGCCTGGAAACAAAAGTGCTTCTCAAGTCATTACTTATTTCATCAATCAGACTCCCAAAGTCATCTTTACTCTGCTGGCCGAACGCATCCTCCATCTCTTGGGAGCAACATGTGTTTCCCTGTGCGCAGACACGAAGATGGTCACCTGAAGACGGAAGAGAAATAGGGGGCATTTATGTATCACAATAGAAAAGATGTGGAACTTTGTTCACTGTTTCGGTTTTAGTAGAAAAATATGGCTATTAAGCAGTAATTCTGTATTGTCATAGTTCCTCAGTGATGAATATCACTTGGTTTAGCCATTTGCAGATGATTCTCTTAAGCACCTAGATATGGATGAAATTCGTCTCTTTTAAATAAGGTAATACCAAATGATGCAACCCTCAAGATAAAGTGTGATTACTTTTTTTTATCTGGACCAATCATTTAATTTGGTATCGTGCAAAGGCTTGCAATGGGCACATAATATGAAAACTATTTATTTTATTTTATCTTTATCTAATTGAGATTAAGCTCTTTTCATGAAAGAAGGAAACTGTCTTTAAAATTGCTGTGGAGATTAAAAAAAAAAAAAAAAAAACCAAAAAAAAAACACAGTATTTGCAGGATCAAACTGTGACGTGTGTGGAGGAGGTCACGCAACACGAGTTTCCGGTGTTTGTATGTCTTAATTTGATCAGTGCTTACCTTTTTGATGAAAATACCCAGAAATTAAAGGACAACATCTCAGCGTTGCTTCAGATTTGGCACTAATTACCAAATCTTATATGCTAAAAAGCTAAACTAAATTAAAACCAAAGTTTATAAAGTATAATTAGAATCACTGCACCAGCTAAGTTCTCCCATACATCTTAATTTATTGCGTGAACATTTGTGTTTGCTTTCCCAAAATGAACACCACATCTGGTTCTCTCTACAATATATGAACTTCAAAGATACACTTGCGACTACGGAAACCCAGGTGAGATTCAGAACAAGTCAAACAGAGAAGAGAGACATCGGCAAAATACCCTTAACGAAGAAAAGCAGTCGAGGAAGGCGCAGAACATTTTGTTCATGTAAACAGAACGTTTTTCCCTTTGTGAAGTGAAGTAAATGATTTGTCATGTGGCAAATTTTTGTGATTATTGATCACTTATCTTGTGGGTGCAGATGAGGTACCGCAGAGACTGGATTTGATGAGACTGGACTTTGGTGACTTCATAGGTTTCCAAACTGATTGTTACACTTTTAACACAGAAAATTGATGTGATGTTGAGAGTGGGAGTGCATAAGCAATGGGGAAAAAAAGAAATGTTAATGTAATTTAGCTGTCTCTTACATAATGTTGATTACTCACAACTAAAATTGACAGATCACCTGTCATTTAATGTTCTAGATGTTGCATATTTAGCTCCAGTCACAGAGTCATTACCCTTTCAGCTGTCATTCCTCCACACTGTCACTAGTCCATTTTCTAAGGACATTTTTCATGTTTTTTCGCCATTTAGTCTCACGATAACATTTATGGAGATTGAATTTTAAAATGGAAAAATAAACATAAAATGTTGAAAAAAAAAATCCCCATGATTCACAATGAAGTCCCAGAAACACTGGATAACCGAGTAGATCCAGAAATCATATCTAGAAAGTCAGCTATTTTGATCTCACACCTCTAGATGTTTATAACAAACAGCAGTGTGGATTGTGAGCACTATTAAATTCAATTTTGAACCCCACAAACAACATAAATGCATGTCATATGGTTGAACTATGGTTGTGTTTTTAAGTTAATATGAAAATCATCCATTACATTGTGAAGGCTCCCTCGTCACCTCTCTGTGCAGTCGCTGCTTCCTCTATGCTGGTATTCATTTAACAAAACTGCACTGAGCTTGGTACCTTAAAAGAAAGTTTTATGCAAGTCGATAATGAATAAAACCAGCTGATGTGGGCTTGGATTACTCTTTGGCTTTTGGAAAATTTCCATGAACCCATGATCCTAACCTCATTGCATGTTTTATTTTTGTTTTCCCAAACTCTTCGAGCAGCACTTTGTCCTAACAATGTGAAAGCAAGACAAAACTCTTGACCATCTAACTATTAAAATGATAACACATAATACAACACTGCATTGGTTTTCATGGGTGTGAGCGAAAAAATATGATACCTGTTTACAATGAAGAGGTAATTACATTAAAACCTTAGCCCACTCACTGCCTCAACCATTCAGTGTGTCCAAAGTGCCTGTGGGGAAAAAATGTTTTTCAACCACAACAAACTAGTTTCACCTAAAAAGGAATTCCTGTTGGCTAAAATTTACACTGGGCGATGATTTGCACTAAATTAAAAAAATAGGGCAAGGAGGAAAAAAAAAAATAGACAAAGGGATGATTCTCCAGTACAGGTTTGTCAAACTCTACCGGCAAGCTGATGACTTGGTTGGAAAAGAGATCAGGGTATATGACTCTTGCCAGTGTCTTATAAAATGTGAAATATATTATAAACTATAAAATGAAATGCTAGAGGACCTTTAATATAGAGATAAACAATGTCTGCATTTTATACCAATATTAAGACACAACCCCAAGTCAATCTGCTGGAGGTGATTGGTCAAATCAAGACTTTGTATTAAATTGTGTCCAAAGACACCTATAAAATCAGTTAACATCATTTTACCATCTACTGCAAATTCCCGATCAACAAAGCAATTCTAATGAAAAGCCTTCAATCACATTCAGAGTAAAACCATCCTTCCACCACCTACACATAAACACTTTATGGAAAAGTTGAACAAAATAGTAAAGATCAAAGACTGACCTGCTACCTGGTGGGTGTTCATCATCACAACTACATCGAATTAACTTTGTTAAAACAGAAGGACAACCTGCTTCAATCCAGAATTTTAATTTGGCTCGATAGCATTTTGGGCCCCACTTATATTAACACAATATGAGACCATATAATTTTCTTCATTATTAAATTCAGCTAATGTTTATAAAATTAAGAAAACAAGGCTCGATGCAATGGACTGTGACAGACATCCAGCTGAAATGATGCCATATGGCACTTATTTTTCCAAGTCAAATTGGTGGGAGAACAGATGATACAACTTATTATCTTGCTTGCTATATAACTGATGGCACTGGGTTAATGAAGTACAACATTGAATTTTCCTCATCATACATTTTAAAAGAGCCATAGATAATGAAGAATCTGCTAAAATTGAGTGCTTCAATTCATGGCCAGAACTTCCATTTCACTGTGAGCATGACAGGGAAAAAAAAACAAAACAAAAACAAACACATGACAAACAGATTCAAACCAACTGTTGATAAAACTATGTAAATGTTTTCACGAAGGACAACTATTGGAATTCCGTCCAACTATGCCCTGAACTGACATGACATGACTACCACAATTTCCTGTAACTGGATTACATTTCACCTTATATCAACAACTATCATGATTCAGCTGTGCCTCTTACACACAAATATATTATAATCTGATTTTTAGTCCCCTAAAGGCACAGTAAAACCAGATTTCAGCCTCCCTCTTCACCTCTTCTGGCCATTGTCTTCACCGAGCCCGAGCCTCCAGTCAGACGGGCGGCTGTGAGCAGATGGCTTTTGTAAAATTCTTCCTTTATGCAACAGTTAGGTGAAGAGCCATACGAACCAAAAACAGCAATAATTATAGAGGGCTGGTAAATGGAGCTGAGAAATTAATTATGATAAAATGTTTCATTTCAGCCCATATACATAATTACTGATCATTTTTCAGCCCTGAAAAACAAGTAATTTAGCCACTTTACTTATAATATCATCAAACACCATCTGCGATAATTCTCACTCTATGCCCTTTGTTGTTACTGCCAGGATAAAAATGCTTATTGTACTGACTAAACCAAACCATACCTTGACTAATCATAAAAAACTATTATTTCTAAACAGGGATTTGTAATGGTGTTAAAAGGCACCACTCTCATTTGGTGGATACACATGTCAGTTCTGCAACCGACTATGCACTTACTGGATTATTGCCTGTCTGTGTTTCACCTGTAGCAGATTGTCTACATACTTTCCTGTGGTAACTGGAAACCCTGCAAAGAGCAACAGTATTTATTGGTACAATTTGGGCCAAAATGGATTTATTCGATAATATGCCTGTGTATTAAATTAGCAATTCTCAACGCAATTATTTCTGCATGATTAAAAAATACACTTTATTCATACTGCTCAGATAGGAGATAAAATCAAGCCATTCGCAGAGCGATCACAAATGGTTAACTGAATTAACTGGAAACGGCAATGACTGCTTTTGATTATGAAATGTACAAAATAAATACAAATTTTTAAGGAGTGCGTGAATCAAATGTTTTGTCAACACTTCTGAAGTTGATGATTAATTGTGTTGTTAGAAAGCATGTACTCTGAGTTTGCTAAGCACTCAGTATGACTTTCTGCAAACGGTAGGCCTGCTGATGCCTCGCGAAGCACTTAGAAATTAAATTGAAAGCGGAGCAGCACAACAGGATGGAGCCAAATGAAGGGGCACCAACTCTGTGACGGTGCATTTGATAGATTGATCCAACAGCCTGTCAACCAAAAAAAAAACAAGCCCGTAGCGTCTATCGAGACATGAATCTTCTCGATGTTTTTCTTTGCATAAATGCAAATCTAATGTAAATCGCTAACCTTTACATGCATTCTCGAATTTGCTATAAACTGTTCAAGGAACCATATACATAGAATGAGAAACAGTCACAGGGGCACCTTACAGATGAGGATGCTAGTACTGATAGCAGGAATTATAATCATGCTTAAACATAACAGTTTAATATTAATATATATATGGGCATTGTATAAATAATTATATGATCTAATATATCCAATGTATGCAAGCATACACTTAATATATATTACCAAAAAGTACAAATAAATCCTACTGTATGAGTAACGTACTTGAGGATGAGTTTTAGATACAGTGAGGATGAAAGTATGTTTGCAGAATACTAATGGTGGTCAGTGGTATTTCTGTTATGAATGTCATGAAAAGACAACTTTTAGATAGACACGCAGATCCTTGAGGTCCTCAAACCTAATGGCCATTACGAGGAGGTGCAATAAGTTCATTTCAAATTTTCATTTCATTCATAGATGTCATTGATCTTTCAATCTTAAAAAAGAAGAAAAAAAGACTAGGTCAGATGCTCCCGGCATGTTCTTTGCTATACATATTTTAAATGTGCCCTTTTTTATCAGATATGTCAAGGAGAGGAGAAAAAAAATCTTGGCACACCAACCCTAATGGGTGCTCCAGCAGTCTCAACAGAGCAAAACATCACTTAAAAATAAGCCTGTCATACATCAACATATGGGAAGGTGCATTCTCAGGACACCACCACTCAGCAAAGTGCTATGCCCTTTAAAGTCAAGGTTAAAACAGCAATGTGGCCTCACAGCATAATCTGTCTGCGTGAGTACATCACACACCAGCAGCAGACAGGATGGAGTCCAAACAACACATCATCTCTACCTAAATCTTATGCACCAATTTGCTCCCCTAGTTTAAATGCTAATTAAAAAAAATATATTGATTTTACTACAGGGGACGTTATATTTTTTTGGCATGTAGCATGAAAGGACTGGAAAAAAAATCAATGAATTTAAGAAGTGCTTGTGCAGCGGAAGCCTAATGGAGTGTATTCCTTTTGGCTCCAGACCTCTGCTGTTGTCCATATACTATTATAAACACTTTTAATTGAACTGTGTGGAAGACCTTAATTCAATACAGAGGGTACCATCCAATACAACTGGAGACAGCTATTTTCAGTGGTACACTTAAATGGACTTACCCACCCACAGCAAATAGCAAGACGTCATTCTTGATATTCTGATTCTGAATAGAAGGCACAACCAAAAGCTAACGCTTTAGATGGTAAATTTCACTCGATTTAAAATAGCATATTGGTAAAAAACTTGTGCCTTAACAGGCACAAAGTGATCGTCCCCAATTTAATGGCAATTAAAAAGACATAGTAAAATACAAATAAGAATGATTTTAAATAAAGTCAACCACATGTCTCTTGCAATGCAGCTGAACAGGTATTTTTTTTCCCAAGATCTAGATATGCGCCATGATAAACTGTATTGTGAGAACTTCACAACTTAAATGTTCCAAATATTAAGCATATTTATATTGACATTAAATTGGCTGAAAAATAGATGATACACTTTTAATGTATTATCTTGCAGGCTATGCAGTGGACTGAAGGCTGTTAATGAAGTACCCGATTCAATTTTCCCAATGACATATTTAAAAGAGCTATCACTTGTATAAGCATTCAACCCTCCATTTCATTTAAATTGGATGCCACTGTGAGCATGACAGCAAAAAATCATATTATAAAAAATAAATATATCAAATTTAAAAAAATTCTAATAAACTGTTGCTCTTTCCACAAAGTACAGCATTTGGAATTCAGTCCAACAATGAGCTCGACTGACAAGACTACCATAATTTCCTGTAACTGGATTACATTTCACCTTATATCAACTATCTTGATTCAACCGCGCCTCTTGCATCACACGCATTATAATCTGATTTTTAGTCCCCTAAAGGCACAGTGAAACCAGATTCCAGCTTCCCTCTTCTTCTCTCAAGATTGTCTTCTAGTGAGTCTGAGCCTCCAGTCAGGAGGGCGTCTGTGAGCAGATGGCTGCTGCAAAATTCTCATATTTTTCCAATAATAGGTGAAGGCCATATGAACAAAAAAATGGAAAAAAATTGAAAAAAAAATGGATGGTTATTAGTAATAGACAGTTTATTGAGTAGGGCTAAGACATACACCTGAAAGCTCAATTATGGAAAAAAAGAAAATCAATTCAGTCACTTAAGATGAATATGATTTTTCAGTCCTGACAGTTTGATGTACCCACTTCATTTGACATATCACCGGACAGTATTGGTGGTTGGTATTCCTTGCTGAGTGATTATTCTGAAGCTCTTTACGCGCACGTGTGTGTGTGTGTGTGTGTGTGTGTGTGTGTGTGTGTGTGTGTGTGTGTGTGTGTGTGTGTGTGTGTGTGTGTGTGTGTGTGCATGCGTGTGTGTATAGTTGACAAATAGTTCCAAGCATAAACAACTGCAGTTTTGTGGAGCCTCAGATTTTAATGACAATCTTAAAAGCCTAAACCAAAGTGCAACTCATCATAACACATTAGTTTTATTGAGAATCAAAAAAAAACACTTGAAAAGTAAACAGTGCTTCTGTGGCTGAAGCCATAACAGCTACAATCTGCCTCCACTTAAAGTGTGTGTGCATGGCAGTAACACTGCTAGTGAAAAGCCATTTTTGGAGACGACCAATATGTTCAAATGGTCTAGCAGACTTTTATAATAGTTGAGGTTTAAAATAGTCATACACATCCATCAAGCAGTAACTTTACCAATACGAAAATGTGTTTGCACAAAATTGCAATCAAAATGGAGGGATGGTTCATCGATACACAAATCTGAGCTTTATGATAATTGAATTTAAACAACCCAGTGAACTGATAGTAAAGATGACATTCAAATGCAGAATATAATGCCGGGTTGGAAAGCTGATAGTTCAGCTCCAAAACAAACGCAGTGATGCACTAGGTAAGCTTAAAGTAGCTAAGCTGACCAATTATTGAGCAATTTTAACCATTCAGCTATGTGGAGTATGACGTGACTCCAAAGGGGATCAACTGAGTAGAGGGAAATAACTAAACCCCAGTCTGTTAGTTAACTCATATATATGTATATATACTGTATAATGCCACAGACGGTTTCCTAAATTCACCAGAAAATCAATGAATAAATAAATCAGCATACACAGAGCAAATAATAGACTGCAGGGAAACAGAAGGAGTTGCATACGTACACAAAGTTATGCAGAAACAACATATTAATTCTGAGACAGTATTTACTACAGATGAACATGAAACACATATTCTGCTGTCTGTTGGCAGACAGAACATTTGAAACAGCTTGTTGGCAAATGATACTCTTTGCCTCGCTATCCTCTCTCCTTCTCTGAAACACAGGCATGAAGAGTTGTCTTCGGCAATGTCACGCAGCTTCAGCATTGATTTAAAAACATTCCCTGTGATTGCGTCTCCTATATTTTTCTGGCGGCTTTGGCACTTGTTTCGTCTTTTTACCAAAAGTTTTTACTACCTTTTATACAGGGGAAAAAAGGGAATACGAATATCGCCTTGGAAATTTGCTTTTGGAAACATTTGTGAAACCAATAGCATTCTTCAAGTAAAAAAAGACTTGGCTCTGATTTGAGAGCCTCTCTTGTTTCTTTGACCAACGGATGTGTGTTGAGCCAAGGTTAATGCAGATTAGGTTTTTTTTCACTAATTGTTATGTGTTAAAGCTGACTTTTGGCTGGGCAAGGACTGCTAAGAAATCGGAGGATGAAACTGCGAGACCTACCCCAGTTGAACCCAGCTGATTAACAAAATCCCTGTCCTCTACTTGTCCAGGACTAACAGGAGGATACGGCTCGGAGTTCTTATCAAGCAATGTCATAGCCCGTGTTTAGCATGCACAGAGGAGCAGATTCTACTCACATTATCATTTTAATGATAGCAAAACAAGTAACCGATTCAATACATACCAATTCCAATGTATCACTTTTAATGATGTACCGGCACCGTGTAAAATGTGAAGTTTTTAATGAGAAAGGTTTATGCATGCACTCAGTGATCTATTAACCTTCATACAAGCTGCCATCATACAGCAATTACGTTGTGTCAGTCTCGTCTGTAATCAAATGTACTGCCAGTCAAATCTGCCGCATTATTGTCGCTGCTAATGAAGCTTTACAGAAATATTCAAATGCCTCTCACTTCATGCAAAAGATGTGCTCACATCCCTATCCTGACATGTCATTTAGACATGATATTTCCTCAGTGTTATTTGGAATGCTCATAACACGTCCATGGGTTTCTCCAGTTTCAAGTTTATCATCCACTGTGGAGGATTCTTCCCTGTAGAGAAGTTAGTGTTGACTTCTTGAAGGAGAAACATTTCATGTGTGACATTAGAAGGCAACATTTATGGACTTTTCAAAGCAGTAGGACAAAGCATAGCTTAGATATATCTTTGCATATTCGTCTATTCTGGTGTTCAAGTTCAAGGTGGAAACATACTTCTCCAGTTATATGATTTATGTTACGTAATTGTTATACAAGAAAAAAACAGGGCCTGTCCTGTTTGGTATTGTCTCAGTGAGAATGAATAGGCTCTCTCCTTATTTCAGTTTGTTTATTACAGTCAGAGATCCGCCAACTACTAGTTTTATGAGTACTGTGAGAGGCAGCCTATGTTTATGTCTACCTGTGTCAAAGGGACTGAATTACAACATTTAGCAATCCAAAAATGCTCTTATGTACATGTTATAGCTCGTGCATATATCATCTTATGAAATTCTAAAATTAAGGTATGTGAGATTTAAGGAAAACATTTGGCACAAACATCTTCTATTTTCCTGATAAACTGCTGTGTGCACTGACGCCTGAGTCAGTAGAGGCTCGCCTGCAGAAAAACATTATCTCAAAAGTTGTTTTTTTTTTTTCAGTTACAATAAGTGGATCTAAATGAGGCCAAATGAATAGCACAACAACAGTGTTCCAAAATACAAAATTTACCTATGATGGTGAAGCGATTCAATCAGCAAATCTTTTATTTTCTGTATTTTTTTCTTTTGATTAAAAAGCTTTACTAATTACAAAAAAAATCATTGTGGATTGTATTGTTCTCCATGTCAATGCATGGTTCAGCCAAAGCTGCAAAAATACAACTTTGTACCCAATCATATTGCTTGCAATGTTACAATGGTCTGCTGATGCATCGTGAATGAAACAAGATAAGTAAAATGACAGCATCGATCTTCAATTTTTCACAGGGTTCCTTTTAAAGAATTATATTGGTAAAGCTACAATAGCAACTTTTTATGGTTATTTGCTACCTGAATTGTCTGTGAAAAGTAGCAAAAATTACGCTCAAATTAGCAATCAATCACAACTTTAATTTTACATCGAGTCAGCTTTAGCATGCTGTTTTTGAATTGCACAATCAGTCAGTACAATGGCTTCGTCGAACACTCTCTCCAATCCACATGAAGACAAAACAGCCAGTATGTCTTTCAAAAACAAATATGCAACATTTCACTCATAAGTCAAGCTTAAGTATCCTGTGCGTACAAGTAAAGTTGGGACTACTTTAAGAGCTATTCTTCAGTGTACCTGGCCATACCCACAGCATATGCTCTGCCATCTGTTGTGTACCGTAGTTTCCCCTGAAAAACATTTTAATGGATTCACACTTGAAGCCACAGTCCGCCAAAGTCCTAATGAGCTCATCATTCCCAGAGTCATGAAGTTTCCTCCTTTTGGACAGTATTTCATCCCTGGAAAAGTAGTCGGATTATATTCTTACATTTCCCATCTAATACAGTACAAGATCTAATCATTCTTTTAAGGTCTGACATGACAAATCAAATACAAGCGTCATTGAAATGTCACCTTCGGAATGTTAAATAGACTGCAAGGATTTCACACATGAAAACCCAAAACTGGAGGTCCGGGTTTCGTCGTAGACCTTCACAGGAAACGTGAAGCCACGGTGAGGAACCTGAAACTCACACCTCTATAAGAAGCCAATGGAAAATGGCGAATAGACAGAAACCAAGGTGTGCTCACTAAACTGAACTCTTGTACACGACTGAATGATTTCTGAATTATATGGCTATGCTTTGTTAATCAACTAATTTATAGATTCATTCATTTATTATATGTATCGTTTATCCTCTGCTTGGGGTTGTGGGGCGGCTGACTTTGTTAACATGAATGTGATTTTGCATCAGTTACAGTTTGCCTCATACGAGGAAATAATGTTTGCCCCAGTAAACACTGTGCTAGTGCATACACAATAGCTGAATAATGCTCTTGATTGTTTGTCGTTATGTTTACAGTGATGCATTTTGACAACTAAAACTATGCAGCAGTGGCATTTTCGAAGTTTCTTCACATTATAACCTTAATTAATTATTCTAGTATGGTTGTCTCTTGGCAGTATTTTCAAAGTGCTACAAGAAAAAATATGACTGAGATTATGAATCTTGATTATATCCCCCCTAAAAAAAAAAAAAAAATCACTTTACTAGCTCTGAATAATTTACACAAAACACCCCCCAGCTCCCAGTCTTCATGTAGCCTTAGTAAATTCAGTTGCAAACATTATTTTTAATTCTATCTGATGTTAATGCATGAGGTTACGCGTTGTTAATGTGGTAATCCACTGAAAATGATGGGAGATTGTCTAACAAGCAGTGTTTTGTTCACCTACAGGCTAAACAAGGCAAGCTGCTGGCTCTCGCTCTGCAGTCATGTCTACTGGTCGGTTCCAAGTTATTCAGAAACTCCAAAATTCACTGTTAATTCACTGTTATTTGCCTCCAGCATGGAGCGTCCCTCAATTTGAACAAAATAAATTTTATTCTTCAAACCAGCGCACACAAATAGTTACTTTTTTGTCATAAACAATTTATCTGTTGAAGTAACTATACAAATATAAGCATGTGAATTGCATTTTCTTTGTGTTTGTTTTCTTCTATTATTGTTAAATGAATTTGAAAAACATTTACATTGTTGGGGCTGTTTATAGTTATAATTGTTTTTGTTTCTCTGGAGGGTTAAAGCAGAGAAAACACTAATCTGAACCCCACTTTTCCTAATTATCAAACGTGTAAATATTTAGAAATTTAAATGAGAATAGAAAAAGAAAATATGAATAATTTAAGGTGTAACTGTAGAAAAAGCATTATCAAGTAGAATGGAAGATAACATGAATTTGAGGAGGAGGATTTGTTTTGTTTCATTGGTTTCCAAAAGGCATTTTCAAGAAAAATATAATAATTTGTAAGAGATTTTCAACAATTTATGTGCAAATACAACCTGCCCTCACCTACAAAAAGCCATCAAAAATATCATCATGCACAATGACACCAGTCTCCTGGTTTGAGAGAATGTGGCTATTAAGGAAACACTTTGCTCATAAAGGTCCTTCCTCAGCCCTAAATCTACTCTTGCACCTGAAGATGTGAATTGGATAGTACACACAGATTGGGAGACGCAAGGGGAAATCTTTCCTAATATCCCTGGAATATTGATCGTAGCAAACTAGACACGCAAGGGGTTTAGCTACACACAACCATCAGGGAGGCACCCCGTAGAAAAGTGTTTATAAACCAGTGGATTGGATGAAATGTCTCTGCATTTCAATCATTGCCAGGAAAAAAAACAAGAATAAAAGCTTCTGCCTCGAAAAAAAAAAAAGGTTCAAGTGCTTTTTTGCTCTTCTGGAGCTGCTGGCATTTTTGAGTGTTTCTACTGATGCTACTTGCTGTTGTCACACCTAAAAATGATGCTGATGGACTGAATCCCTTTTGGTGCAGCACAAACCAATGATTTCAAGCCTGACAGAACGGGTTCTCATGCATTTCTGTGATCTTGCGCATTAACCCCCCCCTCATCAAGTTTAACCACCAGAAGCTGAATCATCATGATATAGTCATTGCGGGTGGAGGTGGGGGATTCCAACATTTAAGAAAAAAAAATAAAGAGAAATTGGAAAAGGAAATAAAAATAGTTGATGTGTAGCACAAGAGAGTCGAGGGAGGCTGACTCACAGATTTGTTTGTGGTATGTACTCTTTTGATGTAATCAAAAGGGTATGTAAGGTCTCATCATTTTAAACGCTTTTGTAAATAGTAGAAAAATGAATTGTGCTAACTGATGTCCGCATTGATTATTCATTTGCTCATTCATTATCGATACCGCTTATCCTTCCCTCACAATCACAGGTGTGCTGAAGCAAATCCCATCTGTCAATAGGCAAGAGAGGAGGGATTCACAGGGGCAGCTATAGAGACAAACAACAATTCACTCTGTCATTCATCGGTCATATAGAAACATACAACCATTCACTCTCATTAATACGTCAAGGTCTCCAGTGAACCTACTACATGTTTATGGAGTGTAGGAGGAAACCGGAGAACCCCGAGAAACCCTCGCAGACATGGGGAGAACATGTGAACTCCACACAAAAAAGCCCCCTGTCTGAATCAGTCAAGGGACTTTGTCGCAGCACGCCACAAGCACTACCCACAGCACCATGGTGCCGAGCCTGAATAGATTAGGTGGCTGCAAAACTCTTAAATGCATAGACTGCTCAATTAATTGTCGAGTTTACCATGCAAGTGAATAAGCTCCATATGGATAGAGAAATATTCTCTGAACTCTGAACATCGCATCCAGAAATACATTAAGAACACATTACAGCTGTACCCACAAGCACTAAGCAAGTTTACACTTTTCATGTCCTTGCTAAAAATACATGAAGAGGTTTGCCAGAGGCTGATGTACATCATAGAACTCTATAAAAGTCACCATGTTTTCTTAATGTAACTTAATAGGCTCTTTTCATGTGCATGATATAGTCTGAATTTAGTCAGGGTGGTAAAAGGACGGAAAACGCCGGCTTTAACATTTTAAAATGCTAACATATCTATGAACTATATCATATGGAACTGCACTCATTTCCAAACCATCCGGCAACTCTAAATCTATGCATTCCACACCATCTTTCTTTACACTTTTAATAAAGTCTCTAGAGGGGTTTGTGTACAGAATCACCAAGTTTTCTCGTCGGGTTAGAACTTGCATCTAATAAAGTTGAATTACACTATTCCTATCACATTTTGGGTCATGTCAGAAGTCATAATGAAAGACAAGCTTGTGTTTTAAATAACCGGGGGATGCTAATACAAGGAAGCATGTGTCCTTGGGTGAATGAGGACAGGTTCAAGAGGAAATGAATCCTCACTGACATAAAACAGTCTACAATAAAAGCAGCATGGTACATTGTATGATGATATTCTCCGTCCTCGGGGGAATTAACGTGAATGGAAAAAAGAATAAAGATGTTTGAACAGTTCCTCACTGCAAGCAAATATGTCAGTTTTTTTTTCTTTTTGAAAGTCAAGTACTGCAACATGCAATGTGTAACGCCGTGTGCATGATAAAACAGCCAATTGATATCTCAATAGTTATTTCATGTCGAAATACCTTAAAGATACAATAAAATGCTCATTCAAGATACATTTAAATCATATGACATTATTGTCTGAACAGCTTAAATTTATCATATATTCAGATATGTGTCTGGCCAACATTACCATACAAACAAAACAAGCAACCCTCCTAAGTGTAAAGAATTAAATAAACACAAAGTTTCGATTATTGCATAAACCTTTGTCACGAAGATAAAGAGGCAACAAAATTACAATGTGCTTGACCTAGAGGGCAATGGCTACAGAATATTCATGTGCTACACTCTGGTCCAAGGTGCAACAATCTCACTGCAGCTAAGATTAATGTATGGATTTCTCTCACACCATGTGCAGCACATTTAGGAATGACATCCACCACATAATCACCATATGTAGCACTATGTCTGGCTTTCATATTTATTAAGGAGTATGTCATAAAAAGCCCTGTGGTGGCTTGGGGGGACTGGTGTAGACATCGGATCCACATGGGCAGCATGCCTAGAAGCCTAAGAATGAAAAGTGAGCGAGCGAGCACCTCTCCTCTGAGTCAACTTACTAAGTGGAGCATGGCAGTCGACAGCACTACAAGTAGCGGCTGGTGGCAGTTTGGAGTACAAGAGAGCCCTGAGACCTGCACTGATCATTACCTTTCACTCAGCATTTACAGGGTATTCATTAGCCCGGATACCTTGTTACAGCACACGTGTCCTCGAGTCAGCAGACAGCCTGACTGGGGGTTGCATCACGACCGCTTCTTATGGCATGCTCAGAAGACGCCGCACTGAATCTTCCCCAGGAGTGCAGCGGAGGCAAACATCCTCTCCAGTTGCGCATCTTGTCTAGTCAGATGTCGTCAAAAAGACTGGAGCGGCAGACATGCGGCTAAAGTTAGATTCAACAATAGCAACAAGGCAGTGGAAGGGACTTTGCTTTGAGATGGCGGGACTGCTACCGGCGGATGAGGTGTTAGGGAGAATGTAATGGCCTTTGGAGCCAAACAAGTACAACAAGTGCAACTCCCCCTAAAAGGTGTTACTCTGTCATTTAACATCAACACATTCATGACATATGACATCTGCTGGCATTAATTTGGATTTGGCTGCATGAGCGTTACAAAGTGCAGTCCTACCGATACTGGATTTTAGAACCAAAACAACAATATATATATATATATATATACACACGCGTATATATGTATACAGTGTGCAAAAAAATAAAGGCAGCTCTTGGAGTTACATTGTGTTGTTTAAGAGTTCCCTTTATTTTTTTTGCATACTGGTTGGAAAGTCTTTAATTGACTGTCTTAATGTTTGATTTATTTTAGAAATAGATATCTGTTGTACTGTATCTGATGATTTTCCAGCTGTGAATCACGAGGCAACAACTGACTGGGTCATTTAATTATAAAATACTAATAGGCAAGCATCTAAATTAATATCAATATATCTGTTTGGCCCAATATATCTTTCTAATTCTGATACAGAATTTATCATCTCATCTTTCTACAGCATCATGCTGGCAGGATAAGAATAAAATGATTGAAGATTTTTGTCACAAGTTATCTCTTCTACTAAAGTAATGTGGACAGCAGTTGTGACTTGAAACAGAAATAGAATCATTCAGTTTTCCATACAAGCGATCTATGTTTCTACCACTGGTCAAAAGAAAAATGAAACAAAATAAAGTGAATTTATGATAGCTTCTAAATTGGGGAAAGGAAAAGGCTCTTTCACTGTGGCTGCAGGTGAGAATTTAATTGGACAGTTGTTGACAGAACGTAATAGATCAAAATGACTTATTTTCAAAAACTTCTTTTTAGAAGTGATTCTAAAAGAGCTATTGCCATACTATCTCAAGGGAATTCCTTGAATCAATTTACTTATTTCTCACACTCGAATGACAAACACTAAGTATTCATGGCTGTATTCAAAGCACCATGTCTGTTGTAAGTTCTATAATAAATGATGTTCATTAGATGTATAAACATTAAAAATATATAAGGCTTAAGATACTTGGCCCCATTTAACTACAAACTACTTATCACCTCTTCAGTGCTGATATTTCCATTTTTAATGTGGTCACAACTTACATTCACAATAATTATTGCATTTACATCAGTTGAATTAAAAAAAAAGCTTCCACATAGTATGTACAATCCATGAAAATAGCGGTTAATATCCGTCACGTTAACAAATGAAGTGTTTAGCCACAGTGATGAGTCTTGCAATGTTGGATGGGAAATTTGGTGCCAGGAACACACTATCGCAGCTATTTCTAGACACTGAGTAAAGTGTCTGGGACAATTTGATCCGATTAGAATGTAAAATAATTAAACTGCCATAAAACAATAATAATTTGAAGCAACACAAGGGCCTTTCCTGAAAATATCAAGTGACTTGTTTTGAGTAAGTGCTAATAAAATAAAAAACTAGAACCAATTTATTTAATGTAACAGTCAGACCAAGGACAGTCAGTTTTCCAAAGGCTTAAGTCTGTCACATAAAACTTTTCACAGATGTAAATATCTATCATGATGAACATCAAAAATTTGGGCAGCAATGACACCTCTTGGAAATTGTGTCAAAAAATGCATGTCACAAGCCTTAAATATTTAATAAGAAACAAGCAGCAATGACCATTAATGTTGGAAGAATATGAAACCAGTTTATTATCTATTAAAAGCTTAGTAGTAAAAAAATACCCGAACTGGTCCGGCTCTGATTGACAGTCCTGTTGACAGAAGCAAATAACCCCAAACTTGTGTCAGGTTTTGATTCAACTGTTGCCAACCGTGATACTGCACAGATGCATGCAGCTTCACCTTTATTCCACTCAGCTGTTCATACTTCAAAAAAAAAAAAAAAAAAGAACAATGGAGATAAAATCCCTTGTGCTTTTAGCAGAAAACTCTCAGGGAACATATTAATTAAAAGCAATATGACTGAGAATCAGAATTTTATTGTCATTGCAGGACACAATGACATTGGTGCTTGGAAGCTTGTATATGGATGACAGCTCACATGAACTATAGTTTTTAAAGCAGTAAACACGTGAAAATGATGCAGATGTACCTCTAATGTACATCTCCAATACATTCATATCATAACCAAATGTATTCAGCACTAAGCTATGTTTACACAATCAATTAAAACTAAAATCTACAAAGGAAGTCTGCGCAAAACCTCAAATGAGCAAAAACTGAAAGCAAAATAAGCTAATTCCAATAAACTAATAATAGTTTTTGGATAATTCCAAAAACTAAAAACACATTAAAAAAAAAGACTTCTTCTTTTGTATTAGATTGAACTGCCAGCAGTTGCACCTATTTGTTTTTCTGGAACCCCCGGTATAATCCGCTGACAGACAACAGTGCAAACAAATGGCAGTGAAGAATTATCCCTTAGTCGAGGTTCTAGAAATCAAGCATTCCCCTGCCTATGCCTTCTAATTTGCTTTGCGTGAACACCATTGTGTTACTCTGTTTCCCATGCTCCAACCCTAAAACATTTGCAGGCGGCAATGTTAGCAGCAGCTCTCAGAAGGAACACCCATGGAGAGAGCACATCATGAGGCCATTTTGGCATTCATGAGGATGATTGATGAGACAGAGTTGGAGGCAGCGTTTGACAAATCCCTTCTACCGCAGGAAAAAAATTATTATAATTTTGTTTTGATTCTCTTTCCTTGATAAAACTCCCTTCCGCTGCACAATAGGACATATTATATAGCAGAACGCAGTCTGAAAACACCACTGTGACCATATACAAAAACTGTTGATCCCAAAGGTACAATTACGTGTGATTTTCTCTAAATGAAAGGTAAAAAAAAAAAAAAAAGATAAATAATTAAATAAAAGACAGACTGAAACAGACCAATGCCGTAACCAGAGAAATCAAACTCTGGACCCTGGACTCTGAGGACATCCTGCAGGACTGACACACAGGAGGACTCTTCCGTCAGCGTAGAGGACTATGCCAGAACCACAAGCCCTGGCTGAACAGTCAGGTACGCCACATGCTGCCTGCCTGCTCTCATGCATTTAGGTCCGGCAATGAGAAGAAGAACAAAGCTGCTATGTACGGACTGAAGAAGCCATCAGAACAGCCCAGAGGAAGTACAGGGAAAAGCTGGATGGCTTCTACTCAACTCCTGACCCAGGGTGGATGAGGCAAGGCTTGCAGCACATCATGGACTACAAGTCCACCGCCCACATCGACAGCTCCACAAGCAGCCTAACCTCAACATCTCCTACGCCCGCTTCAAGAACCCCAGCCACACCACAAAGGTGACTCACACACACATGGGAAGACGGCCCCCCCTTTTCATTTCTCCTCTCCCCCAACAGTATCATCAGACCAGGTGCACCAAGCGCTGAAAAGGATCAACCCCCGCAAGGCAGCTGGACCAGACAGATCTTGTGCTGGATGATGTTCTCACCGCCATCTTCGACCTCTCCCCCAGCCAGAGCGTCATCCCCCTCCCCAAGAAGACCCTACTCACCTGCATGAATGACTACAGGCCAGTAGCTCTCTCTCCGATCATTATGAAGTGTTTCAAGAGAGCGGTGCTGGCCCACATTCAGTACATTATTTCGGAAACCCTAGACCCCTTGCAATTTGTATACCGGCCCAACAGGTCCACCACAGACGCCATAGTCGCCACCCTCCACTACTCCCTCTCCCACTAGAAAAACAAAGACTCCTGCATCAGGATGCTCTTTGTCGATTACAGCTCTGAATTCAATACCATTATGCCTTACAAACCACCCTTGGCCTGCAACCCACACTCTGTGACTGGCTCCTGGACTTCCTGACTGGCAGACCACAGTCTGTCAGGAAGTCAAGTTCGCAGACGACACACCGCAGTGATAGGACGCATCACCGGCAGAGACGAAAACGTCCGACGGGACGTGGGTGCCCAGTGAAGTGGTGTGAGGACAACAACCTCATCCTCAACATGGACAAGACAAAGGAGATGATAGTGGACATGAGGAAGGAGGGGAGACCTTGTCAGCCACTGTTCGTCTGAGATATTGAGGTTGAGAGGGTGAGCAGCTTCAAATCCCTGGGCATTCACACAAGCGAGGAGCTCACCTGGTCCCTTAACACCACGCAGATAGTTAGGAGGGTTCAACAGCAGCTGTGCTTCTTGAGGAGGCTTGGTAGATTTGGCATGTCGCCTAAGATCCTCAGCAACTTCTACAGCTGCATTGTTGGGAGCATCCTGCCCTTCACAGTGTGGTACAGCAGCACCACTGCTTTGGACTGGAGATGCCTGCAGCGAGCAATAAAAACTGCATCACCAGAACCACACTGCCTTCTCTGGGGAGGATCGACCACCGCAGGGGAGCTGCCTCCATCGCCAAGGACCACGTCCACCCTCAACATGGACTGGTCACACTCCTATCCTTTGGCCAGAGATACAGGAGTGTGAAATGGAGAATGAAATGATTGCCATCAGACTCCTAAACAGCTGAGACTTGTTCTTCAGTTTTTTCTATCAGTGCTGTGCTCATCTGCACATGGAGCTTCTGCCCATTTAAACTGCGCTCATCTTTGCACCTGCACTTTGTGAGTCACTTTGTGAGCCGACACTGTTCATATTTATAACAATGTTTACACTATCGTTGTGAATATCACTGTACGGGGAAACTCGTCTCTACATTGTGCATGTGACAATAAAAGCTTTGAACCTTTGAATCTTGATTTTTGAAATACAAGATAAAAATTCAGGACTTGGACCATATCTATTGAAATGACTGAGAGGAAGGTCGCACCAATCTGACAATAAACCAAAGCAGGAGTGGGGTAACAACGTGACCGACCATTTCCTCTGCAGACACTCCCATTTAGCCTTTTTAATCCCCTCCATCCCATTACATGACAGGAGAGAACCCCGTGCGCATTTCACGCTTGAGCAGAGATCATTTGCCTCGCAAGCAGCCAAGGATCAAATAAAATATCAGCACCGTTATTTCTGTCCCACGTCCATCTCAGCAGCTGGAAGCAAACAGAGTTGGACGTCAAGTGATAGACATTGTATGAAGTGCCACAGAATTCAGCAGTCTGCCGTATGACTCATTTTCCATATCTCTCCAGCTTGTCTCATATACTGGATAATCCACTGAGTGCAAATTGAGACAGCGGGAGCGGGACTGAGCCCTTGCTTGGTTCTAACTGGAGTTTTGAAGACGTAATACATAATTAAGTTGCTTGGTTGACACCTGCATGGTTGTTAATGTGCAATCTCTGCTTTAAGCTTAAAAATCAAAATATAAGGGTTTAGATTTTTTTTTTGGCAATGCTGTTTCTGAGTTCAGCAGACAGAACTACCATTTCAAACAAAGCCATTAAGCTCATAATGCTGTCAAAACACAGACCTCGTTGCTGTCAGTCCCCCAAAAGTAATGTAAAAAAATAGAGAAATTGGGATGCCAACGCTCAATATTCTACTGTCAAAGCTACAGTTTTCCCCATAAATGCCTTTGCTCGTTGTTTGTGTGCACTCTGTAACTCAAGAGCTGTTTCACAAAATCTCTCTCAATATCTTCTAAGCTGGATCCTTGTCATTTTTGGTCAGTTAACTACTCACTTCCTGTGGCAGCCATAATGGATTATTGATTTTTACACAATCTTAAATATCTCTTACACGCTTTGATAGATATTGTGAGCAATGACATTTTATTGCTTCCACTGTGAGCAGAGAGGGCTGGTTGACTACTAGCAGCAAGTTGAGCAGGTTACACTTACTGGACAACCCCGAAGATGCAGCCGACCGACCATGTCGGGTTTTAAAAAATGTTACAGATGCTGAGCGCAGCACTGTGACAGCGATAAACACCTGTTGCTTTATTGTTACTCTGATTTATAAATATAAGAAATGGCACATGAGCTTTCATGAGAGGTCCATAAATAACAATCCAGACTTCAGTTGTTGGGTGAATGGGTGGCGGTTGTACGTATGCCTGTGTTGTTTTTTTGTGCTTATTGTTTATTTGTCCTCTTTCTGATTTCATTTTGTTGCCATATGCATCGTGTTTTCCAATCACATTGATGAGGTACTTTTTGTCTTTTGTCTATTTGCCTGTGCTTTCTTCACTTAAACTCTGCGGCTTTAGTATTTCTCCTGAGATGCTAATGGGCCTTTTTTATTACTGCAGATCACAAATCATTCAACAAGATGGTGAAATACTTCAAACAGTCAACATTTCCACTTGCTAAATTAATTCAAATGTCATCTTGTACTGCAAGACGCCAGTGAGACTTAACAAGGTAAAAATCATCTAACACACCTCTATTTAGCCACATGAATATAGATGTGAAATCGGTTGTTAGCGCCTCATGGTGTTAAGGTTCAATTATGACTTTCTGTATGGAGTTTGCATGTTCTAACCTTAGGTTTCCTCCAAGTTCTCCAGTTTCCTCCAACCCTACAAACATCTTTTCATTCAGTAGAGTCGTTGACGACTAAATTACTTAGACATGTGGATGAGCGAATGGTTCTCTATATGGGGCCCTATGATTGACTTGTGACCAGTCCAGGGTGTACCCTGCCTCTCAGCGAATGAGAGCTGAGATAGGCTACAACACCGATGAAAGGACAGAATAAGCAATATAGATGAAGAAAATAAATTAAAATAATAAAAAAATCAAACTGAGTATTCTACGTTGATGTTTTGTAATTAGTTTTAACAGGCAAAATATGTCAATCAAAATTAGCCAGAAACTTTATGTTATCTGGTCATCGAAGTGTTGTTTTTTTGGTTTCCAAACTAATCTTAGGAGGTTTTTTTTCTATTTGAAATAGCCAGAGCTCACATATTCAACCTGCACTACAATTTGATCAGATGATAATCATGGAACTGAAAAGAAACATCATTAAACATGTGCATTCACAGAACGGGTGGAAGCATCATTTGCGGGGAGAGACCACTAATGTTAGGGTGGCCATTTGCACAGATGAAATAATAGCGTGCTAGGAGCTCTAACCTTGACAAAAACAATGTTCGCTGGATGAGATGGTCCCCAAAGAATCTAGAAATACTCAATCAACAGAAGTGCTCCAGCTGCCACATCGACACACTTAACCCCTTCAGTGACTGCTTAACAGCTACATAAAGTAAAGGCCACACATCGCTTCTCATGTCAAAACATAGGATTATATCAATACTTGCAGTCATGGCAACAGCTAGATATTCCATGAGATGCACTGTAAGCAATGAGTACACAGGAGACCAAAACTAAATTAATAAATGAAAATTTTAAAAATTCAAAATTTAATGAGCAAAAAAAATGCAAATCTAAATTTGGGTACAATGTCTAATGAACACATTTGAATAGCAAAAAGTTTCATCATTTATCCTTCTCAAGTGGATTCTGCATCCATATCAGCTTTTAATAGCCTTGTTTTACCTATTTATTTAAATCACATTTATCACTTTTTTCCTTTTTATTGTGACATCAACCAAGCTCAAACAGTGTTTGCACAAGAGGGGAATGATGAAGATGCCATGCAATAAAGGTACTGTATGGATATTAGATGTGAATTTGCTGAGCTGTTGATCGTGCATTGTTTCTTCTGACTCGTTCAAAGACCAGATCAAAAGACATTTATTCAGGGCAACGTCTCTCCGAGATGAGAGAGATTACATTTTTTCACTCATTTGGGAGATTAGGTGTGATGTCACTGACATGGATCCAAATGATTTAATCAATTAGGTATTCAACCTGTCACTGAACAAGTGCCTGTTATCAAATGCATCAAATATGCTGCCTTTGCCAGATTTCACCCTTTTTAGAGAGACAGTCTGGCCCTGAAGCGCAACAATGACAACCTGAAGAGACAACTCAACTGGGACTACGCAATTATATAAAGCAAAATCACAGCATCTGGATGGATGGATGGATGGATGGATGGATGGATGGATGGATGGATGGATGGATGGATGGATGGATGGATAGATAGATAGATAGATAGATAGATAGATAGATAGATAGATAGATAGATAGATAGATAGATAGATAGATAGAAGCACTGGCCCAATGTGGGAAAATCTAGATACGGTATTTTTCAGGAGTTCAAAAGTCTGCAACGTTTGCACGAAACATAATAATTTGTTGATTTCACCACTTCAAGACTTAATGCTTCGATAGAGGAGAGTAACATTTACCTGCAAATTATTTGGAATATATCAAATCAGAAGAAAATCCTCAGTGGATCCAAGGATTTGGGGAAAGCACTGAACAAATAACTGGTATTGACATACCTTAATGAGCATTTATTTACATTTACCTCAGAGAGGCTGCTTCTTTCGAGCGGCACTGACACAGACTTGGGTGGTCTTCATTGACACTCGAGGTAGTTTGATAAATGCTTATCTCAATTTTCAAGAAAACCGCTTCATTATCTGTGCATGTGCATGTGCGTGTGTGTGTGTGTGTGTGTGTGTGTGTGTGTGTGTGATAGATTGGATGGAACCCACCCCCCACCCCCGGCGTGCCAGTGCTCCCAACTGTCCCGCGGTGATGGCTTGCGTGACGCGCGACGGGCGTCAGTCTCATTCCGCGCCAGCGGCGGCTGACGAGACGCCGTTGTCAAAACATAAAGACGTTCAAAAACCCCCACTCACAAAAACAAACTGCCGTCTTGCTGCTTTCCCGAGGGCTATCGTGATCAGACGGGGGATCTAGAGCGGGAGTTTTCCCCCGTGATGATGCCCACTTCTCGGTCATATGTGCGTGGGTTCGGAAACTTTGGCGACGCAACTTGCAGCCAGGTAAAATGATGATGAGGATGCACCACTCCTTCCAATCGACTTACCTGATATACCGTGCATCTTTTTTCTTTGCACTTTTTTTTATCAGTTAAAGTTGAAATAAAAGCAGACCGTCAGTGGGCGTGCCCGTGTGCGTGGACTCTTACCTGGGATCTCCTGGAGGGGAACCTGTTCGAAACTGAGGCCCCTGGCGACGCAGGCGTCCCTCACCTCGCTGCAATTCCGCGCTCTGAATTCTGCTCTTGTTGCGATGAACAGCACGGAAAAAGTGCAAATTATGGTCTGCAGCCCAGGCATTGTGTACTTGTTTGGAGATCCGTGTCGTCTTAGGTTTAGGGGGAGGGAGGGAGGGAGGGAAAGGAGGGTCTCTGCAGTTGCCCGTGTTCAGCAGCTCCCGCAGCGGATCCGCAGGTACTTCGATGACTAAACCTCGGTGAACGGCTTGCAAGTCACTTATCGGGTTTTAGTGTCTCTCAGCGCATTTCCCGCGGGGGCGTGGGTTCTGATCGCAGTGGAAGATGAGTTCAAAAAAAAAAAAAAAAAAAAGAAAAAAAAAGTCCCCCGCAAGAATGAAGATCTCGAGTGCGGAGGTGCCACATGAATCCAAGATGATATTTCTTTTTTTTTTTTTTTTTTTTTTTCCACCGAGAGGGTTGTTGAGTCAACTTGGCTCTGCGGACGGAGCCTCCGGTCGCCGCGCTCGAGTGGAAATGCCTGTGCAGGGAAGGGACGGGAGCGCAACTCCGAGTCCGCCGGAGAGGAGGCTGCTGCCGGCTAGGGGAGGAGGAGGAGGAGGAGGAGGAGGAGGAGGAGGAGGAAGAGGAGGAGGTGGTGGGGAGGAGGTACACAAAATATGGACCGGAGTATAATCCAGTCCTGTTGGCGGGTGTTGCAGGCCAGCCACCTGCTGGAAATAACTGTAACAAACTGTATAATTAACGAAAAAAAACATAAATAATTCAGTGTAATTCTTTGTGCGATTCTGTCAAGTAATACTTAAATGACACAGAGATAATCGTGTCATCACATTGATCTAAATAATATCCTTATTTTCCTCTTCTGAACACCAGCAAACACAAGTAAATGGACTGTAGAGGATGTGATGAAGACCAGAAGGCAAGCTTTCATGGCATTATTGATTTTAGAGCATCCTGATCCAGGGGTAGATCAACAGTGGATTAACACGGCTGCCATCATTGTGCACAGGACTTCTAATGGTATGGGAAACCACATTTTCTGGGTTAAAGCAACACTTACATGTTTCAGAGGGTGGCGGTTCAGTTAGACACTGGAAATAATGCACATGTGACACGTTGCCTCGTAGAACTGCTACACACTTTGGTGCTCTTTAAACACATGGTAACTGTAAAAGCAGGATAACATTAAGAACCGGCTGCCATCCTCGCACAAATTGTGTTTAATAGATGTAACCCATTGAAACTTTAATATATTTTTGCTCAGAGGATTTCCAATGATTCGGGTTATCTTTACCCTTTCTGCGATAAAGAAATCAAAGTTAATCTTAAAATCGCTGGCAGAACTTTCCAAGGTATATCTGACAGTGAAATTCAAATGATAAAAAAATAAATTAAAACAATGAAATAATATTGATCTGATTTGGATGAAAACTCTATTAACCTTTTCCCCTCGAGCATTCCTGAAAATTATTGCCAGCCAATGCTGGTATTTTTGACAAAATGTTAGAGAGGAAAAAAAAAAACACAGAGCCTTTCTTTCTATGACTATATCAACATGGAATGTCAAGAAATAAGCCTCTGGTTATGTTCTGGCATCTTCACTTATTATATCAGCATGCATGTCACTTTTATATCCCCCTCCCCTATTTCAAAAGAGACAACACTGCATTTTCAGTCAATAGAATTTAATTTGATAATAAAAATCCAGCCATTTCAAGCAAAACATCAAACTAATATGTCTTTATTCAGATTTTTACTAGCATGTTAACAAGCCTGCCAACAGAACACGCACCCCCTCCCCTCCACATGGCACTTCTGATAGTTTCTCCGATGTTTTGTTTTCCTTTTAGTGTTAAACTCCTAAATGATCTCATATTCTGCCCTCAGTATGAAAGAAAACAAAGCAACAAAAAAAAAAAAACCTTGACATTGGCTTGGCATGGTGGGTTGAGTCATGAATGATGATAATCTGATTCATCCCAGTTCATCACGAAATGGCTTTTTGACATATCTGATTTATCTCTGCTGGATTTAAGCTAGATGCTAATAATCATATGATTTAACTGCAAGGTATACAGCTGTTTTTGACTTTTATACCATTATTGGCTCTGAATCTGATAAAAGAATGGATATCTGTTGTTTGCCAGATAACTAGTAGAGCGCTGGCCGCTGTGAACGGCGTCAACCTGTGATCATATTTACACATCATTTGTATCAGGTGGTCAATCTTAGTTACGTCTGTCTATGTGTGCATGTATTATTTACGCCTGGATTTAACATTTCTATAGTATGTTTCGTAACCACACTCCCCGCTTCACAGATTTCTTCTTTTTTTTTTTGTTTGCTTGCTTTTTGTCTCTTAGTTTTAAAACAAAACTGGACCAAATGGAGGTGTAATTCCAGTCTTGGGCTTATCTTGGTGTCTCCTTTCAGCTGAACAGGGCTGCTTCTCAAGAGGATGTAAACAATGGTCCGACGCAGATTCAAGTGGACTTACAAGGCTGGAAATTGAAGATGCATTAAAACAGAGTTATATTATCTTGGCACAAGCACAAAGAGAACTTGGCAAAACTGCAGCCATCAAAATGACTAAACTCTAACTTTTGGCAGCTGTATAATGCTATGAGCGGTACAAAGAACCGTAAAAGGAATATAGTCACAATGAAGGAATTACAACAATAAAATGATTAAAAGGGTTCAGTCACTAGTTGTGGAAGGTGCTGCAAGAATAAGCAGCAGCATGGAGAGTGGCATATTTCTATCAACTAACCCTCCAGGTCATGTAGATGCATCAAGCGTTTCAATGGAAAAATATGCTGATGATCAATATTTAACCGGCTGGTGATCACAGCAGGCTTGTGGAAGCGATGGTGAATATGCACCACCTCAGGGGTGGGCAAGTAATTTTTCAAGGGGCCAAATGAGAAACCTGAACAGTGGCGGAGAGCCGAACCAAAAATAACTTAAACTTAATTCTGCTCAATATAAATTGCATCCCATTGCAAAGGACAGTATGTTATATATTTTGACGAAAAGGTGTTTTGCAGTATGTAATTTCCTTTCTCCACACATAATTCCTGAATCTACTTTCCCATATCTTAGACATTTTTCAGCACTTTACCTCACAAATTTTAGTCTCATTTACCTCTTAAAATACACAAACTGTCTGTGATTCGATGCTCATGCCCTGATGAAGTGAACGACTTAAGTAACAAAATCAACAACATGATTCATTTTTTAACTGAAACAACACCTCCTGATATTAATAGATTGCAAAAATTTCAATTTTTCCTCAGGGTTCATATCTGTTGTATTATCCTGCATTTTTTTCAAAAGTCCAACATTTTTCCCCATCAGATTTGAGCAGCCATCAATTGTCACACCAGCCAGCTTTCCTGACATAAGTTTCAACTTGTCCAAAAATGCATTTACTTTCATGAACAAATCACTCCAAGTTGTTGCCCCTTTCATTGACTGTATTGCTGCTTGCTCTTGCGTGATTTTAAAGTCTGCAGCTATCCCATGCTAGATGAGTAGCTGGACAGTGTCAAAAACAGCCAGAGAAAAATAGTTGACCGCTCTGTCCTTCAGCTGAAGCTCCAGATTTCCCAAAATTTCCTCAACCATCCACATCACAGTGCATCGTAAGAGAGGAACACTCTCAGGTGCTTTTTCTCCAGCCATACTAGTGCTGCAGATTCTGTAGAATTCTAATCCCCAAGCACCGCGATCTGTGTACCACAAGCTTACTTTTACACCTTTGTTGAAAACATAGCATTCTGCACCAACTTTTCATTATTTTGGCACGAGCTTCCATTTTGAGGGTTAACTGGCTAGCTTCACTCCTCTCAGTTCACACGCAGGTCATGGACTAAGTACCTGTATCCTAACGATAAACCAAAAAATGTCACTCTTTTCTAAAGAAAAAGGGCCTGACAGGGACGCCCAAAGGGCTGGACTTGGCCGTTCAGTGACCAGATTTGTGGTAGCTTATACATGGTTGTTGATAAAGTTTGCTGAAGAAAATCAGCAAATTGTACAATTGGGAGCCAAATTAAGTGTGTAATTAAAAGTCTTATCTAGATATCGAGATGGCGATATTTAAAAAAAAAAAGAAAAACAAGGGCATAGGGATATTTGATAAAAAGATAAATATGTTAAAAATGAATGTAACACTGATGTGATATGATGAACACAGATTACCTGATATCCATCTCTCTTAGGCCAACAGAGAAATGAAAATTACTAAAGCAACTGGGAATATTCTATGCCTGATGAAATTCAAGTTCACCACACTATTGAATTAAGTCCCTCACCTGGGGCTTATTCTCATTCTTTACATGGCCGAGCAAATCAACATGTATTCGCAGCAAGGCACACTCATGAAGGACAGACTTAAAAGTTATCGATGGCACGTGGCCTCACACAAATGTGACTCATAATATTAAGATGAATCGTGAGGAGGGTTTGGTATATCCTGGTCCATTTTGCTTTAAAGATTGAAGGATTCCTGACATTACATATTTGATTCCAGACATGACATATGTGTGTATCCGGAGCCAAAGGTTTGTTTTGTTGAATACTGGCTTTATGACACATGTATGTGTGCGGGATAGACGTGTGAGTATGATGGATTTTTTTGTCTGCATGACTCTACTTCCAGACAGAGTGGCCTAGTTTGAACAAAGTAGTCTCTGGAAGGGTATCATAGCAGTAGCATGGCAGTAATAGGAAATAGTAGATGGGCGTTTAGAAAATATGATTTAGCAGATGTTTTTGGTTCAAAGAAACAGCTTTGAGTTATGTACAGTAAGGGCGACACTAATTTAGAGAAAAAAGCACAATGGATAAAATGAATGAATGGGACCTTAAACTCATTAGATGTCACTTGTGAACTTCTAGTAATGCTGTTGCATGCCAACGAGCTTAGCAGCCGTATTTTGATACTCGCGGCTAGTCTGCTGAGCGACAGCTTGCTGAGACATGAGATGTCGTAAATGAAGGTTTAAGAGACATCCCGTAAGCAGGCGGACATTCGGAGCTACTGTGAACATGCTTTCAGGCAATGAAACACCCATCAAGTTAAATCAGCTACCATTTGCTTTATTTAGATGTATTTCCAGTCAAGTCAAGTCAGATTTTATTTATATAGCGCCAAATGCCAACTCAGTTGTCTCATGACACTTTCCATGTACAGCAGGTCTGAACTACATTCTAAAATGATTCACAGAGCCCAAATATCCCCCCAGGAACAACCGCTTGGCGACATCAGCGGGAAAAACTGCCCTCTACAACCCCAGACACTTCCAAGCTCAATGTCGGCAGCCTTCTGCCTTGCCCAGTTGGGGTAAATAGAGAGAGAGAGAGAGAGCGAGAAAGAAGGGCAAAGACACAATAAGTAAGCGTATAGGCAGGACAGGGGAGCGGTATGAGGGTTAGCGAAAGAAAGGTGGAAATAATCTCTTACTTAGAATAACAGTAGCGCCAGCAGTTACATGGTAGTGCCGGCCCATTGCGCACACTGCGGGTCATCGGGGTGGCGTGGCACAAGAGGTAGCGCAATCCTCTTTGGAAGCGACTATTCCTGGTTCAATTCCCAGCTCCTTCTAGTGTGTCGAAGTGACGTTGAGCAAGACTCTGAACCCCGTAACTGCTCCCCTGGTGGTGATGGACAGCAGCCTAGTTCTCATGGTTCATCCACCATGGGTTGATTGCAGAGAGCGAATTTACCATGAGGGATTAATAAAGTATACATTATTATTAATAGCTGAATTGATAAAATGATAGCTTTGATGTTTGTGGAGAAACAAAGAACAATGGTGGACGACCAGCGAGATCACTGCAGTAGGTCTACTACGCATATATTTGGACGTATAAATCACAGTTATTGTTCTTTTTGCCTTTGTCCTCCTCAACATTTCTCTCATGTAACTGTAAGAAAAACAGGCAAGGAAAACTAGCAGAAATGGACACCAATGAGTTCCAAACGTGAATAACACATTTTCATATGGCTTCTACAGGATTAGCCTTAAAAAGGCTGACGTTTAAGGCTGGCGTTTTTGTCCTTTTAAACATCGTCTTTAGTGGGTATCAACTCACTAATTTACTTCTAAATTCAAGATTCATAGTGAATTATTTGGTGCTTTATACATTATAAATGACATTGGAGATCAGCTGGAGTATAAAATTTTAAAGTATTCTATTTAATTAAAACTGCGTGTTAGTTGGTTCATCATAATTCGTCATCTGTTGCATGAACATTTTGTTAGCAACAAAGATTAATCTCATGTTCAACCCATATCAGATTTAAAACCGTGTGAATAATTTGTTGCTGCGTTGCTTGCTAAATCTCAGATTTATTATTCTTTAAGAAATTGGTGTATCATTCATCGGTTGGCTGAAATGAGGCTGCGCTATGAAAAGAAAGTTGTAACAAGAGCAATTCAAGATGAGTTCTACAAGTGATTTGATTAAAATCCCTGGAGAACGCTGACCTGGACTACATAGCTGCTGTTTCAATATGCTCACAGTCAAGAGTTTGTGCATGAATTCGCTTTCCGATCATATTTTTGTCACTGATTTGGAACTATCGAGCCGGACTTTGTTTATTCTGTGCATCTGCTTTAACATTGTAGCTTCTGTTGATGGGATGAGATCAAGACTGTTTAGTGCAGCCGAAGATGTGATTCTCCCCACAATGCTGGACCTCTCCAGCAAAAACCTGTTCAAACATCTTGATGAAGGAAGGAAGGGGACACAGCTGCTTGTATTTCTTCTTTGAGTGCCAAAAAAACCCAACTAAAAATAAACATCAAACAGAACGATTTCTGGAGGTTGATTGAAAACAAGAAATACAGACAGAAAATAAACAAATAGATAAATAATATATACCGATATCCCAACTCAATTACTTCCCAAAGGAAAAGATGGAGCAATTTGGCTGGGTATGAGGTTTACAGCATCAAATAATATTGCTGAAGTTAAATACTGTTGTAAAATGCATAAATATCAAATGCATCAAATACTGTTGTTAGAAGGGGGGTTCAATAACAAATCACTGAACAGACATAATTTGTTATAATTTTAAGTTTGAGACAGTGTTGTTGTCCAAAAAAAATGAATTTTTGGAATATGATGTTTGTTTGGGCTTTGTTTACAAAGAGCGACATTTCAAGTCAGCTGATTTTATTAGAATAATGTTGGCCCTTTTTTCTGGAGGTTGATCGACAACAAGCAATACAGACAGAAAATAAACAAATAGAAAAATAATATATACCAATATCCCAACTCAATTACTTCCCAAAGGAAAAGATGGAGCAATTTGGCTGGGTATGAGGTTTACAGCATCAAATAATATTGCTGAAGTTAAATACTGTTGTAAAATGCATAAATATCAAATGCATCAAATACTGTTGTTAGAAGGGGGGTTCAATAACAAATCACTGAACAGACATAATTTGTTATAATTTTAAGTTTGAGACAGTGTTGTTGTCCAAAAAAAATGAATTTTTGGAATATGATGTTTGTTTGGGCTTTGTTTACAAAGAGCGACATTTCAAGTCAGCTGATTTTATTAGAATAATGTTGGCCCTTTTTTCTGGAGGTTGATCGACAACAAGCAATACAGACAGAAAATAAACAAATAGAAAAATAATATATACCAATATCCCAACTCAATTACTTCCCAAAGGGAAAGATAAAGCAATTTGGCTGGGTATGAGGTTTACAGCACCAAATAATATTGCTGAAGTTAAATACTGTTATAAAATGCAAAAATATCAAATACATCAAGTACTGTTGTTAAGATACTGTTGTTTGAATAATGTTGGCCTTTTTTTTGTCCTTATGTGCAGACTCCATACAAGAGTCATGATCAATGGTCACGTTCCAACTGCAAACCCATAGCAACAACAGACAAATTACTTTATGATGGGTGTGTTTCCAAACGTGAAACATTTCCCAAGGAATTCTAAACTTGTAAAAATGTAACAAAGCTACAAATACAGTTTCTATGCATCTGTAGAAATTTGCTTAAAATGAGGTAGCCTAGTGGTCGGCGCATCCGCTTCACAGAAAGAAGGTCCCTGGTTCAATTCTGACAGGAGGCCTTTCAGTGTGAAGTTAACATGTTCTCCCCGTGTCTGCATGGATTCTCTGGTTCCTTTCATCAGTCCAGAAACATGCAGTCGGCTCACTGGAGACACAGATTCGTGAAAAAGAAGATAAATGGTTGTACGTCTCGGATGTGGACCCGTGATCTACCAGCGATGGGTCGGGGGTGAACCCCGCCTCTCGCCCAAGGACAGCTGGGTTGGGCTACAGACCCTCATAATCCTGAGTGGTTGATAAGCGGTATCAATGATGGATGGACGGAGTTTAAAATGAGGTTTTCTGTTGTTTTATTTCGTCCATATTTTCCTTACTTTTTACAGACATTCCCAACACATGCCAGACAACCCAATTATGACGACAATACAGATCAGAACAAAATAGTTGAAAAGAAAAAAATGGAGTGGCCAATGTGAAGGTAAAGTTGATGACTACAATGTCACAGCCCATTTAGTTCAGAGTATGGGGAGACGTTGTAAAAAAGGAAGAAAGTAAGCCTTCACCGTGGTTTCTGTATCCTAAAGAGCTTTAGATAACCACTTGTTCATATCACAGTTTTTCGACCTGCAGGACATTTATCATCTTGCACAACAATGTCTCGAACTTAGAGGTTCACTTGGGTTCCTGCTGTTTTTAATGAAGCTTTTATACAGTCATCATGTCGATTTTGCAAAGCTACATGAGTATTGTAGTCCACAGCTGCTGAGAAACCTAAGAGGGCATATCTGGATTCAGGGTTATAAGCAGCTTTTGAAAAGAGTAAAAGAAAAAAGTGGATCGGCATGGTAATGTTTTGGTTTCTCATCTTTTCTGTATGAGGGTGAAATTTGGATTTTTGGTTACATAACCATACACATAGGTTTGGAAACCAGCAAAAGCACCCAAAGAGTGAAGTACCAAATAATCCTGCACTATTGTCGTCGCCTATCCTACAGGTAGATGCAAAACTGGGAGAAAAAATGTGGAGTTAAATAGTCGTCTTCACTTTACACGAGCTCCAAGCTGAGTGGCCGAGTGCCTTACCAGCCCGAGGCAAGGGAAGACTGTGCATATGTTTTCATCGCCCAATTCTTCATCACCTAGGCATCTGTTCATTGCATGAGAAACAAACATGGCTCTGGGCCATGTCTTCGGTTTACCGTGAGAGCTGAAATCATTATATAATGAAAAAAGATAAATGCTTTAAATATGCAAATGCAGTGCAAAAACAAAATCAATTTTCAACACACTTTTCAAACTTGTGTTTACTCTAATCAGCTTTTGCATGGCTTTATTCATGTGATACCTTTCAATCTTAAATGCTCCATATTGGGTTGAATCGCATAAAAAACATTTAAAAGGAGAAACTGAAAAGAGAAAGGAGAAAGTGCAATCCTCTTACATGTAACATTTTCTGAAAATTAATTAAAAGGTCCAGAGGCAACAGTCAGTGCATGTTTGAATTTTTTAATGGTAATTATCATATCATTACCTGCTGTGTGAGAGCAGACTGGTCCTACTTTTGAGACGAAGATGAAAGACGGGATTCAAGATCAAGTAATACATGATGAAAGTCAATACGACAAGTTAAAATAGACATCACCTCAATAGAATCATCCTGCAAGTGTTTCATAAAGACCACAAAAGCAACCAATAAACCAATGTGATTTGGAAAGGTTTAACAACCTTGAAGCTAATCACAGTCACCAGTCATTGGTTCAAAGATGCCATGGTGATAATAGCTACATGACTTTTTACCAAATAAGTCAGAGTCAAACTCCACTTGAGCTCTCGCTTATTAAGAATCGCCTGCTCAGAAATGGATTGCGCTGATGTAAATCATTCGTTGTCTCAAAAAATGTAGAATTAAAGAGGTAAGAACTCTTTTTCCCAATTTTGGCATCATGGGGCTGTATCTTGAGTGTCTTGCTGCCGGCAGCATCAGCACATTGGACTTTCTTCACGCAAATACTCACAAATTATGGGGCAAAGGCAGAACATTTCACATTACATGGGATATTTGGGGGAGGAACGAATTAATATCTAATTTTGGTATGATGTCCAGCCTCTGAATATTTTGTCAATTAAATGCCTCTCAACATAAGCAAAAGCAAAGAATTATTCATGTGTCTGTTGCATAATTTAGATCAGCTCTAAAATTTAATGGGCTTAAATATATCACGAACATTGGATAATACTTCGCTGGCTTTCTTTGAAATTGCCCAGCTGGGTGTTTTGCGAACTCACTAGCAGTCACGCAGACAAACACGACCCAAAAATGTAACCTCCAGGAGCCCATATGGGTAATTATATTTACTCGTCTTTTCAAAGCAAATCTGAAACATCTTCCTCTCCGAGGCCCATTGGCATGAATATTAAATTGAGGTCTTAATAAAGACAACTATGGTGAAAGACATTGCGCCCACCCAACAGAGGCAGATAACATCTGTCATGCTAAAGCAATGAAGTGTATTAGCAAATAAAGTTAAATGTGCGACTCTCTTACTTTTCAAATATTGTCGGCCGACCAGCTTTGACCACCACACTCTAACTATTGTTTGAAGTATGTATTTTTGAAAAATAGTGCGTTAATGTGTCGGCTGATTTCACGAAACATGTGGCCCAGATTAAATTTAAAAGTTAGATGAATGTTTAAACACCAGTTCTCTGAGTCAGAATCTGCTGAGGGAAATACACAGGTGTGCTTAAATATTAGATAATAAAGCATGTAAATACCTCCATATGTTCATATAACCATGCAATTAAACATTTGCATAAATACAAGGCATGAATACATTTAAAAAAAAAGTTCAATTTGCTGCTTTATCAGGTTTTTCTATTATTTGCTCCACTTTATCCTTCCTTCAAGTTGCTTCAAGTGAATTAAAAATGTATTCATTTTTTAACTAGTGACTTGTTATTTTATATCTGCATCAGGATCAACATGGGATTTTTCATGCTACTGATGTTCAGCAAGACAGATTTAATATGCTGTGCAATCCTCCAAGCTCTGCCCCTTCCCTCCTCCCACAGCATCTAATGCGGCATAATGAATCAGTGGCAGATACCCTTAGATGAAGCCTTTGTCAACGTCATTGGTATGGATCTATGAAACTTTCATAAATTATCCAAAACATGCCGTGCACTCGGATGCTAATGCAACACTTGTTCTAAATGTCAGATGAAAGATATCCACTGAGCTGACTAATTAGTTAATGTCAGTTGCCAAGATCAACAAAAATAAATACAGCATAACTCGCCTCAAAAGACGGTTCCGTATCTTCATCGCCTCAAATAAATGTCAACACTGGAAATGCAGACTTAAGGGCAAAATTATGTTTTGCTTCATCTCTCCTTCATGCTGTCATCTGTTCTCAAGCGTCCCAAGCTTGTTAGGCCTTTGGTCACTAAGATAGATCTGTTAAAATTTGTTAATATTGTGGCCTTTTCCTGAGTTATATTGAACATACTGAGCCATTTGAGCTCTAAATAAGAAGGACAGCTGTATCTTCTTAAAATAAATGACAAATTTTGAACAGATTTAAGACAGTTTATATTTGTTTAGAACATTGTACATGTATATTTAGTGAAGCAGAGTAACTGCTACTTCATGGTACTTTTTATCATTAGTGTCTCAGATACATATTGTATTATTATGATGACTTATAACCTGCAGCAATGATATATTTTACAGGACATTGGTAATGATGTTCCCGCTACCCTTAAATTTAATTGTTTTCCAAATGCCATCTGAAGTCGAGGAAACAGTTGGTAAATTACGATATTTTATTCTGCTGAGTAGATGAGACTGTGTCGCCATGAACAGCCACAGGATTAGTGTAATTGGTTATTCAGATCAAAAGACTGTACTGATCTTGGGATTCTCTTTTAGACAACACTTTTAATATAGTACAGACTTCTTCTTGCAACGGCAGTGTCCTGGTCTTTAAATACCGTCTGCTACAGCTCGTATGCTATCAATATCAATCTCACAGTTGAGGACGGTCACGCAAGCTGCGGACACAGCGGCGGGCTACGAGTGCGAGCAGCGATAGGTTTGACAAAGTTCCTTGAGTTTGAGGTATCTTTGTTCTCTGAGCTCTGTTGTGTTGGGATGAACAGACTGCAGCACTGGGGGTTGTGAACAACACAGCTTGGACAAACAAACCAAATCCTAACAGTCCTTGGCTCCTCTCTGGTTTAATCCTTCGCTTGCGCCGTATCTGCCAGAAACCATAATGATTTGGAATATTCTGGGTGCCTGGAAGATGTTCTGAAAATATATTGCAAGTTAAATTACCTGCGGGAATTGGTACCACGAAACACACCTGATAGCTTATGAGCACAGATAAGGCACGATTAATGGAAGCAGGGACGGTGCAGTGATATCCAAATTGTGCTGTTTCTAAAATGTCCAAGTTAGCACAATGGTTGCATGTGTTTAATGTCCATTGTTTTGTGCACAGGCATGTTTTTGAAAAAGCAGACGCTATGGGTGTCTGTTATCGCTTGTAAAATATGGTCTTCTTAAGGCTGGGCTCATTTTCTCCCTTAATTTCATCCACAGCTATTTTGTGGCAAATATTCTTCTTCTTAATATTCATTTGTATGAATCCTATAGTGACGCCGATTGTTTTTTGACTAACCTGAGTCTTATTTTGCCCAGGGGCTCTGCTTGTTAATGAGGACTTTTGTTTTCTTGCCACGGTTACCAAGTACGTGCTCGTGGGGGGAGCTGTTAGATTTCAATGACTGTCAAGACGAAGGTTCTGGAACTGTTCTGCATGAGAAGCCTTTCACAAATCCATTTTTCTTGCCTCTTCACAGTCACTATCATTTCCAAATTGTCGTCAACTTAAGGTTTCGATGTCATGACCAGCTGAATCCTGCCTGAGTTGACTCTATGAATTTCTTGTGAAGAATTGGTGAGCAATGGACATCAACACTACTCTGTGAGGGTCATATTTGTGTGACAGTTAATTTATGGTGCTTCTAACTCAATATGACTTTAATTATTTTATTGAGCGTGCCCCGGAGTGCAGGATGAGTCATTTATATTTCTGCAAAAATACTGAAAGGTTCAATTTATATGTGATCACTACAGACAAGAGGGTGAAGTGTATCACAATCTTAAATTAACACAGAAATGCCAACCTCCTGCGAATCAGCTGAGGGGTAAACTCTACATTTACCAGACGAAATTTAATTTTCGTCACGCCAAAAGATATATGGTTGCTGTTCAGGCCATTTGCTTCCTCTCATTACTACAGTATAGAACCTGCAGGGGATTGTGTACTTTTCTAAATTACCAACTGTAAGGTGAAGAGTTCTGGACTCTCCTAACTTGAAGAGTAAAGTTACAGCGAGACAACTTTTCAGTTGTCTTGTTCCTTGGTGCTATGGTGAAAACCTATTGGAAAAAAACAACAACTTCCTGAGAACTGTTTTTGATTTCATCAGGACTTCATGGTGGTATCTGTGGCTCACTTGGTAAAGTTGTGTCCCTCCAACTGGAGGCTTGGTGGTTCGATCCACAGCTCAAGTGTCCTCAAGCAAAACACGGAACCCCAAGTTGTTTCGAGCAAATGGCCTGGTTAGTGCTTTGAAAGGCAGCTCTGCCACCATCAGGGAGTTAGTTAGGTTTTCTTTGAATTGGTGAATGCGCACCGTACAGCCCGTTGAAACTGCAAGATATGAAACCACTATGTAAGTGGAGACCATTTACCATTTTGCTGAATAGTCAGCTCTGCTGTTTTTTTCTGAACACCAAGCTATCTGTATAACTTCTATTACTTGATGTAATTGTCCAAAAGAAAATTAATTAACCCTCTATGTCGGACTATTTTGACTTGTGTTATTGCTTTACAACAAACACGCTGATCCTAATGTCTCAACATTCAAATAATTGTCTCAGTAGCAAATTATTCCCTTCATAACTACCTACAATTATCTCACTGGGGATATACTTAAGTAATAAGGACAAATGACAGCATCTTACTTTCTTTTGTGAAAAAAGGTGTAATTATAGATGATTACATATGTCCAATAGGTTTTTGAATATTCCTTTGTGCACTGAAGGGGTGCATTTTTAACGTAATATGAAAGTATTTTATGAACAATCCTTAAGTTGTGCCACTGAATTTCAGTTAAGCAGTTATCAAGATCTCTAAAACATGTATCAACGTAAAATTTGAGTATCCTCAAATTAATAAATTCAAATCATTAACAATGAAGTTTCGGTGGGAGAGCGGCATCAAACTTTTTGTGATTGTTTTGGGTAAAGCCTAGATGATATATTGTCTGCGTACACAACCAAAATATTTGGTACTCTTGGCCGATCGAATCAGCTAAAATGTTGGAATCGGTCACCACAAAACATGTGAAAAACAACAAATCTGTGACTCCCAATTGTTTTATTCCCAGAAACATCACCAGGAGATATTTGTGTGCAGGAGCAATGCCCCAAATCCAGTTTTATATTCTGGATATCACTGTATCTGTGATGTTCTTTGTTATGAACCATGCAGCCTTTCTGTTGGTGTGTAAATTAACACTTTTATTCACAATAAAGGCCGGCAGTGCTTAAATACTGTGCATTTATCAGGAAACCTAAATCATCCAATTCTCTCCTAAATTTTCTTTCATATACAAACTGAGTGTTAGAATATTTCACCTCTGTGAAAAAGGACCACTTCAAGACTGTTACAGGGTATTTAATAGATACGCTTAAAAAATCTTAGTTTAAGGTGAAAATGTTTGCCATCTGGCATGCCCTAAACACAAATCTAAAAGTTCTGAACAGGCCCAGAAGGCAAGTGAATGCTAGTTCTGATTAAAGTGCATTTCCATCTCATAGTGACACATTGAGAATTCAACACCACTGCTACACAAGTGCCTGGACTCCTCGGGGACCCCAAGTCTAATTTGCTTCAAACCTAAAAGGCAGATCATAGTGCTGATTTGAAAGCCCATTCCCAGCTCCCCCAATCAAGAATATATTCAATTTCAAACACTGCAGCGCTTGCAACTAAAAATGAAAGAATAAAAAAAAAAACCTTTTGAATGAATCACAGTTAGATGTAGGGCTATAATATTGAAATGCATGTACGTGTGTGTGTGTGTGTGTGTGTGTGTGTGTGTGTGTGTGTAATAAAATGATGTCAAAAGGTATTCTAGCGCCAATTTGGTTGAAAAAACTATTTATCCTTACATTCAAAAGAAATTTTTATCATAAATTTGAATTCAACTTTTCTTAAGGTCCTTCACCTCTTTATCATTGAATATTTTAACACAAATTTATATATGCTGATGCAATTTGTCTCACTACATTCAACATTCAATTTTCATATCATTTCCAATCAGTCCATAGCAGTTGACAGTACTGGATGTTGATGTATTCCAGACATTTACTTTACATTAATAATGATACATAACTTTGTAAACATTCCACTACAAGTAAAAGTCTGACACTTCAAACAGTTTCCTATATGCATTTTACATATTTTCGCAGCAGTCACTTAACTTTTGAAAAACCTCCTATATAGTATAAAACATTGAATTTTAATCTGTAGGAGAATTTACCCCTCCACCATGCTTAATCTTTCGGTTTGCCATCAAAACCGATTGAGATACATGGTTGACATTGCGCAGGAAGGGTATGAAAAATCGCAATCTGAGAGTGCAGTGAGGTCAAAAAATCGAATAGCGATGGAAAAGATCACACACGGTGTTGGCACCTCGTATCTCACTCTGCAGCCAATTTATGGATGTATCCCTGTAACCTGTTGAACGTAGTGTGAGTTGAATAGACACATAGAGTGTATCACTCATTATCTTGAAAAAAACTGCAGACACATTTGAGCACATCAGTGCAGGCATCATTAGATCTGAGCAAAGCATTACTTTCAGTCCATGACTATCAATAGAATCAGCCACGAAGGCCAGGTCATCCTGTTGTACTCATAATCTGAAGTCGTATCATGAGATGATCAAATGTGTGATCAGACTTTCTTCCCTTTGCTGTTCATGTGGCTCTCCAACTGCCATCCCTAATGCTCTCGCAATATTTAGATTTGTGTCATTGATGACAGAACATTTGGAAGTGCAAACAGCTGCTAATAAATACAGTTGTTTTTTTTTTTTATAACACATTTATTATCTCGCTAATAGCCCATGAGTGTGACCAAATCAAAAAAACATGAATGTATGCATTCTTGTCACTCAAGTCCAACTGGTAAATTAAATTCAAAGTAAACAGCAAACTTGTCAGGGCTCTGCTCCACTCATCTGGCAGGGATACATTGTACTGTTGTAACAATGCAATGAAAAGATGATTGCAGCTGCACTGCATGTCAAATGAAATCTAAATTGACAGCTCCAAAACATTGGTGTGGCCTTTTCCTAAATACCTTTCTCTGTCAACTCAGTACATAATAGTATACATATAGATACAGATGGCCTGGTTTTTCTTGTTGTTTTGGAAATGTCCTCATTGTATGATGACTTATCCTTTTTGCAGTATACTGACATGTATCTATAGTCCTTATAGCAAAAAATGAAAATTAATTTCTACTCACAGTGGGAGGGTAAGGGAAGTTCAAGCATGGTCACTCTGAGGCTACTCGCTGTGTTAATAGGTGCCTGTCAGAAGCCAGAAGCCCCTTTGGTGCAAAGCTAGTGACAATTAAATTAAGATGAAGTTGCACAGGTACAAAAAAAAAACCTCTCCCAGAATGGACCTGTTTATATGGGATTTCACAATAAAAAGGGGCTCTGTTGGACAACATATAATTTTGTTAGAAAAGCATGTATGACAAAAGAAAATCAATTTAAGATTCTTATTTTCAGAAAAGGCAGCCAACCTCTCAGGATCTCTCGCAAGGAGACAGAGAAGCGTCATTGTTCTGAGTGTAATGAAACAAATCTTAAGGGCTGTTTATGGTTTGTAAAGAAGAATGATACAGAATCAGTGATTTTTTTTCACTTTTTCAGTTTTTATTTGCGCGGGCAAGAAGGCAACTGGAAAAATGACACAGGTGAAGGTTAGAAGGAGGCTGCATGACTGACAATTTGGTGTCAGATCAGGCTGTACATACTCGGAGACTTATGTACGAATAGGATATTACGAGTATCAGATTACTGGGGACTGACGGGAAAATCTGAGGTCATAGAAGTGTAGCTGAGAATGACAGAGAGGCTAGTGACTGTTACATGTCAACAGGTTCTTTTTCCAAAATTAGAATTCAGATGAGATGCAGGAGAAATGCAAGATATTTTGGTTTCAAAATTACATTTCAAACCATCACAGCATCATTCATTGATTTCTTTATTGTGTTTCCACTCAGGGGTGAAGGTCTTGATAAGTTTAGGCATAAAAACACTTGATAAGGCTCAAGGAAATAGGATTATGTCCACTTCCCTTTAAGTATGGGATTGACAGTATTGACTCATGTCACACACACACAAACACACACACACACACACACACACACACACACACGCACACACACACACACACACACACGGACTGTCTCAAGTCATGACTTGATGCAAAAGAACAATGCTATTTACTGTGTAAATAAAAATGTATGATTCCCAAGTTACACTTATTTTATTTATGATTCAGCAAATTCACAGTCCACTCCCACACAGGCGTTCCCCGCTCCGAATGACAACAGCTTAACTACAACAATAACATCGACTTGTAGACTTAATTTTCTCCACAAACAAAGCCTTTTTACTAATTCCATTAAAATGTAGTTTTTGATGAGGGAAGTCCATTGCTGTTTCGGTGGTAACTTCATATCCAAAATTTGTTTTTCAATTTAGAACACGCGTCTCAATGCGCATACATTCAGACAAAATAGCTTCGGTTTTAAAAACAACAAGAGTGCACAGAACGGCTCCATCAATATCAAAAAGTTTGTGTTTATTCATGAAAAATTCTTACAAAGATATAGAAAATTCTACTTCAAATCTACCCACTGCAGAGGGTGGTGCTGTTCTTTTTAAACAACTGTGAGTAAAATCAGCTGCAATCTTCAAAACACAAAAAGTGTTAACCAGGTTAATTTATGTTTTTGGTGTGCACATTTTAGTTGAAGGTTGTTTGCCCTTCTGTTGATATGACATCTTGATCTGTTGTAATTTTTTTGTTTTACCCTGGCAGGTGTGTTTTGTTATATCTGTGTCACTTGTTTGCCACTGAATTAATCCTTTGAATTTCCGCACTCGGTCATTGCGATTGAGCACACGCTACCTTACGCCTTGCTGTATCTATAGTGAATGTGCATAATTTGCCCACAAATCTTATTTCTCTGGGCTTTTGGCTCCCTTACAGTTAGGTGATATGAACTTGCTCTGTCCACGCTTCATTACCAAGATGACGCTACCAAGGGGGGTTACAGCTCATTAATTCAACACCTTTATTACGCACACTGGGATGATAGAGGTGAAGACAGAGTTCCTGTTCAGAACAGTAAACAGCCCCCTGTGAGATCCTAATACCCTTCAAGCCCAACTTGTGTGTACTTCTCTTGGTAGCACAATTATGCTGTTCAGTTGTTCATGAAGTAGCTTTTTCATTAATTTAAATTTCAACAACAATGCATTTCTCATACTCTTTTTATTGTTGCACATAAACATTGCAGATATCAAAACAATCCCACCTACTAATGCTTCAAGTAGCACTCCCCCCTACTCATTCCATCTAATTTAATTTCAATGTAATGTCTATTGTTGGGATTTTCTTTGATTTATTTCGTTTTATTACAATAAAATGCTTGATCTAAAGCAGCTCAAGAGTTATGTTATTGCCCATTATAAACAATTTCATTTTAAATGCGATTAGCTGTGATAAATAGTTGATTTTTATGTCAGTGTGGAAAGCAATGATAACTTTGCTGAGGTTTCTGGCCCAATTTCACTCGAATGGTTTATTCTATTTCAGTATCGCCAGCTAATGTGTCAAAGCTATGTTATACGTAATCAGTCTTGACCAGATTATGAGCACTCTTTGGATCACATTTGCAGATTGGCTGTTTTTCTATCTAGGACAAGGAGCATGCCACTTTCACGGTATGGTGTGCACCACATGATCTATCAAGCATACATACTGAACTGTCGTGCAGCAATTATGAAAAATATTTGAACAGAGGGTTGTCGCTGAAAGGAAATATTAGTTTATTTTCTGACGAATGATACATCTTTAGCAGGAGCTGGAGATGTGTGTCATCCGGCGTCAGCCCCAGCCGTCTCATTTGACATTGCCTCCAGGAGTATGAGTGTCAAGTGAGATTTTCAGACAAGTGGGGTCAAACCATCAATTCTCCTCATCGAAGATGGTGACAGATAATTGCTTGCAGCTTTACTTTGTAAATTTGCAGTGGATCGAGCTAAAATATGCTAATTCAGACTGAGTAATTAGGAGAGTAATCTAAGAGGGGAATCATTCCGTGATGATAAATTACACGATTCATTTGCCACAGCAGAGCTGAAAATGTGTCTTTGCCAAACCACATGTCATCAGAAATATAATCTTACATAAAACAAACTGTAAAACAGAATTGTACTTGAAGCAGTACAAGCCCCACGTGTAATGCTATACACCAATACTCCACACAAAACACAAAAAAATGTCCCAATCATCTGCTTATTATCAAACTATCAAACAGGGATGTAATTATAGTTGACAAATGGACAGGGGTTTAATAACTCACTAGTAACTCACTAACATCTTCAATTTATTCGCTAATGAGATGCTTCTCAAAGGTTCCTGTGTTTCTCCCCTCAGATGTGTCATTTCAGTAGTCGACAACACTAGGTTTTACTCCCTAAAGTCCACTGGATCAAACGTTCTCTATCATCTGCAGTTAGATGATGAGAAAGGAGGAAGAAAAAAAGGAAATACTATATCAGTTTCTGTACATGCAAAGATGTTCACAGATCAGCACACGTGATTATTGAAGATAAATCTGATAACCACTTTGTTCTGAATGTATGATTTCCACTGCCTCTACTTTAAAAAAATTAGGTCTGATGAATCAAAGCGATAATGACAGACTGAGAGCGCAGAAATATAAACTGCAGTCCAACCAAAACAGTAACGTGGCTCAGCCCTGACGCGGCGCAATCTGAAAAAGTCAAATCACATCGGTCGCTGCTGCAAGACTCGTCCTCCAAACTTACAAAAGACACAGCTCAGCTTTGAGACCAGGGCCGGAGTTCCTACATGCCATTGTGATAAACGCTGAGCAGCATCACCTTTCAGTAACATCATTCTTGAGTTAATCGTCTGTTACTGTTATATTTCCATGTATTTCACTATTGTCCAGGCTGTGAAACTTAAAGGATTTAATATTTTCTTGAAGTACGTGTCAAACAGTACGTATTTGACAAGAATAAGTCCTTTGAAGAAGGATACATTTGTGCTCACAGCTGAAAAGAGCTTTGCTTCTCTCTTCGATCGAAAATAACAGTGACATGTATTAAGTGAGATAAGACTAAGCCAGTGTTTCATGTTGCCAATGATAATACATAATAGGGTGGATTTACTTAGAAGCTGCCTTCTCTTTGTCTGTGGAGGAATAAAAATATATTTCTCTGTCAGTGGATCGGCTATGTATATGCCACACATTGCAAACTTGACAAATAATGTTGTGTTTTTACTTACAAAAATGTGGTTTGTTGGTTAGTTACTTCCTCCAAAAAAGTGCAAAGATGCTTTGTAAATATACCGTTTAAATATGCTCAGCACACACAGGCTGTGTGGAAAATGGGATATACTGTGTGGCAACAGGTCAATAAGCTGACTTTTAAATTGTAAATGACATGGTGGACTGAGGTACGGTGTCTGTTTCGTGACAGAAATAAGTGTATCAAATGTACACATTTACTTTAAGGATTTAGAATTTGAGTCAACGTATCCAATTATTTATTAATTTTCTGATGCGCTAATGCACTGAGGGGATTTTTGCAATGGTTTTATTTGATCCTCCATCTGTCAGTCTGGAACCAGCACATATCCTGTTCTAAGTTGTACCCTAATCCACGGTACAAGTACCACGGTACATTGTGGATTGTTCAAACTGTATAATAATAGAGGGGTACATCTAGTACGACCAAAACCCAAGAGATGGAAATCCATTTTATCCCCGTCCATCCATTCTTCAGTGGTATTTGGTGGAATACCCTGGGAAAAGGAGCTATTCTAAAGATAAAGATATGTCTTAAACACACTGTTGGTGTGGTTGTTTAAGAGCTAGGTGGAAGCTCACAATCACAAATACAGTATAAAACTCTAACTGTAGACAAGGGATACACTATCAAAAGTTAACAACCTTGAAATTGTCTCTCAGGTGGCAGTTACAGAAAACTGTAGAGCAGTTAGTGCTTCAAGTTCTGCAGTGCTGAGCCCTCTGCCAATACCATCCAGCACTGACCTGCCTCCTGGAAATTAGTTGAAGAGATAAAAAAAAAAAAAAATCTGCCAAAGGGAACTATAACTCCCGAAAGATAGGAAATGAGAGACAGGTGACAGCCGCAAAAAATAGGACACAGGTTGGTAGCTGCAAAGTAGTGTGGTTAAAGACATCTTATGTGATTTAACAGCCATGTACCTAACCACAGCAGCGCTCTGTCTTGCTCGCAGCACCTTTGGGACACTGCTTCAGAGTTCGGCTGGCCACAATCCTCCCAAAACTGGCCTATATTTCACAAGGACATTTTTTCCCCAAGTATATGCCATTGTATTTACTTGAGGGTTGAATCCTGTCTGTCGTGTGTTCTTTGTCCATTTTCAACACAACACTGCAAATTAACTCATTGTTTTAATTGAAAAGCTTTTTTTTTTTTTTTTAAACAATCTCCATTGTGAGACCGGAGGACATCTGCCATCTGAGGGTAACCTTAGCTCATTGAATGGTAGCCAATGGTTGCACTGTAAAGGTAATTTAGTACTCAATTCAACGACTTGGAAACTGTGAAACTGTGTTTACATGTAGAGTGTAAACAATATTGTGTTTGTAATCTCGCCAACATATTTGACAAAACTGGAAATTGTATTTGTATGCATTATCACCATCATGTCATTTTTTGGCACCTTTGCTCAATATTTATCTGTTTATTGCTGTTGAATGCATTATGGGTGGATGCTTTTAACAAGCAGATCCTCTCCAGACTCATGCACCATTTGCAAACAATAATTCTGGTCCTAGGTTTTTCCAAACATTGATATTTGTAATGATTTTCATATCATAATTTAATAACCACAAGTTTCAAAACTGAAAAAGCTTTTTGGAGTTGTTGAAATGTATATTTAATGACTAACCAGCAATAGCTTATGGTCTAGCTCCAAATGACACACTTAGGGGCATCACTCCTATTATTTTGGAAAGGAAAATTACAGCAATCAGTTGATTTTCCAAAAATGCATGCATGTTCCTCTCAGTCATAATACAATACTATAATGTGTTAAATGTAGAGTCCTGGTGGAAGCAGGTCCCAAAGATATCCTGATATTCTGTTTCCCACAGATGTGGGAGATTTGGAAATCTCTTGGATATGCCTTGTATTTCAAAACGTGTGCGTTTTATTTGTTTTACATATTGTAAGCTACTGATAAATAACAACAACCTGTCTTTGAAGTTGATGAAATTAAGGTTTTGGGTACGGTTGTGGAAGATGTGTTTGTTTTCTTCGGCGTGCATGAATACACACTGTATATAAAGCAGCCAAGAGATTGTTTCATAGTATTCTCTGATGGACGGTGTTTGAGCGCTGCACGTGTCTAGCTTCACAAGCCACATAGTCAGCAAGAGTTCTGGCAAAACAAAAAGATTGAGATTAAGGTCCTCCTTGTGAAAATTCCCCGTCAACCTGCTCAGAAATTTAATTGTTTTCCATGGCTAACTCAAAAGTAAATTAGCATAAATTGACAGCTGGAGGGTGCCATATGCATACAAAAAATTGGAGTTCATTCTCCGGTCGGGCGCGATCTTGCAGATAGAGCCGGTTAACTCACAAAGGTCAGCAGGAGGAACGGACCCCTGTCAGAGTGAATGCTCGTGGTGAATTGCAGCCTCAGCAGGATGGCTGACACAGCCTTGTTTTTTGTCTGTTAGCAATATTAAACAAACCCCAGAGACACAACATCAACACACACAAGGTCCCCTCTAAATATTCAATTAGCCCCGGTCGACCTCCAAGGAGCTAACCAGGTTTCTCTCCAATCAGTAACACCACAACAACCACGGACGTCAGGCAAAGCTCTGTGGGTGTAACACTATTTTAGGCAGATAAAAAACAATATTTGATCACCCTGAATAGTAAACAATTATTGGCAGTTATCGTAGGCACAGTTGGGGGTTCAGTTATTTTCTCTGTTCAGCAACCTAGTCTGTATTCAGCACTTGTGTTGGTGAATGTCTGAAGCTCATGAGTGAAGAGTGGGGACTCGTACCAGAACTCATGCATCTTTTTTGTCAATAACTGTTCAAAAATAAACAAAAAGTTTACGGTTGGCAATGTGACATCTTTAAGCCTCTAAAACTCGCATTACCGGGGCATATTGAAATTTCAGTTTTCTAGTTCACATCCTTTCAACAACAAATCAAAAGTTTGGCTATTTGTGGTTTTGACAGCTTGAAGTTTTCATGAGAAATAAAAAAGTTTTTCACAAACACGAGGTGAAAGATGCCAATCATCAGGCGGAGGGCGAGTGGCAAACCGTTTTAATTTCTCTGCATAAAAAAAGAGAGAGAGAGAGCGAGAAAGAGGCTGAACTCTGAATACAGAGCAGTGTGGAAATTGTCTTTGAGATGAACAATACGCTCAAGCAGAAGGATAGAAAGCGCAACACATTGAGCCAAGAGCACTTGTGTTCTGCTGGGAAGTTTGTATCTCAATTAGACACAGCCTTTGAATGACTTGAGACAAATGGCTCCTATAAAGAGACAGATATTCATTTCCATGAGCTATAACTAATAGCTCATGAAATTATTCTCTTTTACCATCAAGTCAATTTAATTCTGATACAGATATTTGTCCAAAAATAACTGAAACAACGAATAGCCTGAACGAGCCACCTGATGCTTAGACTGAGGGAAAATCAAGCAGTTGTGATTAAGTTTTTTTTTTTTTTCCCCACAAGCAAATAGATTTCTATTCAGCGAATAATTTTGTCTTCTTCAAAGTTCTGGGGAAATACCGATGTGAGCTTTTAGAAATGTTTGTGTGCACTACACTCAGAGGTTTTCAATTTATCTCCACTTTCAGGTATATTTGTCACTGGAAATAAGGAGGAATGCAGCACTGATTGATCTTTGACAGTTTCCCAGCATTAGCAGGACTACGACACCCCAGGTGGCATCAACCTCATGTCCCACACTTAAGCGGCATTCTTCTCTGTAATAAAGGCATAGGATTTTCTAGACATCAGAATAAATGGAGGTTGCTGGAGCAATCAGCACCGTCTGACAAGCTGAAATGCATCTTTGAGTTCGTGTCCTTTCTAGATGCTTCCCATTTATCTCGACTGTCAAGCAAAGAGGACATGATAATGAAAGGTGTACACTCCAGTGAAGGTGTTTCTTTGGCACCCTATGGTACAATGCAAAATAATGAAATCAGTTCAATGGCCAGAGGTTGACTGGATCTTTTGGGGGTTAATTCAAAATTTCAATGAATACATTTTGGTCCCTTTTTTTTTCTTTCAAATAAAACTTTCTCCACCCGTCATTCTGTCTGGTTCTGTGTGGCTTTACAACAGGGCTCCATACATTAAAACTTTTTTTTTCCCCTGAAATGTCTTTAAAATGTGTTTACTTGCTGAATATTACACCCACAGAAGAAAATAAAACAGATTTAACATCTGGCATCATAAATCAAACCACAGAATTAATGCAATGAATTCATTAATGAATAATTAACAGACAAATGACATTATACATTCAGCTGCATCGGGAAAAAAAGTCATGGTTCATTATTAGTCCTCAACAAACTTCTGCAGTTTCAGTGCAAAGATACTCTGACTCCCTCAGTCTATATCTAATTCTCTCCAACTGCCTTGTATCGCTGTGAGTGCTAACTATGCAACCAAAGTCATGGAGTAATGCTGCCTTATAGCATTCTCTGTAAATCTGGTAGAAGATGTGAGTAAGTAAAGATTTCTTCATATGCCTCACATTATCACAGAAAGTAGAGATATGGATGCAAAAGGAAGGATGAGGGGCTTAGAAATATAGTGAGAATAGTTCAGTTCTGATTTTATGGGAAATCGAGTGATGCTGGATGTTGCATGAGGTGTAATTGTTTTATTTAAAAAAAAACATCAAGCAAAAAATGAATTTATGAACTGTTGTTCAAAAATTGTTAGACTGTCTATTTTTTTCCAGTATTTCTTAACTAATGGACAGGTTGGGCAAGATACTCGTGTTGAGTATCTCATGGTGTGATGCCCTATGTCAATATTTGGGTGAAGCAGATCAATAAACCCTATATCTTGGAATGGTAAAGTGAGAAGAATATACAATGTCCTTAACTAAGCAACATTATCAATTCTAACAAAATAAATTTCACTCATGGACAAACCTCTGACATTGCTTCTTTTTTCTTCTTGAAGCTAAATAAACCATATAAAATTGTGTTAATTCATACCAGCATTCACAATACAGCAGTTTTCCCTGGCTCAGTTATAACAGAGAAATAAATAAAATGTGACAATACTCAAGTGCAACTGCACAATAGGTTGTTGTTCACGACTCTGTAAACACTGCAAAAAGAGTATCATAAAATGACAACTCAGACTTCTTTGTTAAAAAATGAAACATGTCAACTTTCTTAACAAGGGATTCAACAACCTCCAGTCAAATGACAAATTAAATCCATGCTTGTGGCTTCCTTTGGGCCCTGTATATTTTTAAAAATACAGCATTTTAATTAAAAAGACTTTTGTTAGTCTAAAAGGTCCATTATGTGTGTGTGTATAAAAGTGTATACTAAAATTTACTGCAGAGACAGGGTAGGACATCCTTGCTTCAATATCAATCAATCAATACTGGCACACTAGAAGTTCAGTTATCTGATTAAAAAAAATGATGAAGGACATTGTTGTCAGTTATTCATCACTTTGTACCATCATCTACAACATGGAAGGTGTGGTTTGGAATTGCTCAGTTTTTGCCTGTACTATTGCTTCCCTCTGCTGGGCAAAGTTGTAACTGAACATCTGATTTTTCTTCATTTAACAGAATATACCTTACTATTCTAAGCACAAATTAGATCACAATAATCCCAATAGTTTTTCTCTAAAAACATAAAAAAAATAAAACAAAACACCTATATAAAAAACATCCCTGTAAAAGCTTTTGTACCGGGTTCTTTTGGAATATCAGCTGTAAATTCGAATATCTAAAATGTATTGAGCAAATAGCTTGAGCCCTGTAGAACTTTGGGTGTGACGATCGCTGTGCGAAATACTGATTTGCACAGCTCAGGTGCTGAGCGGTCGTTTTAAAACAGAGATTTCCCAGTTTCGATGCCCAGCTTGTCCTAATTTTATCTAGCAAGACAGAGACCATTATTGCTACCCCTTTGCCTCAGTGGCTGCCCATTCTACATGGCTCATTCATGATGGGTTTGACACTGCTACTCATCAATTTTCCCTAAAGTATTGATAAAGAACAGGAAAAAAACGACAAAAAGTAAACCATTAAATGTTTCATACTGAAAATTATATTAGACTGACTCAGACTATCACAAGATATAACGGGACAATACATGGAAAAAATTAGGCACTATTTCTATGTTCTACTCTTCTATATCCTATATTGGAACACTGAAAACTCTCAAGTTGAAAGCATAAAATTGAACATTTTCAACTGATTGGGGTTATTACAATATATGGTTAGTTTACTAAATCTTGCAAGATATAGATAATAAGGATGAAAATTTAAGTAAAAGCAATGTCAGACTGACATCTTTTCATGTGAAATGCCACTAAATGGGATTTCCCACTGACATATAATTTTTAATAAAAAAAATCTGTTCAGTAGGTCTTGAAACATTTACCTTTGGGATAAACAGACAGATATCAAATAAAGGAGAAAATTTATTGAATTTGATAAGCCCTCATAATACAAACATTTAAAAAGGACACAATAAAATGACATTTCTTAAGATACATATTTATTTTCAAATTATATAAGGTGATGCAACTGGCACAAAGGGAATACTTCCACTTTTCTGGGTGTATTTGAGAGCCATTTCAGGAAAGAACATTGCGCTGAAAAATTCCCCATGTCCTCAACAGGCCGGGACAAGTGCAATACCACATGAGTACAGAGCATTGCAACCTCTCCCAACCTGCGCAGAAAGGGATCGGGTCTGACAGATTCATTTCAGTTCTATGATCAGTTTTGCATGGATTTGCACAGCACTACAGTGAAAAGCTGAAAGCAAACCAGCAAAACTAACCAGAGACCCATGTGCTTAAGCTAGCGCTGCAGTCATCTGAGGGAGGAAATGCATCGAGAAGTACTTTAAGTGCTCACACTGCAGTAGAATTTCATAACACTACCTGCACTATAAGCACTTTAATACTACTGAAACTTGTCAGTAACTTACAGAGTTGGGGACCCTGATTGAGGGAGGGAGATATCTGCATTCGCATATTTTGGACGAAAATACAGGCCACCATCAGCTTTGCATAGATTTGCACAACTCATTTCTTCTTGCAGCGCAACTACGCAAAACTAACAGAGAACTGTCACTTGAAAGATCAAAAAATAAAGGTGCAGAGAAGTTGAGATTCCCAGCTCCTTATGCCAGAAGGAGCACTTAGGGCAGTAGGTGCTAGTCTACTTCACTATCTGCACTAGATGCACCTTAGCATAAGCACTAGTGAAAGGCCAACAAGTGCAGTTTTGAAAAAAAAATCCACAAACGTGATACGACGATATTTTTAAGTTTATATTAAACAACGCACAAGATAATTTGTGAAGCTTTGTTGACCAAAGACAGGATGATTAGTGCCCCCCAAATAGATAGGAGAGGACTCATTCCTGATAGTCACCTCACTGGGATCAGCAGAGCGTTGAAACTCAATGCCAGTTGGAGACAGCATCCATTCCAGTCTGAATAAGCAGGCAATTTAGCAACAGATATCAGGATAGTGCTGAAAGTGCCTTCACTGCAGTAGATCTTATACGACTACCTGCACTGTAAGCACTTTGACACTACAGTGACTTTACAGTGATCATTGTTTGTAGATAAAACCAAGGTGCCTTCAAATCCACAAAGAGAGTCTTGAAGCGGAGGTCTGGCTGTGTGCTGCTGCCTGAAAACAAACAAGGAAGTCAGGAACTTGAGCTGAGGGCTGCAACAAATGCTAATCTATTATTCATTTAATTTTATCTTCTAAAAATGTCAAGGTTTTTTTTTTAAAAAAGAGCTGATCCCGCTTTCACAAGTGCCAAGTTGATGAGTTGAGAGCTTACTTCAGTGCTACTTAAATTGCCTGTTACTAAGCAACATAAGAATTATACAAATAAACTGGTCAGTAAAGACTTCCCCCCACAATCAGAGGGAACATTATGTTACACTTGTTTCTTACCTCAGGGGAGCTTTCTTGTTTATTCTTGTTCATATTAATGTAAAGGAGCAGAGGACAAATGCTTGGATGGACTGAGAATAGTGGTCAACTTTATATATGAGCTGAGGTATTTCGAAAGCAAAGGTGGTGGAAACTGCGAAGTGTAGAGGCATGTCTAGATTTTATTAGGCCTGTTTTCCGGCCTTCATCTTGCCATCTTCTGATACATTGAATTCAATCTTCTTTGATCAGGACACAATTTTTGGCTCCATCCTCTAATTGAGATTGTCATTTCAATAGTTGATCAAAAATGTGGAAAAGGGGTTGTCTTTTTTTTAGGATTGTGACACAATATTTGTGTATTCAATTAAATTATGTCACTTTAACACAATAGAATAAGCGGCAAGAGGCAGTTGTTCATACTATTATTAAAAGCACCTACAAAACCTTATACTGACCTGGGGGGTGATCGTTGGATTGTGATATATTCTTGGTGTATAAAGAAAATATTTTTGAAATGTTGCTTTACATTTACTTTTGCAAAGAAAAAATTTAAATAAGTTTTGAAAACGCTTAATAATTTTGATGAACAGATCACTGATTAAAGCAAGATAAATTAATTGATGGTCCTCTATACATGATTTAAGTTACCATTAATTTATGTTCTAACATCCAAGTTTCGATGCATTGAATAATTTTCTTGTCAATTATTCGTTAATGCATTTCGTTTTTTTGTAACCCTGAAGTAAATGTAACCATACTTCTAAGATAATCAGTTTCTTCTGCAACAAATATTAAATATTAAAATATTAATTTCGGATTTTCTTTATCTTAATTTTGTTTCCCAATGTAAAGCAAAAAGCAGATTCACTGCGTGCTAAATTGCGGGAGAGGAAAAGGTTTTATTATAACATCAGGTCTAGACATTTTAAATGTGGTAAGAAAAACTGGGTTGAATAATTTCGAGGCTTTTTTGTGTTTGTTTTTTTTTCAAATGCAACAACATCGTTGTTACCAAAGACCGACGGCCACCCGATTTAATGTCGGGAGACTCATGTTTTGCGTGACTTTTGCACAAAATACTATTGACGACTACATCTGGACTCGCGGCCCGACGTTATTACTTTTGAGAGATCCTGCAAAGTTTGCAGTCAAAGTTTGTATCGTGTCCCGCGGCAGAGAAATCGAAAAAAAGGCCTGCCCGAGAGGTTATTCAGACTGGTTTTGGATTGAAAACATGAGGCGCCCCTGATATTCGCGGCACACACCGAAGCCTCGTCCATCAACCTGCCCAATCGCTAGTCGCGGTGTACTGAGGATCGCGTTGCACCTTGTGGCTACGGTGGGAGAACGTTTGCCGGGGATTAAGAACCCCTTGAGTTCGCCGAAACGCTTCGGAAGCGGCCGCATCCCGTAATGTCTCCCTCACAGAGTTCAATGGAAAAGCTGACCCTGAGCAGGACTGCTTGAGGACAGCAACACTTGGCGCCCCAGTCCCTGTGCTGTACCCCTCCCCCACGCGCTAACATGGCGCCCGGGAGTTCGCATTTTGAAGCGTTTTCATACATTGAATTCCACCGATCGGGGGGAGGGGAAGGGGGGCAATAACATGGGCATGGCTAAACTACTGAAACCCGTCCAGTATTTACGGCGAATCTGTGATCACTTCCAAGTTTTCCACGGTTACGGCTCGGTCAGCCAAACTGCTCGCTACAGCTACTGCGAACTCCATCGCACACCAGGCTAATAATGTAGTCTCTCGACGGCTCGATCAAAACACTACGATGCGGGCATGTGCTAGCAAAACACACCGTGGCGTCTTGCTCGCACGTAGCGGGGGCTAGGAAATTATTTAAACTCAAAATGTATTCAAGCGTGTTAAAAAAGCACACTTATTGTGAGTAGAAGAACGTATTTTGAAGAGATAAGTTCAAAGAGCACCAAATTAAGTTAGCTGGCTAGTCAAAGTGAGCTACCACCCTCCATCAATTTAGGAACATCTTTTGCTCACAATATGGCTAATTTAGCGGAAGCGCTAAGGCTAACCAATACGGCTAATGTAAATAAATATATGGCGTATTCTCGAAATAAGCCGAAATTAATCAGGTTTATTTGTATTGGTAAATGTAACACGCCGAGGTCTTCTCGCCTGTTTTAATGTTAGCGGCTAACTGAAGCAGCTCGTCAAGATAGCAAAGGCGCGAGGCCTGCTGCAAACCCCCATGTGCTGCTGCTTTGTTCTGACGGCGAGAGCGCACAAACTGACCCGAAACTTAAACCACCGCATCAATATCGTGCCTGGAACTCCCTACTTCAACTATCGTGTGTAACGCACATTTCTCCGACCGCGATGATCCCCCTTCTAACGAATTGAGGTGCAGCGGCAACACATGCTTTTCAAATCTCCCTCATTCTCCACCGATGGAGGAGAGGTTGCCATGCGCCCCGTACAACATTGTTTTCAAATGTGGAAACCGGCGATAAAAACCCTTTCCGATCGACGCAAACGCAACGAGGTGGTCGTAGAGTCGCCTAAAACCGTCAACATGCCACTTTCCAGTCGTTTACCGCATCGGGCGGGAAGGCTAACAACAGGTTTCTTCCCAACAACATGCGCGTAAAGAGACACTAGCTTATAAAATGCACCATCTTCACTCACTTGAACAGACTTACCGTTGGCTCACTCTTTTTCGGGGGGATATCTGCGAAACAGAGAAAAACCGACAGACCTCACACATTGGATAACATCTGGGACGTCTAATCCGAAAAAAAACTAAAACCATGTGCTACTATTATGATTTGATAGGTGTTTGTGAATCGTAGTAAGATTGCGAAAGTGGCGCGAGTAGAGTCCAGGTTTCACCATGTGGTGAATGAAGGGCGGCTCCCAGCCAGCGTAGCTAAACCCCAACTCCTTCATTAGCATAAATCAACTACTTCCTCTCCAAGTGCGCCTCTCAAGTTTCACCACTTCATTCACACCGTCGAAAAGTCAAGCGCCTCAATTATTTTTTATACCGTTTTTTTAATGCAGGTGAAAAAAAATAGGTAACGCATTTGCTACAAATAAAATATTAATAATCAGTCGATTAAAGTGCGTTTTGAAAGGAGAAAAAAAACTGTTTTATGACTTGAAATGAAAAGTATTGCAAATAAATAAATAACCAAGTGATTTGGGCTTTTGTTGATGTTTAAATACTCTAGCAAATTCAACGGGGTGAATGGTAAAGTGTGTAAGTGGGCCTTTCAGTTCTTGTTGTGGAGGAGAATGGAGATGCATGCATGCAGGACTTTTCCCACAAGTGCTCTGGAAAATCAACAGGAGTTTTTTTTAAGCATCATTGACAATGAAATAGCTAAGCAGTTCAAAGGGAATAAACTGTATTATCACTGTGACACTCTAGACAGTGGAACACCTTAAATAGAAGTTTCAAAAAGATAGAGGTGGAAAGGATAGACTATGAAAATAGAGGACAGAATATAATAGTTGGAAAATATAAGTCACTTAACATTGTAAGTCAGTAACAAAGTAAATAAATTATGTCAAAAACTTGGTTGGTTTAAGTTAAATCTTGGCATTAAAGAAAGTAAAAGAACAAAAGAATATTAATAACATTAACATTTGCAAGCAAGTACAAACAGGAGAATTAACTTTCAATGCACAAAGGTCAAGCTGACTAATAAGCTTATTGCATAAATCTTCAAGAAAAAATATGTCACAAATTATGAATGCAAGTTTATCCATCTGTTGGAGCACAAAAGGCCAAATAGATTTAATTTTCAGATTTGGTTGGAAAGTTTGAACCAAAACTTCAGAGAGTTACAAAAAAGTGCCTTTCTTGGACTCTCCATAGAAATATAAACAAATCTTAATTGCGTCAAAAAGACAAATGCATTTTCTCTTGCCCTTCAGCCTGAAGGATTGATATAAAATCAGTTTCTTTGTTGAGATCTATTGAACAATAACCATTATTGTATTATGTTAGTTATTTTAATCTAAAGATCAGAGCACAGGCCTTCAATTCTCATTGGAGCTGCCTGTTGTACCTTCATAGTCATACTAATTCTACACATACTCATCAAAAAAAATCAATATAATTAAGATAAAAATCAGGTGTCTAAACATTTATGTTTTTAAAAGGTGACCTGAAAAGTAATTCTTTTTTATCACACATGAAGATGTTGAAAGAGTTACTTTGAAGAGAGAAATCGCCTGTAATAGTGTTAAATTAAGTAGAAAATAATCTCTAGAAACTGTTGTGGGTTCAAGCAGGGAACGAACTGCAAAAGAAGTATATGAACTATGATAATTTCAAGGAATTGCTAATACAAAGACTTTTTTAAGGGTTTCTGATTATTTACTATTTAAAAGCTTGTTCAAAGCAGCGCATCAACACAGTATTCATAAAAGATTTGACAACTCTGCTGAGCCAGTTAAAATCTTGTTTTCAATACATTTATTTCTATGTTGTTCTTTTTTTTTAATCTTAAACCAAAAAGTAATAAAAAAAAACATTCACAATGATAAAATTGAATAAAGTTAAAGGATAGCAGGTTTTAATATGAAATATTGTTGCATATAAACTCTGTAAGTATAGTCATATGGCGCTTACCCCCATCATTACAACTGTGAACAGATTACTTAAAATTTGAAAGACACTTTAATGGAGAAATTGTAAATTTTTATGATTTAACTATTCAGGCATCCCTATTATTTTTGATACATCTATGTTAACTGACTGCAAGGTAAATGGTTGCTATAGACTTTGTTTTACTCTTCAATAATAACATCCATAATAATTTTTGCAACAATTTTTTGATATACGATTCCGATACAAAACTTACAATAACGGATGATGTCCCATTGTACCTGGACAAATTATGTTTTCAAATGTTAGAAATCGGCTCAAGAAAGTCACCATAGAAACTAAAATGTGAGGTTATACAAACCAGTAAGCCATTATTCTTTATTTAGTATTTTTAATTTTAAAATAACGAATCAAGATGTATCAAGAATACAGCAACAGAAGATCATCGCTCTACTGATAAGAATAAGAGAGCAAACCCCCCCAAAAAATCCAAATAATAAAACAAAACTGAAGTGTGGAACAAATTCTGCCAGAAATTCTGCCATACTCATAGGCCCAGATTCTGTTTTGCAATGTGCTCAATGTTACAAACATTTAAGGCAAGGAAACATTCAAATTTCTGTACACACTCGCTGAGTAACAAGTTTTTTAACCATTAGCCATCTGAGTATTTACTGTTGAGCATTTACCAAACCAGCTCTCAGTGGCAATTAAAACTTATAAAGATTCATTAATTTTTAGATTGTACAGAGTTGTTCGATTCTTGTCCTGACATGCACAATTACTACTTCTTCAAATGATCTAAAAACAACAGAAACAATAATTGTGATTGCTAACGAGATTTGAAAAAAAAGCTTTTTTGTATATGACAGAACAAAACAGGATTGGAAAATCTCACAATACATATTTCAATACTTTCATCAACCTTTAAATCCCAACACATTACTCTTTGAGACCCATCTTAAAAAGAACGGATCTGTGCCAGTCTTTTACATTGGAAATGTACAAGAACTTTGTCTCACCATTACCAAGCTGACATTTAAATGTATTACTTCACTAACTGTTCTTTTTTCATGTTTTGACAAACATGTATATGCCAGTTTTTGATTAGTTTTTTGTGGCTCAATTTAAGCTGTCCTTTTTTACATGCTTAGTAAAGGAAAAACTATAGCTAATTTCTCAGTGATATGTCGTTTTTTTTATTTTTTATAATTACCTTTTTTTCCAGGGATTTCGTCCCAATTTAGTCATGGCGTTTGACATCATTTTAAAGCCAATCGAGCACATTTGCTGACAAAAAGGGATAGCCAGAGAGCTAGTAAATTAAAACCGAACTAAGTAGAAAAAGAATCATTTTAGGATGAAAACACAAAAACTGTCCTTTTAATTCGCTCATTAGTAAAAACGAATTACAACAAAACGTATCCATGTCGCTCTCACGTTACAGTTTCTATTGTCTTGAACTGCGACTCTCCAGAAAGTTCCCTTGGATGATTCGCTTATAACTTAACAATTTATCCCACCTCATTTCCTCAGTTATTACTCAAGATACATGTTCATATCATACCGAAGACGACCGTTTGAAAACTTGTTTTTTTACAAGTATTGCGTTTTGTCAATTTCCGTTTGAGCCCTCTCGTTTGCCATAGGTCAAATCCTCGGCTCTTCCCGGAAGTTGTCTCGAATCATCACATTATCTTCTTTGCTCTCATAAACACGAAATAATCCCCAACGCAAGTAGCTAGGCATACCCCGTCATAATAGAAGTTAATCCTGATATTACTTAATAACTTAGTTTATTTTTTGTTTCTGTTTCACTCGCGAGTTCATGGAGTGTAATGTTTAATGACCTAGCTTTTATTTTGAAGGCTGAAGTACTTCCGGTGTTAGCTTGGCGGTTTTCCTGCACAGACATGACGGAAGCCTCGTTCGATAGCACACCTCCACCAAACATGAGGCTGTCACACACACAACCAAACAACAGGCTCGTCTTGAAGACATGAAGACACCGGTGAGCTGAGCTGCTTCTCTGCTACACGCTCCTCTCATTTAATTCCGACCAAATTCTATATTTACGTGCGGTTTGACGATACATCTATCTATTGTGGCGAGCTGGGGTTTCACCAAAGTAACAATCTCTCTCTCTCTCTCACTCTCTCTCTCTCTCTCTCTCTATATATATATATGTATGTATGTGTGTATATATGTTATTATCTCTCTCTATATATATATTATTATCCATGTGAGATGAGATAAACTATTGATCCCCTTTGTCACAGCAGCATAACAGTTATCATGTCAAAAAATGAAATAAATATGAATATACATATAAATAGAAAGGCAGAAGACAGAAGATAGCAAGACAAAAAAGTCCACAAATAAATAGACAACAGATATATATTATTATCTATATATTATTACATCATTATTATTATATGTATCTATGCGTGGTATATACATACATATTGTACATATTACCATATTATTATTATTATGTATTACCATCATAAATATTACAGGGTGTCAATGTTATGAATAAGTAGAATCACAATCCAAGGACAATAGAATAAATACTGTAACCTACTGTGTGAGTGTGTAGCTGCAATCAGTCCGGTCCAAGAAATAGATGACATGTCACATGATCAGTGTGAGAAATTGAGGTTGTCTCTATTAATGATAACTCAATATGATTAAAGTTTTCAATATTAACTCAATCCCATGATCAGAAGTTGAAGGGAAATCCTCCAGTGACTCTCTGCAAAGAATTCCAAAACCATCCCCAAACTTGATGTATCCCAATGATTGATCAGCATCTTGGGGTTGGGGCAGAATGTAGGCTGGGGGATGGTGGGGAGAGAGTTGATCAAGTTTGAAACTGTAGGTGAGTCTGGTGGATCAGGCGGGCCTGGAGGCTCTGGTACCTTCTCCCTGAAGGCAGGAGGCTGAACAGGCTGCGGGCGAGGTGGCTCGCGTCGCTCTCAGTCGACACAATCAATTGTCATAGGTTTCTATCAACCAAGTGGCTCAGGTAATGAAGAAATCTATTTTCCATACATAGAGAAGGGTTTGGATGGGTTTTACAACATTTGGTGTCATTAATCTTCTTCATTGTGAAGCTGTTCTCTATTCAGCAGCATTTAATGAATCTGCAGAAATTTCAGACCCGTTTGCTTCTGAATTAGTCCTTCAGGCTTCTATGGTGATGATAATGATGATAATCATATACTATTTGATGAGCTTCCATTGTGAGCCATACATGCCTTGACTATGCATAATACTTCTTCAATGTTTGACACACGAGAAAGGTCGACTTTATTCCCTTTCACATACTTTTCTTCTCATATCCTCCTCGTATGAGAAAATATTGTAAAATATTAGTGTGTTCAAAGAAAGCAAAACTCAAAGCAAACCCAAAACTGAATGCTTTGGGGCTTTCCTGCTTCCAAGTGTGGTCAGTGGTTTGCTCTGTGCTCTCTGTATATACTTTCATAAAATCGTTTATTCACTGTAGAAGTTGGCAGTGATTTACCTCCTATCTTCAGTATATTGTATGACTGACCAGTTACTGAGCTCAGAAGGGCTCAACTGGAGAACTGGTTATTCCAAATAGTTTGCTTTTTCTCTGATAGGTGAATTTTGTCTCTCTTCCACTGACTACGGACTTCTACTTAATTTGCATCGACACCTGTCTGTCCCTCATATATAGATTTTTTTGTTAAACTGCCCACATTACAAATTAAGTACTGGCAATCAATACCAAATCTGTATGCCACAGCTGGTCGCTAAATTTCTTGCCCATCCATTGTCAGTTTGCTATTTGTTTCCTGAAAAAAGAGCTAGTTTATCAAGTTAGTACAAAGTTACATCAAGTTATATTTTTCAGGATTCCCTTCAGGTTCCAGCTGCAGTGCTTCATTTTAGATAAATTATTGTGATGTAGAGTTGAAATTAAATTAAAGAAAAGATGTCTTTGGTTCAAAACCTCATGGACATCGCAGTATGAATTTTCAAAGTGAAGTGGCAGTAACTGCTCAATTGATCTGCCTACTAATTTTTTCCCCCTTTTCACCCCTAATATGTCAAGTGGGTGTGCCAAATTGATGTGGGAATCTTTGGCAAAACCACTGTGGCATCTTTTTAATCTGAAAGATTTATCAAAGCCCTTTACAAATGTTTTCATTCACTCACTTTAAACACTGAGACTCTGGGTTCCAGCCAGTAAATGTTCACAGGTTGTGCGGACACAGAAATGAAGATGAAATAGCGTCATTATGGAAATTAAAGTTCTCAGTCATTTTCAACTGCAGTGTGCTCAGTTGTTGGAAGATGAAAGCGTGACATTTGTAATCTCAAACATAATCATCAGCTTTTATTGCAAGTGGCTACATGGTTTTTCAACTATGATACCACAAATATGAGCAAAAGTGATACATTTTCAAATAAATGTTGGTACCGTTGAATGGAGGATTTCAAACACACAGTCTTAACTCTGTGCTTCTAATAAGGGGGGACTGCCAAAGACAAACATGAGGTCGTTACCTACACAGAAACATGTAAAAGGGTATTCTAAAATATTTTATTTTGTTTTGTGTAGAAAAGTGTTTTTGCAAAATAAGGAAGACAAACACCAAAAAACATTGAGTGCTCTAAGACAAATAAGTCCCTTTAGAATATTTGTTAGAGCCACGTCCTAGTTTTGGCTATAAGTATATTTCCTGTGGTTCTTGAAAGACCACTGGGAAAATATCTGTTTGTATGGACAGGAACTGGACCATTAAATCTGTCAATAACCCGTACAGATTGAATTCCAAATCCAATTCAAATTCCCCCAAATTTTTTTATTCCCATGCACCTCAATGTCAGTGTCCCAATGGATATGTTGGACTTAGAGCAGAAATGCCTATAAAGACATATGTGTTGAAATTGAGTGTGAAGAACATTTTAGTGTGAAGACTGAGGTTTTTATTCACAGGGGGTTACTCTTAGCCATGTGTTCCTAATTAACTTTTTTAATCTTATTGTACTTTATTAATCCCTTGCGGGAAATTCCTCTCTGCATTTAAACCATCGTGGATGAGCCATGAGCAGTTGGCAGCCACCTAGCAAGCCCAGGGGAGCACTTATGGTATCGGTATCTTGTTCAGCAACAGCAGGAATCGAACCGGGAATGTTCGGTTTCAAGGACGATTGCTCTGCCCCCTGCAACACGTCGCCCCAGAGCTTTAAATGACCTAAAGCTATGTTTAGATATAAACATAAGTGCTCCATCTTTAACAATTTGCTCATATCTTTTTCTTCTGGCAGATTGATGGCTGCTTGTTTGCTATGTCGACGGGTGCCTAGGCTACGCTGCCTCCCGGGCCTAAAGAAGAGTTTTGGCACCGCTCAACATGTGCATGGCAAACCAGATGGTGAGACTGAGGAGCAGGGAGGAAAGAGAGGAGCTTTGCTCCACCATGATGAAACTCTCCAAAGCGGCTACAGGCTACATTACAACCCCTTGTCATATCATCGCTCAGAGAGGAACTGTTCACTCTCCCTGTGCCAAACAGATCACGATGAGGATGAACATTGTCTCTCAACTCTCATACCTTCCCTCTGGCAGCAGAGTAATCGCTACAGTGTGAGTTCCTCACGGCATCTTTCCAGCTCAAAAAACACACTACTTGACTTGGCGTTCAACAAATGCCCTCAGCCCCAAACCCAGGCATTTGAGCAACAAAGAATATCAATAGCTCCAGATGTTAAAGTAGATTATCGGGCCTTTCTCAAGTGCCGACTACAGTATTCTTCCATGGCTCTTGACCTCACTCAGCGGCCTCCCGTAACTGAATGGGAGCAGGTTTTGCCACTGCTTCATAAAGTGACTGTTCTAAAAGGAAGCATGAAACCATCTGATGTTTCTCATTTTTTTGTCGAGCTCAGCCACTTGCCCTCAGACAAGATGTCGCTGGTGAGGAGCGACCAACGCTTCATCATGCTCCTGCGATATTCTGTTGAAAACCTTCGTCTGTTCTCACTACTTCAGCTCCTGGATGTCTTGCAGTCCTTCGTGTGGCTAGATATGCCATCTGCACACACTGTTCTTGGGCTTTATGAGGCTGAGCTCACGCATAGAGCCAACACGATGACTTTACACCAGCTGCTGTTTGCTGCTGACTTATGGCGCTGTATCGGAAGGAAGGTTCCCCAATTCTTGCAGCAGCTCTACTCCTCACTTCATTTGTATATGGGCCAGGTCGGGGTCCCAGAGCTAGTTCATCTGTTGTATATAATGGGAGAGGGAAGGCATTGCCCGACAAATTTGATACAACCTATAGAGCAGTTATTGATGCATCATTTATCACAGTTCCACCCGGAGGAGGTTGGAACAATATGTCTGGGGCTGTTTAAATCTCAGACTTCAATATCTGAACAAGCTGTGACTCGTATTGTTGATAAAGCCCACTCTTTAGTGGAGGACATGAGTGACTTTTCCGTGGTGAATGTGCTGAAGTTCCTGCGCTTCAGTTACATGTATCACAAAGCGTGGATGGCTGCCATGGCTCAAGAGGTACCTCGTCGAGCTGACAGGATGGGTGTCAAGGGGCTGATGCATGTGGCATTGACCTGCTCTGCATTGCACTACCGTAACGATTCAATCCTCATGGCTGTTGCCGAGAGAGTTCCATCACTGGTGCCACACTGCAGGAGTAAAGATTCGTGCAAACTGCTGTGGTCATTCGGCACATTAGGATTTCTTGCAGGTCAGAACCCAGGCTTTTATTCAAGTCTCACGGAGGCCCTCAGACAGAGGAAGGCTGAATTCTTACGATACCCAGAGCATCTGCTTACTGGCCTTCTTGGCCTGGCCTTTGTCTCGGAGTTCCCACAGGACCTAATTGCATTAGCCTTGAGCCCAGACTTTATCAACTTAGCACAGAAATCAACTCAGCTGGAGCTGAAAAAGGACTTATACACCTTAGATGGAGCTGTGGCTCTGGAACTGCCTCAGTGGACTGGTCCCCGGCTAAGCTCAGAACTGAGAGAACAGGTGTCAGAAATGTTGTGGAAGTTTGCTCTTTCAGACGTCTGTCAGAAACCGGAGGTCAAAGAGGCAGAATCTGCATTGCGAGAATTACTTGGAGGGAAAAGCTTTGTATGCACCCGAATGATTCTGCCTCATACCCGGTCAGTTGATCTTGAAGTGCACCTTGACGCTGCTGGGCAGCCCGTACCTGTGAAACCAGAATGCCACACAGCCACAATAGATGCCAGAAACTCTTCATCTACATTTCCATCAGACCAGGGTTGGGGTAGAATTAATTTCGGAGTGACAATAACAGACGACCTCATGGCACAGCTTGTTAATGCCAAGAACATCACAGATCCTGTTGACACCGGTCCTAAAGTCAGACATACAACACCCTTCAGAGTAGAGCCAGATGAAGGTGGAGATTTGTTTAACGCAGGTTTAAATCTGACAGATGATTTAAGAGAATCTCTTATCAAACCTAGTAAAGTAATCCCAGCCCCTCTAGAGTCCAAAGTCTCAGTCAAACTTGCAATCCAGGTGTCTAACAGGAACCACTACTGCTACCAGTCACAGCAGCTCTTGGGCCTTCACGCAATGAAAAGGAGGCAACTGAAACTGGCAGGATATAGAGTTGTTGAGCTCAGGCACCAGGAGTGGTTTCCCCTGTTGAGGAAAAGCAGAGCTGAGAAGCTAGCATATCTGCACTGCAAGGTCTACAATAGCCTCGAAGTTTGACCTTGACAAGCCTGTGAGCAGATTTAGGGTAAACAGACTACTATGCAAACTTTGCTGGTGGTTTTGCCGCTGGGCAAAATTGTTTTGCTTAACTAGTATGTGCAAAGCACCAAAATGTGTCTGTTAAGAAGATATATATTTACTCTATTATTGCACAGAATTTAAGAGCTGTTTGTTTTAAACAGGAAATTTCAGAACTGCTGGAAGAGCTTATGAAATGTATGAAACGTGAATATGTTTGTAAAACTGATCATTAAAAAAATGTCTCTTTGGCACTGTCTTGTTTTTCATCATATCTACAGAATGTCTATCATTTGTCAAGTCCTTGAGGTCTGCTCTACCAAAATGCTGAATAAATGTCATAGCCTAGTTTCTCCCTGACACTCATAAATAGGCCAATCCAGCTTGGAATTGAACTATTTTTCACTACTATTTTCAGGTCTACTGATCTACTGTAATGATGTCAGCAAAAATATTCATTTTTAACTTTTCAGATGTTTTCCTACTGTTTTTCCAAGTGATGAAATACTATTTAGTCAATTTATTAATTTTTGGGGGGTAGGGTGGAGTGCCACCTTATCTATTTATTTTTTTATTTTATTTATTTTTGTAATAATCATTTTGCAATTTTCCAGGGACCTTCATGCTTTTTGGGCCATCAATAAATAGAATAGAAGAGGTTGTCTTTGAAAATTATGTTATCTATTTACCTATCCCCCAAAACACTGGCCACCTGTGGACACAATCAGCTTATTTCACAAGGTAACCGTTACACCAAACACCTATTTTATTTTGCAGGAGCCACTCTTGTAGCAGACCACAGAAGCGCTAATATGGTCTGCTGGGAGGCACGGTGTCCTCAAATTGAGTGGAGATTTAAATTGTTGCAATAATTTTTATTTGAAATTAAAAGGCACATGAGACTGTTCGGGCTTTGCCTTGCTCCCACCACCCCTCTTGTGTAACACAGAGTTTCTTTGGTCTCAGCTCTCTGAACAAAAAGGACAAAATCTCGGAGATCTACTCAAGAGGAGTCACTCTCGCATACACAGGCATAGACGTACACAGTAATCACTAGATATATTGAGTGAGGTCTGACTTCTGGTCTGTGCTTTACTGAAGGTGAAAATCGTTCATTTTATTTTAAGGATTTTAAGATAGTTTCTGAGACCATGACCTCATGGTGTTTCTTTACTAATGGAAAAAAGCTTAGTTTTCGTTTTTGTTCATATCCGTCTGTTTTTATTCACTCTCCTTACAACACTTCTGTGAGTCACTTGCTGGTGGGAGACAAGTGACAAGTGGTGAGTGATGAAAAGGCAATGAGCAACGGGAGAGATGAAGTGAATGGACTCTACATCCGTCATTATGCATGGGGGCGCTTGATGAGCCCCCAGGTGCAGCCAGAGAGAGATGCTGGGAAAAGAGCTGCTCTGTTGCCATTGCAACCCAATCAGAGTTAATGAGAGGAGACTTAATGGACTGAAATGTGTTGTGCATACCAGCAGAGAGCACTCTTTGCAAAGACATCTCCACTGTGCATGGGAAACGTAATAGTCACAATTCAACCCATGATATTTTTGTAAATGCGTGTGTTTATCGGGTGCCATCGTCCTCCGATAAACAGCCCAACAACATCTGTTTGAAATGAAACAATTGACATATAGAAAACTCATGTCACATTCGGTTGCATTTTCAACAACATCCATAACGTGTGTCACAAAATAACGTAATTGCATTTTAATGAATTAATGAACAGTTGATATACCCAGTTTCTATTCTTTGGAGATCTGAAGAAAAGGAAAGATGCTTAACATTTGGGCCTTTCATGTCTGTGATGACTCGGCAGCAACAAATTTCACAGTTTTGGCAGCGTGAAGCTTGTGCTTTTGAAGTTGAGATGATTCAGATTCTCATTTAGCACCTTTTTTTTTGACATGAATGCAATTCCTTGGTTCCCATAATATGTGTTGTTTCCCTGTGCAGAGCTAAACTGTGTTTGTGCTAAACATTCATTTTCTCCACTGTCTTGTAAGAATTGAAGTAACTTTATATGAGTGGTGTACATGATATAAACAAGGAATGGTGAAAGGAGCGTCATCATCAGGCTTAGGTACTATTTTCAAATGTGGCCAGTATTGCACCAGTTAATCATGGAGGCTCCTCTGGAGTGAATGCGCTCTCAGTAATCCTGGTCTTATTTGCATTTCAATTCTTTTCGCTTTTCTCAGCCTGGAAGCTAATCCAGTGCCGTCTGAAAGTGGACTAAGCTTGCATCAATATTTCTTAAGTCATCCAGGCTGAGAAATGCTACTGTCTGTCGACTATAATGCCTTCATTTTGTTCATTGTATGGAACAGACAAGTCACACTAAACACTGATGCAACACCCCTATTACAAAGATTAGCCAGATCCCCATCACACTATTGGTGCATTTGGGAAAAAGAGGTATAATGGATCTCTGGATCTCTTTATTTTTCTCTCCCTCTCTCTCTCTGTCATACACACACACACACACACACACACACACAGACACACACACACACACACACAGATAGTCTAGGATACAAAAATATACACACAAATGTAAATGCAAATAGAAAGTACAAGACACAGTTCAAAATGACAAATAAGAAAACCAAAGTGAATCATTGCCAAAAGAACAACAAATCTCTGGCTGACATAGTGAATAATGGAAAACAGCATATTCAAAACTTATAAAAGCCAAAGAAGAACATATTCCAAATTACCACAATGATCAAATGATGATTCAACAATGATGAGTCAAAAACAATCAGACCGTATAATACAAAATGATATAAATTTGCAAATAAATCATAGTCAAATGAAAGAAAAAAATCAAGCGCGTAATCTCCCTCTGGAAATTCTTCTCAGTACTGTCAATTTTGATTGGGGAGACAAAGTTTTTGTCTGTCTAACAGAACAGAAATGTGCAAATCATATGAATGACCGCCATTAAAGAAATCCCATTTTGATTCCAACTTCCTCTTCCACTCTTTTATGCTCAATTTTGATATAATAAAAACTCCATATTGCATACTTCCTGTTAAAAAAAGAGCAGCACTTCCACTACTGTGCATAGAATTTAACTGGTTCCTTATAAATTCAAATTGGGGAACAAATTGAAGACAAACATTCAACCCACCAGGTTGCACAACTTGTTGACTTGGTTCCAGGATACAACCTTTTGATAGTCATTTTTATCAGTTGCCATTTATATATAATCTAATTGGGCTATGTCTTCATAGTTTCCTGTTTTCTGTAATTTCATGACCCCCAAAGTAAACACACATAATAAATACATCATCTGACTCGCAGAATCGAATGGCTCGCTTGTGGTAAAGCAATTTAACATGATGTAATTGGAAACGGCAAACTGCCATGTATTTAAATTTGTCTGGGAATCTTCCCATTGACAGAGATATAAATTCATTTTAACAGGACTATGAAAGATTGTCAAATGAAAGAATGCCCAAGATCTACAATGATAATTTTGCTAATAACAATTGTCGGCCCAGGAATTGAACCGGAATAAACATCTGGGTGTTAAAAGCACACTCTGCCGCAATTAAAAAAAAAAAAAACAACAACCTCTGCAACATTGCATGGTTTATTTTTAGTAATCTTGTAACAGATGAAGGTATAAACAACAGTCGTGTGTTTTGAACCTAATTACCATTATGCATTACCCTCCTGGTGTGAGCTAAGTTCAAGATGACACTTGGTCAAGCAGAAATGCATTGCATAATCCCATAGCTGTCCTTGCATACTCATCATTTGGCCAGATCATTATCGCTCACAGAAGAATGTCACTTAACACAATGAAAGGGAATGAAAGTGACTGTTTGTTACACAGTTCTGCTATGGTATTTCCAAAAGGGGTCATGCAATAATGAAACACCAAAATTATGTAAACCAGTTGGTGAAATAGAGATGGTTTTACAGCATTTTACAGCACGTTTTACATAATCTTAGTAATCACTCTTTTTTGTGCTAAAGCTCAAAATCTAATCTCTATCTGGAGGATTGGTTAACTCTTTGTAGGGCGGATTGTTATTTAGGAACCAACTGGTCCACAGAGCTGATCGACAGGCGCTACATGGGATAATGATACGCTGGCTTTTGTCTCCTGATTCCTTGTGTTATTTCCTTTGCTATTTGGAGATACTGGCAAGTGTTGAGTTTGTGGTGGCTTGAGAAGGAAAACAAACAAAAAAGGAAAAACCAAAAACAAAGGATTTTCCACGTGACCCTTGATCACAGAGAGCAAAACCTTGAGTACTGCAGACAGCTCTCATGATTATCATAAGATTTTCATATTTATTTTTTCATGTGAACATGTGTTAAAATAAATTGATATCTCAAAGATGGCCATTAAATATCTTTTAAAATACTTTTAATACGTTATCATTGAGACAATATCAGGAAAATTTTAAAGGTATATAAGAATCAATTTATGCAAACTCTCCTCGCTATTGTTTTGTTAAACGGTGGATGTAGTTTGATATTACAACAAGGAATCTCCAGGAGGGGAAATGTATGACAAAGTAATAATAATATTAAAAAAAAAAAAAAAAAAAGGAGTGTGCATTTGTGGTGTAGCACCAATATTGCAAAGGAAAATACAGTGGTAGAACAAGAGCACTGCGATGTGTTTTTACAATTTCAACTTCAGGGAACTGCATGAAACAATCATTGAACCATGAAAGATTCATCTTACATCCCTTTTAGTAATGTAAAACCAGATTCTCCACTCCATATAATGTGCTTCAGTAAGATGGCCTTTGGTTAGAAGGTTGTGTTTATTATAAGAAAGAACTATGAAATAGGATGATGGCATGATGGGAATTAGTTTGTTGAGAATAAGAGTAATGCACCGTTAACCTTCTGTATGCATTAATTAAAGCTATTGCCTTGCCCTTAAGTGCGGGAAATCTTCTCCTTAATGGGAATTCATATTTTAGTCTGTAATTAGATCTCTGGTAATGCCACGCGACAAATGTAATGTAAATTCTTCCGTGATTATTAATCACTTCTCATACTCATAGATTACGGATTGAAGCATGCAAAGAGGACTAATAGCACATCACGTCAGCCCTCTACTGTTTAGAAATTCAATTCTTTTCTTATTACATTTGTACTGTCATGAGGCATGCTAGGAAGGACAGCTGATGAAAAGAGCTGGAGAAAGTTAAAATCTTTCCAATGTTCAGACCTCCATTCATGAATACTTGATGATTTTTACAGTACATTCACATTGAGTTGACATTGCAAAACATTGTGCTGTGCTGCGTATTGTTATAGAACATTTTCATTTTATGAGCATGGTGAGGAAAAAGAGGAAAAAAAACAATAGCCTCGCAACATCTGTGGATGTTGCCTCTCCAAGTCGTACCTATCTAATGAAAAATAATGGGTGTAATTTTGGTTGCAGTGTGTACAAGGACATTTTGCTGTGTATCTGCTGACCGTGTGCTTCTTTTGGACTGAGGGGAGCATTTAAAATAGGCGCTCGCCTATCAAAAGGTTGGAGTGGAAAGGAAATTAATGGAGAGCAACTCCAGCAAAACTGAAAGGACAAATGACAAATAACATTGCGTGGAGGCTTAAGCACTTCAAAAGAGATTGCAGCAGCAGGATTATTTGAAGTTACCAAGGATAGAGGAAAAAACAGATTGTTGTGTTACAGTTGTTTTGTGTTCCAAGCATATTGTTATGCGCCCTGCAGAACATCACCTCAAAATCAATGATACTGCAGGAAGGAAGGACAGTTTTCATTGTTCCGTTTTTCACTCGCTGTACTGAACACAGCTACTGTAATGCACTGGTTTCTACAGCTGCCAACTGCACAGATGTAATAGATTTACCTGACCCCAAAGAGGTGACCTCATTTGCGAGAATCTCAGCATTATAGGACCTTTTGATCAAAAATGTGACTTAATGCTTATCAATCCATCCTGCTGCTGATTAGCACCAGTTCCTCTTTTAATCCCCCACCAGTTAATTATACAGGAGATGTCAGACTTCCAAGGACACTCTTATTTCACAAGTGTTGAATCCAAGTGTGAATATTTGATGTTACCGGGCTTGTGCGCGATGGAAATTCAGTCTCCTGGGAGAGCCTTAAGGACATACATTAGGGGTTCATATTTATCATACACGCATGGAAAAATCTCATGAAAGAAGATTTATAGTCTGTACTCAACCGGTGCCATGTTGCGGTGAAGGTGTGTGCAACTTATTTAATTCGATAATTAAAATTCTACATCATCATAATACTGCTCTTATTATAATGTATATATACATTTTTTCTTTGTAGGAACAGGACCTTACTTTGACTGATGCATTGGATGTAATCGTGTCCTAATATGATGAGATCATATGAGAAGTGGTTTTAGTTGCTATAGAAACCAACACTTTCCCTTCTTGACTGTTTTCCTGTGAGTGGACGTTGCTTTGATCTGCTTTGCCGGTGGCTGTGTGAGCAGTTGACGCACAATATAAGAAGTGGGAGAATGTCCCCTGTGCAATAAAAAAAGACTCAATCAAGATATTCATCACAACAGGAGAAAGAGGACTAATTATCATTTTATCAGATCCGCATGCAGTCTTTGACATGGTGAAAGACTTTTAACAAAACATTATGTACAGGTTATCTATTCTGGTCTAAATGTATTCATTTATTCAAACATGTTCATATTGCTGTTTCATTGAAATTCAATATATGCGTACATATGAACCAAATTCAGGTTTTCTCAAGTATTCAGACTATGTGATAAATTATGAATAGGCATTGTGAAATCTAAAATTGTGTTTTTGAATTATTCACCACACATTCTTTTGAGTGTCATGATGTAAACTCTGTGAAAGATCGCTTTGTTATAACAGATTATTTGAGATTTTGAATTCGTTTCACAATGACAGCTTCTACTTTTTCAATTTCTGAATGCACTATATGTGGCTTTTTCTTTATTTTATGAATATGATTTTCATGGGTTTCTTTAAGATGAGCATGTTTCCTCTTTGATTAAGAACTGAAAATGATCTACAGTATTTATAAGTGAAGGCTTACAGATAATCTGTTAGGTTTTTAGTTCCTGAACAGTGGTTACAATCACACTCCAAAAGGAAGAAAAAACTAAAATTGCACTGTCTGAGCAGTCCATTTTTGATGTGATCACGGCTGAACAGTTTGTCGTGCTAAGTGATCTGTTCAGAGAGTGTCAGGGTTTGTGGTCACATGATAGTTGTAACTGATGCTGCAGGAACAGATACAGCTGTGTGCAAAATTCATCGGGGTCGAGCAGCATTTTGTACTGGTGTGTTCTGAATCATGGTGGTGCTAATTTCAGCCGTGGGATATATATATATATATATTGTGCCTCTCATGCATGGGAAGGTGTTAAAACATATCATACCTTCATAATGTGACATATCCTCATATTTTAAAAATTCCCCAACACAAAGTGTTCCACATAGAAATTCTACAATATTGCCATAAACACTTTAAAAAACTTTGAAATCACACCTAAATCACTTCCAGTGTTATAAAATTCAAGAAGTAAAATATGTTCAACAAAAGTTTGGAATTGAACAGGTGAAAACAAGATGTGCTTAATGTTAATCTCCATTTGAAATCATTTCCATAATTACAACACACTGGGCTCTACTTAGTAGCTACTGACATTTTAAAACATTTTTGTTTTCCTGATATTACGTTTAGTGTAATGTTGCCCTAGAGATCAACAACTCGCTGTGTGGAAGTGATTTGGATGAGATGACTGTTCACAACCAGCCTGTATTTGCTGACAATTTACATCCATTGTGCGGTATCAGCTCACAGGAAGTAGTGAGTACGAAAGAAAAATACATAAACGAGCCAAACAAATCTTTATTTATAAAACATTCATTTGTTGTCTACCCTGCTTATCTCCACGTCTATCCCAGCTGTCATTGGGTGAGAGGTGGGATTCACCCTGGACCAGTAAATCACCGTGCCACATATAGAGACAGACAACCAATCTCATTCACACGTCTGGGCAATGTGGAGTCTCCGATAGATCGATGTAGAACAGGGGTCCCCAAACTTTTTCCCCGTGTGGGCCAAATAACTTTTCCCTTCTCTGACGCGGGCCGGGCCAGCTTGTAACAAAACGTGTGACGATCGCAGAGGTTTCTAAATGTAAACATTTATTGTTTTCCAGAAAGTCACATATAACCAAAAATTAACCCCTCCTGGGATCTTGACAGGGAAAAAAAATCAGAAAATAAATAATAACATTACCCTATTTTTGAAATAGAAAAATAACCAAATAACCCTTTTCTCTCAGAAAAAAGACCAGATAACGCACAGACTGCAGAAGGATGGAATAGAACATTACGTTCTATGTATGTACAAGTCACAATTACGTGGCCAGAATGAAAAAAAAAGATCATAATGCATCTCCCCGGCCGTAGTTTGGGGAAAACTGATGTAGAGTCTCCAATCGACACACTGCATGTTTTTGGACTGTGTGAGTAAACCAGAACTTACAACCTCGTCACAGAAAGCCCCCCTGTTGGAATCCAACCAGGGCTTTCTTGTTGTGAGGTGGAAGCACTAAAACCCCTGCACAACTGTTCTGCTGGTTTATATCCCCAAATCCAGCTCTAAAAACACTTTACAAAAAGCAAAAGTACAAAAAAAAACCCCATATGGAAATTCTATGACTATGCCATTTGAAATAAATTGAAAATTAAAATGAACTCTGGCAAAGTCAAGTCATGTAAGCATTGGAAAGTAATGCAGAAAGTTTAATCTTTGGTTTAAATTGCAATTGCCCCCAGGGGACAAATACGTTTTCTTTTTTTTTTTTTATTTAAAAGCAGTTACTGACTCCACAAATCCCGCAGAAACACACACACACACACACACACACACACACACACACACACACACACACACATACAGTTAATTAAACCATTCAAATTGGTTAATCCAATTTATGTGTTTGCAAAAAAAGCATTTTCATTTAAACCGGATCTATTAAGATACAAAAAAGTGCCAAGACCACTTTGTAGTTTTTGTAGATAGTGGTTTCAAATATCTTTTAGAATTTATTTTATTCGATGTTTTTATCATTATTTCGCTCTCTGCAAAATTCACTGCGGATTCACTGCGAAAGATTTACGGTTACCTTTTACAGTATACATTCTTAAAAAGCAAGCCAGTCGAGCAACAATAGTCTGTCAATTATGCAATGAGGTGAAACCATATGCTTCCCAAAGTGCAGTTAGCTTTTGCACCGGACTGGTATGCATCACTTGTTCTGGCAGAGGGTCGTCTCAGTGTTGTGGCTTGTTAGCTGTGGTTGCATAAAACGTGGGACGCAGGAAAACTTGAAAGAGCTGTTTTGATGCCCCAGCCACCAGCCCCGCAGTACACAGCCTTCAGCAAATAATGATTAACAGCGTTAATGACTAAAGATGTGAATGGTCAAAAGTAGTTAATGCTGAGGTTTTGGGTTACCACTCTTTGAAGTTTTGCTTTTGAATATTAATGAAATTCATGACCCATTTGCTGCTTCACTCTATGGAAATTACTGATGGTCACGTTGCCCTGGTGAATTCATGAGAATATGAAAATCCTGCTGGCACAACTCATTAGGGAGTTGGTGCAGCAGTGGATTATGCAGTTCAACACAAACCCCTGTTTAAGAAACACTGTCCCAGAGGGAGAGTGTCGAAAAGGAAGCCAGGTGATGCTGATCTATAGCTATTGAATACCGGCCGTAGTTCGAGTAAAGATAAAAGTTCAATATCCTGATTTATGATGTTTCTGGACATAAAACAAGCACAAATATACTTAGTCCACCTGCCTGCACCTCCACGTTTGTGTCATAAATTGGCTGTTCGTGGTTCGACTGAAAGACGTGGGCATCAGATGACCTACATTTCCTCAGTTTCCCCCCGTGGTACAAATCCGAGTCCAGCACACAATGCACTGAGGATATCTGGTAAACTTCTAGAGATGGAGCTTGGCTGAGATAGAAAAGAGAATTACCTGACACAGTTGCATTTTTAGATTATATACTTGAACTTTTAAAAAAATCACCAAATGATAGGAGTGTTATTATGTACCATATCTTCATGGTGTCTTCTATATTTCTCAGAAAATGGAGATTAAATTTTGGGGTCCTCATTACATTAGCACCTATAAAATTCCAGGTGAAGACATTTGTTTGACAGCTTGAACATGGTGGTGCTCCCTGGGGTTCAGGAGATGGTTACCCAACACACCCACCTCGCCATCTGTCCACATCTATTGTAGCTTATTGTGACTCCCATCAGGATGTGCACAGTGACGAAAGACAGAAACACAGAAAAGTGCTTTTAGGAACCTCAACACACCCTCAGCTTGTCACACGAAACCAACTCGAGATCTTTTCAACTTCGAACATTATTGTGACTGAATTACCACCAACAAAACATAACATTATTTCAGCGGTTTTGATATTGTGGGGAACCTGATTATCTGGTTCCTTGGCAGTCTCAAGTGAACTGAAACAAGACCCACTTAAACAACAAACAAACTTAACTTATATAATTTAAAAGCAATGTCATCAAAGAGGAATTCTATTTTAATATATTTTGTAACATCAGAATAAGGCAACACATGAAAGACAATATAAGAATAGGAAACTGGGAAAATGCAAAAAAAGGATGAAAAGAAAATAGCTGTGAGATATTTATATTCCACAAAAACATCTTAAAGAGAGCGATAATCTAACCTGACAGTACCCTGTGTCCAAAACATATTTACATGTTCAAGGCTGTGAAACACTGAACCAGATGCCATAAGCATTCGCTATGAGGGTTCAGGGTTGTCCCCCCCAAGTCACTGTTCTGCTGCAGTGTCCTTGAGCAAAGTGCTGTCTACACACTCATCAACTCAGTAGGTGCTACTACATCCCCCACCCGACAGTCAGGAGGCAAAAAAATGTTTTCGGTTTTCTAGTTAATAAAGATTATATTCATTATTTTAATGGGGAAAGGTTTGGGAAGGTGTTGCTGCAAAAGAAATGCATTTGCTTGGTTGGAACATGTTAAATAGAATTATGTGTACACACACACACACCCACACCCACACCCACACACACACACACACACACATATGTATACATATGTATCTCTCTCTATATATGCATCTCTCTCTATATTTATATATGTTTATACATACATATATGTATACACATACATATTTATATATATATATATACACACACACACACATATATACATATACATATACGTATATAATTTGACTATTTGACCATAGTTTTAGTCATTTAAAAACAAAAACATAACATAAAAAAAACACAAAATCAAAATAAAAAGACCCTCCTTTGGATGAACAAATTGTGTGCCAAGTCATGTTCACATCCATCTCTTTGGTTTTCCTTTTGATGATTTCTTAATACTCACCACTGTGCTGCAGTTTGCCCCTCCTTCATGGCGATAGTTTAAGTTTCCTCTTGTCCTCATTGCATCGTTTCTGAATCTGCACATTTTCTGGGTAGATATTTATATCACCTTGTTTTGAAACAGCGTTTTGATGCTGTTCAGCAACCGCAGCCATTTTTGAACTTCAGTGTGATACATCAAATATTACATGTTAACTTTGGCAAAGAGTAGATTTATGAGATGATAAGAAGTTATATATAAATTATACTGAATAAAATAATGTTTACCCAGTAGTGCAAGATACATCACACCCTTAATCAATGTAACTTCTGTTCTTTCCTTCACTTGCATATTTTCATAAATTGTACCTCTGGGCACAACAGTGGGAGAGAGGCTGGTGTTGACTCCATTCTACATCAAAGAATCCGAATCCATCGAAGGATTTTGGGTCTGGGGGCACACTTGTGGTTATATTTTCAAATCTGCGGCATCAGTGAGTCGGTAATGCCAATACACTCATGGAATTCAGTTATAGTTTTGGCAATCTTGGACTGCAATAAGAAGTTTGAGAATAATGTCACAGCACATTCATAAAAACTGGAGTTCCCGTTTCCTTCTTTTTTTTTTTTTTTTTTTTTTTAATAAAATGAACGTAGCTTTTAGCCATCACCATCAAATTGAATATGAATTTATAAAATGCAACATTTCAAGGTTTTACTAGACAGTTGCAGATGTAATGTCAGAGATAAAATTTCAGAAATTCATTCAACATAGTTATAGATATGAATGTCACTTTGGTATGTTGTGTAGTGAGTAAACGCTAAATAGATAGCATGCATGATTATTATAATTAGGCCGTCCTAATCCATCTCACCATGGAGAGTTCCAATCAGATTAGCTGTAACTTGACAGCCTGCATTTAAGTGGCTTCCCTCTGTCCCCCAGATGTTGGTTTTCAGAGTTCATCAAAAAAGAGATTAGAAAATTTTTAGCTGTATTTACATTTAAATTTAATGGGCTAAAGTTGATCCACACCCTGTAACAGCACATTCGCTCAGTGTAACATTTGATTCAGCACTTTAGCTGCCGAATCAGATTTGTTTTGTCGTGTGAAACTGTGACACAATAAAAAGATGAGATAAAATAATTCAGCATCTGATGATGGGCCGTATCTGTGGAAATATTTAAATATAATTTAATGATAAAAGTTCCATTTACTTTTGATCAAAATTTTATTTGCCTTCGTTTCAGCAGGAAAGCGTGCCTCCTCTCTTGAGCATTGCTTTGTGTTCTGGCAGAGCTGCTTTTTCATTGTGAGATCTGTGTCTCCCTCTCAACTGAATGATAAAACACAAACAGTTCCCTTTCAGGTCACATCTTTTTCAAATCAGGAAGAGATGCTGCCGTAGTGGATCGGGCTGGTGCTGCATTTATGAATAAATCCTCTGTGAGGCAGAAACAGATGTGATTTGATAAGAACACATATTTTATTACAAAACTGTGGGATATTGTCCATGCCGTCTTGTTCCCTTTGCTCATATAATAGACCAACAAGCTTGCCCATCTAAGATAAAAGCGCCCTTTGTGTGCTGAAGAGCCAGGAGGAAATATCTGGCTCAGGCAGAGGTTATTGTGAGATGGGCGACTCTGCAGGGCTGCACTGCTTCCAAATGACTGAGGGATATGACATGATAGTCAGGGTAGATAATTCTGACCAAGGGAATGTTATTAATATGTCTGCATACTGGTGGAGAAATACATTAACTACACAAACAACACTTTTGTAATGTAATACAGGTTTTTTAACAAGAGCTGAGGCATTCACAACACATTTGTTTTGCTGCTTGCTGCATATTTTTCGTTTTTGTTCCATTATGCAAAATATTCTTGTGTTTAGCCTGAAAGGATAGAATGAAGTATGAAGAATGATTTTGTCACTATTCACAGGTTGGCAGTCGTAAGCCCGGATAAGCCCTCATAAATATTGCTGAGTTCATAAATAACATTTCTTGTGGCAAATATATTGCAAAGTTTAGCACATTCCTATCCCAAATCCCCTCCTGTGAGTGGGTATGTTACTCCACCCTAGCAGCATGTCATTTCTTTTCAAATCAATTTGTACATTAGCTTGACTCACACAAACAAGCGCACTGAAGAGGCGCAGACAAATGTGTTCAAGAGTAAAAACTTTTATCCTGGATTAATGTATGATGCCAGTTCTTGAGGTAAGCACGCATAGATCCCAGGTCAATTATTTATTCAACCAGTGTTACACATTTACATACACAGAGTCAGGCAGTAGCCCAGCATGGCAGGGTCCAGGAACAGCAAGACAAAGAACAGAATTAGAGCTTTAAAGACAGAGACATATGTCTCAGAGAAACCATGGGAAGTCATACGTGATTTCCAGACGGGACATAGCATCCTAGTGTCCACCGTGAAAGGAATACAAATATATCCGGATGGTTCGAGTCGATGCCATATATGTTTTTGCTTTCTTGATGTAAACAAATAGTAAAGGTTTCTCCCTTGGTGAAGGCTTACCGTCATATGCTGTCTTCACACTGCTTGACACATCTCTTCAAGCTTACATAATGCAGATCTGCCCTAATTTCCCTCTCCCCAGCAAAACCAGGATATTCAAGCAGCTAAGCATCATAACACCACCAATCTGAAGCATAGATGACTCAAAGGTAATCCACAAAGGTTTGTTGTGTTATTAAAATATTCAGATTCTTTGTTAGAAAAGTGCAAGAACCCCCTGATCCAACATTTTGATTTATTCATCTGTGTCTTCTTTTTAACATTTTAGGATAATCTAGAGAAATCACATCTCTCAAAAGGCTGAATTGCAAGTAAGTTAACACTCTGTCGACATAGTACCTCTCCATCTAGAATCTTTTATTTCTGTGTCAGGTAATTGGATGTTTCCATGGATACTGAGCTTGCAGAAAACTGTAAAGTCTGCTACGGATACAGTTTCTTTGCAAGCGTCTGCATGCACGCAACCTGCATTTGTTTATTTTGTACTGCTACAGTAAGGTCACAGCTCCTCAGTTTTGTGGTAAACAATTCAAACGACAAATGTCTCCTTTCTATGGTAAGCTCACGATAAAATCTTTTTTTCAGATATGGGAAAGTATCTTAAAAATTCAGACTCTGCACATTTTGTAATACACCCCTTGGCCTGCACAGCTCATGTTCAGCTGTTTGGACGCTGGAGGCATCAGATAATCATTTCATTTATACATGGGAGAAATGATCATTTAAGTTCTTAGTCAAAATGTCTTTGGGTGATCCTGAGTAAAACTAAGGCATCTAAAGTACAAACTATGCCAGCTCGATGTTGCTTATGTAACAAATCCCGACTCGTTATTTCCCATTTGTCTGATTGAGACCATGACAACTGCCTGATCTGAACATGTGAGTTGGATATTGTAATTTCAATAATGTCCAGAAAATGCCACGGGGGTTTTGCAACATTTATGTGCACCGTGGTATTTAGACCTAAAATATAAACCAACGTTTATACACTGAGGGGAACACAGAAAAAGGGTGTATCAAATGAATGCATGTTTTTTTTTTATTTATTTGTCAACTAACAACTTAAGAAACAGCACATTGTAAGATATATTTACCTCCCATTTCCATGTACCACATTTTTGAAATAAGAGACCCATGCATGTATGCATGGAGTTGCTGATGAAGTGATTTATTTACAAATCATATGTTGACAAAAATATCACTGGTTCATATAAAAAAAGAAAAGAAATGCCATAATTGTAATTTGAAGAGACACTAACTGGATTAATTTTTTTGCAGATGTAACATTGTACACATACACAGAGCAGTCACATTTCATTTGAAGATATTTTTGAATTGTTAGTCTTTTGTGACAAACAATCTGCTTTTGCACATCAATTACAAAAATCTCAGAAATGTATATTTGTTATATACAGTAAATGGCATGTTTGTATTACACAGCTTCATCAGCGAGCATCTATTCTTCTGCCTGCATCTGGCTTGATTCTACACTTTTTCTTTCTTTTTTCAAAAAACATGATTTAAACCAATTTCAAAACGGAAGTATGAACTCAGATGTCATCTACATTGAACATGAAATAAAGAAATGCAAAGGGTTTGCAAGTTTTGCAGGAGTTCCATTTTGTGATTGCTAAGTCTACATGAGCATTAGCTTTTATGCTTTCCATTTATTAAAATATTATGAACGTTCAAAGTCGAGAGTAGATATGATCACTAGATGACTCAGAACAAATTAAAAGGCAACAACCCAAGACTGATTAACAACATGACTAATGCTGTGGTGTAATGTGTGGTGACAAACAGACAAAGTCCAGAGACAGCACATCCTCTAATTAGTAAAGTAAAGATGACAGGTTAAGTGCATAATACTGCATATGGTGTGTATTTAATCTCTGTATTAATCTCTTAGGGAATGTCATTTTTGTTGACTTATACTATTGACCCAGAAATCAGTCAGATTGCGTTACAACTTGATGTTTACTTGGAGCACAAAACACTTTTATGCACAAAGCTTACGCTCCCCATTCATCTACTTTGTACATTTGTTGTGCGTATTCATCTAAAAGCGAAAAGTTCAGCAGACTTACATGTTTCTTTCATTACCCATCAAGCCCTTCTACTACAGAGTCAAAAGGGATTGCGAATTGCATTCATATTGCCACATTTCACAAGACTCATACCGATAAGACAAACAATGTGACAGTTCATTGGAAAACAATCTAATCGACTCAGTTTTTCTGTTAATGTAGGTTTATTAAAAACAAAATGTATTTCAAATAGAGAAATGATTCAGTATCGATGAGAATGTATGAAGCACTACATATTCTCTTTACGAGATTTGGCTTGTGACTAATGGTGTGGGTGATTGTCGAAGTATACTCTACATTTATGCATCGTGCAAGATTCTACTATATTTAATATTTTTCTTTTGTGTATGCGGTATTCAAACATTACATGATGGCTGTGTGTTACCTTATTGTGCATTTCAGAAAGTGACATCATTGTTGATCCTTAAAAGTCAATAGTGCAATTTTTAGTAAAACAAAACAAATCAAAAAGATACAAAGAAATAAACGAAATGCACATAAAAATAAAAGATATAAAAATTTGCGGTCATATAAAACATATATGAGCCTGAGCCCGAGACATTTTCAAGACTTACAGCTAAAAATATATAATGGCAATTTGATTTGTTGTACTTTCGCAAATGCACTTGAAAACGTTGCAACTTGCAGGACCATATTTGTAGGCTTATGCTATAGAAAAGGTACAGGATAGTTCTTGATGTAACGTTCTTGGGGTCACAGTTTGTGCTGTGGCTCAGATAAATAAATGTCTTATTGCAATTAACTGATTATTAATACACGTGAGTTCTGACACGCATGTATTTATGGCATATGGTATAGATCCAAAGTTAAACCGCGCTGTCTTTCTGTCACAATATGTGGATAAGCTGAATTCTTTAAGAAGGACATTTCTGACTTTTTTTTATAATACATCAATCGGATCAAGAGAATGTATCAGGTCACTGCATTCCACAGGTGCTCTAAATAGTCTTTCAAAGGAAGCTTTGAGGGAATACCACAGATTCTGATGCACTATCCCTGAAGCAAGAGTCCAGTGTATTTTTAAGACGCGTCAATCATCCTTGTCCACTTCACAAACAAGAGAGGACAGATTTATTGCCCCAATAGTAATTTTCTTTAAAACATGACTGAACATTAGAATAGGTTTAGATCATTTCCACATTTGATCATTGCTGTGCTGTGCCTTGCTGGCAGAACGTTAATGTGCCCAGACTGATTTTAAACTGTGACGCAATAGCCTTTAAAACTGGTCTCCATACATACGCGCAGCTCACGGGGGCAGATACATTTCCTCGTGTGTTGTATTCAATTAAGCACAATGATTTTCTCTAACTTTCCAAATATAGAACTGGTATTCATCCATAAATCTGCGTCAAAAACCTGCTTATTTTCAGATAAGACCATATCATCTTAATGTTTTATTACCCTTAATGAAATATGGCTAATTTGAGAGTAAAGCTCTCATTATGGCCATTTAAACAGCTCTAGGGTGTATAAGGATGAGTCACAAAGACCCAGAATCTCTGGTTGCCTCTTCATATTTACACATTTAATCCAAACACCACAGGGATATAGTTTTGAGTGATGCTTTAAAAGCATACTTCTCCCCTGTATTATTCAATAATGCAAAGCAGATTCAGACAAAAGCATAATGTAGCTCACTATAAACTGTGTTGAAACTGCAACGAAGTCGGGGGATTTTTTTGTAAAAGATAATCTGATTCCTGATTAAAGAGGATTCACGGGATCATTGCGTCCAACGAAGTTATCTAAAACTGTGTGTATGTCGTTCTTTTTTCCAGAACCTCAAGGTAATCTGGATCTAAGTGGAGCTTTGCTTTCAGTTCCCAGTATTCGCTCCTATTTGGCTCCACATAAACAGTACTTGGCGCTGCACAATAGAGTATAGTCTGTTGTATTCTCTCCGGGTGCACGTACTGGTGTCTTGCATCTAAGTCTGCGGCGAACGGACTCGATGCATGTGCTCCATGTCCTCCGTGTCTGCACGGTAGCGTATTGCTGTTGTAGTGTGTAGTCTGGTCAGGCTCAAGGACTTCTCTGTAGAAACGCTGATCATCTTGGTGAGGAGGAGAGGGCTTATTGAGAGGCTCCGGAGTAGTGGCACTGTACTCTGAGCTTATTACATTACTGGCTGCTTCTTCATCTGAGTTACCCAGAAATGGGCCGCTCAACTCATCAAAGTCCCTGAATCCATCCACCGATTTGCTGTCGGTCAAGGTGCGGGCAACAGTTCTGCATGAAGATTCCGCGGGAGGCGGAATATATTCATAAACGTGTCCGGCGGATGTTCGGACTTTGGGAATGGATCCCTTTTTGTACAGGCCGTATTCCATGTTGAGAGAGCTAATGCAAGCATTCATGGAGTTATTCTGCTCATTCTGACTCTTTTGATGTCTCTTTTTCATGGCCACAAACAATCCCGCGGCAACAAACACAGAAACAATGAACATGAGCAGAAGGGCAAGGATCATCACAGATAGCGGGATGGCACTGTATTGTGTGTCGGAATCCAGGGATGTTTCTATGGTGATAGTGCTGCCAGGGAAGGACTCTTCCGAGGGTGGGATCACAGACGTAAGTACATCAGAGTTATTAGGGCAGAAATTAGCTGTCTTGATGTATCTCATATCCTCTCCAGCCAACCTCTTAGGCGAGCCACATATGACATTGTTAACCACCGTGCCTGTGCTGAGCTGCTCCAGCCACATCTTCAACTCTAGAATGCTACAAGAGCAATCCCAGGGATTCTCAAACAAATCAACTTGCACCAAAGCTGTGAGCTGATCCAGCACGCCACTGACGGGAACATGTCGTAGATGGTTGCTGCGAAGATTTAGCCTGGCTAAAGTAAGGCCATTGAACGTTCCCGCCGGTAAAGTTTTCAAGAGGTTATTATTCAGAAATAGAAGCTGAAGTTTGGGTACATGCTGGAAGGTGTCCGAAGCCACTTCTTTAATTATATTGTATTCTAAATACAAGAACTGAAGACTTTCCAGCCCATAAAACATATCAGATGTAAGCTGATCGATTAAATTACCATTCAGGTAAAGTCTTCTTAAATGAGTCAAATCCCCAAATGCTCGGTCATGAATACGAGCGATCCGATTGTTACCGAGGTGAAGCAAATCCAATCCAGTCGCTTCGATAAAATCGGACCGACGAACCAAAGGGATGTAATTCCCCGTGAGATACATCTTTTTGGGGTTGTAGGGTTTGGGATTCAGGTCGGAGATGTGCTCGATCTTTCGCTCTTGGCAATTCACGTTCAGGCCGAGATCTGAAATCTGAAGGTTACAGGTGCAGGCAGTTGGGCAATCTAAAGGCACCGGGGATTTGGTTTGATATGAAATAATTTGGCCGTAATTCTGTGGTTTATTAGATGGGATGCGAGAAGTGGGTCTTGATTTTAATTTGCCTGACTGCCGTGGGCCCTTGGTGGGCCTCGATGAAGAGCGTGCGATTCCCGATGATGTGAAGGAGGCTGTCACAAGAGCCGGTGTACTCCGATAGTACGCATCGGTGCTCAAATGTGGCAGAGGTGGCATTTCATATTCAGCGATGGCTCTCCTTGGGCACAACTCTTGTTTCGAGACCTCATCGAGATCTCTCCCGTGGAGACGGAAAGGAAACTCGCAAACGACGTCGCCGACCAAAGCCGTATATGATATGCTCTCGAGCCATGTTTTCAGCGCGATCAGCTCGCAGGAGCAGTTCCACGGATTCTCCTCCAGCTGTAACTCCACCACGTTGTTCATGTGCTCCAGCAGACCTGAGTAGGGGAGCAATTTCAGTTGATTCCCTCTTAAGTCCAAATGAGTCAGTGGTACATACTGGAAAATGTTTACAGGCAGAGCGGATATTAAATTGTCGTTCAGAATCAGGACCTCCAGATGCCGAAGTCTGCCGAAGGCATTTGGTGCCACTTGAGTGATGTAGTTGTAATCGATCTGTAGATATTCCAGACTTTCCAGGCCCCAGAAAAACTCTTCCTTCAAGGCGTCGATTTTGTTATTGTTCAGATGTAATCGTTTTAATCCTTGGAGTCCAGTGAAAGCCCCCGCTTCAACCACGGATATGTCGTTATTTCCAAGATGTAAAATTGTAAGTCCATTGTATTCAACGAAATCATTGGCGGAGAGCTTCTTCAAAAAATTCCCCGTCAGCAGCAGATGATATTGAGAGAAGTACGCCGGGCTTATGTCTGCGATATTTGCAATTCCTCTGTTTTCACAGCCCACCGTGAGTATCCCCTCTTTCTCATCGCAGGCACACAGTCGTTGACATATTTCTCCATAACTACCAAACATCTCCACAGTACATACTGACGTTGCACTCAACAAAACACAAGAAATCCAAAGATGCATTTTCCTGCAAATGATCGCCGAGCTCACGGTCCTGCTAAGGAATCCTCAATGTCATCTAGAAACAAAAGACACACATGATGACGTGAGACAGACAGGCTGGATGTAAACCAACTTCCACACATCCAGATGTAGCCCGCGAGAGTCGAAGCCTCATTTGCTATCAGAGGTAACTTCTGGCTGTGTGGCTCCTGATTTAAGATGGCTCAAACAAAGCGGGCTGGAATGCAACTCCTGTAGGCTATGCAAAATAGAAAAACCAAGGTCAAAGCAACACTTGAGCCTAAAACAATGGTCCAATTCCGCAGTGAGGCGAAGCCACCTCGCATTTGTTTACGGAGATGTAGAAATGGAAATTTAACAGTTTTGCATTTGATGGCATGCAAATTAGAAATGTGTGGAAGAGAAGACGTGAAGCTACGTTTGATTTTCCTCTAACTCCCAGAAATACATACCTCACGCAACATTGATGTGGAGATGTAGGCTCGTTAGGTTTCACGGCGCATCTTTTTATGTTTAATCCGTCAGAGAGAAACGTGTGGGAGTGGGAGCGGGAGTGGGAACGGGGGGATGGAGGGGGGGAAAGAGAGCCATTCAATTGGCGCGTTTCGTCGTTGGTGAAGCCCAGAAGAGGACGGAAAGCGCTGATCGACCACAACTGTCAAACGCTTCTCTTTTGCAGAGCCGTGCAGAAAGAGACAGCGCTGTGCCTGGTAACAAAGTTGCCCTCTCTCTCCCTCCCTCTCTCTCTCTCTCTCTCTCTCTCTCTCTCGGTCTCTATCTCTCTCCCTCCCCGGTGGACGGTGACGCGCACGGTGGTCGAGTCGAAGGGTTGGGGTTGGAGGAGGGGGGGCATGTCAAGTCATTTCATGCACAAAGAATCAGCTCACTGGAGCATCATCACACCGGGATCTAAAATATGCTGACCTACCTACGGAACGATGTCCCCGAAATTTATGAATCATTTACCGGACCGTGCGCGTTTCGACCGTGTTTATTTATTTTAACCGCTCATCTTGTTTTTCGTCCTTAAAACCAAACCTCAACCCTGGTTAGGCGAGGTGAGACTCTGGAGATTGATCACAAGTCACATTGTAATGTGACTTGTAATGTGACGCCCTCGCCTCAATTAATTAATTAAACAATTAATTAATTAACGAATTAATTAATTAATTAATTAATTGATTGTTATTGTTGTTGATGTTGTTATTATTGTGGCGTTTTAGTCAGGGAAAACACCTGGTTGACGGTAAAATGTCCGTTTAATAAGCAATAGCTGTTGTTGGCCACATCCACGCCACAATACAAGGAAATGTTCCTGCCCAATTCCATGTAAAAAAAAAACAAGCAAAAAAACAGAATTCCTTTCACCCCAAACCACACCCACAAAATTCACAGCAACCCAAAAATCACACAGAAAACAAGCAGCAATGTAACCCTCAACATTCGCGACTCGCTATATTATTTTAAAATTTTCATGTTTATATCTTTCACGATGGTGGAAGTTGAAGTTACTTTTATGCCAGTTTGAAGCCAAAAAAAAACAAAAAACTGACAAATGACACTTTAAGCTGTGCATACAGTATTACCTATGCCAGAGGTCACCAGGCTGCAAAATCAGGCGACAGACACTATAATTTGAAATAGAGCAAAAAACGGAGTGAATTGATTGTTGAACTGATCTGACTCGAAATAAACAGTTATTCATCTACATGCGTTATAGCCAGAGCAGAACAGCGTCGCTAATCATCACATGCACTACATAGTGCACAAACACACTGTGTGCCGATCGATGAGTCCTTTCTGTCACCATGGGACCGGGAAATTAGAAGTAATGCCTCATATTGGCGCAACATTTGCCTGCAGGTTTATTCAATTTAAATAACAAATTACGATTTAGACAAAGTGTGACTCATGGCCGTATCGAGGAAGTTTCACCTGGTCCCAATGACTTTTCACTCGGACTTAATTAAAACCAAACAGTTCTGGCGTGAGTTCTCGTTAAAGTATAATTATGGGAATTTGTCTAGTCTGTCATTTTTTGTTCATCAGCTATTATATCTGAGCCCATGGCACATGTTGCATCCAAAACCTTTTCTTTGCCAGAGTAAAAGGTAAATAGAAGGACCTGCCATGCACTCCTCAACATGATGTAGTGTCACTCATGTGGAAACCTGTCAAGTATCATTGTACATCGCTCTGTCGTGGAGCTATATCCATCATCCTCTCCACCCTGTATCCGGGCTCACATGGGAGATGAGCAGGCACAGGAACACTGCCTGTGGCTCATATTAAAGAATATGAGGGCTGAATTCAGCATGCATGCAACTTGTTTGTGTGTCTGTTTACTCAGCTTTGAGAGTCATGATGCACACTGGACTCGACCCTCGGCATTGGACGAACCCCATCATTGCACCGTAATTACTGCATACATTTTCATCATGTTTGTTGCAATGTCACAAGCGCGCGGTACATCTGGCCTGATTCTTCTGCAAAAGCTCTGAAAACTCTGATTAAAAAATGTTTTTTTACTTCATGAACAATCCTTTGTTATCTTGAGCTGCTTGAATGTTGTGAAGTTGTGCACATTTGATTAATGTTCACTCTCACATGTGTGTGTTTCATTACTCCGCCATGCCCATTGATGGTTACTTAGTGCTGAAGGAAAGTAAGGCTCACACACAGACCATGCATGACAAGAATCTCATTTAACTCTACACTCTTCCAAGACACTGAACATAATCTTCACCAAGCTGGACACACTTACTCACATACACACTCACACGCACATGCACATGCCCACAGAGCCTGCATGACTGGAAGGAATATTACAATGACTAACAATTATTCTCCGAGGACAGAATAAAAAAATGAAGTTGGAGCCGTGCCACAGTTGACGATGCATCTGATATATGTATGTTCCTTACAGATGGTGCATCACACTTTGTCATCTGTGTCCAGCTGGAGCAAACAAGAACATTTGGCATCTCCGTGTCCTGTTCCACCATTGTCTGGCAGGAACATGACCATCGTGGCTCTCACAAGTTTCTTTTGGATCAGACGTCATGTTGCACAGCGAGAACCAAACAGCACAGCTCTGTAGGATTTTTTTTCCTGAACTGTGATTACTGAGAACTGAGAAAAAGTGGGGTACTTCTCAGACTGCTGATTTGAAAGGCCACGAGGAAGTATTTCCTACAGCGCATTTGTAGCTTAGGTGAATAATGTGTGAATGACAAAGTGAATGGTTGTATGTTTCTAAATGTGGCTCTGAAATTAACTAGTGACTAATAACTTGTAACTGGTGGCTGAATTCTGCCTCTCGCCCTGTGACAGCTGGGATATACTCCAACAACCCTGCAATAAGCGGGACAAAAAACAAATAAATGAATACATTTTCTGTAATGTGTTGTATCCCCAGTTTTAATTTTACCTCCATCATTTATATAACTTTGCAGTTCTTTTTATGGTATTATTTTGTTCTTACGCTATGCCACTTATAAACCTTATCATTAACGGTGCCTTATAAACGTCTTTTTTTATGGATTGTGTTAAAATGCGTCATGTTTTTAGTGTACAAAATTAAACCAATTGACAAAAACAATATCATTTTAACATGTATATAACATAAATCATGTTTTTTTGCAGGAGAGTTGAAAGTCATTATTTCTGCCACTGATGGACAGTGAGGAAATGCAGATGCGGTTTTGAGAGACTGCCTGGGAGTGAGTGACTTGAAAAGTGTGTTCTGCATGTAAAGGACACCACTGACGCCCTGGCACACAGCAACACGGACTGCATAATCTATCACAGCGTTTTCCAAATAAATCTGGGTTGTAAACTGAGGGCTCTTTTAAACAGGGCATGCCTTATCAGTGCAAAAGAGGCAATCAGAACTGCAGAACATAGAAAGAATGAGGACAGACAGTTGCAAGAAAATTTCTACGAGCATGAAAAACATCTATCAATACAAGTAATATAACAGCAGACAGTCCGGGAACATGCCTCCTGTGGTACTGCTGGTCTTCATAAAAAGGCGGGGGTGGGGGACGAAGGCATTATCAGCCATCATGGATGTCATCTCTTATCCTCCACATGACTTCTTCAGTGCCCTGGGCAGCTACCTGAATAACAGGCTGCTGCAGAAATAAAAGTGTACCGCTAGATGTTTTTCCATCTCCACTGCTGTTCTAAAATATCTTGTATTGTTTCAATGGGTCTCCATCTGAAACATATAAGCTACTTTTCACTTCATTGTCTCTTTCAGAGCCCATTGTTTGATTAATGCTTGTATAATCTTCCTGGGGAATATATGGCTGGTGGAGAACGACCACAACAAGTCAAGGGTTGTTGTGAACACAGCGCGGAGAATATGGCGTAGGATGCATCCATTGACAACAAGTCATAAATCAGTCCATTAGCTTTCCAGCAAATGATAGACCAGGGGTGTCATACTCATTTCTCATCGCGGGCCACATACGGCCTGGGTAGATGTCAAGTGGGCCGGACCATTAAAATAATAGCATACTCAGCAATAAATGACCAAAATATCATGTCTTTCCTCTGTTTTGATGTAAAGAAGTACAAGGACATAAGGAAAATGTTGGAATTTAATGAACAATCCTTTTACAAAACATTTCATGAAACACCTCATATTTCCTTGGACAAAAGTGCAATTTACCTTTATCATTCACATGTATGCATTGCAATCATGTGATCATGCGATCCCACTGATCTTGCAAAGGCACAAAACTTTAACAAGTAATTGGTATTGAAAAATATAGTTATGCACTTTAAGATTAAATGAGACATATAAAGAAAGGGATTTTTAAACTATTTACACATGTGCATATAAAATCTAAATTGAATCCCTGCCTACACCCTCCAAACTAAAATGGGTGCTATTAAATGTGTAAGGAAGAAAGTATTTACCTGTCCTGTAAATGTGTAAACTTCATACATGAAACATAAATAAACACATACTGAAAACGCATGGAGTTGCATGAACAGTAGAATTCCACCATACTCTTTAGTAGTGAAGCTGGTGACTAAAATTAAATTGCACATTTTCGCTAGCAATTAGCTAGCTGGCTTTTACCGCTGCATCACTGATTCCTCGGCTGTGGGTGAAAGTGGACCGCTGTTTCCTCAGATCCGCCAGCAATTCGTCGATCTTATCTCTTCTCAGTTGTCTTTGCAAGCTGTCATATTTTTCGCGGTGATGAGTCTCGTAGTGGCGCCGTATATTATATTCCTTAAATACCGAAACTTGTTGCAAACACGCCAAGCACAAAGGTTTCCCGTGCGTCTCCGTAAATAAATAGGACGTAGAAATAGGACACTCTTTAGCTACTTTTCTCTGTTTTGATAACGACATTTTGGCTAATGAGGGCGTAGCGGGGAGGTAGAGAACGGGGTAGAAATAACGTCATAACAAGCAGCAGGTGGTGCATTGATAACGTCTGCTGATTGGTCCGTCTCAGTGATGCGGATTGTCTTCTACTCTGACCAAAATAGTGCGCCCCCTAGCGGAAAATTCTCGAATTGCATTTAATAAAAAAAAATTTAATCCTTGTCTTTTATGCATTTTTTCACTTTCAAATTATTCTGCGGGCCTGGTCGAACCCCCTTGCGGGCCGGTTCCGGCCCGCGGGCCGTATGTTTGACACCCCTGTGATAGACATTCAAATACGTCCAATTATTTTAATTCCATTGTGCACTGCATTGAAATTTGGATTTTCAACAAAGATGTATGATGTTGAATTTTTTGGCAACATACCAATATTGTTTTCACCTTAGTGGTTAGAATTTTGTGGAGAAACTGTGCGTGTCACTCATAACTGCTAATAAAGGCCCCCGTTCCATTGGGTAGGATATTAGGCAGGAAGTTATCTTTTGATCCTCCAGGTAGATGTGTTTGAGGCAAGAAAAACAGGATAAGTGCAAGGACAAGAGCCAAATTGTGATGGCCAGATAAGTGGGTCACAGCATCTCTGTAACTGCAACTCTTGTGGGGTGTTTCCTGTCTGCAGTGTTCAATGCCATGCAGTAAGCCGTCCAAAATAGAAAACTGTTGAACCTACGACAAGGTCATCGATGGCCAAGGCTCACTGATGTCTGTTGAAAACTGCTGGCCTTTGCAGTCTGAATCAGCTGTAGAGCTGAAAACAGTGAACGTTTACGTTAGCTCTGGTTTAAAGGTGTCAGAATAAACAACACATTATTGTTCAGGCTCTATCCCTATCAATGTGTCTTTACTGACCCCTGTCCACAGCTGAATTCACTCTTAAGAGGCATGTGAATATCAGAACTGGATAAAAAAAACATTTTAAGAAGGGGTTCAGGTCTACCACATCATATTTCTTTTACATCATATAGATGGAAAGGTGTTTGTGTAAGAGCTGGCACGAGGAAGATAAGCCACTGGAGACGGTGTGATGCTTTGAACAATGTCCTGCTGGAAAAGCATCTGTCCTGCTACTTTGGAACGTAACCTATGTAACCATTGTGCCCAAGTCACTATCAAATCTCAATAGGTTAGGAATGGTTCGGGGATCAAAAAAATGAGTTGAGGTATCAATCAAAATGAGTAATGATGGGATGAACAAGACCAATCCATGCTGGTCCCCCCTAAAAACAACAAGACTTAAGGAAACACTGCTTGCATCTTTGTGTCGGATACTACACCACACCCTCTGGTGAGCAGGCTGTCAGACTGTTATGGCCGATAGTGTAAATTACAATACATTTTTTCAAAAAAACAATAAAGATGTATCCACCCCAGAGATTTAGATTGTTAATAAAACACGAAGTGTTTCGGGAAACTATTTCTTCCAATACGTCACATTGAAAGATGAATCTCAGGCTGTCAATCACCAGTTGTTACCCTGCAAATGATGTGTGTGTGCCTACCTCTTAAAATTCAATTATCCTTAATGAGGTCAGAGGAAAACTCAGCAAATTCAAGGGCAAGTTCACCAACTACCTATATTATTTAAATATACACATTATATTATCATAGTTACAGTGAATGCTATTTAATATACACAAAGGCATATCAATGTATTGAGCACTGTTATTCATGTTTCAAACACAGCAACAGATTTGTTGAATGTTGCTTTTTACTGCATTACCTTGTTTTGAACAACATAATCAATAAATTGGCTCAAATTTATGGACATTTTGAAATATATTGAATGGCTTGACACAGTCGATTTATGAACAAAGTGCATTACCACTAGTATTTGAGGAGCCTCATGTTGTCAGGAGTGTGGGCCTTCATTGCTGCAGATATATCGCCATCATCATTTGGCGGCAAATTTTGATCAAATTAATACTCCAGATTTTATAGGTATCATAACATCAATAAACAACCAATTAAATATGCTGTTGTTCAAAGGATATTTTCTGAAATATAATTGTACCATAATATTTTGAACAAGCTGTACATTTTTGGGGGACTCTTCTTCATTGTTGTTAATACTTGCAGTGTTTCCCATTGACTTGCATCAACTATGATGCAAATGCAATTGTAGCTGCACACTGGGGATCCTCAGTTTAAGAAACAAAGCCTATCAGTCAAAGCGTTCGTCTGTTTTTGTCAGCTCTAATGGCGCCACCTCTTGGTAAAATTTAAGAATCACAGAAAGTGAAGAAAAAAATTGGGTTAAACATCAAGGGGAGATGAAAAATAAGGGAATTAAGAGTAATTTATGGTCCAGTGTCCTTTATATGTGGAAGAAATGACAGCAGTGGAAGTTTCTCCACCGCCTCTCAGAGGTTTGTGGTCTTCATCAGCTGCATAGATATAATTGTCATAAAAAAACAAAAAACAAAAGCAAAAAAAAAAAGCACACAAGCATCACAGAAATTTGTGCTTAACATTCAACCCATCACTGAGGAACATGAGGATTGGGCAGCCATCGAGCAGCGCCCAAGGAGCAGTTTCTTGCTCTACAACATTTCAACAGATTAGGTGGAGCTCAGAAATCTTCTTAGGAGCTTTTAGTTCTGAGGCAAGCGCTCGACCACCTGAGCCACGCACTTCACAAAGATGTGAGAGTGACTCTACTGCTGACCCTCTGGTTATTAAATGTCTTTATTTTCATTTTCATTTCTTCTCTGTGAATCTTTTTTATTGTTATGAATACAAGTTCGTGTTGAATAATTTTTCAGTTAAGTGTGTCCCACAAGCTGACTTCTGTCTTAAATTTAATAAAACCAAAATGATAAAAAAATCTATTGAAGATTAATTCAATCTCAAGAAGGTCCTCTTAAGCCTGCTACTATTTCAGCCTCTTATTATATACAGAGACACTGTTTACGATTAACACACAATACCTACTTCATACAGACTCAAACAGTCACAACACACACACAGAGGCATGTATTTGCACATGTGCACACACACACACACACACCAAAACATCTAACATGTGCTGTCCCTCTGATAGACTCATTCATGATCCTATCCATCCTTGTCACTCCCAAAGAGAACATCAGCATCTTCATCCCTGCTGCTGTCAGCTCTTCTGTTCAATGTCACTGTCTTTTACACCTTTCTTTTCATTCATATTCTTTTATCAGATAATACCCCTGACACTTTTCTCCAGCCAGTCCAACCTGCTTGAACCTGTTTCTTGAAACACTTACACTTACATATTGGTCCTGTCACAGCAATATAATGTGAAAAAAATTAAATTATATATACAGTGTATATCTATATCATCATTCACACATCATACACCTCCCCGAAAAAGAAATTCGACTATTTCTCTCTATGACCTCTGGATGTCACTGTTCACTCATGAAAAATCTTGTGGTGGTTTTCCTTTCAATGAGCCCTCCTTTTTCCCCCCAATTCCATTAAATCAGGATATTTAATAATTCACAGCTAGAGTCATTATTTAGTTAATTTACAACTATTTTATTCAACATCTATTAATAATGCATCAATTGTATCAATTCCAAAATAGACTCTATAAGCAGATGCAGCAAATGTTTAACTCGTATATAAATCTTCTGCTTGTTACTGAAAGAGCTTTTTTTATATTAAAAGTACCAACAGTTCAAATGAAGCTTGTTGTTTTTTTTTTAATAAAGACATCTGTAATAACAGGTAATATCCTCCTCAAATGTAACCGCTGTATAGTGTTGAAGCAAAACACGATGGAAGGTATTTTTACCGAACTTCACACTCATCATTTATGCATCGTGAAAGCAGTTCACACAAAGCCCAAAGTATGTCCAAAGCAAATAATTCTGCCTTACTTGTCGTAAAAATGTACTATTGACATGATAAAGAGCTGAAAATAGTAAAAGCCATGCTTGAGAAAATCAAAAGTCTGTTAAAGAGCAGTTATTTACAGTCTTGCCAGCACTTCACCGGGGTTGATGGGCACAAGATAAAGTCATGACATGTTCACTAAGGTCGATTGCTGTGGCGTCTGTATGTACTCAGATATCGGGAGGGCTTCTAACCCCCTTAATTAAATACCACACTCATCCAATCTCACTTCCTAAAGTCGACTAGACTCCAAATAAAGCCTTTTCTTTCGGCTGACAGATCAAATTCCAGTGAATAAACAAGCAAAAATCACAGAGAGCCTTAAATGAACAACTGTGTCGTTGCGCTAAGAGGACGGCAAAAAAACACAGCTCTTAATCTGATGGAGAAAGATCTCTCCGGGCTTTATCTTTGACTTCGATGACTCAAGAGCTGAGGTAATTACCTTGGTCAGAGAGGTCGTTGTGGAACGTAATGGAAAAGTAAGTGTGAGGAGAGTTGAACTCGGTTACATCTAACCAAGCCTGAGCAAGGACACTGAAAGAAATTGCAAGTCTGAAGAGAATGTGTCAGCTTTGTGATCGTGTTAAATCAGTCAGTGAAGGAGTAGAACACGGAAGCTGCAGCATTTTGTTGTTCAATTACTGTGACCTAGATGTGTGACAATCAAAATTTGTGTAATTGCTTTAAAATTAAATCCCGACTAACATGGAGATACTTTGATTTCAAGTGTTGGTAGTTTCTCCCGCAGAAACAGGTTGTTACAGAATTCCCTACGGAGACGAGAAAACAGTGGATTGTCAAAGTGTGGCAGCAGGATACTTGAGCTTTATTTAGTTATATGCCTTTTTTTATTCACCAGGGGATTGGGTGCAACGTTGATTGTTCACAGCCTCAACATTAAAAAAATAGAGGCCTCTGTGATGTTGCCACGGAAACACACATTGTGCTTTTGATGACAGCCTCTGCTCACATCTTTTGGGTGATCATTTGCAGCCGTAATCCGACCTACAATTCAATCCCTATCCACCTTCATCTACATATGTTTTACCCATTTAATCTGTAAGATGGGGAAATATTGTCATCCGCATGTTTACCCATGATAATGAGGTTGTAGTGAGTGCGTTTGCATGCGCAAGGTGTTGTGCTGTCTGACAATGCATGTGCTACGCATGTTTGCACGTATGTATCAACACGGGCTTCCGCCGCTCGGTGTTATGTCCTCGTTCTGCACGGGTGATGATCCTTCAGCTGACCATCACCTCTCTTCCAGCTCCCATGTGGCTTTAGTCATAAAGCAGAGAAGAGGATTGGTTGAAATGACACAAACAACTTGGTATTTCCATCACGTTTATCAGTTATGGAGTTGCTTTCATTTTCAGCTCATATTTGTATTGCCTTAGGCAGTAACCCAGACTAATACCTAGTGGCAGTCAGGACTCAGATAGTTGTACATCATCGACATATTAATGTCTCTACTCAATTACGGTGAGAGTGCATGTTTGTGAAATATTATTCAGCCTAATAGCCCAGGTTTCCTTCTGCCATTCATAATCAATATTTCATCTGGATATGCATGGATATTGGAACATATGCATGTATACGATTTTTACCAGTTATTTCCGCATAACAAATTAGCCTGCACTACAAATCTAATTGTCCATTCTGATGAGAAATAAAAAGACACAGAACAAAAAATGACTATTCGTGTCTGTATGCACTTGAGCATGTGTGGCTATGTGTGAGTCAATAAATCATCTCAGGGTCTTCAAAAATAGAGGCAGTTTTTCATTTTAACACATTACCAACCTATTAAATCTTTTGGAAATTGGCACCTAGTGCACTCTTAAAAGCTCAATGTGTTCATCCGCGCGCTGAGCCTAACAGGCTTTATTTACAGTTACCTCGAGGCATATATGTGTTTGTGTGGTCTCTTAAAATCCCCAATTCAGTAAATAATGTTAGCTCCCTGTGGAAAAAGACACATATTGCCATGACATCACAGATTATCTATAGCCTTATAATTCTGGACTCCCAAACACACATAAATTCACAGGAAATATATGCCATTTCAAACATGTCTTTTTTTTTTTTTTTTTTTTTTTTTTGCTTGCAACAATATTTTTTCGAGGTTATTTTGACCTGCTTCAAAGATAGACAATTCCAGCTGTGGGCAACCTTGGTATAACCCTAAATACTTAGCATCCACATGTTTGGAGGTTGTTTTGGGGGCCTTGGATTTTAGCAAGACTTCAAAGAATAATGGGATAATTACTGCACTTACTACCGGAGGCAAAGCAAATGGGAGATACATACTGAGACCGAGTGAGAAAGTGAGCGAGACAGAGTAATAACCGCTCAAAATAGACATAGGGCATCAGATCTATTATCATCAACTTTAATGCAGACATTTCTCCTCATTTTATTTATTTAATGGTATTTTTCTGAATGCAACACTGTGGAGCTGTCTGTAAATGTCTATTTTTACGAGCATGAAGTGCCCAACACAGGTAACAAAACAGCTGGTGCAAGCATGGCTGATAACAGCATGCTCACACTGATTAAATTGCAATCGATTTCTGCAAAATGTCAGGAAACCAAAGGGTCTAGTGCCATTTGATGTGCTCCAGATGAGAAGTGAAGGTAAGGGTCTGTTATCCTTCATATGTCACAGAATCTGGAGAATGACAGGTTGGTTATAGGGGTTTAATTGCCATTCACACTTGTCCGGAGTCGCCCAGGCAATGCCCAGTTAATGTGAGTCAAGAGGCATTGAAAGAAAGCTGTTGCATTTACTAACCAGGATGGATTTTGGGGTGGGGTGGGGAGGGGGTGGAGGGTGTTCTTATATAGCCTTACAAATGTCTGGAAAGTGACGGGTGGCTTCAAAAGAATAAAGAACAGAAAACAATGACTTGAGTAAACACAAATCAGAGTTTAACAACACCATGGAAGGAAGGAGCAAAATAAATCGCAAGCTGGTAAAAACAGTATTCAGCGGCTAAAGACTTCATAATAAAAATAAAGCACTACCAGAACTGAATGAATAAAAGCAATTATAAAAAGCCTGCCTGCACACTTTGGATATCTTAAGGAGCTATTTATACAATGCATACGGCGGTTTTATCAGCAGAGATAGGATCACAAGGATAATAAAATAACTCATTAACAAAGACGAATGGAATCATAAAGGCGGGGCAAAACGCAAAACAAGTGACCTAAAATATCTGTTTGACAAAAACCATAAGTACTAATTAGCTCAGTAATTGACCAAGCCACAGATGGCCTTGGTCAACCTGCTCAGTTTAAGATTTTCGAATACATGAGATGATTATTCTTTTGGATTATCTAAATGGCTCCGCAAAAGAAAGTCATTAATCAAAGTCACCCTCCGGTCAGAAAATAGCACCATAGAAAATATCTTCAACATTCTCATTTCAGCTCAGAGATTTCTGGCAAATGTCATGAATGACTGGCCCCACTCCAAACCCATTAATGATGTGATGATTGAACTCTCATTCACAGAATAACCCTGGACACTTAAAATGTCATATCAGGTTTGTCACCAAAGATTATTCTGACAGACCAAGGTCACATTGTCAAGATATAGTCTTGAATACGACCGCCGTTTATTTGACTGTGTTTGACTATGACGCCGTTAGTGGCAGGTAGACAGCAGTTGCACACACATACCTTGGAAACTCTGAGCTTGAATCATTTGACCATACATAATAATTTCCAGGGCACATTGAGTTGTCTGGGAAACAAAACCTGACTGATGCTGAATGTCGGTCCATTAACCACTGTCACACAAAATAATTTTGATATATACTTGTATAGGTTTCTAAAATTCAATTCAACAGTATCACGGTGTAGACAAAGAATATATTTTCCTTGATGTCATCATTTTTATGGCCACCCATTTTTCCTGATAAGTTCTCTCTGCCTCTACGTACAACGCTGTTCCTCACTCACGTCAAACACTTTTCTTTGTATCTCACCCCCCTTTAAATTGACAGGGAGATTCTCCAGAATTTCTGCATGAAGCATGACTAATAAACAAAATGGAATTTTGTTGTTTCCCTGCTTTTGTTCAACTCCACGAGGGGGAGAAAATGCAACCATCCAGAATAGAGTGGGCCTGGTTTTCAAGATGGATTATTTCACCGTGGCTGATTCTTCCAAACTCTTGACCTCTCTACCACACATTTTCTTGACCGCATGACATTTCACCATCAAGGTCACAGGCAAGCGGCCAGGCAGAGAAACAACATTGCATTTTAGAGCATTCAAATGCAGTTCTAATCCTTTCTCAAGATGACAGTGGAAAAGGATCACGTATGACAGAGACTTTATAATGGATTGGGGGGGGGAGAAAAAAAAAAAGATGACGAGAGCCCAGGCAATCACTCCAGCCTCTGGTGCAAGAACTAAATCCCAAAAGGAAACTCCTCATAAACATTCAATTTGTTCATAGCGGCTCAAAATGCGTTCCGTTTTTCATTTATTGTACCTTTGGTGCATATCCAGTGGGGCTCCCTGGTAGCGCTTCAACCAATCAAATAACTTGGATATCGGTCTGCGACTTCAAACATGTTGGCCCTAAATTCCATCCATTTGACAAGCTCTCAGATGAATTTAATTTAGATAAATTGTGCGGTGAGTTAATTGTATATTAATTTAATGTGATACAATCTGTGGCGCAATTTTCCTTGATTTGGCCCTCGGGTGTCAATTTCATATTGTTACTTGTACAGGGGAAGGGAATAAAAACACACATACCTTCACAAATGTCATTAAACCCCGCACGAAACTCCGGCTATCACGGTTCTTCCAGCAGGAAGAGACACATACCTTGAGCCAGGGAAAGCGTTTGAAAGATTCCATCGGAGAACTTTTTTCTTTTTTTTATCAACAGTTAAATACTGTTGCTTGAAAAATGACTTATTTTCAAGGTTATAATATTCTGAATGATTACGGCTGGGTTGTTTTTTCTGGGTCAATGTGTCCTTTGCAAAGGAGCTCAGATGAAAATTGGTATGACAGGATGTATTGCATCACAATATACTATACGCTCACCGCTGCTTTGCCTTGGAACCTTTTTGCACAGGTGCTTTTACCTTCGCTGTTTTTCCTCTTTCTTTTAATCTCGCTGAAATACATGTCTGTCTAAGGGCAGACCGGCAGCAGTTGGGCCGCATTCTCCTTTTGGCAGGATTGTTTTTGGAGACGCAAATTGTAATTAAACTGAAGCAACTTTGTTTAGCTGTCAAAGTGTTTGTGCAGCTGATGACGCTGGTGCAAAACACCATTTTAAGATGCTTCATTTTACTATGACAATTTCTAAAATGCCAGATGAACAGAAGACATGCTTCATCACTCTGAAGTCCTGGTGTCGTTATCTATTTTGCTGCGTTTCAGCTTTAAAACAAACAAAAAAATGGATTCTTACGCTTCAGCAGAAAAGTGTTGACGGTGAATGATCCAAATGACTTATGACTTAACATTTGATAAGAACGTCTGTCACCTAGTTATTTAATTATCTTTCCGCACGCTGGCAAAATGCCCCTAATGACACAATTTTAAAATTCAGGTCAACACTGAGACCTTTTCAAGTCTCTAATCAACATAGATGTGACACCATGCATGCTCAGAGCATTCTGACTTTAATTATGGACTATTACTATCATTGTGGAAAGAACACAGAGGTCAATAGAAAGTCTCAAATTGACCATTAAAATGCATTTCTTCCCCTCTGTCAGCTTAAACTAATATTCTACCCAACTTTTTAGCTGAATGTAGGGCGAGTGGAGTCAAACTATAAAGTCCAGAGCATTGCAATGGTCAGTGGTGAAATGACATGTATGTCATTCAAATGAGAGAACTTGCATTCTATCAAAAGGGTATTTTACTACTTTCACAGGCTTGCATGCAATTAAAAAAGAATTTATAATTTTGGTTTTCTTGTCAGTGTTTACGGTGATGATGCACAGGATTGAGTAGAGAGATATGATAGCAGTGTGTGCAATTAGAGTCATACCCATGCGTGAGCTGAAAATGGGTGATTTCCCAGGGGGTTGTTCTAATCCATTCAAGTACCATGGCACCTTGTCATGCACTTCTTTAAACAAATGGTATTTTTATCCCAATGAAAGGTCACAGTATTAACACGTATTTCGTCTGCTGCCAAATCTGTTTGTGTTGGCATTACTTCTTAAAACATTGCCGATTGTTCTGCATAGTCAATTTACTATATATATATATTTGTACTTTAGCTGTCATTGGTAAACCGATTAGCTTCGGTTGTAGCAAAATGCGCAACCTGTTTGGAGATTCATTCTCCAATAACCCAATCAACCCTTATTTTTGGATCAATGTGCAGGATAAATTCGCATATACCTTTAATGAAACATATAGACAAAAATTGTCATTATGAGGTTAACAGGCTTGGCTTCCTGGGATATGTACCCGACTAGCACTGCTTTATGGTTAACCTACTTTCTCTATATCAAAGAGGGAGGGGGTAGCTGGCAGCTGCTTCTCTTACTTTTATGCCAACTCTTCTGTCTGTGGGTGAAGCACCATAGGTGTAGAAGGATATTCTCCGAAACGGTTTATTTAAGACTGCACTGCTTCTCATTAGAGGTACCTATTCTAACCAGAATGCAGTTAAAAGGAGGATCAGTCAAGGCTCAACTTGGACTTCAAGCCAGTTGTTGCACCTTGTTCACCTGCACTAAATTCTGCACGAGATCAGTGGCATAAAAATAATAAGAAGAACGTTTCGACAGACTAATGTAGCCAAAAAAAAGCCAATTACTGTGTACACAACACTACAGCACAAAACTCTTTGATACTGGATAGATAATTAAGGACAATGGAGGAAACATTGACATAGGGGTAATTTGAGTCTTTCTGGTAATTTAGAGCGCAAAAAGGCATAAAATAATTATTGGGATGTTGTCCATTTCCTCACAATTCCCACAAACACATACACAGTCTGTGAAAGGTAATGCATTCAGATGAAATGTTGTCAAGGTTTGTTTACTGTTTGTGTTGTAATATGTGATGGTCTGACATCCTGGACACACCCATTTAGACATTTAGAGAGGTTTAATATAACAGAGTAAGTAACCACATAATCCTATGACAGTGAACCTTCTGCAGGAAAATGTAAATGCTCTGAATTTAAATATGAATTCAATTTGCTTACAAATGCAGTCTTTCTAATGACCAAGTGAGCATTTTTGATTGCAAAGAGGTTTTGTCATTAGTGTTCTTTTCCATTGCAAGTACATAAACATGTGGATGACTCATTTAAATGGAGAGAAATCACTGTCTTCCAGTAGTGCAGCCAAGTTAAATATATTTTCAGTACAAAGCACCTCATCCGGGGCTACTCAATTCACTTTATGGAAATGCATAAGTTCACAGGCGGCAGTTAGTAAAAACACTGAACAACCAAAAAGTATGTAAAATAATATAGTAGCACACAATAGATGTAAAACAAGTACAAAAAGAAGAGTAGTCTGAGGAATGGGCAGCAAAGACGCGACACCTGGGATTGAATTAACGTCCTGAGCCAGCCAACCTGAGAATGTCTCATACTGGCTGAGGAGATAAGTCATTATAAGCCCATCAATCATTTATGAGCAATTAGTTCAAAAATGATGGTAAATTGTCACTGATGGAAAACACGGGTCGTGTAGCAGAAACCACAGAAAAAGAAGTAGCCTCTTTGCTTGAGTTTAAAAGGAGCTCCATACAAAGGCTTTGTGAAATCCTTATCCTCGCAGTTAATCTAATAAACACAAGGGACATTCTGTGCGCGCAATTCACAAAGATTGTCAGCTTGCGCCTCCGTGATACTTATCGCACATTGAGCATTTGTATTAATATAGAGTCATTCCACCCTAAATGAGCTTGATTCAATTTACCGTCCACATTAGATTCTAAAATGTCCGAGCACGATTCTATACTTTGTCAGTCCGTGCCCGTATATTTTTTATTTTGAATATTTCATCCAGTTTGCGACGGCGGACAAACTTGATATTTTTGAGACAGAAAGAGGATTTTCGAACATCACACTATGTCAGAATTTCAGTCATTGGCCCACTTTGTCACTATGAAGGCACGTAGGGGACTATTTTTTGCCCAATTCAAATTGAGAAAAGTGTGTCATGACCCAGTAACACATGGTGAAACCTGTGTGAAGTCCTGCCGGATCACTCCCCCATGCTATATCTTTTCTTGGCATTTAACATTATTTATGATTGACAGGCTGGCATGCATTTGAACCCGTCCCACAGGAGCGTGTCAAAAGACCTTTTAAACAGGAACTCAAAATGAAATGTTCATGTAGTCGGGAATATTCTGTCAGAGGAGGTCAATAAAAGGATGTTGATTCATGTAGGTTTGAATGACAACCCAATGCAGTCAACAGTGTCATACTCCATTAAAAACAGGAGCAGAACAATATTTAAAGAAATGAGTTGGGATACATCCTCCCAGACTGGCCTGTTGACACTGTCTGCGGTTACAGGGGATAAATAAATTGTAAAAATGAAATTACTTTCCCACATGCACATCATTACTGAGCTACTTTGAATCAAAATTACGGGACAGGTTGGGAAGAAAAAAATGAAGTTTTACATTTACAAACAGTGCTCACTGGAAATGTAACAGCGTTAATCCATTTGGTTTCTGCTTGTGGATTAAGTGTGTTTTCCTCAGGTTCAGAATCAGCTCCTTTGCCCACCGTGAGCCAGTGCATTATGACGGCTCTCATTTCTTTCTCAAGGACACTGACACCTTGTGCAAGCTGCTGCCCAAGGACACGACGGTACAACTGACAGACAGATCACAACTCCCTGGTTCATTCATGAAGAACCCGTCCTTTGATACGTCCCTGATATTTTACATTTTCAACCAGGTAAAATGAATCATTAAAATGTGGATATTATTTTCCCATGATTACAGAATGTTCTTTAAAATCTGCTAATTAAGTACAGCATGAACTGTATCATTGGCTATTTACTTGGGATTTTCTTCTCATCCCAGTAACTTCAGTCAGCCAGGACCGAATTTTTACATAGCCCAATTACTTTGGATTAACATTAGAAGGGTAGATGGGGGAATGAATTATTCAGTCATCGTCCCAGCAGCCACAGTTTGAACCAACAACATTAAAATGGGATCTTTTATGAACCTAGATATAAAAGACTTGCCAAAGTCCAGCACACAGAAGCCATTAGTTGACTTCACAGCAGTGCAGGTAGATTTGATGCCCGTGCAGGTGGCTCATGTGCTCCTTCGCATTTCTGCCGTTGTTCTAATTCCAAGTTATACTTTAGGGGAAAATGTTTCCTTCTATTATGCCGGCATTTCTTATCGCTCAAACAAGTTTCACATAATCCCGCAAACAGTATACGGAGTCTCAGGCAACGGCCAGCTGTAAACATGAGGTAGCGGTTAGCTTGGCAGAGGCTGCACAAACGTCTATAAAAGAGCAGCCTGTCGATTTTATATCGCTCTCGTTCTTTTTTTCTTTTTTTCCAAGATATGTGTTAATAGGGGGGACCTGTCATGCGAGACAACCCGGAGATTGTTTTGCCCAGATGGGCACTAAAAATGAAACACTTGACATTCAACATGTGAAAAAGCAAGACACAAGCTGATTTAGGATTCAATACCATCTGTGTTATGTGCAACCTACACGTGTGACTTAATTAGAGGGTAGCTGCTTGATAACCATGGAATGACCGACTCTTATTTGGTAACACAACCTTTAAAATTCATTTTGAGATTCAAATGCTATTTCATCCTTTTAGTGTTATTTCTGCCTCACAGCAAGAAGGCCCCTGGTTCGATCCCAACAGGGGGCCTTTTTTTACATGGCTTTTGCTGCTTTTTGCATGTCCTACCCGTGTCTGCGTGGGTATCCACTGGCTTCTAGAGTTTCCTCCCACAGTCCAACAACACGTATTTGGCTAATTGGAAGCCGGTAGCCCCACTGCGCCCCTCATTACAGAAGAAATGAGTGAATATGTGATCTTTATTTAATTTGTTTCCCATCTTTTCTCAGTTGTACAGAACTTTAGTGGTAAGTGCTGTTATAAAATATAAAAACAACAGCAATAATAATCCATCTATCCTTTATCTACCACTTTTCCCTCGCCTAGGGTAGCAGGGACGCTAGAGAATATCCCAGCTGTCACTGGGTGAGAGACTGGTTGCCAGTTGATCGCGGGGGCACATATGGAGACAGATAGCCACTCACTCTCTAATTCACACATCTGTGCAATTTTTTTCCATTTATTGCAGTTCACCTCCTGGATGTTTTGGACAGCGGAATTAAACCGGAGGAAACCCATGCAGACACGGGGAGAACATTCCCACGACACAGCAAGGGCCCCTGTGGGAATCGAACCAGGGTGCCGTGAGGTGGAAGCGCTAGGCGCCACACAAACGGGCAATTCTGTTTTATAATAGTTTCCACCCCAGCCTGTTTGAGCGTCATGATCAGCCAAGCTGTCCCAACTCCTTTAAGCGTCTAGGAGTTGAAATGACTTACACAATCAGTCAAGCACTTCCTCAAAAGGGTAGAAAAGACAAAATTAAGCGTTTTGGAACTTTCTACTCAACTTTTTTTTTACATTAAATTGACTGTGTCCAAATACTTTTCTGAGAGTTGAGTTCATAAAACATATGGTCCAATGAAGCCCTCTGCTATGGCGGCTAAAACATCCTGCAGGATCTGCTCTTCTGCACCTTTACCTTATAGTCCATCTATCTGCCACGCAGTTCTTCTTTTTTTTTTTTTTTAAATCACAAATTGAGTTGGAATTGTTTCTCAAGTCCTGGTCATTTTCAGAAAACTCTAGAAAAATGATTAATTAATGCAGACATAAATGTAGGTGTGGATTTTGGTTTGTGGTCAATGGCATCTAAGAGGACACGCGGGAAAGAGAAGCAAAGAAGTGAACAGCGAGTTCACGTACCAGGCATATAACAAAGAGAAGATTTTAACTGTATCTTCCTTCGATTTCTATGAGCGGTGCACTTTGAGATTGCTGGGAGGAGACTCGTGACCCCACCCTGCAGCTTCCAGGGTGTCTGGACAGACAGGCAAAAATATGAGAATAGAAAGGGTAAAGGCAGCGATGCTCACTACTTTTATTAAAGCATCTCCTGACCTCTCAGTTTGTGTTGACTTCGGTGACTCATTGTATTCCAGCCAGACAGCATTATGACTTAATGATGAATTAAACAGCAGTTCTAATGTGAAAAATGTTACTACTCCTCCACCCTGTTATCAGGGATTGGTGCTCTAGACCCGCTTGGGAAGATATGAAATGTCGGAAAATACAATAGACGTGAACAACTGAAGCCAGACATTACCAAACATGTTGCCAATAAACCTCGAATGTCATGGCACATTTTTATTCAAACATTTCTGAGCACTTCTTTCCTTAAGCTGCATTGGCAGAAGTGGATATGCAATGATCCTAAGTTAATTGTAATTCTAGGAAGAACCCTGATACAAGACAAATAAAAATGGTATTTTAACCTGAGTGAAATGTTTCATCAGGAGTTTTTGAAGAGGAGATGAAGTGCTGGCAGAATGTGTGAAGAGGCGAAGATCCTGAGAGACTGCTGGGATGTTTTCATGAAATTATTTTTGGATATTGCAAATAAATAGGCACCATTTAGACGGTGGATTGCGAGGTCAAATGGTCTGTTGTGGATTGATGAGAAACTAATGAATTTGATGACCCAGTGTAATGATGCAAATAAGAAAGGAAAAAAAAAAATCATCCACTAGAATATAATTTTAAAGAAATGCTATGATTGTAAGACGGGAAAAAGGCCTGAGACTAATGAGGTTAAGAATGACTGGAATGAACTTTTAACCCTTATTCAAACTACCATGTACATTTATTACAATTAAATCATCAGTGCAATCCCAAATGATCCATTTTATATCTTTGCAATTATTATTGGCCTCAATTCATATATCTCTTCTAAGAGGAATACCATTTTTGGGCATTACATGCATGCATTTATATCACCAATTATACATCATACCTGCATTGTTGTACTTTCCACATCTAAAATGACTGTATGTTCTTTTAATCCTTTTGAAAAACTATCTGAATTATTAATATCATGCCTCATCGACATAAATCCCTATGTCTGCTTGCTTTAATTCTCAAGCAGTTCTCTGAAAATTCAGTTTTTCTGTTGCGGTAAGTTCACATGTAGTGTATATGATGTTAGTTTACATATATACATACTTATATGTATACATATATACATTCATGAATAAACATGTGCGCATGTGACAGATTGCACCTGTTTGCTGCGTAAAATTGTAACCCAAATGATCAGTATGACTGTATCTACCTCTTTAACTGAAACAGAAGGTGTATTTATTGCCAATCCCCAGGACATCTCTAATTACTTTAATGACTTCTTTACAGGCAAGGTGGACAAATTGGGATACACGATGAGCGTAATATCTACACCATTATGTCATATATTTAATAAGAGTTTAGAGTATGGTGTGCGCCCAGGGATTTGGGCAAAGGCAAAGGTTACAAGGACATGACTGTAGATATGGTTTCAGAGGCCCCGGTGGTCATTAGTATGCTCTCATTGGTGAACAAATATTGGAAAGAAAAATACAAGTATTTTCAAATAGAAGATCATTTTTTTTCTCTCAAAGTTTCATGCAGGTGATATGAAATAGGGTATTTCTCAAAGCAGTGTTGGCATAAACGAGTGATGATCCACTGAAGCACATGGATGATTAGAAGTCAGTGAGGGATGTGATAGTGGACTTCGATGCTGCTTTTAATATCATCACCAGCTATCTGTTTTATACCAAATTGACATCTTTTAAATTCTTCGATATGCCCTGTGTGGAGAGTTACCTGGCAGAGAAAGTTTTTTTTGGCAGCAATTCGTTACAGTTTGAGGTTCCTTGAGGGCATTGCTTTGAATACACCATATCCTCTGCCACTGGTGTTGCATAAACTGAAAAACAAAGTTAACATCAAAACCTCACTGTTGAATCAAACTGAGGTGATAGCAGTGGCTAAATAGGTGAGGAGACACAAAGTAGTGCTGCACATCTCCAAAAACCCAATGTATCAGGAATTTATCAGTTTCAGAGAAATCAGGTTTGAGAGAACAAAAACAAAATCTTGGTACAATGTTGGACGCTAAATGGATGATATTGTGACAATAATGTAATCTATCCGAATTTCTACAAATTATTCTTTATTGATTTTGCTCTAATGCACAGTGGTTATCACATGTTGATTCTTAGGAAACAACCAACCAAAAAAAAAAAAAAATTAGAATTAACTGATTTGAACCAGTTTGTTTCAAAAGGGAAAGAAAAACTTGCCAAAAAATATTTGACATTCTTAAAATTATCATTGGGAAAGCAAAAGCGAAATAAATTAACAAATAATGAGGAAATAAAAACAAATGAAAATATTGTGAGTAACTGATACGTTGCTACAGTGAAAAACCTCTCAAATCAGAAAGAAATTACCAAATAGTAATTGATATTTCCTGCCACTTCCACACAGTGTAATGATATTCCACCTAATACACCTTCAATAAAATGTTTTCTTCTTCACTAATTTCATTACTTTACATTTCTCTTCAGCGAAGATGTCTTTATTACGTAGTTAATGTTATGTAGAATGGAGATAAAACTAATACCGACTGGCCACAGACTGCAGGACCTTCAAGTGCCCTTTTTATTAGTTATTGGAAAAACAGTTTGCAGAGCACTACAAAAAATTAGGCGTAAATACAACAACACCGAGGATGATGACGGCGACGATGACGACAACAACAACAACAAAACAGCCACAAAGCCATGATTAATGTGGTAGAAATTTAAAATTACACACACGTACATAATGTATGGTATGTGCAGTATCAAGGCATTTTTTTGTACCAGACTGAAATGTTTTCACCAGTGTTATGGACAATTATAATAGCATGATACTTATCAGTAGTATTATCTTACTGTGCTCTGTGGCCACAAAATGTGAAAGTAACATTACAGGTGACAAGAGGCAGAGTTGTGTGGCTTTAAAAGCTGCTTTAGCAACAGATGGTGCCACCTGCTAACACATTAACAGAAAAGAATATGTCTGCTGAGCACGCTGTGAAGTGTTAGCAGTCAAGTTAAATTTAAACCATCCCTTCCCATCCCTGTTGTGACTCCTGATTCTGCACCTTGGCGCTTATATTATTGACTGTGGTTTGGGGATCAAAAGCTCTATTAAGTGGACGCTGTTGCTTGTTGATGTTTTTCTACTGTGATAAGATCGTGAAGTCCGATTTGGGAAACCTATATATCACAGGTTCAAGCTGAAAATCCATTTGTTTGTAATTTGGGCTGATTTCTGACATTAGTCTTGGCCTGTCAAGCCTAGAATGGGTCAGTGCCAAACACCTCCTGACAAATCACTAATGTGTTCTGCTTACAAAACTTTTCACTTCGAGTGAGTAAAAGAGGTGACCAAAATATCACATATCCTTTGAACTCCAGTTTATCTCCTACGCCAAAATACAACCTCAGTGTAAACTATCAAACAAAAATGTAATATCCTTGTAAAAGAAGAGTGTAGGTTATGACACATCTTTTGTATTTGATTACATTATACAAGTGGACTTTGAGAGGTGTTTTCCATATGTTAAATAAGCAAGATTCAAAGCATTTATTGTCATACTCACAGTGTGGAAACATATTTTTCACTATACAATGAAATTCTTACTTTGCTGTCCGCAGTGCATTTGGCCGGCATGCAATTGCGGAGCGAGCAAACACGTCTGCCACGGAGGGTTTGTGTGTGTGTGTGTGTGTGTGTGTGTGTGTGTGTGTGTGTGTGTTGATGTTCCATATTATATACAGTATTAAAGTATGCTCTTTCTGTTGTGAATTAATATCTTTTATGCATTTATATATTTTATCATAAATATACAATTAATGCTATGTTAGGTTTACAGGTACATGGTATCACACACCTGTTATCAGTCACCTCTTCCAAACACGACAAGCAGGAGAGCAAATATGTCAATATCTCCTTTATGCGCATATGATTAAAATGACAGTTGATTCCTTTTCACAAATTGCCCGTTAGTATCGTCTTTTATTCACCGTGTCTTGTAATGTCAAAGGCAGATTTGTCACTTTGGCTGTCAGTTTTACAGCGGTGAATATTACAGCACGAGCCAGTGAGCTTCTTGTAATTTTAATTTTTAATCAAAATGAATGGATTTTATTAATTACCGAACCGATTAAATGATAGTCATATTTACCTAAACTAATTGGATGTTATTTTAGGCTTTTAAGGGATACTTTCTTTTCCGCAAAGAAAGCAAATAGAACGGCAGCATGTTAATATTTTTGCCCCGAAGACATTCATGCTGCGTTCAGTGATGTCTCTCAGTTGAACAGAAAACAGCGCTCTCAATAGCCCACTGTTTATGTGTTGTGCTCACTGTTGTTTCTCCACCAACAGTTCTCAGCCAAGTGGAACCATCTCCCATAGCATTTGGTGGAGGTGGAAGACAAGCTCTTAATCGGCTGTGTTATTGAATTATTGAATTAAAAGCTTAAGTACTCAGGGTGAGCATGTCAATTTTTCACAACTGAATGGTGCACCACTCATTTCATTTTCATCTCAAAAGATCATTTGTGTATGTAAAATGTAGAAGAATGGCAGTATTACACAGATCATTTCTATTGTCTGTAATTCCTTTTAACCAAGACTGTCATTACTCTAAAAGACAAGTCACACTCATCTGGCGCACATGCACGTCCTTAATCTGTATTCAACTCTGGTGAACAACACGGCGCATTCTTTCTTGAGCGACTGTACAGCTGCATACTGTTAATTAGGGGAAGGGTTCGCTTCAAAGTGAAAACTTCAAAATTACGGTCGACAGGTTTTGTAACCTGTTTTACATCTTTTAGTGCTAAGGAGTTAAAGACAAGTTGAGAAGTGAGTGTTGCAGCAAATGTTCAGCCCTTTTCTACTTGACATTCTTCTCACCTGTCTTCATCCCCCGTGCTCTGCAACCCAGGGACAGATACAGATAAAATTATGTGATGTTTCTGTCTGTATTTCAATGGGATGAGTTGCTGTGACCCACGCAATCTCCCTCTCAAAGAGTATTTCAACTTATGCAGATGAGCTCATCAGAGCTGCCTGCTGAGATGAGACATGCAGGTTTGGAATTGTGTCAATACCAGCACCAAAACAAATGCAAATCAAAATCCAAATTAATGTGTTTTCCCTGAGGAGAAACTGAGTCGTACTTATAGTCAGCTCTCAGTAGATGACAGGATTCTGTTATCCAGAGCTCATGAAAAACAAGGCACTCTCAAACCGCTCGACGAGCTGGGGTACAGAAGTCAGTGTCTCCAGATGGGGAAAAGAAACTAAACCGACTGAAAACGGGGAAAAAAGGGTCATCGGTGTGATGTTTGACGGATAAAAAGTCAAAAAGAATCCCCTACGCATTTTCTGCCTTCAAAGTTTTACTGATTTAACTCCATAAACATACATCCATATTTGTACTCGTTTGTGCTAATAGGCTATATCGAGCTGATGAAGTGCAGGATTTCGATGCGGCATTACTCTGGTCGCAACGGCACATACCTGCCTTTCTCGGGGTGTGAATAATCATCAGCCACTTTTGGAAAGCAGGTTAGATTTGAAAGGAAATTAACCAATGGATGGATTGCAGCAGTTTAGGCTGTTCTAAATCTGTACCTCTGCAGACGATGGCCTTTTGTCATTGTACCTTCCTTTTCTGCATTTTCCAAAACTGATGGCCAAAGAGTGCATAAAAAGTCTTTTCTGCTCGTTAACAGATATAAAGCACTTTAACAAGCAGTAAAAAAGGCTGAGGGATTTACTGGTTATTCGGGAGTAGTCGTCTCCTTATCACTAAATAATATCAGTTGGGTTTCTGTCTCTTATAACTATTTAAGGATTCTCTCCTTTCTTGTATTTACATGTGTTTACATTTAATGCACTGCTCCTTCAGTCACTCACTGCTGCAATGACCCACTTTCCCCCACAGGGATCATTAAAATTTGATCTTATCAAAGAATGCTTTGAAAATGTCTTATAACTAGTCGTGCCTGACAGTTACTTTTTCTTTTTTTATTGGATTCGTGTCTCGTCATTTGTCGGTGGCATGTATATTTAAATAAAGCTATAATCACCAGAAGACATTAGCTGACAGCGGATGACTTTGAATTTGCATTGGCAAATTGCATTTTCTACTTTTGATGCATGCTACGAAGGACAGAGGAAGTCAACTCATCTTTGAATGAGACAGTGCCTGTATTTATTTGTTTTATTTAAATATAAATAGCTGTGTAAAATATCGATTGTGTTTTCAGTCTGAAGTTCCTCTCCGAGGATCTGGACCGCAGCTAGATAACACTTGCTGGTATACAGTATACAGTGTAGCTTGGGTTGGCACATTTGCAAAGTCACTAGTGCTTTTTGTCTTTAACACTTATGAAGCACTTTGTTGACATAAACGCGCTCCTCTCACATAAAAACACAACAACTTCAGAAGTTGTCACTGATCAAAAATAATTGCCTTCCATGCACAGTGTGTACAAATTTAATAAAATACACAACAAGTACAATCGCCCACATGTGTAAGCTCATCTTATTTTCACATAAACGGCAGAGGACAACAATAAAATTACAAATACATTCTTATAAAACTGTTTTATAGGAACCTTGAATGGTTTTATGAAAAGGGACATTCCCTGTTGCACCACCATTAACAGTTCATAAGACACTTCACTTTTGTATTTAACGTCACTGATATGTATTTCAGTTGCTGTGATTTTCGAAGATATGTTCCTTATACACTAAATGGAGACAGAAAGCTTTACTGTACAAAAGCAGACAGGACTCAATAGCTTAACAGTAGCAATTTGTTCAACAGCCTCACAAAATTGGCGCTTGAGATGTGTAAAATACAGACATCTAATTGGACAAGTACAATACACCGTGAAAACACATGAAGTCAGGTCAGCATTGATTGCCCCGCAAACCTTCACAGTAGTCAAGGACACATATTTCACCTAAACACAACAAGTCACGAAGTCAAAAAAAACGTACAAAGCAGATGGTTTTTGGTTATACAATGCGTGTCTGGACACCACTGTGGGTCTCAAAAAAAGAAGATAAAGAAAAAGAAAAAAGAAAAAAAAAAATCACCTCTTGGTCATAAATTGTGATATCATCATCACGGGCCTGGCAGGTGATGGCAATTGGGGTCATTTCGCCTGTCAGTTACCAGAATCCCGGGGGTCAAGAGTATACTCAGACCCCCCACACTCCTGGCTGATGACAGAGCTGTGAATGAGGCTGCTTGACAGGGACTTGGGCCTGAGCTCACAGGTCAGGTAGGAGGGCTCCTCCAATTCGGTGTGCAGTGGGGAGCACTGGCCATCTGGAGGGCCATAGGCACTGCTGTCTGAACCCCCTTCCCTCTCTTCTTTGAACTCTTGGTTGGCCAAGTCCAGGGGCATACCACACTTAGTGGGACTACTGGACGCAGACGGACCCTCTTGTAGCGGTGGGCTTAATGCACGCTGCGATTTTAAGTAAGGTTTGACATTGGCCACCAGGATTGTACTGTCCCGCTGTTCTTTTCCAAATGTGCTGAGGGTTTTTCTACTGCTGCTGCTGATGGTGCCATAAATCTCTGTCTCTACCATGGCATCCATTCCCACGGGGATGAAAAGGTTGGTACGATTATCGGCGCTGTCTGCTTGGCTTCCTACCCGTAACTTTGGCATCCAGCATCTGTCAGAGTGTCCCAGTGCACGACACTCATCGGTGCAGTGGACTGATTTGTCTTGTTCTGTAAAAACAGTTTAACATTCGTTATTCGATCGCGCTGGGCTTGGAATACATGCGCTGGAGGAAAATGGAGATGGTGTTCAGGGACGAGTGCCAAAAAAAGCATTCCAAACAATCACAAAATTCTTGTACGTACTTGGACTTGCTAAAGATATCTCTCAGCATTTTGTAATTCATTATCCTTCCACCCCGAAAAATAAATGAAAAAATAAAAGCAACAACAAATAATTTCGGCATTTCAAAACTGACGATGTTCTCAAGGATAAGCTTTCGCACTCCACAAAACCCCCACTGTTTATACCTGGGGACAAAAAAAGATACGCAATTTAATTTTATTTGTGTACCTTAGATGCGCAAACAAATATAAATATAAATACATGTATGAATATGAAAGGAAAGGACCCTAAGTTTACTGCTGTTTTCATCACTGTTCAATGTAAAATACAAGCGATTCAAAATATTCATGAAAGCTTTTCTGTCTGCTAACCATTACAACCTGTGTGGGTGTTTCCTGGAAAATATCATCTGGTGCAGAGGAAGTGATGTGCTTTTCATTTAGATTTACTGCAGCAGCACACAACTGTGTGATTTGCATAAGTAGAGATTCAACATTTCTAATCAGTAGCTGGTACGAAATCCTACTGGTAAAATGCTGTTAATTAGAATTTTATCCAGCCTCACTATTAAATTCTTCTCTCTGCTTACAGTATAAATTACAGGTGTCCCACCCATACTGGCATCATAACTGTGTGTTCAAAAACAACTCTGTTAAAAAATACAAATGGTGGGTGGGAGTTGGCCTCCATTAACACACACACACACACACACACACACACACACACGCACACGCACACGCACACGCACACGCACACGCACACACACGCACACACACACACACACACACACACATATATTTATAATACATATAATATGAGGAGAGATTGTACCTTTAGTTTTACCTTTAATTAGGTAAAATCCAGACAGTGCTAAATAAATAAAATACAATGACGGATGGTATTGCGATTTGTTAAACATTTCAATCATTCAGCCAAAATCTGAAATAATTATCTTCTTCCTCCGCAGTTGCTGCCCAGCTTCATTTCCACTTTCACTCGAACAACAGTCTCAAGACCTTGCAGTCTGGTCACATCTAACAACAGCTGCGGTCCAAGTCATCAATGTCCTCCACCCTGCAGCTTCTACTCCACTGCCCACCATCCTCATCCTGTTTGACCCGAGAAGCATGTTTGACACCACCTCCCACCCATAACCCCAGCAGCGCCTGTTCAACATTGGTGTTTCACTCCTGCTTTTTATCACGCATCTCTGGGAGATATTAGTTGGTTCAAAGGAGAAACACATTTCAAACTGTTATTTCCTTTAGCTAGGTTTTCCCTGGAGGTGGTGGTGGTGGTGGGAGGGGGGGGTTGGAAGACCCTTTTCTTCATTGTCCACATGATTAGGCACAATCCTCCATCACTACGGTCCTTACTTTCACAGGAAAACTGATGATGCAAACAATCGTGGATGTCACCATGTACACAATGGGAAGGGAATTTTCTTGTCCCCTTACTGTCTTAAAAGGCGGAAGCAAGAAATACTTTTTTATCTGCCATTGTTAAACAGGAGATATAACCAGTCATTTCATTTGAACTGAGACTTCTTTAGTTATGAAAATAAACTGTTTCCAGCCAGTTCTAGACAACATACAGATGAGGAGTGTTTTGTTTTGAAGCATCTAGATACTCTCAAGTTTAATTCTGCACAGGTCGACGTTTGCTCCAAACCAATCACTCCTCTTCTTCCCTGTTCCCTTACCACCCTTCTGAAGGCCAATAAAATGAACAGGAACTTTATAAGCTCATTGGCGGCAGAGATGCGATCATGCTCATCAGCTGCAAAGCACAATCCCTGCTACCTCAAATGGCATCATCTCTGGATTTCTTTTTGCCATTCTCTGGGCCGGCTGTACCTTCCTCCTTATCAGACTTCAAATAAGTCTGACTAATATGCAACAACATAAGCTCCCAATTCAAAGCTGTTTGAGTATAAACCCTCCTGCCGTCCTTCAAAGCATTCCACAACCTAGCAGCTACTCATCTCACTGACTTCCTCCAACAGTGATCCCCTCCTGCTACCTTTGTTCATCCTCAGCTGGACTCCTGACCATCTTCATCTCTCACCTGAGCATCTTTGTTGTCAGGGTTTTCAGCAGCCCTGCAGACAAACTCATGACCCCATACACACTGGACACTCCGTCTTCGTAAGTTCATTCACATCTCGCTTCAAACCCACATGCACACACAGGAATGCACATATCTGTTTTAACAATGTGTTACATATCATCCGCTGTTTGCTGTGAGACACAATTTTTATTTGTCCTTGTTTGATTTGTTTTCTTGCAACAGGAGGTGACCTTGGTAATCTTGAAAGGTACAGTACCTTCACATAAAATGCATTGATCTTCTGTATTGTTAAATTCATTGCTGATGGTTTTTCTGATAATGCACATTTCTACATTTCACATCAACAGGAAAGACGATCGACAAACGAGAACGTGAAGCACAGCAAAATATTATTTACTTCACTTCAGAAAGCCTGTTAGCCTTCAGATTGCTATGTCATTATTTGAGCATATTTGTTTTCTGCTTGATGCTTTGAGGGGTTTCTAGACAATATTTGTTATTGTGTTGCTTTGGTTTATTTATTTATCAGGCGTACATTAGGTAAAATAAACATATTTGTCCACTTTCATGTGGATGACGGAATTAAACAGTTGAAAAATGTGCTTTGACAATACTTGCTTATGAAATATTTTGATCAGAAAAAAACACGTAACAGTGACTAATTTGCAATTAAAAAAATGTAGTTTATTATGCTTAAGGGAATATTTGAGTTTCAAAACTACCATTTGAAATTATGAATTCCTTTAGAACACATTCAATTTACTTGGAGGAATTCTGATTACTGTTTCTCTGCCCATTTCTTTCCATTCCATCCCTTATAAGATTTTCTGCCAGGAAAAAAAAAATCTCATTAATATTGGCAAGAATGAAAAATGATCAGCTTCAAATTGCAAACACTCAATTCCACTGGACCTGAACACTCCTAGTGGAATTTCAAATTGAGGGGTGGATGTTTATGTCACTTCATGCAGTGTAAATGTGTGTCACTACTAAGTGGAGCACTGCTCTATCTATGTGCAGTATCTCAGTCTTTTAAATCACATCACATCTCAGATGAAACAGTGGTAGCTGATTTCCTCGGTGTTATTATATACAAGGTCTTGTAATACCATGAGATCGACATCTAACTCACACAGATGCATTGAGTTACTTTATACATAGCTCACTGAGGTGACTTATCGGCAACATCATTGTAAGTTGACACAATATTTATTTAAAGGCCGGTAAAAAAAATCACCAAAGACAGTATTTATATTCTAGTTTTGCTGCTACCAAGTTTGACTGCTGATGCTTTAAATGGACTGCGACCATGACTGAGTTGATCGCAACTGGAGGATTTTTGGTTATTCACTCACAATTGTAAATCTCATCGCACTACCTAAAAATGTGAATCTGACCTTTGAGTTAAGGTTTGAAATATGGTTCTGATTAGAATAAAAGCATTAGCCTGAAACCAGGGCAGGAACATAATATTCAATAATACTGTCTGTTGGCTACCGATGTCAGGCTCGGTGATACACTAAATGTGACTAACTAGTTTTCACTTTTTAAATATCCTAATGTACATTTTAATTTCCAAGCTGAAAACTTGCATTTAAATGTGCTCTTATATCACTGTTATTAGCATTGGCCATTCCTCTACTATGTTTGTCAGGACGGAGATCTTGATGAAATGCGCATCTCAGTTCAAAATGCATTTTAAATCAAAAGGGAGGACAAATCATAGCTTTGATTTAGCGAAAAACGAAATACAGATCCTGCATATTATGAGTGCTAGGCTTTGAAGCATCTACACCCCAGATTGCACTTCTGTGCCTCGTGTATTTGTCATTTGTGTTTTTCCATCTATCCTCTAGCACCACAGTGAAAGGTATTTTTTAAGGCGCAGTTGCACAAGGCCAGAACAATGAGCACAAGGAAGGAGGACTAGGGAGATGCTCTATTCATTTCCATGGCACCCATAACCAGTGTGGAGGACCTGACAGATAATGCAGGTGATGATGATGGTGTGAGTATAAGGTGCGGCAAAAAGAGGAAGGCATTTAGTTCATTGTGTTAAAGTCTTTTTTTTTCATATCTACTGATTTAAAACAAATTATAAAACTGTGGTGCTTACGAGGGATAATATGTATTTTCTGGTCCATGAAATATATTATTCAAAACACACATCTTTATGAGCTCCCACTTTATCCTCTGTGTAAATTACAAACTATAAATAAGCACTTAACCCACTAAATTTATTACAGGAGAAATATATCAGAGCTCTGAAAGGAGCTATACAGCCTCTCTGAAGAAAACTAAATTGTATGACATTAAACTGTTGTCCAAATAAATATTCGCCGACCTGCTACTCCAGCTACTTCTTTCTTTTTCCATTTTCAGTTTCATTATACAAAAAAAGGCTCAATATATAGCTATGCATCAGCTTCAATATTATACTAAATTTATATTCTGACATAAAATAACGGATGAAAAATTTGAAAGGGGAATTGGGTCCAAAACAAAATACAGCATTGATTCAACCAACATAAATAGAATCAGAGAAACCCTAGCAACATACCCATCGTGCATCTGGTGTCTGTAAGAGGGAATAAATATTCAGGGCGCATGATAGTGGAAGCTGCACAGGTGCATATATTACCTGTATCAAAGCAGCCGGGAGTCTAGAGGGATGGTAAAGGTAAAGACATAAAAGCAATACTACTTAACCCACAAGTCTTTGTGTTGGTGCATTTCAAACTAAAATTCAGTGTTGTCTCCATTTTTGAATTAGTGTTATCTTGTAAAAATCTGTACAATAGTGGTTTTGTGGTTCAATAAATGTGTGTGTATATGCATGAGTGTTTTGTGTGTGTGTGTGTGAGTGTGTGTGTTTGTGTGTGTTTGTGTGTGAGTGCAAGGGACAGAAGGAGTGTGTGGGTTGGAGGGTGATATTTTTGTGTGATCAGGTTTAACGAATAATGCATTATCCAGATCTTCCATCTTGCAGTCATTAAACAGCGTCGCCATTTAGTGTTAGACTGACCAAACATGGAGCACAATTGAATGTAACCATCGATTTTTTTTTTCCCGTTTTGAATATTTCTCACCTGGAACAGGAAATACATTAGCACAAGCTATTAAAACACCCCACTCCTTTGCATTTCTCTTATCATCCAAACACAGCTCTATAAATTAACTGCCAAGCCAGCATCAGGCAGCACATGTAAATAGTCAGCATTGCATATATGAAACATCTCTTTCAATATCTCTCTATGTGATTGGCCGTAGAACTTGGGCTGAATAACATTCAGAAATGTGCTGGAAAAATTGTGATTGAATTTACACCTCCCACAGAGTGGTCTGCCATAATTCTTCATAGCGCACACAGACAGACACACACACACAGGCTTTCATCCCTCGAGACGACATGTGGCTGACATTGTTTCCTTCAACCTACATCCACCTTTTAGCCCTTAACATCACCTTAACCTGATCCTGAGGCGAATCCCCCCCACAAAAGATTTCTATTATCTACATAATAAGAATCAAACTTTACATAGTACACATATTAATCACGCAAAATGGGGCCTATTTGAGAAATACGACACATGAGTGAAAACGATGTTATGCTAAAATTAGTAACTACATGCAATAGTTTTTAAACATGAGTAACCTGCTAAAAATAGATGACTGACTGCTTTCCAATTGCCACTACGCAACTTTGCCCTGCTGTCCCCTGGAGTGTCATGAGTAATCACGTCTTTTTATTCATGTGTTGGTGCTCCTGTCAGCCTCCATGTGAGACACCTTGGAGAGGAAATATGGGTATTAAACTTATTTTGGAGCTTTTCTACCTTCAGTAGTTTTCACTTGTGATATGATATTGGCTGGAAATTAGTTAGCCCTCATAATTTGCGTGACTCTATTGTGGTGCATGAAGATGGTAGGCTCCATAGAAGGGATGCATAAGGTTTATCCTCTTTGTTTATGTAGGGAAAGTGACAATAGTCATAAAATTACAAGGATCCTGACAAGGTAAAGATCTAAGTTGTATAGTCAACTTGATCTGGATCTGTCCCTGCTTTGTTAACACGAAAGCTGGGTCTTTTAATCATTATGTGAAATACCCGGGGGGGTGGGGGGTCCGAAAAGACCCCAGTGTGATCAGAATGTGTAAGTGGGGACCAAGGCGGTGGAGGTGTCAAACAACACAGGCAAGACTCCGATATTGAATCTCAAACACCACAAAACAAATTAGCAATGCTAAGGGGTGCCGCTGTGGTAACAGACAATCAATTTTTTTCTCTTTGAAAGGATTTTTGGTGCAGTTGTTCTAAACTCTAGTTGAGTTTTTGAGGGCAGAGGCTGTAACGACTTGCCCTGTTTGTCATTTTCATCTGTATAAACGAAAATTGACCAGAATATTATGTACATGTAGATCATAAGGGCATATTATGGAGGTAATCCTGCCGTCTGGATTGAGTATACTGTGTACTTAACAGTAGGAACGCTGGATACTCGCTGTACGGGATGTAAGCTGTTAAGATTTTGCAATCAGCTATGAAATCCGTGACAATTCTATCTCCATGACGTATTGGGTTGTGGTATATCTTGAATCGGCATGGCTATTGCTCGCAGTTTTGATTTTCAGGTCAAGGCGATGCACTGTGTTCTAAATTGGTCAGTCCAGCTCAAATGATTGGACACGGGGAGACCTTAAAGAGAAAGACATGTCATTGGTAAGCGGAATAATTAGCGTGTCACCAACAGCCAAACCAAACCAGAGAAAATTCATACCTGGGACCTTTTCAGTCATTTGAATTGAGACTGAATGCTGATTGTACCCTTTCAGACTAAAGCCAAGCGCGAAAGGGTGTTAGTGGGTGTTTGTCCAGTGTGAAAGGGGTAATAGAAAGAGAGACAAGGAGGGGGCTTGCTCTTGCAGCCACAAGAGTCTCTCTGTCTCTGTGCTCCTGCCCATTTAAATGGTGTGGAAAGTGCTGCATAGGTAGGGACCTGATGACCACAGCCAATTTCTCCCAAGGTCCGCACAAGGAAATGAAACACATCGCCACTTTACTTTGGCCGTTACTTTTTATTCTACCTTTGGGAGTTGCTTTGATATTTTCTGTTTAGATCCACGATAGCTAAATATATCAATCCTTTCCGGGACAGCTCGGTTGCAAATGACTAACAATCATTGGTGATTATACCTGTGGCAGCGTGGATCTTTTCAGTAAAAATTATTTTTTAATATTTCTATTCTCAGTCGAAAATTCTCGAAAAACAGTCTAACCTCAACAAAACGAATAAAATAAAAATGCTTTCCAAGCATAAAGGTAGAGACACTTGAATCAGACGTGTGCGATTTTGCACTGCCGGTGTCTATCATACTTTCTTGTCTCTCATGTTATTTGAGACATGCATGCAGTGAATTTGTGCTCAAATAATGATGTGATCAAAAGAGTCACAGACAGAGGTACACTTTGCCATGCATATGAGTTTCTTTGATGACTAAATCAGACAGATGTTTGAACATTCTACCTTCAGCCAGTGGTCTCTTTTATCCTTTCAAACTACCCTTTTTAACTACCGTTTACCCCTCCGTTCGGTTGCCTTCATGTCATCTGCGCAACACATCTCACGCTGTCAGCAACGTAAAGAAGTACAAAGTAATGCTAGTGGCTGTAACTGGAGCAGCTAATAACAGTCTAGATTTACCCTTTCCATGTTACATATTTGTCTTTGTGTTGGCTGCATCCAGAGGCTGCCTCAACTCCCTGAAACACCAGTGAGCTGCCTGCATTAAGTATAAACAATGTCAATAATAAGAGTCCGTTAGGCATCTTCAAGATGTCAGGAAGGGTCCACTCACCCTGCTCAAAAGGCTGGCCATTAACTGCTGTGGCTTTCATCTTGAGGGCCTCCCTGGCAGACGTGTCGCAGTGTGAGCCTTTATTAGTATCCTGGTCACTATCAGCCTGGTCACTATCACCATGGCCACTGTCTCGGAGGCTTGCTCGTTCTGCATCCTTAAATGTAGAGCTGCAGCAGAGTAAGGAGAAAGGAAAAAAAAAAAAAACCATAACTTGCCATCACTTCTGTGTGAATGCTCCGACTTGATAGCCACAGTCAGCTGGCTCAATACCAAACCGAAGACACTAAATGCAGCGGTCAGGATAGAGCTCTTACCTTTGAACAAATGGCTGCCTACTGCCAGCATAATTGGGCTCGGAGGGGAAATTTTCTGTCTAGAAATGAAATGAAAATTATATTTCTTATTAACCATGTAGAGCATTTGGCGCCACTTTTAATGACTGCATGAAAAATAGGTATGGGATTATAAGCTTGTTGCTTCATGTTTAGAGTTATACATCTTTATCGAGGCCCGTGACCAAAATAAAAAAATAAAATAAAAAAAATAATAAAAAAACAGAAAAGAAAAGAAGAGAAAGTCGATGATTTTAGCCCCAGAGCACCTGCCAGTGATGACGGCAAGATAAGTGCAAATGGCCATTATGGCCATATGTGCCTCTTTGGCAAGGCAAAAGACCAAAGCATTAGCCAGTGTCATTAGTGCCCTTTTCCTCCTATCTAGAGAATAACGTGTTTGTGTTGATCACACCCACATACCATAGTGACTGGTGACAGTGCCAGGCCTTGTCATCTGTGTCATCATCTCCGAATGAGACTGTCTGAGGGATTGCCCTACATATTTACATCTTTTACAGCAGATAATTCTGTTGTACTAAACACTACAACACACACATGCTGTCAAATTAGCATGTTCAACAGCTCATGTATTCAACCAGCCGTCTCTGCAAGGCAAGGCTGGAGCCTATTAAAGGCCTTATTGTGCCAACTTTGGATGCGGATGGGTGGATCTGACCCATATTTGTGGAGAGCGAAAAATGTGATTGTAAAGTTATGCTGTGTGCATCTCGCTGTCGGGTGCACATTGGTTCAGTAATGTGATCGGACAAGCTGCTCAAACACCTGTCCAATCCCACATTTCAGACAGGGTTTTGTTTTCCCTCTACAGCAGTGGATCTGGTTGGGTCGCGGCAGCCTTGTTCAAGACTCACACTGTTTACGCATCTAACAGAGAGGACTTTCTTATTATCTGGGCCACCTTAACATTTGCCAAGAGACGGTTTCCCGGAGAGAAACGTCTAAAGTGCAGATAGCGACCGTATTTTCTCTATAAAATGCCATCGACCGCTAATTGGTATATTCTCGCACTGAGTTACCAGATCACACTTTGTATGTGGACAGTGCATTAACAGAGAAAAGACAAGCAATCATGATGTCTGCTCACAGTGAGAGATTCATTGTTTTCCTCAGTCAATTACTTTTCTTTTTTTGCCAACTGTACAACAAAGCGATCGACGCAATGAGCAAAAATCAAGCGCGCAAAGAGAACACGAAGCAGCGTTCCGCTTACCTGTATCACGGACATCCTGTTCGTGGGAGTGTCTGTGCTGAGCCCGGCAAAGCTGGAGTGGCAACCTGCCCTGGGGACTGTCAGACTGTTTGGGGTAGTTTTCAGGTACATGACCTCTGACCTGGGCAACGTGAGAGGCAGAGAGCTCTGGTAGTCAAAACATATCGGTGAAGTGATGAGAGAGGGGCTGCTCACCACATTCATCCGGCTCGCGGAATCTCTCTCCTCCATCTCACTCTGCACCAGCATGATGTCACTCTTGTTGATCCTTTTCTTTTTGCCCTTCCCCACCGGAGGATTGGTATACTCAGCCATGCGGCAGTTATAATTCCCCGTCTCCTTATCTTGATGCTTGGACTTGACAGCAATGGCGGTCATGACTGCTAAGAGCATGACAGAGATAATGCAGAGGGTAACTATGAGGGGCAGGGATACGTCCCAATGCTGCTGCTCTCCACTCACGCTGGAACCCCCTCCCGCTGTCATTTCTGTGTTTGCCTTAATGATGAGCTTAGCCACGGCAGATAAGGGGGGCTTCCCGTGGTCGGTAACCTTAACCACCAGCTCAACCACCGGGGCGACCTCCTCCCATAGAGCGTGAGTTGTTCTGACCTCTCCTCCCACTGGATCCATCTCGAACAGGTGGTCGTCGTTCCCTTCGGTAATTTCGTAAGTCAAGTGGCCACTTTCTCCGTGATCGTGGTCAACTGCTTTCACAGTGGCTACGATGTAGCCAATACCTACGTTCCGAGGCACTGGGATTTCGGCTGTATCGTTCTGCAGAAGGGGTAAAATGATCACTGGGAGATTGTCGTTAACGTCGAGGATGTTGACCCTGACGGTAGAGGTGCTCTCCATGTGAGGAGAACCTCCGTCTTTCGCCTGAACTTTGAACTCGAAGGATTTAGTTTGCTCGTAATTGAAAGATCGCGATGCGTATATGGCTCCGTTGGTGGGATTAACAGAAACGTAGGTGTAAACGGACACGTCCCCGATGTGCGATGGCAGGATGGAGTACGAGACCGTTCCATTTCGACCGACGTCCGGGTCGTGGGCCAGGACGGAGCCCAAGTACTCCCCCGGAATGTTGTTCTCAGGCACCTGTAGGACATATACTGTCTTTGTAAAGCGAGGCGCATTGTCATTTTCGTCCAAGATTTTCACAGTGAAGGACTTAGTGTAGTTCAAAGAGGGGATCCCATTGTCTCTGGCTACAATGGTCACATTATATTCATCTTTCATTTCCCTGTCCAAAGGTCTGTCTGTGAGCAGGGTGTAAAAATTATCATTATTTTCCTGCAGTCTAAAAGGAACATTTCCCAGCACCCGGCACTGGAGCTGTCCGTTTCGGCCAGAATCTTTATCCGTCACTCGAACCAGCGCTATTACAGATTCTGGAGGCGCGGCTTCGCTAATGGCACCCTGCCGGACGGATACAAAACTTATTATCGGCGAGTTGTCGTTTTTGTCGAGAACTTTGACGGTAATTTTACAATGGCCTGGTATGGGGTTCGGCCCGAGATCCTTCGCCTGCACGTCAAACTCTATGATCGGGTTTTCTTCGTAGTCGATTTCTCCCTGGACCTTGACGATGCCGGTATTAGGGTCGATGGAGAACAAGTCTTGTATTCTCTCGGATGCATAGCCAGTGAAGGAATAAACCACCTGCCCGTTGCTTCCCTCGTCTTGGTCGGTGGCGTTTAAATCTATGAGCACTTTTCCAGGCAGTGAGTTCTCGGGTATTTCTATCACATAGGAGGATTTCTCAAAAACCGGGCTATTGTCATTCGAATCAGTCACTCTGACATTGATTTGCATGGACCCCGATCTGGGATACTCCCCGCCGTCAATCGCCGTGAGAAGAAGGGTGTGATGACTCTGATCCTCCCTGTCCAGAGGTCTCTGAACCACCAGCTCTGGGTATATAGTCCCGTCTCCTCTCACTTTCAAATCCAAAGAAAACGTATTGTAATCATCTCTTGTGACCTGATAGGTCTTTATCCCATTTTCCCCGGCGTCTGAGTCATGTGCAATAGTCAAAGGAAAGCGAGTACCGGCGGCTGCGTTTTCTGAAATATCAATGTTAACGTGATCGGAAGGAAAACTAGGCGAGTTGTCATTTATGTCCTGAATATCAATCTTGATCATGCATATTTCCTTGTCGTTGGCAAACACCTCCATGGAAAGCTGGCACTTGGGGTTACGCCTGCATAACGTTTCCCTGTCAATCCTTTGTTTGGTAAAGATGAGTCCGCTCTCGGGGTCAACATCCACCAGATGCGGTGCAGAATTTTCCAGCACTCTGAAGTTTGATTTTTTCCCTCTCTCCACAGTCCCATATCCGGCATCTTTCGCTATATTACCTATAACAGTGCCGGGTCCTTGCTCCTCCGGCACGGAATAACTGAGGTTTTTCAAAGACAGGGCTCTAACCCACAGCAGAAAGAAAATTGGTACAGAGAGACGCATCCCTTCAACTAGATATGCGGTAGTGGCACGGAAAAAAAAAAAGAAAACACCTCCTTGACTTTCAACCTGTTGATTATAGCAAACCTAGAGGACTGAATCCAAACCAGGCATGTGGGCGACGCCGATATCTCACTAATTGGATAATAAATCGATCTGTGAGCGGTTGCCCCTCTTCAAATCGGCATTTTAACCTCTCTCACATGCCGTTCGGGCGGCGATGAACTCTTTCAGTAAACAAAGATGACCGCCCGACGACACCTCACGCATGAATTAAAGATCAAATCCACCATAGTGTACAACAAACGCTTTTGTATGTGTTTTTTCTTTCTTTCTTTTTTTTCTCCCCTCTCTCGGAGGAGGGGATGCGGGGTGGCGGGGGAGGGGAAAGGGGGGTTAATGAATAATCGATGACAATAAAGTATTAACGTTCCCTCCTGCATCCAAGGTTAAAGCCTTTGGAAATCTCCGCGGTGAAGGTTAGACCGCGGCTCACAAAGGCGCATTGCCCTCCTGCGACATCTACACCTAGGCTACAGCGGAGACTGACATTCAGAATGCAGCATCGCAGCCGACGGTGCCCGTTCACGACCATGCATTTACTTTTCTTTTCCGCCTTGCGACACACTGTTGCATACGGGCTCCTGCCTGCACAGCACAAGCACAGCACAAGCACAGCACAACACAAGCACAGCACAAGCACAGCACAAAGTAGAACCGAAAGCGGGATGCGGGAGCCGTTACTCCTGCACAACCTCCTTTTGTGTGACCGTCATTCAAGGAGCATACATGGCACTGCTGCGACTTTTCTGCCTGATGATTGTCCTATAATCAGTCCAGTAATCCCATAATCCAGTCCGATTGAGCCCGGTCCTCTTGCATCCCTCATTCGGACAATGCTCGTCCGTACTGCCACGGTAGATGATGATGAGGAGAAGGAGAGGGGGGTGGGGGTGGAGGGGGAAATGGTGCTGGGGAGATTTTCAGATTCGATCAAAAAATAAAAAAAAATTACTCGTCTCTTTTTTTCCCTGCGCCCGCTTGTCTCCGCGTCAACTGTTGAAACCCGCTCCCTCCTTCGCAGTGAGATCTGACCGGAATCCTCGCGACGCCCTCACAGCACACTCAGGTGGATTTCTCGGCGCATTTACCATAGTTTCTGATCGTATTCCAGGAAATGAGTTAAGAGTGACAGATCTCGCCTTAGGGGGGGTTCTCCAATAGGTCTGGCAAGATCGCATGAAGAAGGGCTGTTCTAGTGCTACGTGATTCATTTACTGATGTGCGCGCACAGAGCAGCAGTATCACTGGAGGATGGAGGGGTGGAGGGATGGAGGGAGGTGGGGGGGGAGTGGAGGGTGAGCAAGTGTGTGTGTGTGTGGGGGGGGGGGGGTGGAGAACCGTGCGTGTGGATGTTTCTCCTGACACATGTGGATGTGAACCTCCATGGATCCTGTTGAGAAACTGAGCTGCATGAGGTCCTCTATGCAGTCAAGATCACATGTTGAATTCCGAGCATATCCTCCAAGGAATACTTGAGTCTCCTCTTCCCAAAGTGTTCATATCCCAAACAATATATTACATGAAATGACTGCACCTTTCACTTCAGTTTAAGCTGCCGCAGCACGAAGCTACGACCGCTTTTTAGGGGTCGCCCTCGCCCCTTAAAAGACTCGATGGTCGCTAATGTCTCAGGAAGACAATAAACGACTTCTTCCGCAGCTCAAATATCGCGTGTGTTGATATAACTACCCGGTCAATAGTCTGTCCACATCAAGCTCATATCCTCATATTGAAAAGATGGAGTGATATTTGGGCTCATAGAATTCCAACAATATGACATTTGCATTTTTATTCTCACTCCACCAGATCGGAGCGACACACGGGGCTCCCGGCCGACGCAGGTACGCGACGATTACTTTGAGAGGAAGCTGCATCAACATTGGGTTAGATCAGCGTGACCCGTTCCTTCATGTAAGTCCACGCTGCCCAGGATCTAAATCAACCTTGAGCTGTCTCCGGGTTCATTTCCATTGTCTGAAACATGGCTGCCTTCCTCCTCTGGGGAGCATCAACTTTGCCTGGCCGGGAAGCAGACTGCATAAATTGGCCATTTCTGCAGGTGAGAGATAAGGACAAAAAAAGGGAAATTAATTATCATTCAGGGTACGTTAAAACCTCAGGAAAGGATTGCTATTGATGATTGTGTCTGCATTGTCACAGTCATACAATTAAATATGATCTGAACTTATTTATATCCAAATAGGCCACATCCTAATGTGTGGCTTTGGCCCTGTGTTTCCTGTGAGAGCTGAGTATTTTGTCATGGATAACTCTCTAATGAGATGATTGCCCCTGCCCTGGAAAGAACCACAACCTCCTCTTTGCCAGTGAAAACGCTTGGATGCACCAGTTGCTTCATGGCAAATTGATTTTAGTCGAAAGCGCATGACAGCATTTGTGTGAAAATCATACCTGCTCTAATCTTACTTCGGTAGCTTTGCACAAGCGTCTTAGCGTGTCTTTCCCGTCATTCTCGACACACCGGTTTGATTGGAGGCGAGATTAAGTTGTTCATCATTCCCCCCTTTTTTGTGTCCATCGCTAGTTGCACCACAGCTCAATAGCACACTGGAATACTGATGGTGGTGAATGGGAGTGATGAGCAGCACGAGCCACAGGAATTTGCCGCAGAGTAGATGAATGCATGAGAGAGCAAGTTCGTCTGGGAACAAATTTTCCCATTAAACATTGTGCCAACATAGTAATTACATAAATAAAGGATCCGGCAGCAACGTGCTTAAACTCAGGTGCAGCAGGAAAAGAAAAAAAATAAAACTGTAGTGGTTAAATGAGTTTGTAGAACAAGAGAAATGACTGTCAAAATAATATTATTAATGGGGTTACTTTTTCCTTTGTTTCAATCAGCTTTTATGCGGTTTGGCAACATATATCCATAACCCTCTTACTTGTCAGAACTCCTTAGCATTCACAATGACAGTGGGGATTCTTTTATTTCATAATGAATCGTACAGTGCACAGTCTTGGTTTTGTATGCAATGTTTTGAAATCAAGACCCCTAGCCCGTATAAGGCTGAGAGGACTTCAGTGTATTATTTTTTTTTTCTTTTTTCTTTCTTGCTGGCATTTCTTTACGCTGTACAACCAGACCTTGGCTTTTCACTCGGGGCCATTACTCCTGCATTTTTGTTGGTGAACGTGTAGGTCTTCCACATCCAGAGGCAGAACTACCGGTCTAACTGTAGATCTGACAAAATACTACTCGAGCAACACATTAGGCTTGATGTAATGATAGTTATCATATGATGGGATATATACATACACACATTTACACACGCACGCACACGAACATATACACGTATATACAAGACATCTGTGGATTTGCATATCAAGACCTGAAGGGTCAAAATTATGTTTGTTAAAAATTTCAATATTCTGCAATTCTGCAATGCATGTGAGTTAAAGAGTTGCTCTTTGCCTTTTTTTGATTTTCTAGGAGGAACTCTCCAGAACTCAGAGCTAAGACAACATTCTGGCAGACTGTCAAAAGTGGATCTCAGAAAAAAATCTGTATATAGTGGCTGGTGAAATTAGTTTAATAAAATATGAACCAAATCTGCATTGGTGTAGAAATAGATATTTTTTTTCTGCTTATCAAATTCTCTTCTCATCAATCAGGGCTTGAAAGGAAGTGTGTAAAACACTGCCCTGATCAATACAAACGGCAACAGGATTTTAACAATACCAGGCGATGTCTGAAACGATTCACATTCTGTTCGCATCAAACATGAGAGTGAAATCATGAAGGTAATTATTAGAAACAAACACAAAAACAACAACCAGCGATGCGTTACCAAATCAGCAAAGCAGTAATGATAAATGAAAGATGGATTCTAAACATAGGTTTGTAGCTTTAGAGCGGCACTTCTGACCCAGTCACGTCTGCAAACAAGTCTGCCGTAAGATGGGTGAGATAAACAGCTCTAAGGTTCAAATAAGACCTTTGCTTTTCCATGGTTATGTTCACCTTTCATGAGTTAGTTCTGTAGGCTTCAAAAAAGGGAAGAAGCCCCTGCGAAGACTTAAGGGCAGGCCTTGACACTGGAGCAGTGACATAACCAGAAAACTGCAGATTTTTGTGGCTGTTCTCGGGAAAAGTACATATCTGGTTCAGAGGTAGAATTATGTCGAGAGACAAATGACTCATAGTAGTACATTGCTGTTGTGGCACACTTTTGCAAAGGTTTAAAAATCCCTGTAAATGTTACAAAGCGATTCACTATGTTGCCAGTTTATATCCCTGCAAAAAGGGACAAGTGGCAGAGCGTGACCCTGGCGCTGGCTGAGAGGACTTCGGAGTAGTTAAAAGTCCCCGAGACAATCAGGTGGCAGGATCTTGGATTGTCTCGGATCGTGAGCGTAACTTTGCCGAGGTTCCATTGCCACCCGTGTCTAGTGATTTATTGTTTAATGTGTCTGTGAGCAGTTGCAAAACTAGTGGGCGAATTTTCCCCAAACCTGAAGGAGCAGTGTAATAAATACCAAGGTACAACCTATTGGATGTTGGGCTATTTAATGGCCCATTAATTACTGTATTGTTATTCCACATTATTATGCTTTAGTAAAGCTATTAAAGCATTTCACATTATATGTATGTATGCATGTATGTGTGTGTGTGTGTGTGTTTGTGTGTGTTTGCATGCGCATGTGTATATATACATATATTTATGTACACAAGTGTATATATAAATATATGTCTCCACATACACATACATACATATCCATTCATTCATTCATCCATCCATTTATTATCTATACCACCCAACACAGTCAGTCAAAGGGCCATATAGAGATAAACAATCATACACTCCCTCAACCTCATGCCTCATGTCATATTGAGACACACAACCATTAACACTCTCATTCACTAGTGGGCAATTTATGGTCTCCAATGAACTCACTGCATGTGTTATTGGACGGTGGAAGGTCACCAGAGAACCCAGAAGAAACCCACACAGACACGGGGAAAGCATGCAAACTCCACACAGAAAGGTCCCCTGGAATTGAACCAGGGGCCTTCTTGCCGTGAAGTGGGAGTGCTTAGCATATTTAGGATTTAGCTGCAGCATCATCTAAGCTACCACAGTTCAGGTCATCTTATGGTCACCTCCCTGCATCTCTGTTGTACAATATTCTTATTTGACCACGTCAAATTCTTGGTGTGTTATTCCTAATGCTTTAATTCATGAGTCTTGGAACCTGGAGACCGTGTCTTTTTTTTTCGAAGCTGTTCTTGCTCCATATTCTGTAAACTACAAAATGAAATATGACTTTAATTTTTACAATATAGAAAAGTCAACAGGGTCAACAGCAGCTGTCGTTGCTTTAATCAAATTACAACGTTACCACTAAAGAGTGCTGTGCCATCAGTTCCTAAACTTTTAATGCATTTCTGGTGTTTTCCTCCTTTCACGTTACAAATGAAACCCTTACAGTGAAGTAAATCATTAAATCAACCAAGTTAAAACAATACTTAAACACAATTGCTCCTGGTCAACTGGGCATCTCTTCATTCTGACAAAAATGACATATATTCACATTGGCACTTGCAAGCAAAAAAAAAAAAAAACACATTTTCTAATTCTTTGCTCTCCACTATACAAACAGTTAAATTATTCAGGTTTCTGGTATTTATAATTGTAAATGACCTGAGCTGGAAACATAGTGTGTTGCAGAAGAGTCACCCCACTGGAGTAACATTGATTATTCAACTCGGTAATGACCTCACGTCCTTACTTGTTAGACCTCAGTGCTCGACAGGCTATCCCTGAGCTTTGCAGCCTCAAGAAACACTTTACCACTGAAATTTCAGAGCAGACTCACACATGCTCATGAATAATCATAGGCTTTCTCTTCATGATCATATGGATAATGTCATTAAATTTGATTAATAATGGCATATTGAATCAGTATTTCAACAAAGGTTGGCCATTCAAATTAAGATGGCTTGCAATATCATTGAAATGTTGGAATATGCAGTGTGGGCAGAGATTCAACCCTTACTCCCCTATCAAACCACAGGGCAAAATGTCCTCTGGTTCTTGAAAAGAGACAGGGAATTCATTGCAAGGTGGAAGTCTTGTGTGGTTTATGACAGTTCATGCAACAGCTTTGGGGAAAACTGCATTGATGAAAAGGCAGGGACCTTAAACAAGACAAAAGGAATTATAGCATTGACTTGGATGTCAAAGTCATTGACCCAAAGTCACCGGATGGCTGGAGAAAAATGAAGGGTGTAATTCACTTCTGATGTCAAAGAGCAACACCCTTGAACAGTGACAAGTTCCACAGAAAGTTTCATATTTTTTACATCATGACAGACGTGAAAAACTGAATTTTGTGGCGGAGATTGCGGACGTTAAAAGTTCCGGAGAGTATATGGTATGGATTTGTGCCTTTTCATGTCTGTGTGTCGTTCAACCAAGTCATAAAACTCTGTTTTATATTTGCATCATATTTAACCTTGTCCCTCGGCCACTTTGGTTTAGGGACCTGGTGCAGTGTGAATCAGCTTATTTTGTTTGGCCATACTGTTATTATAGCAAATGGAGTGGTTTGCCTTTTCTGCTAAAAGCGAGAAGAAAAAGTCTTTAAATATGAGGACAAAAAGACAAAGTTAAGTAAAGTGAAGCATTAGTTGTACAGAGCTCAAAAGTTAATGGCCTCTTATAAGGACTCTATATTTGGAGGTTATCTCTTATTATTCTAAAAGGGAACAGACATTATGCTGCATGTGGATAATACATACAGAGCTGTAATTTTTGGAGACTATTTCCTCCCAAATGCCAAGATTAGTAAATATTCTCATGCAACTCTTTTCCTCAACTGCGCAGACATTCCTAAAATACTGAGATGTATGTCATTGTACAAAGCTTATGTCTTTATCAGACGGGTTAGTGGGCAAGATCGCAATAACTCCTCAGAGGATATAAATGTTCAATGTATTTATATCTTCATTTTTTCAACCCTTGTACACACTATTGAGGAGCGACTTTGATCAAGATAAATTTAATATGTGTGTCACTTTATTTTTGAACCTCTGTCTATATTTCACCCAGCTGAATCTAGCGCACAGTCTCATGGAGGTTGCACCAGATGCCTTGTCTCACTCTCGTCCCACATACAGTGTGAGAGAATTGCCGTCTCCAACACTCTTTGGACCGAGGGAGAAGCAGCAGGTTACAAAAAACCCAGACAAAAATACAAGAAAAACAGCTCCCAGAAGGAACGGACAAAGTATTGGTTGAGCAAGAGAGGCAAATAAAATGAATGCCATTTCAAAGAGGAAATAATAGAGGTCATGGTATTTTGATGTTCCAATGCTTGCCATGAAAATAACTTAGTTGATGATAGAATCAATCATATTTCCATGGCGCGGAATGTTAATGATATCATTTTGGGTTTCTCTTTGTTTGAGGGAGCGGGGAGATTGTTGATATCCGTAATATTAATTCTGCTAACATCAAGCCTACCTGTCTACCTCTTCTGACGGAATGAAGCGGTTATCTCTAGTTGGGCCAGGTGATATCAGCTGACTGAAGCAATAATATTTGAAGTGTGGCACTTTTTTTTCTTCTTTTGCTAGTCTTCTCTTGTGTTTTTGTTTTGATGAGTGAACACAAGGTCAAAATGGAGTTTATCCTCTGATATCACCTGCCAGTCCAGACAAGAGAACAGCTCACTCAAGGTGACATTACTTTGTTGTCTGTACACAGCATGCCACCGCATTTTTCATTTCCTGTGAGCTAAATTTTACAACTTATCCTTTGACAGAAGGAGTAAACATCTCTAATGTGACCTAGTCTGTGATCTTCCCAGGTAAACACAAAAAAACCTGCCGCAGCCCCTGCGATCTCTGACAATCTTCAACAAAACAATGCACAAAGCATTTTTTTTTGCTTTTACATATTTTGAATATTCCGCAGGAGTCGACGGCTTTTCAAAACCGCCTTGAAATATTTTTGATGTTGACAATAACTTTATTTATGTATTCCGTGTTTGATTACTAGAAGGTGAGAAAGGGAACGAGCGGCGCTTACACAATTATATGGAAATAGTGCTAATAGATAGTAACAATGAGATTTAGTACAGCTCATGACATTTCTTTATTCTCTCAGCAGTGGCACTTTATCTCAGGCCAGGAAAGTTATTTAGTATGCAATGGATCAATCACCAGCCTGCAAAGTTATTTAAATTAACTTCTTTGGTAGATATCTATCCAGCAAAGTGGCAAACATAGACAGGAGACTATCAGAAAATTAAAAAGGACATAACATTTTTCTTTGTGGAACTGAAACGGAACATAACGAGCAAAGCACTCGCTATGCAAACATTTCAAGATGTTCCCTAACAGATTGCACTTTTTTGTCTTTGGATGTTATAAAGAATGAGAAGCGTGCTTTTCCCTCACTGGGCTTATCGTTCTTATTCTGTGACGCTTTCTCATCGACAACATGACCAGCAGTCTGATAATTGTGTCCTGTAGCACTGAAACACTGTCCAACTTATCAATGCTTAATAAGAACAGCGCATGCACTGAGCCTGGCTCGCTCTATAATTGGAAGAGTCCAAAGAGAATGTTTGATTCTACCTAAATAAAAATAAGCAAATGGCGAAGCACAATGCACTGCATGTCTAATCGCTGATGAGGCATCAACTTAAAATGCCAGGGACTGGTTGAAAATGCATTTTACTGCAGAGTTCCAGTGATCAAATTGATGTCGGAGATTATGCCATTTTCAAGGAAGGTATAATTTGTGCACCAGTGTTACCACAGCAACACCACATTATTAGGTTCGACAATTTTCAGTCATGTTAATGTTTGGAAGGAAGGAACACAGCATGCCACCTAGTGGGATGTGAATAACCCACATATCTCACCACCAATTAGTATTAGGCTGCTCTGCAAAGTGACAGGAAACTAATTCATAAATACTGTAGCAACAAGAAAGAGGAGGGAAGCCACCCACAGAAAAAAACAAAAAAAAAAAAAACTGTCACTCTCATACAGATATGCCTAGGCCTATATCAACACAGCCTTTCCAATTACTTCAAGGTTAACTGTGAACCACTAATAACTTCAGGGAACTGGAGAAACAAAACACTGTTAGCTAATTACATAAGCAAGCCATTTAGACTGATTGATGCAACATATTATCCTGTGCTCCCTTTTGCTCCCTTCGCCGTCTCTCTTTATTTCTCCCTCTCTCTCTCTCTCTCTCTCCCTCTCTAATTTTCTCTTCCACAAGCTATAGGAGAGATCAACATAAAGGCTTTGTTTCCTCTGGCAGCTGTCTCCGTGAAGGCCCCACACCGGCCAGTGAGACATTCTCCCTGCTTAGCAGTAAACCACAGTCAACTGGTGAACGACTGGCACAGATTTATCATCATCAAATGTGGTGTGAAGCTCTTCTTGTTAGCTGACACACACTGCTGATAGAGAACTGCAGGCCCTGCCATTACTATTTAAGACAGAGGTCAACTAGTCTGTCACTAGGTGGGAGCCCAGCAGTAACTCTGTGTGCATATTACCTCAGTGATGGGATAAATTAATATGCCGCCATTTGACAAGACGTTATGTGTCTGGGTTCATATATAACAAAGACACCTCCCCTGACAGTGATGTAATGTTCACAATGTGGTGTTTAGTCTTGCATAGAGGAGTATTTGTTATTTATGTAGTAATAACAGATCATCCTGCGTACAAGCCCGGTTGAGATTTAAGCTTTTGTCGTGCAATATTGTAAACATGCTCAATAGGAATATGAATTGCAATCCCCAGCGTCTCGTGCAACGCGAATACGATACACTTACTGCGAAAAAAGAGAAAATTAATTTGTTTCCATTATGCGTGATGGCTCGGCTGTTGGTTATGTTTGAAAAAATAAAGTTGGGGATTTAAAAAAAAAAAAAGAATAAAAAAAAAAAAAAAAGAAAAGGGACCTGCAGTTCTCGACAGGCGTGAAAAATACAAAAGTTTGTTTGCTCTTTGTTAGTCCACCCAGCTTAAACCACCCAAAGCCAACCTGTAAATAGATTGAATACTAGCAAGGATTTTATGGAATTTTTAATGCAAAGCAGGACAACCGCCTTGTCACAAAAAAAAAACAAAACAAAAACCAATCAATAAATAAACACTTAAAACCAATACATCACACAGAAGCATGTAACAACACATATTTCAGTATCACTCAATTCAAGACTGACCCTCTATAATAATGTAGGTAGAACTCATTTGCACTTGTCTGCTTTTTCCTAGAAGGATTTCCTAGTTCAATGAACCATATTGAGATCCTAAATGAAATGCTATTTAGTTTCATAGATCACACCGTTCAAATCGTATTTTGGCCACTGCCTATAAAAATGCTGTTTCAGGTGTGAATGATCTTAGACAGGTTGCACAGCATGATGTTTCCCCCTAGTGGCACAAGAACTAAAATAGTCCAGGCTGATTGGGAGGTTAAGGTGTAGAAGAAGGCTGACAGTTTAATGGTCTTCAGCATCACTTGATGCTTTAAGGTGGTAAATTTCAGTTGTATGAAAGTATTTTATCTCCAGTTTGCAGAATAGTTTACCTCAAAAATATATGTGCGGAAAAAAAATAACTGAATAAGTGGAAATTGATTTCGGAGAGGCAAAGCTAGCAACAACTCACACATTCCTTCATTATCACCTGAAATATCAAGAATAGATGAATGGCTGCCCCCTGTGTATGTCCAAGGCTTTCTTCTTTTAAATTGACATCAAAGATACATCCATCTCATAAAACTGTCTTCATGTATTTTTCTCTTTGTCATTATCTGGATCTGAAGGTAGGCATGGAATAAAAGAAATGCAGGATGTTGTTTAATTTATAAAACAACAGCAAAACTATGGGTATGAAATTGTAACAAAAATGACTTGTTTACATATTTTACCCATGTCTATCAGTATTAATTACATTGACAGGATGTACAAATGACAAATGATAACAATACACTGAATTGAGCCTGGTGGTTGTGGGGAGGAGAGGGGTTGTTCTGAGGATTCTCACGTCAAATACAGCAGGCAGCTTTGAGTCTGGAGCGGAAGCCAGGACCCAGACTCCCACTTCAGCAGCTGTGAACTATTGAATATGGGATAATTTGGCATGAAGAGGCGGCAATGTTCTCCACTGAAATTAGAGTATGAGTTTGTTTCTTTAAGGAGCTAGTAAAAGCATGCTATTGATAATCATAAAAAAGAAAAGATGAAGTTAGGGCCCCAGTGTGCAGAATTTAGGCTGGATAATTGGCATAAAGATACAATATTCATAACTGTCTTTTATGAGTGTATAATGGATTAAGACCAAAAATCTTTGGGGGGCTGTTTGTTGGTTTATTTTTGAGGAATAGCACATGTATTCCATGAAAGAAAGATGGTCCAGCAATGTGTTGAGTCTATCTTAGTCAATCGTCCTCGGGATTTTGGCATCAGTCATTATGTTTGGCTTGTTTTCTTATTTAATTTTCATATTAGTCACATATTCAACAGATGTAGTTTGTAGATGTAACTTGTAGAGGACTATTGTTTCCGTTGTTGTTACCGTTTTCTAAAATAAATTTGTTGAAAAAAAAAGTTCATATTGATAAAAAGTAGAAACTTCTTCTGGCCAATGCGTTTTGGGTGTGAGATTGTTGATAATTAACTGGACTGCAGGCCACCGTAGGTTTTCATTCACACATGACACTTTTGAAAATGTGTTAATTGTCTGAGAGTTTGGTTAAAAAAAAGATCATTCCATAGGCATGAAGCTAAACTCACAGGGCTGTTTCACAAAGCCTGGTACCGAAAAATACTCTGCTGCTATTATACCTCGCCATCTGTATCAAAATGCTTGCAGAATGAAAGTCCTGTGGTTGTGCCAGAGGGTGTTCAGAGCAGAATCAACATCTGTGTTGGAACCCTGGAGTAGCTCCCTCTGACAGGTCACAATTTTGGATAAGGATCACTAAAATGGTGTTTAAAACTGAAATGCTTGCATTCCACGGACTTTCCACATTCCACTCGTGCTTAGTATTTTAACAAACTGAGTTGTCATACTGAGTATAGGATAGTGAATATTGAAATAAGAGTGGCTGATATCAATCCTTAATGACACTTTATCTACCAAAGCTCAAAACTTTTTAGATGAGCTTAGTCTTTGTTTATATTGTAGGCCATTAGAAATGAGTGGATAAATAGTCAACTCCTTTTGACAGGACAAAAACAAAACAAAACATCAAACTCGAAAATAATGACAGTATAAGAGTGTCACGGAGACTTAGAATAGTTCCATCATCAACGTCTATTGACGTTCCACAAGAAACAGACCCCGGGAACGCAAAAGCTCCCAGGAGCAGACGCGACACAGGAAACAAAAGGATCCAGTCATTAATGAGACCAGACAAGTTATGAATGGTCAAAGGGGCTCTCTTATATGGATCTAAACAGGTGAGCTCAGTTAGCTACATACTGGACATGTATGGGCAGCTGAACGTTGATTCCTCATTAACTTGAGACCAGAGGCTGATGAGTGGGTGTGACCGGCCCACCGAAGCCTGGTGATGGTGTAACAAGGAGATAGTCACTCTACCTGATGTATAAGTTATCATTTTATTTCATTTACACTTCGACCTGAAGGCCATTTTTCTTGGTATAGTGTCAAGTTTTGCTTTTTCCCTCAGCAAGCTATATATGTGCTTTTGTTTACAAATGCGCCTGCTCCTAAAACTTGCACCTAAAGTGTTGTTGAGAAAATTGACCAAATAATTTCAATGCAAAAATGACAATTTCAACTCTATAGATTGAAAAAACTGTGTAGTTTGGAATTTTTCTTGATTGTCTCTACAGATTGCCTGGCAACCACTGGATGATAATCTGAAACCGGGCTAGTTGCTTGCCAGTCATTGTTAATTGTTGGCACTATGTTGATCTTGAAAAGACTGTCATGAGAGGGGAATCATTTTCATCTAAGTATTTCCAAAATATTTAATTACCGTTTTCAAGTCACTTATAATTGCTGCACCGGTGCATTAACCGTGTGATTAAAGGTCTCTATTGGTTAGCAATCAAAGACAACTCAGAATGTAATATCCCGAGCAGGCAATGCACTCATTTATAGGTTCAGTTAACTGACAGAGGATAGGCTGCCCCAATGACACTGGTTTCAACTGTAATTCCAAAGTAAGGAAGTGTGAATTTTTTTTAGTTTTGCTTTCACAATACATTGTAATTTTTTTTTGGTTGTTGTTTCTTTTAACTTTTCTTAAGTACCAGAAATAAAGGAAGACCTTAATAAGCTTATGTGATGAAACCAAACAAACCATACAGTGTTATTTTCTTCATAACAGTTCAGTGCATCTAAAAGTCAGGATATGCATATTTGACAGTTCAAAGATGAGTGTGAGTGCAAAAATGTTACACAAGTACAGAGCCATAAAGATGAAGATAAACCCAGAACCAACAGGTTTGAAATGACGTCTGCACATCAGACTCATCTGTCAGGGCACTCATGACAACCTGAAAACAGGATTTTAAGCACTCATTTTGTATTACCTAGGGACATTTCAAATGCTATGCAGTGAGTGCTGATGTAGGACATTAATGTGAAGTCCATTTCGATATGAGTGGACACAGTGACTGCAAGCAATGTCTATGCAAACACACATTTTACACAAAACTTTAGATGAATATGGCTTGTGGCACAATTTGTCAGGTCAATGCACAACTATTTGACCTACAAGGAGCATATAAAGCACTGATGAAGGCAACCATATTGTATTGATTGATAAATGCATTTTCTCTCAGTGTAAAATTGGCTTGCTGTCAGACCAGTGCACATCACTGGGGGCACAAATATGACCTTCTTCCTTATTACTTGCCTTTTGTACTCCATGGCTCTGAATTCCTAGTGTACTTTATGCCCAAAATAGAGTCAATAAGTTTGCAGACAAGTAATAACAATCATTTTCAAAATAAATAAACGGATAAACGTCGCCACATGAAATGAAATGTGCTATGCACTGCAGTTGTTGAACAATTTTGTTCATGAAGCATAGCGTGGCAATGTGTGGGAGTTAGGTTTAGTGCTTTATAGTTATGCAGAAAGACATCTAATCCACTCTATCCCAGCTTTTATCACTGCCATCAAACACCACCGAAGCAGGTGTTCACGCTCTGCCAATGAGCACTAATCTTCTCCCGTTCCTGCAGATCAACACATATCAGGAAAAATAAAAAAATAAAGTAACAAGCAAACAAACAAACAAACAAACGGGATCTGCCGTCAGTTCACCCTGCTTGGCAGCAGTTGTGGAAACTATTATCTCCTTCAGAATGGACCTTTGATAGCTATTGTATAATTTGTAACCGTTTTTGTCTGTCTAATGCTTTGATTATCCTCTCTGGACCATTGCAAGAGACCTTATTGCTAACAAGGACAAAACACAGACCTTCACATGTGCAGATGAAGCTGGTAAGAATATACTTTGTCTTTTGAAAATACACCCTTTTTAATGAGACTATACGTAACTGAACTTCAGATCTTGTTTCACAATGCTGATGAAAAGCAAAATTAATGCCGAGCTGTACATTTGAAGCTGTTGATGAACCATGCACTTCCCTCTGGACTTGATCCCTGATTGAAGGATGTATTTAATTGATTTTTATCTTGCATAATTTAGTTGCACACTTTCTAACTTCAACTGTGTGTCCTGGATTTTTTTTCGCACTCTCCCTTTGCCCCTCTGCTACACAGAAATGTTCATAAAAATCACATCTTCTGAAACTGAAAATAAACCATATTTACCCTTGTGTTAGTTTAACAACTTATATTGGGTATTAAGGCTGATCTTCAAGAGTAATCCTCTGTTATAATGCTTTGCACTTCCTCAGGATTGGATTTTAACTTAATAAGTACGTGCCTTATCAAATGCATATTTGGATGAAGTGTATTACCTGAAAATATCACTTCATTTTTTGTCGCTCTTTTCTAACTTTTTTTAAAAAAAGAGCAATTACTAAATGTGCACTTGTTGCACATTTCACCCCTCATAAAATGCAATGGCAGCCAGGGATTTGCCTAAACAGCCCAATCTGTGTTCTACGGTCTTGCGTATATTGATATAAATGATGTAGAAGAGCAGAAGCGGTTGTGACAGCTCACAGCAGAATTTTGCTCCGAATAATGGCTCCCACAATATTTTCCACTTGAGTACAAGCACCCCTCTCTCATTTGCATGTACGAAACGCAACAACATAACCTGGGAGTCTTCAAAGCCAGTCTCCTGGGTAATAGAGCAGCTTGAGATTTTACATCTGATCATCACTGACTGGAGTCTTGATCATGTAGATTCAAACGTGGAGAAGAGTTCTGCATATTTGCAATCTCAGACCATGATTTTAACCACCGAAGGTATTCTATTTGATCCTAAAAAACACTATTTCACAACTAAAATTCATGCATTGTCATATTGTAAAATGTGGATAATATCAACTGATGATCCGCATTGTTTCAATCAAATATTTATTGGAAAAAGAAACATATATACAATGCACTTAATATGTAAAGACAGGAAATAAATTACAATAATAACTAGAAAACAGATGTAATGAATGTTCCATTCTCCTAAAAAGAATATGTACACCTTTTTATTGAACAGTTATTTACATTAGTCGTTTGTGTTTCCATAATGTAACAAGATGTTCAAAAGATTGTCGCAACCTCTTGTTCAGTAGCTACTGTTACAATATTCAGAGTTTGCTTAAGACTTTCAGCCTCTCCGAAACCAGATTCAAGCTGTTGCTGAGAAAAGTAAGAAGGGAGGGTCCCGCTCCTGGAGAAGGTCTGAGTGCTGCCCCTTGATATTGGTCGATTGGTGCCATAACCTAAATCCTTCCAAGAGTGGGGATAGCCAGGAGGATTATTGAAAACGGGAGCTGGGGAGAAGCCCATTGTGTATGTGGCGTCTCTGGGGGCTCTGAAGCACTGTGCTGGTATTGCACAGTAAGTTCCTTGACAATCCACAGACAAGCTATTTGAAGTGCTGGATGAACCTGGCAAGATATATAATTATAAGGATGAGAAATTGCCTTTGCAAAATTACATTACCACCACTAGTCACTCTGATGATTATCTATGTTTTATGCAGCCGTGCCTAATTTCAAATCTCAAAGAGGAAAACTCACTTTTTAGTCTTGGCTGGAAGGTGCTGAAGTTCTTTTTACCTCCGTCACCGCTAATATCGGAGTCACTGTCATTGAAGTCGCTGTCCCCTTTGCCACTGTCCTTCACGCTCAGCTGGTCAGTGTTGCCAATGCCGCTGCCGATACAATCATCGAATACAGTATGAGACACCACTGCGACACATTAGCTTGATTATCGATGCCTTTTTTTTTTTCCACATAGCCCTGGCCCGACCGGCTGGGCTCATCCGACCGAGGCCACAACCGAGCGTGTACACGTCGCATACTAACTGAACATAATTCAAGCAGATCCGAGTGAAAAATAAAGCGTATCCTATTTAAGGAAAGAAACTACATTTGCTTGTCTTACCTCACTTGTAAGCAGTATTTGTCACCTTGCCACACAGATGTTGGTTGGAAATGCTTCGAGGGCAGGAACATCTTAGGGAACAAACGAAATGACAGCAGAGAGCTTAGATTCCAATTCTGGCACAGAGATCAAGGCAGCAGCTTGTGGGAACATCATATAAATATGAAAATAAAGCTGGTAGGCCAGGGAGTGGGAAGGGGCTCACCTTTGTCTCGGAGTCTCCGGTCCTCTCCTCATACAAGGAGTCATCCAAAGAAGACGAGGTTCTCTCGTGGAAGAACGCCCGCGGACCGTTGTATATGTTCGGTTCGGCCGACCCAATCATGGGCAGGGGCCTGCCGTCGAACAGGCTGTGACGCACTTCTCTCTTGTTGCCGTGGTTTCTGCCCCGACAGCTGAGTTTGCAGGTGACCACGACGGCTACAATTGCAATCAGTAACAATGCACACCCCCCGCCGAGCATAATGATGACAATAAGCGAGCCGTCTACGAAGGGGCCTTCGTCGCCACTTGACCGCAGCACAATAACAGCTTGATCTTCGGCGGCCTCCGTGTCGGTGATGACAAACCTAACCGTGGCGCTGCTCGAGAGCGGGGACCTGCCGTTATCGCTCACGGCGATTTTAATTTCGAGCACGTCTCCGATCTCAGCTGCCAGCCATTGTTTCAAAGCAATCTCCCCGGTATTTTGGTTCATCGTGAAGAGCTTTTGGTCACCTTGCACGATGTGGTAGGAGAGCTCGCCGTTCACTCCCTCGTCCGCATCCTCGGCCGATACGCGAAGGGCAAGGTAGGATACGGGTGCATTAAAGGGCAGAGGGACGTCTGCGGAGTTGTTCTGGAGGACGGGGAAGGTGAAGTACGGATAGTTGTCGTTCTGATCCACAATTCTAACCCTGATCGTCGATGTGCTCGAGAGAGATGGGGAACCTCTGTCTTCCGCCTGGATGACAAACTCAATCTGCTGAAGGGTTTCGTAGTCAAAGGACCTTAAGGTGTACAGAGAACCCGACAGCGAATCTACGGAGAAATAAGTCGACACCGGGGATCCGGCCTCTTGAACCTCAGAGTCTAGAAGTTTGTAGGAAACTTTGGCGTTCTTTCCCGTGTCGGGATCACGGGCGACCACGGTGGTCACGTACGAGCCCGGGATGTTATTTTCGAGGACGGAAACTTCGTAAAGGGGTTTGCTGAAGAGAGGAGGGTTGTCATTCTCGTCAGTGACACGGATGCTGTAATGCCTGACGGTTTTGAACGGCGGGCTGCCAAGATCTTCTGCCACCACGGTGAGGTTGTACTCGGGCGTCTTCTCCCTGTCCAAGGCGGCGGTGGTGATGATCATGAAGGTGTCCCCGTACGCCTGCTGGAGGGTGAAATGCTCGTGCCCGAGCAGGCCGACGTGCACGTACCCGTTGGAACCAGAGTCTCTGTCCGAGGTGCTGATCAGAGCGACGAAGCTCTCGGCGGCCGCTGCTTCCGTGATGTAGGCGACGCCGTCGCTGCTCGACGTCATGGGCTTGACGGAGATCTCGGGCGCGTTGTCGTTCACGTCCACGACGTCTATCGCGACTTTGCAGCGGGACGCCAATGGATTCGGGCCCAGATCGGAGGCTTGGATATCGAGCTCGTAGGACCTCCTCTTCTCGAAGTCCACCGTCGCTCTCAGTGTCACGTCCCCCGTGTAGGGATCCACGTGGAAAATGCGCGCGTCCTCCGCGGAGAGCCCGTGGAAGGAGTAAATCAGGTCGCCGTTGAAGCCTTCGTCCGGGTCAAAAGCGTGCACCTTGAGGACACGGTGACCCACGGGGGCATCCTCGTTCAGCTCCACTTTCAGCGCCCCGTGCTCGAAAGTCGGGCTGTTGTCGTTGAAGTCCAGCACCCTGACGTGCACGGTCATGGATCCGGACCTTGCCGGGGTCCCCCCGTCGGTTGCCGTGACCTCGATGACATAGGAGTCCTCCAGCTCCCGGTCCAGCTCCTTCACCAGCACCACCTCGGCGAACTTCACGCCGTCCTCGCGATCGCGCACCTCCACGGCGAAGTGGCTGCATGGCGAAATGTTGTAGCTCTCAATGTAGTTCTCGCCCACGTCCTGGTCCAGGGCGATCTGCAGGGGGAACCTAGAACCCAGCGGGACGTTCTCCACCACCTCCAAGCTCGTCTCGTTGCGCACGAACAGAGGAGCGTGATCGTTGATGTCTCTGACCTCGATCTCCACATGGATGAGCTGGAACTTCTCCTTAGAGAAGGCCACTATGTCGAAAGTGATGAAGCACTGCGGGGATCTGGGGCAGAGCCGCTCCCGGTCGATTGTTTCCGCGACACTCAGAAGCCCGTCGATTTCACCCATACGAACCAAGGAGGAATTGTTCTCCTGCATGAAGCGGAACGACGTTTCGTGGTCTTCGCCCGGGTCGATCTTCAAATCTCGCGACAAGTTTCCAATCTCTGTCCCAGGCGCATCCTCCTCATAGGTGTAATACCTTGTGGTGGTGGACTGCGCATTGTGCGCAAATAAAGCGAGCAGAGCGCACAGGCCGACGCTTGACATTGCGCAAAATCCCATTCTGAGAGAGGGGATAGGAGTTCGGAAGTTTCTCAAAGTTGGGTCATGAACGGGCAACCCGGTTCAGGATCAGGGATGTGTGAGGACGAATCACAGAGAGTTGACTTTGCTGGGTGACTTTAAGTCCCACAATATGCAAATGAGCTGCTCACTCCAACCAATAGCCTGTCAGTGGTCCAGCAAAAGGGAAGCGTTTGGCTCCGCGGCAAAATGCAGTGAACTGTTTTTCTGGGGGTAGGAGCTGGTGGGGCAAATGGCCTGGCAAACGAAAAGGGCCTGGCCAACTTTACCGGACTGAAATCAATGCAACATCTGCACACAACTCCCATCCAATGCACCAACAGCTCTTAACAACCATCTCTATGATAATAATGGTAACACCGTGAAGTGCAAAGTGATCTGAGACAAGACGGGTTAATATTTTCCAGAAGGTTAAGACACAAAAAAAGCTGGAAAGAAAAAACAAAATATAACTTTTTTTTCACCTTTTTTTCCCCCAAGTATTAGATAAGTAAAAAGTTGAATCTGAGTAAGATATTCTAAATGAGATTCTGAACTCCAAACAACTGAGGGCACCACACAGAGAATGACACATGGTGATTCTAAAATCAATAACAGGGTTCAGTTGGAAGTTCAGAGGTGGTCGTTCACTTCTGGAAGACAGCGGAAAATATGGTTGAAAGAATTGTCACAAATGAATCATTCCAAGCAGCAGAAACCTTTTAAAATCTCTTAAACTCTTGAAATCACTTAGGGGTGAAAGGATTACATCAACATGATATCCCATCAGACGTTCTACTCTGCCTGCCAAAAGCTCAAACTACTTGGGCAGGTTCATCGCTTCTGTTATGACACAAGAAGAAACTTTTAAGGGCTCCAAATATTAGATATGCTAAGCCCAGTATGATGACCTGTATGGTTCAGTGTATTTGTGTTTTTTTTTTTTTTTTACAAAACTATGATATTATGAGGGGGTAGCAGTGGTGAAAGACATATATAACTCAGTCTAATATTAAGAATCGTCACTGACGAGTAAAAAAAAAAATCAATTATATGATATCCAAGTTTACACAGGTGTCTATATTGATAATACAGACACCCAAGAGTCTATATTATCACTTCAAACTGTTGAGGTGTTTAAGAACGTTTCAATATCTGAAATGACCTACAGTTTTCGGTTGAAAAATATTCTCATGCTTATCTAAAGCCAGTACTGCTCTCATCAGATAGTGCAACTCAAAGCAAGTAGATGTAGATACCCTCTCCTCCAAGAAAAAAAAACCCAAACATTTCATTTTCAACAGGAAAAAGAAACAACATTATCTGTCACCATTCCACCGCTGGAGCTCAGTGGGGGAATCTTTCGGGGGAAAAAAAACAAAGAAGGAATTCATGATTATGACTAAAAATAGAGATATCCAAATGACTCGACTTACTCATTCACTCATGCAGCCTCAGCCTCATTTCAACTTCAAATAAACAATTGGCAAACTTTTTTTTTTTTTTTTTCCAGAGACAAATACAGATTCATTTTGCTCCTCAGTCATTTACATATTGTGGGCAGAGTGAAGGAGATAAGTTCTCATCTGATTATTGTTTGAAGCATAACTTAATATTTTTAAACAATATACTGTGAAATTCAAACAGACATATTTCTAAGAGTTTTTATGTTAAATTGGCTTACTATTCATGTAATTTAATGTGAGAGGTCAATGTTGAACAGGTGGACCAATTGTGCTTGGTAGCCACAGAACAATTCATTATAGCTTACAAACTCATTGTGAATTACAGATAAGATCACAGCTATAGCCTTCAGATGCATGATATGCAACATATATGAATTCATGGATGAACGAATTTGAGAAAAACGGATATAATATTTTCCTCTCAAATGCAGCAGGGAATAAATATGATATGGCAGAAAATGGAAATACTGAAGTACGTCTCATGCATATCAAGTTATTTTCCACCAGAGGGTAAATGCAGAGGGAAAAAGCATATATATGTTAATCATAAAGTCTCAGTTAAACCCACTTCTTGACATTTATAAATAGTAATTCCAACATGTTTTTCCCCTCATTCATACAAATCCTTGCAAGTATTGTCTGCAAATAATGTAAGGGATGGACAGACGTCTCTGCCTCTGTTGCGCTGATAGACTATCTTATCTACTTGGATAGCGGGGGAAAGAATTTCAATGCAAAGCAGTTAAAAAGGCCTTCAAAGCCAGAGGACTGTGATTCGGTTAGTGTTGCTTTCCAGCTACAGGAAAAGATTACTTTTAATCTACTATAAAGAAAATTTGTCTCACAATTTCTCTTTCTTTACAGCAAGGTTTTCCTCGTTTGTTTTTTTTTTTGTTGTTTTTTCTTTTCATTTTAAGGGCTTCAGAGGTCACAATAAGATAAACAATTTCTTCTCCAACTCTCACACGCCGGTCAGCACAAAGAGGTTCTTAAGTGATACAACAAAAGAAGTCAAACAGAACTTTGGCAAGCATATGGGTGATTAGGCATTGCTGATTAAAAGGCATCTATGGCCCTTCAAAGGACTCTTGACACCTCAGTAATGTTTGGTTTAAATCCGTCTGAGCCCTCGTGTAGCCAGGAAGGTGTTAAAAAGCACACAATGGAAGCCTCAGAGACCAAAGATGGACCCGATCTTATGCCAGTGGGGGGGATGGGTGTTACAAAAACTACTTACACACCCGATGGGAGTGTTTATTTTCTTTGTAGAAAATGCTGTCCACTCTTTTTGCGAACAATCACAGGCACTTAATAAAATGCTGAAACACTTTGTTATGCCATTCATTGGTCTAACAAAGGAATAGTCTGGTTATTGAAAGCTCATTCGAGTCGGCGATTACAGCAGGGCTGGTTTGTTCTCACGTTTCAATGAACCAAAATCAAACAGTGATATCCCGCTCTGACAAAGCCCTTTTCCACACATAATTAAATTACCCGCGCAATGAGAAAATTTTATTGAAAAGTATTGTAATTGTAAAAGTAGTAAATATTACGGATTTTATACTCGAGCTTCTCCCATGATAGGTAATAATGATTATTTTGAATACCGATATCTTGTGTTAGAAGTTTCCCGCTGTGCAAACTTCAGTTGAACTACCACTAAATGACTGTCACTGTGTAGTCTCCTAATAAATGGAATGGCATTAAATCTTTGAAATTGCTTTTAATGTTCTTTTATGAAGGGTTTTCATTCATAAATGGACATTCAGAAGCATCACAGAGAAAGAAAGAGCCCAGGGAATGGGAAAATATAACCAAAAATAAAATTATATCAATATTTGCAATACAACTACTCCAATGGATTTGTCTTTTTTTCATTTAAAACAAGATCACTCCGAACACGTGAGCACCGTGGCGAGGAGGAGGGTCAAAGATAAGTTACTTTTCATCAATTACCAGACAAACAAAGCCTTCAGCACGATGCCCCCATGCTGCTGGGTGTTGAAATCCAGGATTTTATTCGTATGAAGAGTCTGTGGGTAATACAGAATTATTGGCCAAATTAGTTGTTTCCCAATAAGAAGATTACATTTCAGCCTTCTAAATGTCTCACGTGTTCACCAACTCCTGGTATGAAGTTAGCAGCTGGTGACGATTTTCCAGTTCGACATTCCAACCCGGCACACATTAAAATAGCAACATGTGTGTGTAGGCAGCTGAGGTGTTAATTTTTGAATTAATTCAGCATTGAGTGCTGCACAGTTCAAGTGCCACAAAATAACACCTCCCACTAATGCTCAAAATATTTTTCTAATCAACGCATCACCGCAAGGTCACCAGAGGTCCTGCCACAAACAAAGCTCGGCTAACAAACCGGTGATACTTGTTTGTCACTTAAGTCAGGTGATTAATGCAGATCACAGCTTGATTAAGACGTGTGTGGTGACGGTAAGAGCATTACAGCAGATAAATGGGGTTGCCATCTGTTCTCTTACTGAGGTGATTTTAATTAATGGTAAGAATATTGTTAATCTTGCCTTGTTAGCCAGAGCCGCTGTAATCGCCGTGATGGGCAGGAGAGACCTGAGCTGGCCTTTGACATGATTTGAAAGTAACTGGGAGGTTGTGACTCCTCCGTGATTTCACCAGGTAGGAAGGCAGGGAAAACATTTGCTGACACTCGGAGCGGTAATCCTGGCATATGCCACGGGGAGCAAATGTCTCAAAGGCCCACCTTTTGGATAACAGCCATCATGTTTCCCAAGGCAGGAAACATTGTTGACTTCATGGTTTTCAGTTTTCTGTTAAGCAAATCATGATGTGACATGCATTGTCACATGCTTACTGTCTTACAATTTGTGTTTTTTCACCTTGACACTGTCAGAAAGTATAGCTACAATGATCAAGAATTACAATATATTTGTGGAGAGAGGTTGGATTACATTTATTCTGTTGGGAAACTTCAAGAGTGGACTTTTCCTAGCTACTTTTCATATCACACCACACAGTGGAACATTGTGCAACTGACAAGTTACTTAATTTTTAAATACCAATGCACACCAGTAAATGATTTCTACACATTGTATGAAATATTCTTTTTTGAGATGCTGTCATGAGTCTGTAATTTGATTAATGGATTCACCAATTATACAACATCTTTTTCTTTCCAATTTCTTATTTATTAAATTTTTTGTGAATCTGTATTGATCTTGCCTTGTAGAAAATTATATGAAGGAGATGACATTATTGAACTGATATTAATGAATGGTGGGTGAATGAAAAAAGTTTCATTTTGGGGATTTTGACTCATTTCATACATTTTTGAATTCTGTATTTTTTTTTCTGTTTCCATTTTAAATAATAAAATGAATTTAAAACTTTTTGGAGTCTTTGTATAGCACTAGAATTCAACTTCAGGTACTGACAACCCATCAGTCACATTTGAAATAGCTCTGAAAAGCAAAAAAGTCCTCCTGCAGGGCAGTACTGTATTATATTCTATTGTCTATTTATATGTGTTTACATGTGATACATATATATATATGTGTGTGTGTGTGTGTGTGTATCAACATTCTTAGATGGATTAATGCATCAATGCGCAACCCGAACAGTCGGTAAACTTTACAGTAAACGATTCCTTCTAAAGCTGCTAAAATGTCAATCCAAATGATTTAATACATTTGAAGTGGAAATAGCAAATCATTTAATACATTTGAAGTGGAAATAGCAAATCATCTACTTATTCAGTATTACTTTCCAGTTGTTAGCATTTCATAAATCTGATTTTAATGGTAAATGGTCTGTGCTCATCAAGCGCTTTCAACACATTGTGGTTTAAAAGGCATTACTTTGGACAGCATTCACCAATTCACAAACAAACTCACACACTCATACTCCGACGAGTTGCCATGCAAGGTAATGAGAAGACCATTGGGAGAAAATTGTTGGGATTCAGTTTTTTTCCAAGGGTACCTCAGCATGCCAGCAGATGAAGCCGGGGATATAACCGTCAACTTTCCAATGTGAGGGACACCTGCTCTACCAACTGCCACTCATTATCCATAATGAACATAAAACAATTATGTTCCATTATGTTCCATAATGAACATAAAACAATTCTCACCGCATATACATATACATACACATACACATATACATATACATAGCATAAATTCATAACAGTGATGTTGGTGAGTAAGGCTTCCAACTTGCGGTTTGCTGGAGCACAGAATGTAAAATAAAGGTGATACCATATTAAGTGTTAAGGAAAAACATATAAATGACACCTTAAAATAAATTTCCCAATTGAATTCTTTCAGTATTACAAAGATATGGACTGCCGGAACATCGCTGATTTTCTGACATCGATGACATGAAAGTTAGCAAGCGTGAAAATCATGAACACATTGTTTTAAAAAACAAGTAAGTTCAAATTTGCAGATAATTTTGCCCTGGCCCTCTCATTTCCTTTACTATTTTATTTTGTCACAAATCATCAGGTCACATATTCAAATTCTCAGTTGCGGTTGAAGTGAAAGAAGTTTGATTTTAGATAATAATATCTATGTTAGTTTATCTTGTTTTCCGAGTATGCGGCACCTAAACGAGTTCTTTGGATAACAGTTTCAAAAAGCAAAAGTCCTGTATTCTTCGCACACCATGCACATTTATTAAATTTAGATAGACCCAGAGTTTCTGCAAAAAGCAGGAATCTCATGCAGGCACTTTCGGGTTATCCCCTTATCAATTTCCGCATCTCACTTTAACCTTAGGTGCTCGAATAAACTGGGGGTATTCATGTCCCTGCTCTCCCCACGAGGGTCATGTGGAGGGTTTAATCTGGGCCATTTGGGGTGTCTGAAAGGCAGATAAAATGAGATTATCCTGTGCTGTAGGTGCTGGCCCTTGGTGAGACAAGAGGGTGGAAGCATGTGAGCAGCAGCTGTGGAGGTGCAAAATACTCAGACTGGCTGGTGGTCTCTGTGGCTTTTGGCACCTCCCGTGGCGTCACGGCCACAGACTACTCCCCATCTACCGCTCATCCTCACAGCCCTCCAACTGATTACAACTGGCCAAATGTTTAACACACTGTCCCTAATCACACCCAGCATTCTGTCACAATATGCTCCGAAATAGCATTTAGGGCCAAATAAATCACATTGTGCTCTTGATGTCATTAGGCTTAATTGTTGTTGCTTCCTGTGAACCTCTCCCTCCTTGTTCTCATCCCCTGTCTTTTTTTGCCACCACTCTGAAGTCAAGTCATTCAGATCTTTCTGTGGCGAGTGGAATCTCTCTTGACACAGCTGGATTTAGCACATGTGAGGGGCAACTTAAAAAGGTATATTTGTAAAACAAAGATCATTAATGGAAATAAATTCCTAACACAAGAAAATCATGAAATTGACTTTCTATTTTATGATAAAATAATTAGTCTATTAGGGACAAACATGAATAATACAGCGTTTCCTGTAATTAGATCTCGGTGGACTCTACATGTTTTAAACAAATGCGGAACATTAATATGGATGGCATGTAAACATGTTTCCAGGATTTCTTCATGTTGGCCACAAAAGACCGAGTCTATTAAGAAATTTGGGAAGACAGATTTTGTTGTTTAAATCTCATAAAAGCCAAGGCAGATCAAAAGAGGCATTAGTATTCAGAGACAAATCATGTTTGGCTGAGGTTCCTCTACCCACACTCAACTCCAACCATTTCCCACTGTGTAACTAATGCTCGCTGCCTGACAACCATTGGAACAACAGTTGCTTCCTGCACTTTATTATGCATAAACATTTTTGAATAAGCTTTGACCAAAAATACATTTCCATCTCACAAGCATTTAGAAAATACCTGCAGACAAATTACATCAACAAATAACAAGGAAAACAGGTTGTAGAATTGAGACCAGTTAAGAGACAAAATGGGGAGTCAACCTGAAAGGCTTTTGATCAGAAGCAGGCATTAGAGTGCCACCTACAGGTTCAAACTTTGGCGCATGGTTTGCAGGTACGAACAAACCTCAAATCATCCAATTCATTTCCGGAAATCATAGGTTGTTAATCCTCCTGCCATCGAGCTATTAGATGATATAACAAGCTGAGTAGAGAAATGAAAATTGAGACTCCTTCGGTTGGATTGGACTGATATTCTGCTTCCTCCTGTCATTGTCAAGACTGTCCTGCAAAAGACCCACTATAGCTCCCTGTGCACTTATGATGGGTTCCTCACATTTCAAATTCATTTTAAATTTCATCGCCTCAAGCCGCTTGAATGAGGACCTCAAAAGATCAAGTTTCATTTGTTAACCTCTGGTGATTCTCTATACGTGATGATCTCATGCCTGTATTTGAGTTGGACCATCCCGAGTCAAGTCTCACATACCAATGTGGACTAGAGAACCCTGTATCTAAAATCTCCTTGTTTCAGTTTGTCTGCCACAAGAGTGAATGTGCCTGCACTCCATATTACCATGGTATGTTGGCAGTTATCATGAGAAGTAAATAAGAATTCATTCGGTAGTCAAGGCTGTGAATAATTTCTCTCTTGGACGGTTATATTATTCAAAGCAGGGAAGATTAAGTATAGACTCCTTGCTTGTGTGTGCGTGCACAAAAAAGTGTGCATGTGTATCTCACTGCTAATTTGTGCCTTTTCAAGGACCAGGTCCATCTCCTTACCCCGCCTGAATATATTTCACATCTCCATATTGCCACTCCTGAATGTCACCTCCTTGAAGCAATTTCCTCTCAGCCATTATCTGATGGGTGAGAATGGTTTCCCATTGGCAGGTGCAGACGACACTTGGGCCGGGCAGAAGCTGGCTGTTTAGCTCGAGACTGGCTCCTTACCAACTCGCTCTCTGCCTGGTCCTTGCAGTCCCAACAGGGATGGCCACTGGGGGCAGACTGTTGGGCCAACTGGCCACAGAGGGGTGTGATCAGTCTCCCTGACATGTTTGGCAAAAGCGATCCATTCACTCAGCAACAGAGAGGCCTGCGTGATCATCTTGCTTAATCCTGTTACGCCAGGAGATGGCAACATTGAGGTGTTCATTTGAAATACAGAGGCTCTGCTTCTTATCTCGGCGTAGCCTGAAGAAAGCAAGTCAGGATTTGAGACAACTGACTATCCATTAAAAAATCAATTTCAACAAATACAGTGAATCTGTCATTTGTTATCTTGACATAAAAACAGCATGCATGCATTTTTTCCGCCATATTCACAAATGGAACATTCATTTTAGCTCAATAACATTTGAACTTATTATATTATACCTGCTAAGAATGTACTCGATGTATTAGAGACACTTGTCTCGATTTAATGGGTGCTTTTTCCAGCGACATGTTGTTTTTCAGCTTTTACACACACAAGTTTCATAATCAGGAATATAAAATTACCACAAAGACGCTAAATAGGATGCCTAGGGTGGATGTATGTTTGTATGTTTGTATGTCTGTGTGAGTGTGTGTGTATGTATGTGTGTGTGTGTGTGTGTGTGTGCGCGCATGAGTGGAGCAGAGAGATAGATTAATGTTGAGGGGCATCAGCTTAGAGGATGTTTTGTTTCCCCGCTGTGTGCCGAGTGCAGAGGCGAGTTAAGGGATTCAAATCTAGTCGTCGAGTCCTGCGGTGCGAAGAATGTTTGCTGTGTGCTTGGTGATAGTGGACTCCATTAGGGGCTGAGTCTCAGGGTAGCCTGCCATTGTCCCAGCAAGCGAGAAGGTTAATCAGATCCCGGCTCCATTATGAATGCTTGCTATTTCTAAAGGCCTCTATGAATAGAAAACTGTAAGCTCTAGTAAAAATTAATCTCAGTTCTGTGCTTTTACAGAACAAGGTCTGATAAAGAATAGTGTTGATGTACATTTGACGAGATTCCAAATTCTCCAAAGCAAAACTAAATTAGTGTTTAATGGTGGCCTACTTATTAATTATGTGAGATTAGGAAATTGTCTTTCCAGCTCTGCAGCTATATTTTCCATGTCTGCTTTGTTTGCTATAAGTGGCTGATTAGCTTAATTGATTTTTTTTTAGTAAAATCAGTTTTATATTGTCAGTGGCATGTGCTTGGACAAATTCACTAAGATTGTATCAGTCTTTACTGTAATAAGCTGCTACATATCAAGATTTTCTTCTATTCGTAATTTTTTTTCTCATTACTGTCTTTTTAGACTGGAATTTTACTCCATCTTGATTCCATTTTGTTTTTTGTGATAACTAATGAATGATGTTCTTTATTTAGATGCTGTATACCTCCAAACCTGTAGATATAAAAAGGCAGGCGTGGATGGCTTGGTTCTTTTGTGACTCAAACTCAACAAAACATCTGTAAAGAGAGGCGCTTGCTTGATAACTTCAGTGACACACCACCACTCACACACACAGCTGTAAATCTTTTAGATGGGGAGGCTGGCGAACGGTGCTGCTTCTAGATTTATGACAGTGTACCTGATGTCCTGTATGCTTTGAATCACTCAAGGTTTTCTGTGGTGGAAAGCCCTGGACATATGTTCTACCAGTAAATGTTTTATTGCTTTATTCTTACTGCTTCATTAATTTGTTTCAGCTTTTTTTTTCCTCTTGCTCACTGCTGAATTTTCCTGCTCATTTCATGCGGAAGTTTTAATATGAAACCCGCAATACATTATGTGCTTTTGGGGTTGGCAATTCTCACCATCAGTCAAAGTTTAACTCACAATAGCAGGTCGTGGTACAGCAGTAAATAAAGAGGACGATAAGATCTGACTTCAGGATTAATGCAAATAGGATATTCAAGAGTCAAGACAATGTACTAATTGTGATTTAGAGAGCAATAAACATTTGCCTAATAGGACAGTTCACATTTCACCAAATTTTCTAGAAATCAAATTTCTCTATGAGGGCAGGAAAACTAAAATCCAACCAAGCTCTGCAGAACAACAAAGCACTTATATGGAGGCAATGTGTTAACGGACTAGACAGTCCCATTCTCAGCAAAGAGGTATTTAAGTACTGAAGATGAAGTGAGATGGAAAATCTCATTTCCATAACAGAACCGGGGAAACAGTCTAGCAGAAGGTGTTTATTTTTTTTTCTGTTGAATTATCAGAGCAATCATAGGCGAGCCGCAGCCAGGGCAACAAACTAAGGGGATAGAGCTTTGGGGGGAGGTGGGAGCCCTATTTCCCAAAACACATACAAATGAACTTGAACAATTTTCACTGGCACGCGCGAGCATGCATGAGCATGCACACACATGTACACACACACACGCCGGCAGATTCACATAAATGCAGGGACACACAAACAGTGCTGAGTCTCAGAGGAGCAGACAGTGAGCACATTATGCAAACACTGGCTTTGTGTGTATGGTGCTGAACATGCCTGTGTGTTGGAGAGAGAAATTAGACTGATTAAAAATCAGGGGGAAAAAAAAAAAATCACAAACTGTTAGACAGATCTCCTAGGGGCTAATTAGTATGTTGAATCCAGAGCCAAAACACACTGTTAAGACTCCCAAACTGTAGGTATATTCCTGATTTGTCTCTTTTTTAGAATCTTTTGTAAATGTTGTTTTTTGTCTGTCTGTTTTCACATTATATGGAGAAAAAAAAAATCAAGTACAAGAATTTTTATGCAGCTCAGTTCATATTTTCTTCAGCATACGATCATATTCATATGCAATCTGAAAGTCTCTCACAGTGTCTCGCTATATTCCTTTCAAATGTGAATTATTGGAGTTACTATTATATGGAGAAGAGCAAGGGTCACTCAGTCTGCAAGAATAATATCAGCTCTTATGTTGAAATCCAGGTGACGGCAGAGAAGGTTTTGCCGCTTAGAAAGAGGGAACTTCTTTTGTTGGTTACTCCATTGTGAACAACTAGAAGAGTCTGCACAAGCAAAAATTGTAATGACCCTCCTCACACATCTGAATACATATTTGATTCAAGCAAGAGAAAAGACTGTCATAGAATGTTTTGTGCTGGACCATAAGCAGAACCCAGAAGAGTTTAGTTTGAGGCGGAGAGCTGTAATCACTGCACAAGCCAGTTTTAACCTCATAACATGGAAAGAAAACTCCCCTCCTCTTAAATTTAAGATATATGAACTCTAAATTTTTATGCACCTGCAATCTGCACAGTCAGTTAATATGAATATATTCAACAACAGATGAACAGATGGGAGTTCTGTTTTATGTTTCAAGCGCAGTGGAATTCTAGTTTTATATTTACTTTGTCTTCCCACAGCTCGGAGCTTTCCCTCTATTCCACCTCATGTGAGCAGAGCAATGGTACCCAGCTGGCTGAATGGCCATGATATGCCAATCAATAGTGCAGACTTAAACTGAAGATGAGAACCTCAGCCATTACTTTCTCCCGGTAAGCCATTAAACTGACTGGGCTCAATGCCAACAATTAAATGCAGTTATTTATTAATAGCTCCAATTAGTTGCTGGACTTAAGTATTATCTGCTTTGACAAAATAAGGGACTAACAGTAGCACAAAAAATTAAAATACATGGCAGTAAAATGAGAACGCTCCTCATTCCAAATGTAAATACTAAGAGGCACTCATAAATGGAAACAGTGTGCCATCAGACAACCCTAGAACAGAACTGGTCTTAAAAAATTAAGAACCCTGTACAACTTAAAAACTGCTTTGTAGATAACAATCTGCCTTGGACTGGAAATAAAAGACAATGGCAGTTAGACAGGAGTACAGCATAAAAGTAAATTATTTCAGATGCCTGCTAGCTTGTACATACTGACTGTTTCACAGATATTCTCCCAGTCCAGGCAGCCACAGGTCTGTGTGTCCTGGAGGTAGTTCTCTACTCTCAAAATGTACAATGCAGTAATTCAGCAATAAGATTACACCTACCACATGCATTCTGGTGCATGGCTCAGAAAAAAAAAAAAAAAAAAAAACCCACAAGGTTAACTTGATTGTGGCTCTCGCTATTTGAGAATAATAGATGAAATATGTTTCAGCGTTAACAAAACAAAATTGACATTTAAGTTATATCTGTAAGAACTTGCTGTACAGGCATTTCTTTTACTTAACCTTACCTCCCCATGACACCCATCAATGCAGGACATTTCTATACTAATCTTTGTTTGAAAGCTTGCAGTAACAGCCTACTTCACTGTTCACTCTGACCTTGAAATAGGACAGTGAAGAAGGATCTTGGAAATGAGAGAATGCGAGAAACTTTTCTCACCACCTGTGGTTTTCGGACTTGCAGAGACTTTTGGTTAGATAAATCTGTAGATAAATTTAGAGGGAAGGAGGTAAACATTTCAGTATAATTGGATTTCCTAACCAGTTATTCTTATTCAGTGTGAGTTATTGTTTATACTTTCAAAAACAACTATATATTAAATGTTATAAGATAGGATGCAAAAGAAATTAGTTCAATTGTTATTCACCTGCATTACTTTATCAAACTGCTTGCGCATCTACACAAAAGGTTGTCAGACTGATGTAGAGCAACCAAAGCAGGCTGTGTGATTTTTCAATGCTGTTATTTCCACCGAAGAAATCATTTGATTTGAATTTTCACTCTACAGTCAGTTCCTATAGTTATTTAAACACATCAATAAAGGCGGGGGGTTACGAATTGACAGAGCATCAAGTCAAAGAATACAGTTGCATATGACCTTGCATCAATCAGCCAAAGACTGGCGAACGACTTTAAGAAAAGGAAGAAAAAATAACCGCAACCTCTTAAATCCTTCCATCTCATCCGCCTCTGAGAGATAGAGAACAATTATAGGTAGGATTTAATTATAGCGATAGTAGGTTTCAGCATGACATATTTCCTGTTTTTGCCCGATGCATGCTGGCAGCTCACTGTTCTCTCCTTGTCGTGTATGTGAAGTCAAAAAAACGTCTTTGAATACTGACTGAGTGCGTGTTTCCATCGACAAGGCATAAGCAGTTTGAAGCTCAAAGGCCAGTTTGCCAAACACATCTCTGATAATCTTGATATCATTTGCGTGGAGACAAGAGACTCAAGAGTTGGATACACAGGTCCCTTTCCTTTGTATTTGCCGAAATTTACTTTGGTCCAACAGTGAGAGCGAAAATTCCAGCTGTGATTTTTTTCTTGCGTGCCTGAATGTGACCGTAAACATCACAAAGAGACTTCTCTTGTCAGTCTCGATTAACATTTCTGTGCCATGATGTATGTGTACACCGTGTACATGGAAAGTGATTTACACATGTACATGACTTTAGTTCTGTGCGTGTTTATTGTTAAAGGATTCTTGCCAGGAAGGAAGAAGGGTGCAGTCTATTAATTCATATCTGTGTGCCCTCCAATGTTTTCCCCCGTAGCCTTTTTTTGAAGAGCATGCAAATCTCTTCAACACCACAAGACATTTCAAATGAATTCTTCAGTGGCCTGTCAAAGTGCCTTTCCTCTCCCTTCAACTCCAGCAAGAGACTACCGTGATCGACTATGAAATGGCCTCATTGTGCAGGGCATCAAGGATTTCTACATCTCCATCTCTGGGTGTGCTCTGAACTGTGAATTTCAGATTCAGACAGCCCAAGGCTCAAGGCCATGAGCCGCCAGCGATGCTGAAGCACTCACTTGCTTCACACATCTGAAATTGGCTGACATGTTTAAGTTCGCCGCACCTTTGCTCAATCTATGTGTGATTGCTGTCAGGAGACCAAGCAAAGCAAAGTGACTCAAGACCTACATGTGTCAGAGCAATGAAGCTCGCCTTCTCTAATTTTAGTCTGCATTTCCAGAACTGCCATATAGGCACATTTAGATGAGAATTAGGGTGTATCAGAAGGCATTTCTGACACACCAGCATGTAACATGATAATCTCATAGAGGATATTTGACAGAGTTTTCCCTTCGGTCTCGGTAACCCATACTACTGTAATCCTTTAATATCTTACCAATAACTATTAAGGATTTAATGTCACTCGTACTCTGTCAGGGTTTCTAGCCATTTTCTTGCAGCCAGGACACAGCCAAGAGTGAGCCCATTAAATCTTTAAGTTCTTCACCCATCAGTCACAGAATCACCCATGCAGAGGCAGTATGTTAAGAAGTTGTATAACAGAGTCGCGGTGACCTCTTCAACCTAGCTCGGTGCATCTGACGGCAAGTGAACATTTGAAATTGCTTTTGTGGGTAAAATGAGGAGATATAATTTACCTGCAAGACGCCAGCTACTCCCATGACTAATTCCTCAATATCCTCTCTCATATGAAGGTATTTTTACGTTATTACAGCAGCCACTGAAAAGCCTTCTAGTTGTTTGTACCCAAGTTAAAACCAAAGCTAGTCATAGAGAAAAAAACTCCAAAAATGGAGATCATACAGACTGAGGTGAAAAAAAAATATATAGTGCACATTTAAAGTCTCTTCAAAATACCCATTTAATCTTTTATGGATATACCTTTTTAGAGACACTCCAGTTTGATTTAATGTTCAGCTGACAGTTATTGGTTTTTGGTGTTTACCTCTTATCACTTCAGAAAACCGGAGGCCAATACTCCAGATACACATGGAGCAGCATCAAAAATTAAGATCTTGACACCCCAGAAACACTGTAAAAGCTTTCTATTATGCTGCTGTGTGAGTAATTGGATATGCTCTCTTTGTGAGCATTTGAGATGAAGGTATGTGTTTTAAAATTTATCAGTATTTTCTCTGGTCGGTGTTCAGATTGACTTACCACATGGCGCTATTTCTAATGCCTTTCCTGCTGCAGTCTCAGCTCAAGCTTCATTCACTCATTAGAGCACAGATACCAAAGCCTAGATGTTGTTTAAAATCCATCAACTGAAACCTGAAGTTTACTGACAGCCAGGTCAAACTGTGCAAAAATGACCAAGGCTGCACTAAGGGTGTTTGGTTGCTGGCACTTTTAATAAAGAACCTCTTGAATGTGGGCCTTATAGTGAAAAAATTGTCTTAAGTGGTTCAAAAGATGTGAAGTGGGTGAAGTGAGGATTGATGTTTGCGCTGAAGCCCCTGAGCAGAACTTGCCGAGGATCTAATCAGGGACCAACAACACACTACCCGTTGGCCCCCCGGCCCCTCCATCGCATAGCCGTCGGATTTTCTATCACTATTCCACAGCTGATAGATGAGCCCCCCTTTGTATTTCACCCGCGCACTTTCTTAAATCTGAAAAGCCAATTCATCTTGGGCAAACACAAGAGGGGAAGGAGTGGAGGGGGAAAAAAAAAAAAAACTTCCCAAGTCACTTTCTCATCCCTTTACCCTCGCTCAAGCCAAGCGTCATTCACAAGCTCTGTGAGCACTTCGTTTGTCCTTCATTAATTGTCTCAACGCCTACATGAGAACCGTCAGGAGAAGTTATGACTCGGCCATCCCCCCCGGTCTTATCCCCTATCCTGAAAAGTTCACAATGGGAATGGAACAGAGGTGGCATTAATTGGTGAGAGACAGTGCACAGGAAAAAAAAAAAAAAAAAAGGGGGAAAAAAAATAGTTTTGCCTGTTTCCCAATGGCCTTGATTCATCTTTGCTTTTTAGATACAGTGCTCCTCAGACGTTGAGGCAAAGTAGTTTATCTATTCCTGCTGTCAAGCAGAATTCAAGCATTTAGTGGGCCAGACAAATAACCTGGGCTATAACTCACCCCTTATTGTGTAGCCGAGCATCGGAGAAGCCGCGCCGACGAGCTGTTTGAAGTTTTGGCACTTTCATTACACACATGTCAACAACGTATACAAAGTTTAATGGTCCTGTGGTGAACTTGAGGGTGCATTTTTTACACTTCCACAGGCAAAATGAAAACCTATTTTTTCCCAAGAAGATTATTTTTCAGCAGGCAACACAATATTCAACAGAGTTTTTTTTTTAAATCCCACAGTGTCTCACTGGGCCCATGTGTTGAGAGCGAAATGGTGTCATGTTTAATTAGCAAATTCTCACAGTGTACGTGAACACCTTGTTGACACATCCATTCCACATGAGCTATTGCTGATTTCTTTGAATGCAATTTACATAATTATACCTCATCCAGTCCTGTGAAGCACATGCCTCAAACAGCATGTCGCTCGCCGCTGAACAGCATGAGGAGAAACAGCCATTTGTGGCATGGAAACACAAAATGTTGAAACCATTTCTTCCATCTGCCTCGTATGAAAAATGATGGTCTCGCTGCTTTACGGATGACCCCAACCCCCCATATGAACACACACACACGCACACACCCAGTGAATCACACTTCTTAAAACATACAAAGAGGGAAAATCTCACACCCTGAGAAAGATGACCTAAATTTCTACAAGGCATCGTACTGACTGTATACATTTAAGTTGAGCCATCTTCAATATGCAAAACCCACAGTCTTCAAAATAATTCCTAAACATAAATTATCACATTATTTACATGCACATTTCAAGATGAGTCTCAGTGTGGTGTGAGTGCATAAGCTCTACAGTAGCATTCAAAACAATGTTGTATTTTATCAAATGAATAATGAAGCATGACAGTCTGAGGTGCCAGAAGATATCCTCTGATGGCTCTTTCAAAGCTCCAAGCATTGGATTTCCCTCTGAAATGCATCATAAACTTGCAGATGTGATCAACCCACTATCACCATCATTCATCATCATACATCATCATTTAAAATGTCTTTTGAAAATCCTTCTGTTTTGTGATATGTAGATGAGCGGATTTAAGGTCTTGGTTGGTTTTTGAAGATGCAGATATATAAATAAATCCAAAAGGAATAAAAGCACAGATAGGTTGTAGGAGACAGATGTCGCTCAAAGGGGGGTTTAGATACCAACGCTGATCACACAGCAGCTTTAAGTCTTTCAGGAGAGGACTTTTTTGTTAGACCATTATTGCTACGGTCACTAGAGGGCATCTGTCACATGAACGATAATGGGCAGAGTAGATTACTTTTAATTTCCTCTCTATTACAAATTATATGACACTCCGATCATACTGTGATCATGTTTTCTTCATGAGATATTATATTTTTTGTCTGCCATACATGTTTATAAAGACAGCTTCAGCTTTTCCCAGGCATAAAGTAAGAAATGAAATGCTCGCCCACTTTATTGTCTCTAAACTCCAGAAGAATCAATAAAACATAACATTGGCTTCTTTCTGAGTTTAAGGATTCTGATGGGGTTTGAAGCCTCATGTGATTTGGTAGGCTTTACTCCTGCCAGAAAAAAACACACCAGCGTTTTATTTTGATGTTTGAATTAATCAGCAGAGAGTATCTTCAGAACAAAAAGATCTGATGTTGCCTGTGGGATTTATGGCCATCTGAGATTTTACAGTCCATATTTAAAAGCAGGTTTTGAAGAAAATACTCCAATAGCCTTTAATAAGCTATGACAATATAGAGTCCCCTCATATCTCCTCCTGGAAAGTGGAGGAATCTTCTCCCCCAACCTCAAATATGAAGCATCTACTGCTCAGAACCTTCGGTGTGAAAAATGGACATTGGTGCTAGATGAAAATAATGTGTTGACTCACATAACCCCGTGGCTACACGTTATCACACAACGCTTTTCATGAGAAGGCTTAACCCCCCGCTGTCACTTACAGCAACACAATAGGGCAATTATGACGCGCAGATACCATTGAAAGACAAAGGATGGCGCTGAGCTGGAGGGGGTTGTGACCCCATTACAGTAATATCTAGGTGATACAAGAAAGTTGTTTTACTTGTTTGGTTTTTTTACCATTGGCTGCACAAATAATGGTAGGAAAGTGCTTGCACTTTGTTTACACACAATTTTTACATGCTTTTACATATGTTTCAGGCGTGGTCTGTGTAAAAGAAGTATCTACAGTGTCTACAAAATGAAGTAAAACAGGCAGGCAGATGTCAGTTTTAAAAAAAGATAATGTGGTGTTATTAAGTCTCATGATATATATTTAAAATTCTCTTTGTATTGTATCGAACATGTGTGAGGATTGATGTAATTTCTTCTGACCTATTTTAATTTCTATCGCCTTTTGTATACTGCATTTTCATAAATACTGTGCACAATGAAACCACGTTTAACATATTAAATCTCATTTTTGTGTTAAGCAGTATTAAATATTCCTTGCTTTCCTTGCAACACAAGATGTAAGATGTCAGAGGTCTTTCTGTGCACTGTCCAAATGTTCTATGGACAACTTCCATCTAACCATTATCACTATTATCTTGGTGATGTTATTTTGGAGGGGACAGCACACACAACTCTTTACCAGCAGTTTCATACTTAATCAATCACAAGAGTGGCTTTTTTCCCTACGAAGAGACACAAAAGAATCAATTTCTTTCTTTATCTGTACCTCCCGAGGCCACGACTGGCCCATCCCAGTGCAAGAAGTCTACAGTTGCTGGATTACTTCTCTTAGCCAGAGAGAAAGTGAGCGGCACTTTGTCTGAGTGACAAGATTGCACATTTGATCTTTCCTCATAGTTCTCTGGCTGTTTTGTTTGTTAAGAGTAATTAGATGATGGAGCACAAATAGGCATGCGATGCCAGTAGTTTGTAAAAGCCCAAACTGTGATGTGCTTTAAAGCTGTTATATTCACACATACTTCCTCTTGAACATAGCATCCTACATCAAATGCAGAATGAAAGTTATGAAATTTTTAGAAATATCATGCGGTTGTGTAGCAACAATAATCATAATAATAATAATAATCCCTTTTGCTTTTGCAGAATGAAAAAAAGACTCAAAATTACATTGACAAAAATCAAAATCAAAAACCAGGTCATAATGATACATTCAGTACCCCTTGGAAGTCATCATATTTTTAAACTTTTTTTTAGATGGGAAACTATGTCAACTATAGCTGACAGAGAAATATGGTATGAACAGAAGCGACTGACACTCAAATTGCTTTCTGTCAAAAAGCAATAAAAGGGGAACAGAAAAGTTAACAATTTCTTCCCCAACCTCACATCTCAAGATGCAATAAATAGAGGTAAAGTTTGAATAAACACCAAACAAACATTATTATTTTGCAGCAGTGCTTTCACTCTCATATCAAAAATATCATGAGGAATTTGAAGGCATTGGAAAACCCATCCATCCATCCATTTACTTATTTTAAATTAGAATCAGAGAAACTGAATTTGTCCCTGAGGGGCAATCGGACAGCACAAAGGGTCGCATAGCAACCCAGAGCAGATCCATCATCTATAAATATATATAACAAAAATAAATAAATGAAATAAGGGTAAAATGAAGTAAAATAAAAATAAAGTGAGAATAAGATGAAAGCTAAAGTGAAGTAACCCCAACATCTGTAAATAAACTGTACGTCAGTGTAAATGGTTGCACATCTGTATAAGTGGCTGTGCATCTATAAATAACTGTACATCTGTACAAAGGGCAGAAGAAAAACTACATTTGGTAGCAGCGCGCTGCATTTATGCAATTAATATAACACCAGCAGCACTACGCTTGGGGTGACGAAAGGGCTTTCCAAGCTTCTGGGAGATGAGGAGTTGGGCAGCTTTGGGGATGAAAGTTGCCCTTGTCCTCTGGATTTTGCAGCCGGGCCAGCGGAGTCCGGGACCTGAAGGAGGCCAATCAAAAGCTGGGGACAGGATGTGGGATGAATCCCATAGGTTTCCTGTGGCTGTCCTTGGGGTTTGAGATCTGACGACGGGGTCAATTTTTTTAGAGTAGACCTTGGCAGTGCACTCTACGTGCTTCCTGTCCTGTAAGGTAATGGAGCAGAACCAGCAGGTGAAGTAGAAGGTCATTATACTTATATGAATGAAACATGGCCAGAATGGTTCTGCTCATGTCAAATGATCTCAGATTCCTGAACAGATACTGCTGACGGTGACGATGCCAAAGGATCTCCTTAGTGTTTGAGAAGAGCCTCAGGAGGTTGTAAAAGACAGTGCCTGATCATTAGTATGCCTTCACTGTTTCTACTGGTTCACTCTGGATGGTGGTGGTGTCTGCCTCAGCCAGCTGCCTCTGTCTGCTAAAGAAGGTAACTACCATGTCTTTGGTGTTACTCACATTCAGTTTGAAGCAGGAGGCTTAACTGTGCTGGAGTAAGGGACCGGACAGTGAGGGCAAAAAGACAGTGTCGTTGGCAAACTTCACTTGGTGGCAGTCATGTTGGAAGGATCTGCAGTTGATCGAGTAGAGGATGAAGACAGGATACAGCCTTGTGTTGAGCCAGTGTAGGTGAAGAGGGTGATCTGTTGGTGAGGGAACTGATGATCCACTGTTGGTGTTGAGGTGGAAATGAATGATCAGCTTGTCAGCCCGTATATGGTTGCAGGCTGAAAGCTGAGGAGAGGTCTGCAAACAGGAGCCTGATTGTATCGTGGAGTGTTTCAGGGCAAAATGGATTGAGTTGGTCATAAAGATTGTAGCATCATCCACCCCTCTGCATACTCAGTAAGCGAATTGGAGAGGATCAACCAGGGGTTCAGTTGATCTTGCCATGTGGTTTTTACAATTCCCCCCCAGTCCTTCATCACCAGAAAGGAGAGAGCCACAGACCTGAGGTTGTTCAGAACCTTTGAGGTACCTTTTTTAGGATGGGACTTGCTATTGAATGCTTCCAAAAATCTGGGGCATTGTGGTGCAGGAAAGGGAATTTTGGGACAGGTGATGAAATGTCTCCCAGCAGCTCGGTTGAGTGCTTAAGGGTCCACCCGCAGAGTCTGTCTGTCCAGGTGCTGTGTTGAGCATGGGTCTCCTAAGGGCTTTTACCACCTCCTTTGAGTTGAAGGCAATGTCCAGTTTTAGAGTGGAGGCTGATGTCTCCAGCTGGGTGCTGTTATCACTCTCAAACCATATGAAGGAGTTGAGGTCACTGGCAGAGTGATGTTGAGTTGCACCAAGAGATCTGAATGGCTGAATGGCTGGGGGGAAACAGTGATCACTGAAGCCATATTCTTGAAGCCACTGAAGCCACAGCTTGGCAGAATATGCCAAGCTGTGTGGGGGTCCACTTGTGCAAAGGTTCCCTTCACCTTGTTCTTGTATTTCAGCTTGGCACTTTTTTTTGCCCGTTTGACCTCCTTATTAACCCCATTCTTCTCAGCCTCAGAGCCAGTAAAGAAGATTCTTTGTTTCTCATTTAGAATCTCCTTCAGGTTTTTAGTTAGTCAAGGTTCATATTAAGTCATTATATACCTGCTGTCATTGGCTGAGAGGCAGGGTTCACCCTGAACCAGCCGACTGCACGGCCACATATAAAGAATTAAAATCGTTCACTCTCTTTCTGACACACAGACAAACAACCACTCACTCTTTCAATCATCCCTCATATTGAGACAAATAGCCATTCACTGCACTCACTCTTAGGACTTTAGAACCTGATAAAATACATGCATACATGGGGAAACCATGCAAACTCCCCATTTCCCACTCCACTGTCCTAGTTGTCATTGGGCAACAGACAGAGTTCACAATGGACTGGACTTTGACCATTGATCACAGGGCCACATATAGAGAATTAGGAACCACTCACTCTCTCATTCACAAATGTAGGTCTCTAATTAACCTAACGCTTTTTTTTTTTAAATATTACAGAAGTCCCAATTGCAACAAGAATTAATGTTGTTGTGTGAGCCACCTAAAAGCCACTAGGCGTACTACATAGGTTGAGTTATTCAATAAAATGAATGGAGAAAAGAAGGAAATGCATGTGCAGAAATAAGTCAGTTTTATTAAGTTATAATTCAAGTAAAATTGTGCATTCATATGTTGATTTCTGATTAAGAAAAACAAAGAAGATGACAAGGATGGACAAGAAAGAAAGCAAGAAACAAGAAAGTAAAATAAGTGTAAGCGGTCAGCTGTGGCTGCCACACCCCTGAGGGAATACTAAATATTATACCTCAACCCCAACCATATACAAGCAACCTTTTTGGTAATTCACTCCACTTAAAACATGGCCAGATAACAATGGCAAGTGCTAGTCACAACACGGCAACAAGAACAAACTCACAAGGGCTGTTAACTAGACACCAACAGCAGCCCAGTCACAGAGGTTAGTCACTACACGGCAAGCAGGAGCCACAACATAGAGCTAAGTGTATAAATGAGAAGACAGACAAATAAGCACAATAATTAAGTAGAGGCGGTTTAACAATATAGCTGGAGCTACAAGACAGAATAGCAAGCATCTGATGGCCTACATATTAACACATACTTAACATCTCTAGATTGAGGGATTTAAGCGATATAGCCTCAAAATAATGGTGGGTTCCCACCTTGACTTCTGTAGTTTGCCTTAGCTTTTCGTCCAGGTCAGCACGACGAAACGGCTAGTAACCTCTGTAAAGTTCAGTCCCTCAGGATTGTTGTTTTAAAGAGCCGTTTTCCCTGTTTCACATTCAACTGAATTTGAGTCGCTAAAATCCAAGAAGATAACTCCGTCTAGGCGCACTGTTTTCTCACCGCCGGCACAGCGAAGTTGTACAAGAGATAGCGGCTAGCTGAAAGGCTAGCTGCTAGCCTTTCGGCGGTTTCGCGCAGGAACGCAGTCTTTTTAAAAAAAAAAAAAAAGGAATCCTGTTCCGTGAGCTACCGGTGTTACGTCATGTCACATGACCATATGACCATATGACTGGTTAAAAATTGAAGGGCCAGCGTTTCCTGTCAGTTTTGCCACTGGCCAGAAGAGGTAAGCAGTAGCCTCACATCAAGAAAGTTATGTGGACAAAGTCAATGACCAACTCTTCTCCAACTGGTCTCCATCTACTTCATGAAGTCCCTTCCTTCAGGAGTAGATGGAGAGTAAATTGCTCTTGCGTGACCCTGTGATTAACTGATGATCCATCTGGAGAGAACGTCTCTTCCACTTACAGCTGTGATTGACTCCAACCCCTCATGACCCTGGACAAGCAGGATAGATAATGAATGAATGAATTCATCAGTTTAGCTGTCATGGTTAGAGAGTGAAACCTTTTTTAAAATATGTTTTTAAATGGTAAACTTGTGGTTGAAACATTTAGCAAGGATTTTTTTTTATAATTTTGTTAATGCCTCCAGTCATATGCGTGTAAATTACTTGGCTGTAGGTGTGGACCTTGAATGGGAGCTGCAGCGCAAATGTGCTGTGATTGTAAGATGTAACTGCTCCAACCATTAATTATCTAATCATTGCTTTGTTATCTCTCTTGGTCCTGGTCATCCGGACTGGGCTAGTCGCAGGCCTAAATGAACCAGGTACCTGCCTAAGGAGCTAGTGCCGCTTGAAAAGCTCGTGTGGACTAAAGTGTGGACTTTGAAATGTTTCCTGACATTCCATCAGAATATGTAATTTTTCATTGTTGTAGCTATAGATATGTAAAATTTATTTTCATTCATTCATCATCTATACCACTCATCGTGCCGGCAGGATGGGTCACAAAGGGTGGTGTCTCAGACGCACGGGGGGAGAGGCGGTGTTCACCTTGGATCCATCAACAGTCAATCACAGGGCTACATATAGACATACTACCATTCAGCCTCTCATTCACTTTCTGAACAATTTAAAGTCTTCAGTGAACCTACTGCGTGTTTTTGGTCTGTGGTAGGAAATCATAGAGCCCTGAAGAAACCCATGCGGACACAGGGAAAACATAAAGAAAGGTTCCTTGTTTGAACCAAACCAAGGAACCACTTGCTGTGAGGTGGAAGCACTAACCACAACATTAATGACATCATTTATTTTCTTGAAAACGTAACACTTTTGAATGCATTGTAATGCAAAACCCTGCATGGACAATTTATTGGACTCAGGATTGCAGAGCTGCCGGTCCGTTCAGTCCTTGAGCTCTGAGTCAAGTTCATGTTAGCCTGTTCATGACACTCATTTGGCATCTTGTAAATATATATATCTATAGATCCTTCATTTATATTTCCTTCATGTCTGTTCCTATATATATATATATATATATATATATTGCTGCTCTTTGGATGAATCGATATGTTTTTGAAAACACAAAGGATTGTTATTGAAAGAAAAGTGGTTGCAAAATATGTTAAGATGTCTTTTGTTACAAAATAAATTCTTTAGAATGCAAGTATTTAAGAGGAGACTTATGGAGGCAATATTGAACATTAAAGATCGCAATATGCTCTCAACTCTTTTCCTTCATGTCTGTTCTGCGATGAGTCATTTTAAATGTTAATACTGTCGAATAATTTGAAAATAATCTCTGTGTCATGGGGCTTCTTGCTGTCATTTGACCGTGACTGACAGTTTATGAAGCTAATAATGTTCTCTTGCTCTACTGTCAAATCTTAGAGACAGAAATCTAAGAAAAAAAAAAGACTAAAACACAAAACATCTAACGTCAAATTGGCTGTGTTACAAAATTTTATCGACATTGAACAGGCTGACTTCCTCGTCTCTGAGTTTCTCCCTCATCCTCATCATTAAATGTCAATACGGCCAATCACAAACCCAGTGTCATAGCTCTATATTCATCATATGAAATATGACTTGTGCAGACAGACTGTCTGTCTGATTTGGGCCGAGCTGGGCCCCAGTGGCCACATACTGTTTTGTAGTTTGCAAACTGATACAGAATGAAATGAACCTTACAGGCTGGCCACTTCCTGCTTATCTGGCAGATGTCGTGACCTGTAAGGCAAAAGTGCTTTCCAGCTTAAAAGAAATTCAGATATTTCAGCTAATCTATTTTGCAAAGCCAGAGAATTCAAAAGGCAGAAAGGCAGACTCTCCAATGACAACGCTACAAATGATGTACAGACTTTCATGATTTCCTTCAATATTTTCACATTTATATATTCAGGCCCTTACTCCACATATTGAAATGTTAATTCAAGAAATGCTGGCCTCAAATCTTTTCTTTGCTTCTTTCTTTATGATTTATAGTGCAAGCACTATAAAAGAAAAAATCTACATGGTGACACATAGCATAACTTGGAGGAAAACTTAAAAACACTTTTGTAAGACACGGGGGGGCAGTTTGATGAAAGGGAAAGAGAGAGAGCAAAAGCACAAAGACAATGAAAAAAAAAACAAGATTACAAAAGAGATACTATTGTTATGACTACTACTACTACTACTGCTAGTACTTCTACAACTATGACTACCAGTACTACTACTACCACTACTAACATACCACATGGCGGCATGATGCCACAGTGGTTAGTGCTTCGGCCTCACACAGCATGAAGGACCCTGGTTTGATTCCGTGTGGAGTTTTGCATGTTCTCCCCTGTGTCTGTGTGGGTTTCCTCCCGGTTCTCCGGGTTCTCAAATTCCAAAAATGTGCAGCATGTTAATTGGAAAAAAATGTGAAATTGTGCCAAATGAATGCATGAATGAGTGAGTTAGTGAATGTTGTCTGTATGTGTGGAGATTGACTGGCCACATACATTGGGCAAGAGGCAGTGTACCCGCCTCTTGCCCAATGACAGCTGGGCCAAGATGGATGAATGACAATCAAGTTAACATAGTTACAAAACTCTCCAATATCTCTTAATTTCATGCTGCACATGTATTTTTGTTCAGGACATTATAAGGAGACTTGGTGGTGGAATGAGGAAGTGCAGGAGTATATACAGAGAAAGCAGTTAGCAAAGAAGTGGGACACTGAGGGGACTGAAGAGAACAGACAGGAGTACAGTGTAAGGTAAAGAAAAGGGTAGCAAAGGCAAAACAAAGGGCGTACGATGACTTGTATGCTCATTTGGACAGTTAGGAGGGAGAGAATTATCTACACAGTTTGGCGAAACAGAGAGATAGAGATTGAAAGGATGTGCTTCAGGTCCGAGTGATTAAGGATAGAGAGGGAAATGTATTGACAGATGTTAGAAGAGTGATGGGAAGATGGAAAGAGTACTTTGAAGAGCTGAGGAAAGAGGAAAATGAAAGCGAGGCAAGATAGAAGAGGTGACTATTGTAGACCACAAAGTAGCAGACATTAGTAAAAGTGAAGTGAGGAAGGTATTAAAAAGAATAAAGAGTGTAAAAGCAGTTGCTCCTGATGATATACCTGTGAAGGAATGGAGGTGTCTAGGAGAGGAAGCGGTAGAGTTTCTGACCAGATTATTCAACAGGATCTGAGAGAGTAAGAAGATGCCTGAAGAATGGAGACGAAGTGAGATGGTGCCCATTTTTAAGAATATGGGGTATGTGCAGAATTGCGGCAACAATAGAGGGTTAAGTTGATGAGCCATTCAATTAAGTTATGTAAAAGAGTAGTGGAAACTAGACTTTGAGCAGAAGTCAGAATTTGTGAACAGCAGTATGGCTTCATTCCTAGAAAGAATACTACAGATGCAGTATTTTCTTTGAGAATGCTAATAGAGAAGTACAGAGAGGGCCAGAGGGAGCTGTATTGTGTTTTTGTAGACCTAGAAAAAGCATATGACAGGGTGCCAAGAGAGGAACTCTGGAATTATATGAGGATGTCTGGAGTGGCAGAAAAGTATGTTGGACTGGTGCAGGACATGTATGCTAGCTGTGAGACAGTGGTGAGGTGTGCTGTGGGGGTAACAGAGAATCTTCAAGGTGGAGGTGGGACTCCATCAGGGATCAGCTCCGAGCCCCGTCTTGTTTGCAGTGGTGATGGACAGGCTGACAGATGAGCTTAGACAGGAATGTCCATGGACCATGATGTTTGCAGATGAAACTGTGATCTGTAGTGTGAACAGAGAGCAGGTTGAGGGAAATCTAGAGAGGTGGAGGTTTGCTCTGGAAAGGAGAGGAATGAGGGTTAGTCGCAGCAAGACAGAGTATATGTGTGTGAATGAAAGGAACCCAGGTGGAATGGTGAGGCTACAGGAAATAGAGATCAAGAAGTTGGAGGATTTCAGGTACTTGGAGTCAACAGTCCAGAGCAGCAGATTGTGGAAAAGAGGTGAAGAGACAGGTTCAAGCAGGTTGGAATGGCGCTGGACAAGAGTGTCAGGGGTACTATTTGATAGAAAACTATCAGCCAGAATAAAAGGAAAGGTGTACAAGATAGTGGTGAGACCAGTGCTGCTGTATGCCCTAGAAACAGTAACAATGATGAAAAGACAGGAGGCAGAGCCTCAGGAATGAGTCTGTCAGAGAAACAGCACATGTTAGATGTTTTGGAGAGAAGGTCAGAGAAGTCAGACTGAGATGGTTCGGTCATGTACAGAGGAGGGATAGTGAATATATTGGGAGACGAATGCTGGAATTGGAGCAGCCAGGCAAGAGGTCTCAAGGAAGACCAAAGAGAAGATTTATGGAAGTAGTAAGAGAGTATATGAAGGTAGTTGGTGTGAGAGAGGAGGATTCAGAGAATAGGGTTAGATGGAGAAGGTTAATTCGCTGTGGCAACCCCTAAAAGGAAAAGCCGAAAGGAGTAGAAGATAAATACTATTAAAAATACAACATTTGAAAACATATGCTATAAACTCACAAAGCAAAATATGGCATCTTTTGTATACAGCTCAGGATGGAGAAAGAACAAGCCCATTGGCAAACATTCAATGAGTTCACTTTAAAACTACAACACAACAAAATACAAATATAAGGATAAAATAAATGGTGCAATAAAATCCAAAGCTAGGTATGGCAATTTTACTACTACCAGTTTCATCAATACTTTCACTTGTACTACCATCACCACCACTGCTTATAGTGTTTGTTATGCCAAGAACAAATGTAAAACTAATAATATTAAACATTTACACAATTTATTGTGGCTATAATTTATTACAGAGAAAGAGAGAGGGAGAGGGAGAGGGGGACGGAGTGGGAGAGGGAGAGGAAGAGGGAGAAGGAGAGGGAGAGGGTACATTATGTAGACTAACAGACAAATTAAAGCAAGCGCCATTATGCAAAACATTAGTCAATGAATAAGTAAAGAAGAGTACTATTAAAAAAATATGATTGAATATAATATATTATGATATGGGATCTGTTGTCTTATATGCAACTTTGGTCTGGGTCAAATCCTGGTTGGACTTTTAAAGAGCAGAAAATGTACTTTGGGTTTAATTAAAGGCTAATGTATTGTTCCTTTTTGTATTTTGCTAATCTTTGTATTGCAATATATTGTGTAAGCGGGTCGGTCCAGTGAGTGATAAAACAAGATTTCCTAGTTTCCCAGTTATGAAAGTCGACATTCTCAGGGATGTAGTTAGAGAAACGAGCAGTGGATTTCTGTATTTGGAGGGTGATTTGTGAAAGATCTCCCAGCAGGCAGAGTCATGGGGATAATGGGATTTTGCTGCTCAAGATAGAGGACAGTTTCCCAGTTACTGCAGTCCAAAGAGAGTGAACTGCAGGCCCAAGGAGCGTGAATTTAATGGTCTGTCCTCTCCAAAGTGCATTATGACCACATGTCTGAGCCAGCCAATCCTATTTTAAACTTTTTTTTTACCCATGGTGATGCAGCTCTATACCTTATACTTTATGTTTTATGAGTACCAGTATGTGTTGGTTGTAATAGATGCTTTTTTTATATATTTGTAGTCACAAGGGAGTCGGAGCCAAGTCCTTTACCCCTTTTCTGTCTGGGGCCAGTTTTATGAGGTATCTTGGATGGATATTTACACACACACACACACACACACACACACACACACACACACACACACACACACACACACACACACACACATACTCTGTTTATTTTTTTAATATATTTTTATTTATTCATCGATTTATTTATTCTTTTTTTTTTTACGAATATGTAGCTTAAGGTAGCTAGAGGCTGTTGAATTTTAATCCTGTGTAGGTTGCACTACCAACAATGTAGTTCAGGGTCAATATGAACTCCATGTTTCAGATTAAATGATAGAAGTGTTGATTCCCTTTTGTTTTCACCAAGGGGTGTTGTGCTGTTGGGTCTCTGGATTGTGCCGAAATAGGGTCCATATATTATTCAGTGATTTTGTTAGCTTTCTGCTGAGCTCTGACTTGATGTATCCTTCTTAAGTAAAATCCATTTCTATTGTCTCAATATATTCAAAGTTTCCAACAAATGATTCTTTACTCTAACCAGCAGGAAACAATGAGCTACAATGTTCAGCAATTCATTGACCTCTTGAGCTACTGATGAGGATCCTCCACAGGTGTATCTTGGCCTCAGCTGGAGTCCACCGGGGCTGGGGCTGGGGGGTATTTAGACTAAAACAGAACTTAAAAAATAATTGGAACACACATGCGCTCAGGGATCACCAGAGTAGGATTGTGACACCATATGTGCTGAAATGAAACTCAAAATGGAATATTTTAACATTGAACATGGGCAGAACTGACAGGAGGCAGGGAGAGAAAGGAGAGAAAGGCATAGAACAGCAAAGCAGTTTGGCTTCACAAAGACATGCAATATTGAGCTCTTCAAGGCAAGGCCTCCCCCAGTAGAGAAATATTCAGTTGAGCTGTGCTCCAACACAGTGTAATTTGCATCTGATTTCGAGTCTTTGGAAAGGAACGTAGAGCTAAGTGGCCTCCACAAATGCAGACTATCATGGCATTTCTTCAGGCATATTATGGACCAGAGTGATTAGAAACAAAACTTAGAATGCAAAGGAATCCCTTGAAACTGAATGCATTTACAATCCCATTAAATATGGAATTGTGTCTGTGGGCCACAGTAAATTTGAAATGTATTCCCAATATTTTGTATTATCCCACATTTTCCTTCAGCTGCTTCTCATGTTTGTGATGATTTGTATCATTTGCGGGCCAGTCCAATGCTGATCATAGAATCACAATTTCCTCTCCGTTTCATGAATCGTATTTTATGATGGATTATTCAGATAGCTGGGTTTTGTTTCTCCATCCATCCATCGTCTGCCACTTATCCTGCACTCAGGGTCGCGGGGGATGCTGGAGCCTATCCCGGCAGTCATCGGGCAGTAGGCGGGGTACACCCTGGACTGGTCGCCAGTCAATCTCAGGGCCTCATATTCAAACAGACAACCATTTAGTCACTCATTCGGGGCAATTTTTCCCAATTAACTGCATGCTGCATGTTTTTGGACTGTAGGGGGAAAACCCATGCAGACACGGGGAGAACATCCAAACAGAAAGGTACCCCTGTCAGAATCGAACTAAGGTCCTGTGAGCACTAATCACTGCGCCGCCATGCTGCCAACTTGATAAGTATCTTATAATATTATTAATTGTAGAAGTGTTAATTTTAGTAGCGGTAGTCGTAAGACTGGTGCCAGTAGGGTTTTGTTTCTCATCAAACGTAAATATTCAATATATTGCCATAGACATTAAGACAAATATAAACGAATGAATATGATATGAAGCCAAGGATGCAGAACACAGTTTTATTATCAAATTCTTCTCTGATTGATTATCATTACTATCGGTAAAGGAGCAATTATATGGGTCACAAATATCCGCAGTCACTCAGCCATAATGACCAGAAGAAATATATCCCCCAAAACACCAAATGACACATTTGAGATGACTAAAGAATACAGTAAATGTAAAATGTTTACGAAGGTGTGACAAGAAATGGATATGTTCGGCACAATTAAAAGAACCATCTGCTAAATAACCTTTCTCAACTACAAACATCCATCTAGCCATCATAGGTCCACACACACACACACACACACACACACACACACACACACACACACACACACACGCACGCACACAAACACATGTGCACACGCACACACTTTCGAGTCCCAGTTAAAGCTAATGCTCCATTGTGGTATAATAATCCATCTACCACCACAGCCATTTGACCTGGTTTAATGTAATCCAAAGAGAATTGCCCACGCTCGATCTATAATCACCTCTGTTCTCATTAGTGCAAAAATCAACCCACATAACATGTGGCTTTAAATTGAGGTGAAATAAGAAACAACTGTTTATCAACCTGTTTAATGAGCCATTCGCATTGGTCTCCTCACTTTCTTTGCTTTCATTAAAAGTACATTAGACTGTTATTATGCTGGATGCGTTATGACACCCTCATTTGCAAGTTTTCTAGGTGACACAGGTTCTTATAGAATATTGTAACGCCGATTCAGAGTCGCTTCCACCTTCATTTTTTTGATGATGGTCGCGTATTCAGTTCAATGATTAATGTAAAACTCGCTTCACAAATAACGGGGATTAATTTGTTTTTCTAAACCTGTAGATTGTGTTTTATTTATTTAATTCGTATTTGCAGAAGAAAACAGTTTGCTATTGTTTCAGTGGGTGTATACAAGAGATGTGGAAATAACACTTTTAAAAGAATGAGCTAGGGGCACTGAATTCTTCTCATACATAAAAGTTTCCAGTCCATTAGCTACTTTTTTGAAATAACATATATGATCTGAGATATAAAAGGAACACAGATCAGCTTAGCATTTTCTACCCGTCTTTACACTCATGACTGCAAAAATCTGTCTCGACAACTGTCGCCACCGTTCCTCTACATCTCAACCTCAATGGAGCGCCTCCAAATTTAGCCTCTTAATGAGAGCACACGTTAAAGACAACATCAAACATCTGCATGGACCCAAATGTGAATTGGAGCCTTCACAAAGACACAAAGGAAAGAGAGGAAAAAAAAGAAAATAGGAAAAAAAAGCTAAAGTTAGCACTAATGTTTGATTTCATTGCACACCGGACACTTAAAAATTACATTATTCGGCAGCGGAATAAATTAATTTTAAGATGAGCAATGTGCAAATTGTAAGGTTTTCAGTTCGAGCACAAAAGCACACATGTCCTAAATTTGTGTTGCTTAGGGCTGGAACGCTGTGGAAGATGCTGAACTATGTGAATCTTCTGTCAACATTTCTTAACATCAGCTCAGTGATTACATTTTAACTGACTTACACAGTAACAGTAAGTCTAGGAGGATCACAGTTCAGGGTAATTAAAGTGTTTATGGGTTATCTTGACCAAAATCATTCTTTAAAGGCTATTTTGATTCATTTATCTTAATCCAAGACATGACTCTTTTATTTTAATTTCCAGAAATCATTTAATTTCTGCTCTTTGCGATAAAATCCACTTTTTCACAGTGGATCTTGCTTTAATTTGAATACCTTCTACATCAGTGTTGCCGCTTTTTATTTGACTGTGTATCTCTGGCTTTTCACGATGTTTCAGGTCATTATATGTAGGGACTGACATAATTATTGCGCGTGGTGCAACAGGAGCAAGCAGGTCTTCTTGACTGACTAATGAACCCGCCTGAAGAAAAGACACACAAGCTGTCATCTATGTTCTTTTAAAATCAACATCTGATGGATGATTTAAAAATTAATATCCAGAGGTACACTGTGAAGAGGCCTTACACAGAAAGTCTCCATGGCAGCAGTACTGAGAAGTGCAAAAAAACATAATTATACCTCACTGAAAGATACGCAGTATCAGATATAATCCTCCTGCTGTTCATCTAGAGAATTGACTTCATGCACATTTGTTCAGGGGAAAATGGAGAAAAGCATTATTTCCCAACTAATGTCTCTGTTTACATTTTGTTCTTGGAATGAGCTGAACTAACTCTCCAAATCCATCTCTGTGTTCATATTTTGAGATCATTCATATTTGCTGCTTGATCTGTCATCTTTAATACACATACCAACATTACACCACCTGGTTTAATGCAGTTATAGATTCATGATTTACCCCAATTTAGAATGAATAACATTGCACACAGATGCTTTCCCATTGTTTGAAAATGAACTTCTTTTCTACTTGAAACACTTTTCCTGTGCTGATACGGCACCCTATCTACGTTGATATTTGTCAGTTTTTTTTTTCCATCCCATTAGTGTTAGTTAACATTGAGGTCAAAGCTCTGCTGAACATTTAAGCCTTTCACAGAACTCTGAAAAAAGCAATCGGTCATTAAAGGTGCTATTTGCAGCATCGATTTTTTTTTTTTTTTTTGCTTTTGAAAAAAAAATGAAAGAAAAAAGACCTTCTGCAAACTGTCTGTATTTATATTGTATCTGATATGACTTGATTTTTCTTAACTGTAAAGAAAGTGCTGAGCCTATCAGACACAGAAAGCAGCCTTAAACCTGTGTAAAAGCTTAAAGCTGTGTAAAAGGGAGCAAAACATTTTTTTTCCTTGTAGTACATCTCTGCAAGGTGCAATGCTCTGCACCTTGCAGAGATGTACATATAAATACTGTCAAAATAAGGCTAATAAATATGATTTGAAAGTCATGAGTCAAAACAGAAGCTTATTGAAGATTTACCTTCATGGTAAATATACCAACTTCTCTGCCCAAATTTTCAAAACGCAGCCAAGCTTGTCTTCTTTCCCTCAAACTGAAGCGAATTGGGATTCTTACATGGTGAATAACAATAGAAAAGTTTTTTGAATTTTGACACAACAAACACAGTACCTGTATAAAACAGGTGTGTTTTTTTGTTTTATCTTAGTGAAAAGCCATGTTTAAGAGGAATCTCCAAGCTGAATCTTTGTCTCCTTATGATGAAACTTACAGCATGATCAAGTCAACTGTGCCGAATCCTCCAACCTGACTGAATTCCTTTTTTGAGGAAAGCCTATATTAAGGCTTAAGCTAGCCCCAAGTTTATGCTGCCATTGGCTCACCCTGCTAGGAGATATCCCATGATGCACCACTCACATTCTCCCCACTCCTGCTATCCCGTCTATGTGTGTTGGTAGCCTCGTATCTTCGCCTGAGTCCTTGGGCTCGTTCATTTCTGAGGTTCCCAAGGGACACGGCTTGATGTACTGCAACGGCCTTGCCAAGTGTCCACCATTGTCATTTCTTTCTTTTTTTCTGAATGTTAAAGCTGTTACTGTATTATTTCCTCCACTAACATGTAACTCTCAGTGCTACTGGTATTAACGGCAATAGATCATTCTGTCTTTCTCACTTTGAGGCAGAAGGCAGCGGACAATGAGCTTGGATCGCCACTGTTGCCAAGTGGTTGCTCAAGGGGAAAATGCTGTTTTTTTTTTTAAATTATCTTAAAGAGTGCGTTTTACAGCTATGGTACATGTAATGTGTCACAAGACAACAAGATTGTGATTTGTGCTATAAAAAATCTGACTAGACCTTACTTAATGCGTGAGGGGAATAAACACCCATCTGACAGTTCTGTTAATTTAACTACTCTTTAACTCATGCGTACCTTGTTCTTTCAACATGTTTTACCTTGATTAATGAGCTGTCCTGCCTCCATGTCTCCATCCCAGTAATGGGGATGGTCTGTGACTGAATCCTTGCAGCATGGTTAGTTAAATTGTCAATACAAACAGAATACATTGTCAAAATATATTATTTTTCACGAAAAAATTAAACCAGTAATGGTTGCTATAATTACTGTATGACGTGGCGCACAGACCTTAACATGGCTATGCATCTCTCACCTTTATTTTCTGTGATACTATAAAAAATACCTCGTTAAATATTCTTGTGTGTGCATGTGTGTGTGTGTGTGTGTGTGTGGCAACGTATTGCCATAGTAATCGACCTTTCATCTCGCCCTCGGAGTAGCTGCATGCTTTCGTGCGAAATATGTCTCCAGATAATTAAGCTGTTCGCAAATGAGCTGCGACCCCAACAAAACAGACACACACACACACACACACACTCATGCAGAGAAAACAATCCTGCAGGAGAGCACCACATGCACGCGCGCGGGCGCGCACACACGCTCAGCAGACCATAATTCCACATCAAAAGAAGCAGATATAGGCGGTTTTCTTTTTTTTTTTTTTTTAAATAATGGCTGCAAAAAGATGATAAACAGAGCAGGAAGTATCTTCAAGCAATGTCATATCTCTGCGCTCGTTTTTTTCTTTTTTTTATTTTATTTTAATTTCTCAACTTCCTTCTATGCGCTCTTAAGACAGGCTCAGAGGATTTTTATATTTAATTCTAAAGCGAGAGATTGGTCGGTCACACTTCGTCTTATTAGCATGATGAGCTGTATAAACCCCCGCCACTGCAGGATTTGGAGCTGCGTTGAAGGCGAGGCAAAAAGCGCGCACTCGTGTGTGTGTATATGTGTGTGTGTGAGAGAGAGAGAGAGAGAGCGAGAGAGGGAGAGAGAGATTGAGAGAGATAGAGTGAGAGAGAGAGAGTGAGAAGGAGAGAGAGATAGAGAGAGAGGAGAGAGAGCGCGCCAGCCACTAACTTTCACTCCTCCTTGCACAGTTGAGCTCACAGAAAAAGCCGGAGCTGCGTGGAGAGCTCCACTCCAGAGGTGAACTTGCTCTATTTCTGCGACAGTTAAGCCTTCCACCCGTGGGGGGTGAAGAGGGAGAAAAGTGGGGGTTGGGAGAACCTACCACCAAGATGACATTTCTAACTTCTTGGCACCGGTGGATTTTTATCTTCTCTATCCGTCTGTTTTTGTGCGCCTCTCCGGCTCGATCTGAGGGAAATACTATCCGGTACCAGACCAACGAGGAGGACGCGTCTGGCACCGTCATCGGCCACCTGGCGAAGGACATGTCCTTGAGTGTGTCCCACACCTCCAAGACAAATTTCAGGATGATGAAACAATTCAACGACTCGTTCATCCGAGTGAGGGAAAGCGACGGGGAGCTGGTCGTGGGGCAACGCGTGGACAGGGAGAGACTCTGCAGGCACACGCCACAGTGTCTGGTCACTTTCGACGTGGTGAATTTCTCCAAAGACCGCTATAAGTTGATCCACGTCGAAGTGGAAGTAAAGGACATCAACGACAACGCGCCGGAGTTTCCGAGCGCGGAGTCCATCGCGGAGATTTCGGAGAACGCGGCCGTGGGGTCACGGGTGCCCCTGGATCCGGCCGCGGACGCGGACGTGGGTTCCAACTACATCCAGAGCTATCAGATTTCAGTCAACAGTCACTTCACTATCGACGTGCTCCTGAGAGCGGATGGGGTTAAATATGCGGAATTGGTGCTCATGAAGGAACTGGACCGGGAGACTCAGTCGTCTTACACGTTGGAGTTGGTGGCCGCGGACGGAGGGGAGCCGCGCCGGTCGGGGTCCACGAAGATCACCGTGAGAGTCACCGACTTCAACGACAACAGCCCCGTTTTCGACCAGAGTAGTTTCGCCGTCAGTTTGCCGGAGGACGCGCCGCCGGGCTCCGTGATCCTGGACCTGAACGCGGTCGACGCGGACGAGGGTCTGAACGGCGAGGTGGTGTACGGCTTCGGGAAACAGGTTTCCCACGAAATTCGGGAACTTTTCCGCGTCAACAACAAGTCGGGTCGTCTGACGCTCCGGAGCGCCGTGGATTTCGAGGAGAAGAGCACCTACGAGCTCGATGTGCAGGCGACCGACCTGGGACCCAACCCGACCCCCTCCGTGTGCAAAATCATCATCCACGTCACGGACGTCAACGACAACGCCCCCGAGATCAGCATCACCCCCATGACCTCCATCACCACCGGCGCGGCGTATGTCAGCGAGGCGGCGGACAAGGACAGCCTGGTGGCGCTGATCAGCACCTCGGACAGGGACTCCGGGGTGAACGGCCAGGTTCACTGCACCCTTTACGGCCACGACCACTTCAAGCTCCGCCAGGCCTACGAGGACAGCTACATGATCGTCACGGCCGCGGCCTTGGACCGCGAGAGGATCAGTGAGTACAATTTGACCGTCATGGCGGAGGATTTCGGCTCGCCCCCGCTGAGGAAGATCACCCAGTACACCATCAGGCTCAGCGACGAGAACGACAACGCCCCCGAGTTCACTCAAGCCGTCTATGAGGTTTTGGTGGTGGAGAATAACGCCCCGGGCGCGTACGTCACCACCGTGGATGCCAGGGACGCCGACCTGGGCAACAACGGCAAAATCACCTACAGGCTCGTGGACGGGGTCATCATGGGTTCCCCGGTGAACACGTTCGTGTCGCTGAATTCCGTGTCGGGCTCCATATACGCGCTGAGAAGTTTCAACTACGAGGTGATGAAACAGCTGGACGTGCACATCCAGGCGAGCGACGGGGGGTCTCCCCAGCTGCAGAGCACAGCTGTCATCAGACTGAAAATCGTGGATCAGAATGACAATCAACCCTCTATCATCGAGCCGCCTCTATACAAAGGCTCCGCCGACGTTTTCCTGCCCAAAGATGCACCCGCGGGTTACCTGGTCACCCAGATAAAGGCAACCGATGCGGACGAGGGCGAAAACGCACAGCTGTCCTACAGAATCACAGAGGGCGGACCCCTGGGTTTCACCGTCGACAAAGAAACGGGGAAGGTGCACGCGAGCAGGCAGCTGACGTATGATATCACGGACAATGTTAAAGTCGTAGTGTCGGTCCGTGACAATGGCTCGCCCGCGCTCACCTCCACAGCCATTATACACTTCAATTTCATAGAGGGAACTCTACCCAGCATACCCTCTGTGGCTCAAAACGGCAGTGAGGATGGCTTTGAATGGGACATGTCCATAGCCATCATAATTGTCCTGGCAGGGAGCTGCTCTCTACTCCTGCTGGCTATCATTCTCATCACAACCATTTGCAGCCGCCGGAAAAGAGAGACAAGGGAGGGGTACGATGACAAAGAAGACATACCAAAAGTGGAAAATGGTGAAAATGGTCATATTGATTCGATGATTGGCAACCACAAAGGCAAAACGTTTGATGCCCACCCGTTTCCGGAGAAACCTCCCGTGGCCGGTGGCAACGCAGCAGAGGTGAGCTGCGAGGACGGAAGGCAGGCGACGGGCATGTTTGAGTCCAACAGCAGGGTCATGGAGGGGAAATTAAAAGTATGTTATTTTTCTTAAGAGACGAGCGAAACCGTGTCAAACGCACAAGTTTTTGTTTTTTTTTTTCCCCCTTTTTTTGTCCCAACCAACCTTGACTCAATTTTTTTTTGTCTGTATCTTTTGCAGGGCTACTCTACTTTACCTGGATACGGGAAGGAATCCGTCAGGCCAATAACAATATGGAAGGGTAACTCATTCACAACCATCTCAGCAAGAGACCCTCACATCAGTGGCAAGGACAGCGGGAAAGGGGACAGTGACTTCAATGACAGTGATTCTGACATAAGCGGGGACGTGCACAAAAAAGAGTCAACTCCTACAAATAGTGAGTGTGTTAAAAATGTGACGGTGAATTAGTGTTTTGAAAAAGCCATATGCAATAAGCAGAGGCAGTTACAGAGAATGTGCATTGCAGTGAACTGACTTGGATTGTATTGTTTCTGCAGCTCTCTGGGCATGCACAAGCGAGTGCAAAGTGTTGGGACACTCGGACAGATGCTGGAGCCCCTCGGCTACAAGGCCCAACACGAGCCTGGCCTGTGGACCCAATCTGTCGACGTTCTCCAAGACAGCCACACTTCCCCGGGACACCAGGAGGGAAAACTACTATCCAGCGCACATACCTAAAACCAACGGTCTGCAGAGCGTGTATGAAAAAGTCCAACACCAGGAATTCGATTACATACTTGTTGGTCCCCCGACACCGGCCAGAATACAGGAGACAGATGAAATATCTCTCCCGGAGTACACAAATTCATAAGACAGTCTGAAAGAACATATTGTCAGCAGAAGGGACTTTGTCTTTATACTGTACAGTCGTTTTATCTTCATCGATCTGTATTGGTTTGTTGCTGTGTTTTGAAGTGTGACATATTTGTCTTTTGGTTCATATGAGACAGTCCATTGTATCATGTGTAATATGCAAGATTTTGTACATTAATAATATATTTTTCATAATGACTCAATGTAAAGAGGAATTTTATTATGAATTTTCAGGAGCATGTGTTATTATTTATGGGGCATGACCAATGATATTTAGACCGGGGCCTTTCCGCTGTGAAGAACAATCTGAAAGGTGATCTTGTTTGTGGTAGATTTTGTCACATTGTTGCACAAATAAACAGTTAAAAGCAACCATGCAGAAGCTTAGCTATCTCATTTAACAGGACCCTACAATCTAATAGGCAGAGTGCAACCTATTATTCCGAGAACACATTGGAGAGCACAAAGAATAACCTCAGCCGAGCTGACTGAATATATTTAATTTGCCTTAAAGGCTTATGAACTGTAATAAGTAAAATATGGTTCTCTAAACTGACAGCACACATTAAACAATGCCATTTTCCCCATGAACAACGTGCTGCCTTCTATTTGCATGCAAATACCACATTGCTGATTAAATGTTCATACAATTACATATTTGTTGAAGGTCAGAGAATCCCATCACCTCTCTGATTGCCTTCCAACTCACCAATTGAACGCCCCCCCCCAAAAAAGAAATATGTAGTTCAATGTGTATCCAAGCAACAGCAGCTGGCAGCGCACATTTGACTTAATTTTCATACTATGTCTCTCCTTGTTATTTACTATGAGCGGGGCCATGTAACTAACCTTGACCAACAAACTACCTTTGTCCTTTTGATGAATCAGAAAAAAAACATTCAGTTAGCCAACGCGTGTATTTGAAGTTGCATGCGCTGTCATAAGTCGGTGGTGTCGTGCTGCTTGGCGTGGGCAAGTAAAGATCCTCCGATCTGCTAACATGTTCAGCAACACATAATCTGCATTAGATTGTGCAAGTGTGGCCGCTGAAGTGGAAGGTGAATTCAAGGGGAAAATAACTTTATACCAGTGAAATTATCCCTCCATGCTCATGACGGGGAAGAAATTCAAATTACTGGCTGACAAAAACCTTACTGAAATGCCTTCTTAGGTGGTTGTCTTACATTAAAAGTAAGGGGACACTGAGTATGAATAAACACAACAAATTATTGACATTTTGCCTCTTGAGTCCATGCAGCTTTTTCAAATTTGCCTCAAAAGTATTGTTATCATTATGATACCACAGGATGGCCACCTTGTTTTAGGCAGAATGGACTCACAGGTAACATCAAGATGAAGAATCTAGCTCAAAGAATTCACAAATGTCTGAGCGTCATTCGCAGTGAAATGTCAAATAGCCGTCTGGAGGATGAGCCGGTTCCCCAAAGAGAAGGATGACAGTATTGAAGGAGGAATAATGGGGGACATCAGGGGAGATGAAATGGAAAAATATCAAAGAACCACCTGTGGATCGGGTTGTTTTGAACACTGCGTGTCGCCGGTAAGACGGGCTTTTTCTCTAAAAATATAATTGACAAACTTGGCAGTAGAATTAGACAGCAGTCAATCTTTGAATTCATCAGGTTTGTAGCCTGCACTTATTAGATGTTCTCCATTACTTTTTCTTTTTTTTTAATTTTTTTATGTAAAATGCGTCAGGTTCAAGCCGCATCCGCTGCACCACTGTCTCCACGTCTCCTGAAAATCGGAGCCGTGGTTCTTTTTGTTGTGGCAGTGTTAACTTTATGTGTGTCCCTGGCCGTGCTCCACCTGAGGAAAGAGGACGATCAAAATGTAAGTGTTGACTGAGGCTTGTGTCAGAGTTAGTACACTTTTACCTCAATAAGATCGGCAAATGAGAAAATAGGGATTTCATTTCTTTGTTTGGAATAATCATGATGACAAAGTGATCTCAGACATGATTGATTGTGTTTTCTTGAAAGTGTTTCAGATTAAAAATGCCCTATCAATAATCCTCATGATGAAGAATTGTACTTAATTCTATTGGCAATTTATCTTCAGAAACAAATCCAATGTTCCATTTTAACTTCGCCATTGTATGGGAAATATTGTGATGTTTACATGAGTCCTAATGAGCCCACCTGACGGGAAAAAAAACATTCCCCTTCAAAAAATTTCATCAATCCTCTTCAAAGCAACATCCCCCGCTGTGCTTTGCTCGATACCGGGGCTGCGAAAACTACACAGGATTTCTAAAATAAAAGCGACAACAAAGATTACTATGCTAGCTTGAGCGACATGAAGCTTTTGTCCCTGTATATCATTTAGCCCGTTGTTTTGTTACTGTTTTTTATTTCCCTCTGCTGTTTTGCTCGTATCTTGACTAACCAGTCATTTAACATTTCCCTTTGAACACGGCCAGGTTTATAGTGTTCATTATAGTATGAACATCAATGGGGAGGTGAGAGAGGGCTCTGTGGAAATTGATTCTGACAACAACCTGGAGAGATTTAAAACTGTGAGTGGAGCAGAGGAAGCGATGGAGATGCATGACTTTCAAATTGTGAGTGAACATGTCCTTGTTCTCTTTTTCCTGAAGTACCTCAGCTGAGACTTTGTGTGTGCTTAGGCAAAGCTGTGAGTGTAAACATGGCATCTCTGTGATTTGGTGCAGGGAATAACTGGAATCCGGTTCTTTGGAGGAGACAAGTGCTATATAAAATCCCAAATCAAAGCAAACCTTCCACACATGGGAGCTCAGAACAAAGAGTCACTGATGTTTGACCTGGTATAATGCAAAGTACTTTTTCTTCTTTTAAAACAGATTTTTTTTTTTTCCCCTTCATCTGAGTAATTCAAAGTACTCTATTTTTTCCCTGCCAGACAGATGAAATCATGCCAGTGAGGTTTGATGAGGAGTTCCTCATATGGGTTGCTGCACAGCAGCCGCTGAAGGACACCAGCTTTCTGAGCAAAAAGATTCTGGGTCTCTGCGGGGAGCTTCCGATATACTGGCTCCAACCTATATATCCGAAAGGTTCCACGTTTCTTCCTTTTGTTAGTTTCCTACAGGGGAGAGTGCATTTTGTTTAAATGACTTCACATTCTTCAAAGTTGATTTTAAGTTCAGTTGCCATTGGCCTGATTATTCTTTGGCACGCTTGTAAAATTGACTTGTCTTGTTTGAAAAGTTTACAGAACACATGTGATGACACAGTACACTTAGAGACATACACCCCAAAAAAAGGCTCTCTTGTATTGAATTAAAAAAGAATGATCTTGAAATATGCAAAACTTCACATAACTGCTGCTAATTGAATTATTCAGGGCATCTGAGACAGATCAAGCTATGTAGGATTGAGCTCTGAGGACATGTTTTGCATCTTGTGGATGTTGACCTCATACTCTTGCCTCATGTGACAACTGGAACAGATGGGCCGAGGAGAAAGAGGGACGTAAAACAAGCCAAACGGCAGTTAAATACGGAGAAGTTTGATGCCGCCGCCGAACAGAGGGACCCGGTGAGTCACACAAGGGATGCCACCTCCAGAGTTGAGGAAGAAGAGGAGCGGGAACAGTTGAACGCGGGATCAGCATACAATCCCGAAAACCCCTACCATGTAAGTGTCAAATCCCTCAACGCCATTGCTCATGGTACACGAGGCTTGTGGCGGGTTATTTTTCGTTAACTATCGAGAGTCATTTAAGACGCCCTCGGGCAACCCCTTAAGAAACATTAGGAATGGAAACGTCTCTGTTTTGTCAACACTTCAAAACAGCATCTTTCAGGAGCCAGACTTATTAAAAATGTATTAACACAAAAATGGAATTACACGCTGTGGAAATTGATTAACCTGAATTTGGTCTTTGCATTCATGGTGTGAATGAGCTTCTGTTCTTTAAGTGCAACCATAGTGACTATAATTACAGGTCAGTCTGGTAACAGTTGCCTTTTGAAGTTGATGATCTTGCGAATTGAAGTGAAAATTCCCATTGATTACGAAATGCTCACATTGCTACAAAAAGTGGAGTCAAGATTTTGAGATGAAGGGAGGTGAAAGTTGTGAAAACATTTCCAATTGCAAATGAATAGGTATTTAAAAGAAAAGCTTGCCTTTCAAAATTAATGCTGATTTAAAACTTCAGCGCAGCAGAGGGACCGCAGAGGAGGACGGCATGACTTTCGACACCATGCTGGACCACCAGGGAATCTGCTGTGCAGAGTGTCAACGCGGCTACACCCACTGCCAGAGAATATGCGAGCCTCTGCGTGGCCACTGGCCCTGGCCTTACAACTACAGAGGATGCCAATTAGCTTGCAGAGTCATTATGCCTTGTCGCTGGTGGGTGGCCCGTATTTTAGGTATTGTGTAGGATCACATCTTTAATCTTATCACAGAACCTAAAGCAGGGGTGGGCAATTATTTTGGCTGGCGGGCCACGCTTCTTAATTCATTTCTATGCCTGCGCCAACCAGTTGTCATGTAAATCGAACAAAATGAAAATTGCAATTTAAATATTTGAATTTTTTGGCATTTTATTTCAACTTTAAAATCATTAATGATCATATAAATGTACCAACATTATTTTGTCCATACAAAATTAAACCAAAAGAAAAAAATATGGATTTTTTTTAATTCAAATTGATTGAAAATACTTAAAATATTCGAAGAAAATAGCTTGGCGGGCCGGATAAAAACGCAAAATGGGTCTGATGTGGCCCGTGGGATGTAAAGTGCCCATGTCTGCCCTAAAGGGTCTCCAAACTTTAGCTTCTTTGCATTTGCTTTTTTTTTTTTTTAATGTAAATAGCATATATAATTGAGACATGATATGAATATAATAGGACCAACATGACAATTTGGCCTGAAAATTCTTCATGTGAATGGGTGTTTTATTTTGTCTTTCTTTACATACAGTAAGACTGAAACACTGACAATCAGTTCCTTTTCTCAACAATCATGTCACAGTTACCGCAGCAATTTTGCGTCATGTAATACCATGGCTTAATGCACTGCTTAATGGAGGGTATGGGACTGAATCAAGGCTCAACATATTATGCACCATTTCTGACAGAAAAGCCTTCAATAAATTCAGATTTCTGTATATTCTGCCCTTGATGTAGATGTCTTCTTGTGTCACATGTTGTTTCCATGGTTCCACCGTTATCTCTCCTGATAGAAATTGAAGTGACAGGAATGTTTGCCACAACTTCCATTCACAGTTCAGAATCATATTGAGGGCAACGCAATTTTTTGCGCACTGACATCTGCATTGATGTGAACTAATGTGAGACGAGTGTCGTGGAAATGATGGAAAATATTTTTACAAAAGTGACATTTTTATTAAACAAATAAATCTTTTTTATTTTCTCGGTGAACCGAGGAGCTAAACCACCAAATAGCGTGATCATCAGAGACGTTTTAGTTATGCCGCTTGTTATTTGGGCTCGTGGCATCGGCTATTGTGAATCTCGAAATCAAAAGAAATCTGATTAGGGTCTCTAAAGCCATATGCCAACTTTCTAAATAATTGAGAGGAGACATGTTGCGATCATGATGATTTCACAGAGGGTGATCCAGGCACATCAAATTACAACAGATGTGAAATTGCACCATATCTGCCAATAAAGCCGCATTGAAACTCTGAAGCAGTATGAGGAAACAACACAAAGAGATGCTTGTCTCACTGCTTTGAGATTTTCCTGGTTTTCATGGGGGTAGAGGTGCTTATCACATCTGTGGTGCTGATAAGACGTCCTCTGTGCTTCCGTAGGCTATATAATATTAATCCCTCTCCCACGTCTGCAGATGCACTTAAAGGAAGGTGACAAGCATGACATATCCAGGACCTCCTGATGGCGCGTGCTCTGGAGTGCAGCCGCTAAAAGAGCCCCAAGTACCCTCAAGTGATGTAAATTTACAGGGGGAGTCCAATTTCCATCACAGCACTGTCACTGCCATGGTCATTAAACTAAATCATCCCGCTGCGTGTCACACGGCTCCCCTCAATAATGGAGTTATACTTGGGCTGCAGATTGCAGCACAACAGTGTATGTCTGACCTGACAGCAGCTGTGAGGGTATCCTGAGCATTATTTCATCTTTTAAAAATCATGGGCAGACAGCGTATATGAGCTTTGGAGAAACTCAGATATCATCAATTGTGAGAGCCCTATCTTAGACACACCAGCTTCAATTTGGTAGGCAAGCACATCCTCTCTAAAGTTAGTAGCACCGGCTGATATTTAAAAACCGAGTCTCGCCTGCCTGTTGCAGTCAGCAAATTCATTGGGCTTCTCTCAAAATAGGTTTAGCTCCACAAGACAAGAGCTCCTAGTCTAAGCACAACAAAAGAAGATGAAGAATACAAAGCAAAAAGCAAGAAACAAAAAACACCACAGGCAACAATAGCAATGGCATTTAAACAGAGAAGACACACATACAGTTGTGCAAAAGAACAGCAGTTTTGTTATCCCAGGGCCTTGTTTTTAAAAAATCTTGTTTCCCTTTGCATTCCAAAGAGGAAAATATACCCTTTTCAAGTAGCGACGACAAACGTGATGGAGAGCACCTTCAGAATGGGAGACAGTGGTGTCTTTTTGTTTGTCTTCCCTCTGGAGCCAAGCTTACCCTGGGAGCCCTGCAGGCCAAGGAACAAACAGAGCTTTGTGAACACTGACCCACTGTGCCCAGCACCCAGGCTGCAAACCTCCACGTCTGTGCTAATAGGAAACCGCAGACGAGGAGGCTGCAACAGCCAGGGGAAGGGAACTTTCTCGCATCCACCTGTGCTTTCATCATCAGCCATCAAAACCAGAAGAGCAGGCAGGGTGCTTTTTTTGACAACGGAATTAAAAGATTTTTCATAACCTTCCTCTTAGCACTTACACGATACATGTGGAATACCTTAACCGGTGATTTATTTTTTTGGACAAGAGTTTGTGCTAATCAATCCTGGGCACTCACTCGAGCTCCTAATAAAAATGTCAATAGCCTGTCATAAATTTGCCTGTTGTTGACCGGGGTACATTAGATGTGTGAAGTGAAGCACTCTAGTAAACGTGTCCTACATTTGATTGCATGTTTTCCATTATATCCAGACATGAATGAAATAAACAGTAGTGACAGTCCATTTTGCACCTTAACCAGAACATAGAAACCCTTTTAGTCTAGCTCATTATGTTTTTCTGCAAGAGAAAACTGCAGTACATTTATGGATGCTGGCGGTGTGCAAACCACAGTTTTGCACCTGCAATAGCTACCAAGAAACCAAACACTTGTGTTTTCTTTTCCCCTGAATGGTCAGAAATAATATGGCTGGACCAAAAAAAAAAGGGGGTGGGGGGGGGGTGGGGGGTACAAGGCTTAAACACTTTTTAATCCCATGGTTGAGTGGCTACTTGCAGCAAGTCTGACTCTGTCTGACATTTGCAGGTCTCTGAAGTTTGCCTGCAATTGATGGGGGGCTCCACTTGAGTCTCTCCTACTCTCACTTTCACCCTATTTAGTATGCAAGTCCCAAATGGTCATGAATTAAATGGCTGCTGCTATTTTATAAGGAAGCCTGTCTTGTTTATTCCACTAAGCTTTAAGTATCGGTGAATAGCACTTTCTTTGTAATGAAAGATTATTCTCCTGAGCAACTCGACTCTGCACTCACTGCAGGATTTTCTTTCTCTGTATTGCACTTGGTTGCATGGTATTCTTGTTTCACACAAATGGAAAACCTGTAGTGGGGTGTAGGTCTAAATTGGACACAGTATAAGGACTCACACCATTGTTCTCATGGAGAAAACTGCACATGCAACAATGTGGTGGAGGATTCAGCCAGCAGGCAGCAGACATCAAGAGTTTCTTATTGTATTTGCATCAATCCTATGCTTTCATTTGCCAACCGGAGCGTTTCTCATTATTGCAGGACACTTGTCATTTCAATGCCGAGGATACCATTGAATTAGAAACATAAATGTGCGGGTTTAGTTTTTGAAAAGTTGTGCCACAAGGATGAAAATTAAAAAGGTTCTCAAATAAAATATGACATTTGTTGAAATCTCAGTCACTATAGGATGTACCCCACATCACACCCTTGGTTGGAATGTTTAAAAAGAGCTATAAATATCTCAAAGCTGAATCAAATCGAGCGTACACATCTACAAATGTTGAAAAAAAAACAGTTCCTCCACAAAGCAATGTCAAGAGGCTTGCAGCATGAAAGCAAAAGTTGTCCAAAGAGTTGTGAAGTACTGACAAAGTTTATGAAGTAAATGTGTTTTTAATCCTCAGCAGCATGTGCAACAATGAGGAAGCCTGAGTGCTTAGATATGCCACCCCCAGGGCAGGCTCTATACTTAAGGCTTACAACAGCCTCATTATCTCTCTCAACTCACAGCAGATCCTAGCAGCAGTTTGTCACAGGCAGGCTCCTCTCTGCCAGTAGGCATCAGACCAATCTTCCTGCAACACTACTGTACATAATTGCCATATGGACAGCATTTTGAGTCAGACTGAAGACTAAAAAGCCCTCTAGGCAGATTCCCCAGATAACTAAATGAATATTTTATCTCATTTCCATCTAATTTACACCGCATTATTATACAGAACTGAAATTTTTAATTAATTGATAGAACAGATCAAACACAGGTTTACACTTTGATTTTCGGGAGCTGTTATTTTGATAATTTGCATGACTTTTTCTTTTTTTTTTTTTCCCATGCTAAGCTTTTTAATCTTCCAGAATTTCAGCATCTCAATATAGAAACGCTATAATAAAACATACAGCAAATTAATAACTGTCAGCACACATGAAATGCTTGTCTTGGTAGTGTGAGCAGTAGCAGTGAGAAGTCCTTTTACCTGCCACCCCACTGATTAATTAATTTCACACTGCTTAATTAAATCCACAGTCTGGGCAGCACCGTGGGGAGCTCTATACCAGCCTTGTGTGTACAGAGATTACTAAAGAAGGTCTCAGACACCCGCTCTCTCCCTGATATTGACACTGACGTCACCCTCTCTGGATACTAGAGCATGATTGTGTCAATGTCGGCTGACACTTGAGCTTTTTACTGCTGGGTAAATGATAGGCGGGCACCATTTGTTTTTGCTTTTTTTTTTTATCAGCTGGCATTTACATTAACAAGAGACTGAGGGGATTTCTGGGTATTTAACACACATCCTTATGTGCCAGAAGTGGCTTAGAATGTGTGCTTCTGAAGTGTATAAACATTGGATTTCCATGATTGTCTCACATAGATATAATCCAGTTTGAGAATTGCAATACCAACAGGAATCATTTTCAGAAATGCGGGTTGAGAATGTTTAGCGCTCCTGAAAGGTAAGATTTTAAACCCTTTGCTGTTGTCAACGTGCTCAGTGTGACCCATCTTGTCCCCTAATACAACTTTCTAATCTAACTTTGTTTCTTCGAGAGGTGACACCATCAAAGAGCTTCTATTGAAGAACTGCACATGTTCTCATCTAGGCAATGAAGTGTTTCATGGAGTGGTTGCAGGAGATTTGTAACCTTGATTCAGGTGATTTTTGCATTTTTCAGTACTTAGACCAAACACCTACAGGAGAAAATATATCTGTCCTCACAACTTTCTTGCTTTCTGTCACTCAAGAAAGTTTGGGAATTGTAAATTAGAGTATAAAAAGTTCCAGTCACCCAAAAAAATTATGTCACCGTCTCCATTTTTAGAGTAAGATTTAGAGCAATATCTGTTTATAGCATTTCCTGTTTGATTTTCTTACACACAGTGCACAGTATACCTCTTCCACTTACGTTATTGTCACCTCTATAAATCATATTACACTAATGTGTGTGTGTCGTGAGTATTTATACACACACACCCACACACACACAGATATATGCACAAATACAAACATACATGAATGTAATTTTGCGTGTGTATATATATATATATATATATATATATATATATATATATATATATATATATATATGCTTCTGTCATCTGCGTCATCAGCGTTTGAAAATCATTAGCAGCTAACAGAGCATATCTCGATATTTTTCCATACTAACGTTGTTCCCAACCCTGGGGCTTTCAAAGGAATGATTATAAAACCCAATAACAAAATCAGAATTTTATTTCTGTATTCTTTTTTCCAAAACAGCTGTTCCAAACACAAAACTAAAGGGAAAATAAAGATTATTAGCTATTCATACTAGAATACTATTGTATTTGAATAATTGACAGAGGGCAGATGAAAATGAGTTATTAAGTAAAAGCCAAAACAAAAATTTGTTTAAAGAGATGACTTGAAAGCAAGCAATGATTTTTCTCTCCTGATTCTTTTCGACTCCGAGGAGTGGCAGCGCTGACAGCTTTCACTCTAGTCCTATTAGAACCTTATCAAGGGATCTCAGCCAATGTGCTGCTACATCATGCTGAGCATTGAAAATCAACAAGATCATTTTAAAACCCATCCGGAAACAGACGGACAGGCATTGAGGCAAAGCAAATATTTGGGCGAAATGAAGTTCATTTATTTTTTTATTATCAATACCGCTTATCCAGCATGCAGCCTATCCCAGTCATTTGGCAATAGGCAGAGTTTATCCCTGGACCAGTTACCAGTCAATCACTGGGCCACAGATAGAGACATACAAACATCCAACTCTCACATTCACATGCCTGAGTTATTCGATTGACCCACTGCATGTTTTTGGATTGTGGGAGGAGACTCGTGCAGACATGGGGAGAATATGCAAACTGTACACAGAAAGGCCCCCTGAAACACGTTTCTATGTTCAGGTGTAATTCCAATGCTCTGCCCCCTTGCAATGTTGTTTTTTCAATCCATGAAAACCTCGCAATTGCAAAAATGAAAGGCAATACAACATTTAAGTCAATAAGTATTTCTCAGTTGGTAAAAACACATATGAGTTGGGTATTTCAGATGGGACTTAGAAATTAGGCTGTTATCTAAAACACTCTTTTGATGAATGTACCACCTGTTAAGGCAAGTAAAGGAGATGCTGAATGTCTGGAGGACATCACATTGTGATGTGTTTATTGTAGTTCCAAATAATTAGGACTCCTGAAATATTTAGAGAAAAAAAAACATAAAACATTTAAAGGGTTGGAGTGGGTTAACCTTGGGCCGTTCACTTCATTAAGGCTGTGTCATGGCTGGGCAGAGGTAGTCTTGGATGGATTGCCATGTGATTGGGAGCACATGGCTGGTGCTGGTTCCAGGCAATCAGTGAGAACCTAAAAGCCAGAACTTTGAGCCTCACTGGTTGCTGGGTCATTCGCCAATTTCCCTTCCCCAGTTTCTCCTTTCCCCCGGCATTGTAAACCCATGCATTTCACCAGACCGCCACTTCTCTCTGTGTTGTGAACATGTGCACCTCCCTCGTCGGTGTATGCTAACGCCTACTGCCTAGCCGTCTTCTCCCGACCAGGAACCTGACCGTTCCTGCTCAGCGTCCCTCTGATCATTTCTGGACAGGTTTCCTCCCCGTCGGTGTAAGCCAGTGCCTCTTACCTGGCTGCTCGTCCCTGACCGGGCCTGTTCCTCGATGGTGTATGCCGGCACCTTCTGCCCAGTAGCCTGCTCCTGCCCTGCTGCCCCCCTACGTGGACTGCCTGCCCCGCCTGACATGGACAGCCAGCCCCTGGCCTCCCATCACCGCCCTGGTCTGCCTATATCCGCCCTGCATCCTCCCACCCAGTCTGCGTGTACCTGATCATTGGTCAAAGTAAATTTGCTTTTTTCTAACCCAATCTTACTTGGTTCAGAGTCCTGTGTTCATATTCATATTTGCCAACTTTTAAAAGCAAATGGGTTACTGAAAATTCTAAATATGTCTTTTAAATCTGTGAAAAGCAGAGATCATTCAACCATTTTTAGGATTCCACTCATACCAATGGATAGTTTTGGAATCCGGCCTCAATTAAATCGAGAGCATGAAAGAAAACAATTTTGAATGCAGGAAAAGTGTTTAAGCGTGCAGGCAGACTGGAGCTTCCCTCTCTGTCATTGTCTGACATGCTGGGATTATTGTAGACGTGCACTAAGGCTGGAAATAAAAACGATTTGCAATTAACTCTGGATAGGTAGTGGTTACAACATTACAAGGTTCCTTTTACTCCCAGGTTTATTAAATAAGAAGGAAGTAACAGTGCCTGTTTTTTTCTGCAAATGTTTAGGTCACATGTTTCATATGTTGATTTGAATCAAAGGTTTTATCATGACCACACATCTGATTGCTGTTTAGCTTAGTTCCAAATTCTGGATCTGGTTCTCTTCTCAGATAAAAAAAAAAGAAAAATCGGATATTGGGGTGATACCCCTCCCTCCACAGACACACACACTATCATGTTGAGATAATCTACAAATACTAACTTAAACAAGTTTTTGAAGCATTTTGAAACAATTTTCATCTCCAGTGAAAAAACACTAGGTACTGAACCCCTGAAACACCATCTGTTAATTCACCTGCAAAATGACTGCATGGGATGGAATACACAGTTTCCCCTCGTCATTCTGTTGAAACTTTTATTTTGTATCTTCATAAACAAGTAAACACATTTTGAGTCAGGTGCTTCATTTTATTTCCATTCCAGTCCAGTCTACTACTACAACTACTACAACTATACAACTTTTTTCACAGTTTTCCCCAATAAAAAAACCAATCTATCACAAGGAACCTGAGGCTTATTTATTTGGCACATTCACATTTTGAGGAGTGATACTACCAGATGTGCAAAGGGACATGGGCCAACATTTATTCATATATATATATATATATATATATATATATGTATAGATGCCTGGTTAATCTCACAATTGCACCCAAAAAATTAGAAATTCCATGAAAATGAAATTCAGTGGTATACTATAAGTTGTAAACATCTTAAGAAAACAACCCAAATGTAAACCTTTACGATAGTTTTCTGTTATGTAAGCATCAAAAACACCCTAAGTAGTTTTTTATACAAATGACTGAATCCGTACAAACAGAACTTTGCTCTTTACTGACACAAGATAAACTTTTAATAGGCCTCCCAGCACAGTTTTGCTAACTGATACAGTATTAAGTGGAAGAACAGCGTTCTATTTGTGCTTGCCTTGTCCTGTGACAGCAAGACCTATCAGGTGCTCATGTCTTCCCCCTCCCTCCCATCCGTCTCTCCTCCTGACCTCATTCTGTCATCTTCATTTTCCTTCTTCCCCACTCTCAGGTCTTTTATAAAGTGTCTCCATGCATTACACATTTAACAATGCATTAAAAATAGGCCACCATCAATCAGTCATTCAGTGGTAGAAACAGAATCTACTTGTGGCACCAATTTGATATGATGCTCAAGATTCAGGAACCAAAAGCCGGAAACTCCTGAGCTGCTCTGTTTGAGGAACTTAAGAAGATGAAAGCATATATTTATATGCTAATACTACTACTAATACACCATAAAAACCACCACCATAATAATTTTGAAATTGCTCGCGGTGCCGTGCTTCTTTCAGAATCCAGAAAAAGAATCCAAATAATGTATATGTAGGTGGTAAGCCGTGACAAGATTCCTCTTGATGGGTGCCAGGTTAACATCATGCCCAACTGAGTGATTGGAGAACTGCGATACAGGATAGACACTAGGTAAAATCTGATGTAAGGGCTGAGCGTGAGTCAAGCCCTGGGGGTGAGCAGTCTGAGCAGTCGGACTCCACGTTGCTCATCCTGAAGCAGATGTTCAACTTAGGAAAACATTACAATGAGACAATGCATCATGTCACTCACAAGGCACTTAAATACATCTGGGAGGCATGTCCAGGTGGCAGAGATACAGTGCCGTGAGGGGAAATACGTTTAAAGCGAGATTTAAAACAGAAATTGTTATAATGAACTCACAATGCGATTTCATGGTTTCACATGCGCGCCGCGAACGCAGCAAGGAGGCGCAGCAGACGGCTGCTTGTGAACCTTGGTGTTGTTGCTTTGCTCTGAGGCTTGCTCCTGCACTCTGCACTTCAAAACAGACTGTGCCTCATCGGTGGTAACAGCTTGAAGAGGCAGACAACAACTGCAAAGACACGCCTGAGGGACCACACACAGACAAACACACCAACACACAAAATGTATTTACCATCAATCTCATGAAGCTAAACTGTACTCTTCTAGATTTATATGAGAGGCAATAATGGCGTTATCACAATGCAGCCCGTTGTTTGTCTTTGAATTGTGATCTACCGGAGAAGCATTGAGACTTTATTAAAGCATTCATTCAAATAAAGATAATAGACGTCAGGGTTCCTCAGTAGAAGGAATCAAGTTACACACTACGGAGAGTGCGTTCATAAGGTATGTTGTAAAATACGCAATGACGCAAATGACATATTTAAAAATATATAACAGAAAGAATTTGAAGAGAACACAATTTTCCTTGTCCTAGATTTTAAACTCCCTTTCTGTCTCGAACAAGGGTTTTTCGGCCAATTTTCACTTATAACAGTGCTGGGTCCTCGCTCACTCCAGCCTCCGGTCCATGTTCTAGACATTACTCCGTATATCTGCGATGACACACCACAGCTCATTCAGCGGCCATCACAATATTTTCCCCCCCAAAAGACGTGGTGGAAATGAATTGTACCACATGAAGCAACAACTGCGAGAAAAAATGAAGAGCGCGGCAGTTCCATCTTACTTTGAAGCATCTCTTAAATCTTTTGCTGACGATGTATAGTGCAATAGGGTTGATGCACGAGTTGATGGATGCCATGTTAATGCCAAAATAGTCCAGGACAAGAAAGACACTGAAACAAAGGATATAACGTTAGTATATAACTAGTTAGCAGGGCATAATCTGTGTAAAAAGTTATGAATCCCTGGAGCATACCTCAATAGCTGACACCTATTGGGATCTTTCTCATCATATATGGTTGATTTTAATATTCTACTGAGATATAATGGCAACCAACAGAAGGCAAAAATGATCACCAAGCAAAAGACTGTTTTTGCAGTCTCTCGTCTCTTGAAAGAGAAAACGAAACGCTAAAGTTACAACCAATGCAAAAACTTTGTAAGACACGTTTGAAATATATCGGAATCACAGTGGGTAATTTAAAACCTGCTTAGTGTGGGTGCTCAATGTGTTCTCTGTATTCCTCAGCATTTTCCTGGCCATTAGCGTGTAGAAGATGGCAGTCCAGGCGAGTGGCATGCAAAAGTAGAAACCAAACAGCCACCAGTCCTTTACTGATTTATAAAACTGTTGATTAAACATGACAGAAGCCCTCAGTCATTTGGAGCTACATTCAGACTGATGTTCAGAGGTTACTATCTGAAAGCTTTTCATGCATAAATCAACATTTGAGACACGTGTACATCATTGAACCGGATGACAGCGTATCTGTTGAATAAGGGGGAGAAGAGGGGGGGGGGGATCAAAGCTTTTGTTTCTTTTGTTAGTATAGTTTCAAACATATTGAAGATGAAATGGCAATAACATCAAACAAATGCGGATCTGTTTGCTTATTTTTGTGCCGGGTGTACTACCTGCATGAACTGTGTTCGTTGCATTGGATGGAGCAGACATATTTGCAGGTGCTTGTCTTTATAGTCCACACTTATCATATCAAAGCCAACAGCTTCAGGTACAGCCAGCATTATGGAAATAACCCATATCAAAGTTATTTCCATTGCAGTCCACACCGAAACCCTGATGCCTTTGATTTGTTTCCAAGATACTATAGCTCGGTATCTGCAAAAAAAAAATCAGTGAGAAAATTTAATGCTGGACTTTTCTTTGTAACACTGTTGTATTTTCCATTTAAAGAAGAAAGGCTAAGACTAAACAAATAATGCCGCTTGATAGTGCCTGTGCTGGCAAAACATAATTTCACGCGAGCGCAGAACAATGCTGCTTATCTCCTTACCTGTCAATGCTTAGAGCACATAAGCTCAACACCGTGATTCCAACAGAGGTTTTTTGTATAAAAGGGACAAGCTTGCACAACATCAGTCCAAATGGCCAATCTTCTGCCATGAGCTGTTAAAAAACAGAAAGGTATTTTCTGTAATAACACCTGCGATCAATTCACAGAAAACTTGAAGCCTCGACACCATTGGAAAGTAAAGGAAAAAACAAGATAAAGTGCCATATTTTCACATTGAAATTGCAAACCTGGTGCTGGAAAGCTCACCCTGTACGTGTTGACTGGAATGTCAATCACAATGTGGATAAGATCCCCCAAAGCTAGACTAGCAATGAGAATGTTGGGTCCACTTCGCATGCATTTGTTAACATATATGATTTTCAGTAGGACTGAGTTCCCCAGTACCCCGACGACAAAAACTGCAACCGAGACTACAATATTGACGTATTTGAACGTGTCTCTGATTTGAGCCGACTCTAGGCACATCGGGGGTTGGGGTGTGTTTGGTCCTGCCACTGGGGGTGGAAGAATTGAGTCGTTGGATTTCTCTCTTCCCTCCGTTTCAAGACCAGGGGACGCTGTTACAGAGAGTTCAATAACAGAGAGTGGCTGTGAATTCTGAATGTTGGCCTCTCCATTGATGAGAATATTTCCCAAACAAAGGATTAGAGCTGATGTCCACATTGTTGATGATTTCTTCAAAATAAGGCCTGCGTTGAATTGAAAATGACAGTGAACATAATTAGCCCGACATGTAAGCTTTGAGAGTCAGAAGAGGCTCTCTGAGGTTAGGGATTAATTTAATTTACAAACAAATCAATAGATATTCATTATTCCGTCTTACCTTCAGATGTTACGGAAACTCTTATTTCCACTAACAAAGCTGCGCGCTCATCTCAATGACTGAACTTGTTTTCTCTGTGCCTGCTGTAAGTGCAGGAAACCAGGAGAGGGACGGATTTATAGACCGGGGTATTATTGTCGGCATAAGTCATCAATCTGTCATCGGTGACTGTAATTACCTCCCTTGATGCAACACACTGAATGAAAGGATGGCGCTGAAGCGCACTGTCTGTTATCAAAGAATGAGATCATTTTATGAGCTCCAGTAGGGATATCATGATACAATAGTTTCCACTTCTTCAGTCAAAATTGTCAATTTCTGTGAAAAATAAGTGTTTCACCCCAAAACCCAACACTATGGTGAGGCTGCAGAACTTGTATCCCATAACCCCGGTGTTCTCTCTGTGACTGCGTGACATTTTAGATGTACTTGATGCTGAGGAAGTCTGCTGCCAGGGCCAAAACATGTGAGCAATCATGAAAAGATATAGTTATAACCATATAAGACACAGTGACTAACCCCAAGAGATATGCTTCAGTTGACATATCATATTTATATGAGTCAGTTTCCATCCAAGTGGAGAGATACTGCCACTGCCTCTCCAGAGAGCCCTATAGACACTGACTTCTTACCTCAATGGATTCATGACAACCTGACAAGCCTGAAGGAAAAGGAGATATGCACAGACCAGATGATCTCATTGTTAATATCATATTACAGTACTCCCACTCTCCTAAGAAAACTCAAATCTGTGTTCCGCCAGCAACACCTTTGCAGAGAAGACACTGGTATTCTTAAAAAGAACACTTAAAGCAACGCAGATTTTATGTCAACTGTTCACAGTTACTCTACATATAACATTACTGTAACTATTCTTTTTCTCGGCATGGAGCTCACTGGAGAGAACCAAGATGCTTCAGTGCACAGGCGCACAAAGAACATGAAAATGAAAATGAAAAAAAAATCTCCTGTGAATACGCCGAGCTATGCATCATGTGTTATTTGTTTTAACTGCTTTTTGCTGTTTCAAACTACTATGTGTGCTCAGTGGCCTTGGTTCAGGCATTTCCATTTTTGTCTAAAAATGATGGATATACAAATACAAATAGGGATATGAGAGTATTTTAGGCATCATCAGAGCATAATTGTTTCTGTCAGTTGTTGAACATGGCAATCATTTATTTACTTTATCTGAAGTATTTGTTGAAGCTGCTATTACTGTGGTGGTAGCTGCATGTACAGTCTCAGTTAAAATGATAGGTGTGTTTATAATCTGGCAAATACCTCTGAATAAACTTAATCTTAAATGCTATTAACATCCATCCATTATAATATTGTCTTTTGATTCAGAAAATTCACATAAACAATTTGTCAGAAATGAATGGATATTAATAATGTATACGATCATTTATCTTTGAACACATCGTTGCTTCATTGGCTCGGAACAACCTTTTCAAATCATCTTTTTTGTAGAAGTCAAGACAGTGTTGTTTGATGTACTGCGATTACTGGTGACGCAAGTTCCACTGATCCACTTATAAACTAATGTAATTATTTACAGATATTTTTGGTTTAGAACATCTATGCTGGTGTTCTAAACTTTTACACATCCTTTAAGTGAGCCTCAAAATGTGATCCAAATTCTACATGGCTGAAATGTTTTCTAGCATCTTTGACCTAAAAGGGATAGTTTTCACCTGAACATTTTTCTACATAAATATTGAAATGTATTCAAAGACTTGCATAGTCTCTGGATGGTAGTGCCGTCAAAAGACAATTTATTTATGCTCTCAGACAGCCAGTGATATTGAGGCAAAATTGTTAGTCATGGTCAGACATTGTTGGTGGGATAATAGTGACGATTTAGAGATTCGCTTTCTTACATGGTTGTGTTGTCGTCTAACGGGCAGATTTAAACATATATTTATGGTGGAGAAAATTTAAGCATCAATTTTTCATGTTGTCGTCATCCATTGGGAACAAGTTTGACTTTTTTCCCCAGACAGACTTATTATTGCATTTGTTTGAATCAGTCTTGTACAAATATAATTGACTCAATGGCAAACACATAGAACCCGGGGTTAGCAAAAGATTATGTAACTCTGGTTGAATAACAAGGATTTAAAAATACAGATGTTCCTCAAAGGCATCATAACCGGGCAGGAGATGTTCCAAATACGAGAGATGCCCTGGGTTTTTGTTTTCCATCTACCCTATTAGTGAGGGAAGAGTCTGCAGCTCTGAAAGTTATCACGGGGTCAGAAAACTCGGGTAAATGATATGTTCCAACACTATCATCCTTGTAGTTTGTTCAGAGAGAAGATATCGCTGTTTCTGTTGGAGAAAAAGTTAGGTGAAACCGAGTGCTTTTTTGTTTGGCTGATAGCATTAATTTCATCATAAATAATTTGGCACCTCACCTTGGGAATGTGCTAAAACTAACATTGCCATTAGGTAATCTTGTGAATGTAAATTGCACTTGCTGAGTGAAATTGAGCAAATTAGCTGTCTTGTTCAGCTGACTAGTTTGCACTTTGTAGCGACACTAAAGTGCATGGCTGATACGCTGGTCCAATACACTGGCTGAACTTTAACCAAGGACTCTCAAAACTCTCACTTGTTTCATGCACGACTCCAGGAAGAGAAAGATGCATGTTTTATATTAAACCTTGGAAAAAGGGATGGCTCAGTTTAAAATGTTTATTTCAGTGTGGAAACGTGTATGCATATTTCATGTACAGTGAGACCAGTGTAGCGTTTTGAAATAGTTATAACTGTCAGCACTGAACGGTGTTGGTCTCTGGTGTTCTGTGCAGAGCAGTAGGAACTGTTTAAAGGAATTTTAATTCGCTCTGAAGCACCCGGCTTTCACGAAAAATATTCCCAGCTCCAGCATTATTTTTTTACCAAACTAACACGTCCAACACACAAAATATTAAAATATGTGGATTTATCAACATATAATACATCAAAAGACAGAGCAAAGTTTCCAATCCGAGCCAGAAAAACCCAGCCCAAGGTCGTGTTATTGGCTATTTTACAAGCACTGCTTTACTAAAAACTGCTTTGTCACAAAATACAGAGAAAATATTTATTTATGAACATTAACATTTTGAGCATTTTAATGGTGAATATTAATTTGACATTTTTCATTTCAATTTTATGAAAGGTCTCATGCAGAGTGCCTAACATTACATGATCACTGTCTTGGCTAAAGTGGATGCAAAAATCCAACCCTCCCAAAAGAGCAAATAAAAGGCTGAAGAAATGCGGCCTTTGTTAACAGACCATCTGTACACTATTCTTTGAAAAATGTAATCTATCCTACTGAGAGACATAGGAGTGAAGAAAAGAAATGCCTTGGTCTTCGTTGATTTAAATGAATCATATTGTTCATCTGACAGATCTGAAGTCTCTGTAGATTAAAACAGCTAAGCGATCTTATCAACATTCAAACACACTTCATTGGAGACCAGTAAGTGAATGTCCCTGTTCATGCATTCGGAATGATACTCATTATGTTGCTGGTTCACGCTGTCATGCTGTCACGCTCAGTTGAGTGCAAAACTAGGCATAAACAGTATTGTTGATTAGGTCAGTTCAGCAGCAGAATGCATGACAGGATTATTTGTAAAGTAATGAGGAACAAATACAACTTATATCACAGCTGGACTGACAACTTGCTCTGGGTCCAGGGAAGCTGATACTTCACACAGAACACAGAAGAGTCAAATCATTTATTGTCACATGCACAGTGCAGAAACGTGTTTCCCTGGACGGTGAAATTTCTACTTTGTTTTCCGCGGTGCATTGGGATATGAATTGATGTGAAATAATAGTAAACATTTTATAAATATTTTATTTTCCAACAGTTTGGCAGAGCAATAAGATATTTGATTGCAACTTGGTGTGCAATTTGTGTTGGCAGTGCTTACAGTTACAAAGTGAGCGCAGCATTGGCTGTGCAGGATGTAAAGTGCAAAACAGAAGAATGGGTGTCAGCTGTTAAGGAGACTGATGGCAGTCGGGTAGAACGAGTTCTTCAGCCGAGTCGTTCTATATTTCACACTCCTGTACCTCCGGCCAGAGGGTCGGAGCGTGAACAGTCCGTGTTGAGGGTGGGTGTGGTCCTTGGCGATGGAGGCAGCCCTCCTGTGGACTCTGTGGTGGTTGATGGGATTCTGGTGATCCTCTCTGCAGTGTTTACCGCTCGCAGCAAGCGTCTGCAATCCAGAACAGTGGTGCTGTCGCACCACACAGTGATGCAGCTGGTCAGGATGCTCTCAACAATGCAGCTGTAGAAGTTGCTGAGGATCTCGGGTGACATGCCAAACCAAGCCACTGTTGAGACCTCCTGACCATCTGCGTGATGTTAAGGGACCAGGTGAGGTCATCACTTATGTGGATACCCAGGTATCTGAAGCTGCTCACCCTCTCAACCTCAAGACCTTGAAGGAAAAGTGGCTGACGAGGTCTCCTCTTCTTCTCCATGTCTACTATCATCTCCTTGTTCTTGCCCTTGGTGAGGGTGAAGTGTGTTTTCCTCACACCACTTCACTAGACTGGGCAACTCCATCCCATAGGCCGTTTTGTCTCCGCCAGTGATGCGTCCTATCACTGGGTATGTCTTCTGCAAACTTCAGCATGATATTGTCCTCATGGAAAGCGACACAGTCGTGGGTAAACAGGGTGCAGAGGATGGGGCTGAGGACGCATCCCTGGGGAGTACCCGTGTTCATGGTTATGCTGCCTGAGGTCCTATTACCCATTCTGACGGACTGAGGTCTGCCTGTCAGGAAGTCCAGGAGCCAGTCACAGAGGGTGGGGTGCGGGCCAAGGGTGGACATTTTGTTTGTTAGTTTGTGGGGTATGACGATATTGAATGCAGAGCTGTAGTCCACAAAGAGCATCCTTATGTAGGAGTCTTTGTTTTCCAGGTGGGAGAGGGAGTAGTGAAGGGTAGCGGCTATGGCGTCTGAGGTGGACCTGCTGGGCCGGTATGCAAATTGTCGGGGTCTGGGGTTTCCGGAATATCGTTCTGGATGTGGGCCACCACCATTCTCTCGAAGCGCCCGAAGTGAATGCTACTAGCCTTTGTCATTCAGGCAGGTGGGTGGGCTCTTCTTGGGGAGGGGGATGACGATGGTCGTGTTCTTTAAGCAGGAGGGGACGGTGCTCTGGCTGAGGGAGAGGTTGAACATGGCATTGAGAACATCAGCCAGCTCATTGGCACAAGCTTTCACGCTGTCTCCGGAGATGCCGATGCTGGTGGTGAACTTGTAGTCCATGATGTACTGCAGGCCTTTCCACATCCGCCAAGAGTCGGCAGTGGGGTAGAAGCCATCCAGCTTCTCTCCGTACTGCCTCTTGACTGAAATGACCTTCCTCAGTCGCTACTTAGCTGCTTTGTGCACCATCTCATTGCAGGACCAATTGCATGAGAGCGGGCACGCAGCATGCGGCGTACTTCACTGTTCAGCCAAGGCTTTTAGTTGGGCAACTTCCTGAATCGCATGGTGGGCACGATGTTGTCAACAAAAGTGCTGATTTACCCGGTCACATACTCAGCATACTCCTGTTCACTGACAGAAAAGTCTTCCTGTGTGGCTGCGGTCTTGAACACATCCCAGTCGGATGTAGAATAACAGTCCTGCAGGATGCCCTCGGATGCCAGAAGCTAAAAATTCAATCACAGTGGGTGCACAGATTTTGGTATAAACTCTGTCTGAGGACATAGCAATAGGATAATGTTTTGTTTTTATCTCAAAAGGAGCTAAAATACATAAATTATAACTACAACATCCAGACTCACTTTGCCTGCACTTTGCCTCTTGCCTGCAAAAAAGATAGAGGTATAATTTTAAATTGTTAATGGAGACCATAACATAATTAAATGGGAGTGAATATTGATTATTTTAATTGAGGTGCTGAACATTACTTGACACAGCACCTTCAGATTGCCTGGCTGCCTTGAAGGACCTGACCAATAAATCAATATGTATCTGTTTAGATGAACATTGTACGGGAAATAAGGCATACACTCGTAGGGTGGAATGCAATTTATTGGAATTTGTATTGTGTAGAAAATGTAGCTGCCTATGAGCTGGACCTGAGCTGACCCTTTGAAGGAAAACACATTCTCAGTCTGGGGATAAAGTGAAATGACCCCCCTCCTCCCCCCCAACCTGTTCTTTCACGGTAGCAATCTTTATTGTAGTGCCAGGAGGCACATGAGATACGGCATGCAATTCATACCGATCCAACAGAGGACCTGGCACGCTTCCTCAGATGTCTTTGAATTTACTGGTGCTGACACAAACATCAAAAGCCCCCCAGCAAACCCTGCCAGCACTCACTATCAAGTTTCATGCTTTTAATAATGGCAATGCAGGGCAGTGGACAATAATGGATGTGATCAGCATCCAAAGGATTGGCTAAGTATTGGGTGTGTCCTTGTGCTGACACACCCCATAGAGATTGACACGTTACTGAAACCTAGGAGATCGATTTCTGTCCAAGAAAATCATAATAACAACAAATGTTAACATCAACTATTGTACCAAAATCATAAATGGACTGTCCTCACCTGGTGGTCAAATATTGCCAAAAAATATTGTCAGTTCTTTTTATTTGAAGTGTCAATTGCTTTTTATAATTACTCGCAGAGATATTTCAGATACATAATTTGGTGTTTTGGTGTTTAATCATCTTTTTCAGGGAATTCATCTCAGAAAGTAGTCAGCTACTACAAACAGTCTAGAAGGGTTGTCAGTCATCCAGGTGGTAGTTTATTATTGTCAAATCTTGTCATGGCAACTGGACAGGGTTATTTATTTGAAAACATTCTACTTCTTATCCGAGAGGCTCCTTCCGCTCTAATAGACTCAACAGCATACACCACATTCACACCACATTGATTTTGTATATGCTATTAATCGCAATGAGGAGTGTGATGACCGCTATATTGGACACCCAAACTAACCTCTGCACAAACAGACGGCCCAACATATGAGAGCCACCTCTTCAGGTCAGGACCCCCGGTCCACATACACCTGAAAAACATGGGCCACTCCTTTGAAGACAGCAACGTTCACAACCAGGGAAAACCAATGCTTTGAGAGAAGCTATCTTTGTGAAACTGGAAAGACTGTCATTGAATAGAGGGGGTTTTCAACACAACCTTTCGCCTACATACAATGCCATGCTGAGATTACTCCCAAGACAGATCAACACAAACATACCAGATCCATCTGCACCCTGCAAATGTGCAATCATACTCCTCACTTTCCAATTTTTAAGCCATCTGGCTCATGATAAATAAGGGATAAATAAAGTTTTATCTTATCACCTGGAGAGATCCACAAGCCAAACCAGGCCCCGAGCCTTAGGCCAAGTAAACTAACAGGTTTCTTTTGTTTTATGCAATCTACACCTTAATCTTACAATCACCTATTCAGGGTCTAACTTAGGTCAGTCCCCAGAAGTTCGTACCCTCGTTCCCCAAACGACACACACATAACGACGTACATATTAAAACAACTCCATTTAACCAAGGTGCTGTGAAGCGACTCGCTTTTTAACATGATAAACCCTCATAACTTGGACCGATGCCGAACCCCAACGCCCCCGAGATATCTACCAGAAACTCCCCAGTCTATTAAAACTTAAGAAGCCTCCTGTCACAACTTTTGCCTCTTGCCTGAATTTCTCATGAATGGCAATTTCATTTCAAAATTCAGCTGTAGACCTGGAGGCACCCGAAAACTTAGTTTGGTGTAGTGTTGGGTGAAGTGACGCAGTTTGTTTAACATGTCTAGCTGTCCAGCGGCTAACTAATAAGCGGCGCTACAGAGGTCAGTTAGCTTAACAAGATACATGATTTATTGAATCACAGGAGTGTCTCAGAAAATTAGAATATTGTGATAAAGTTCTTTATCTTCTGTAATGCAATTACAAAAACAAAAATGTCATACATTCTGGATTCATAACAAATAAACTAAAATATTGCAAGCCTTTTATTATTTTGATATTGCTGATTATAGCTTACATCTTAAGAAAACCCCCAAATTCTATCTCAAAATATTACAATATCATGAAAAAGTTGTGTTTTTTTTTTTAATTGCATTACAGAAGATAAAGAACTTTATCACAATATTCTAATTTTCTGAGACACTCCTGTATATCTTATTATACATCAAAAGTAAACTGTCTTTTCTTTCCAAAAGAGTGGCATATCAACTAAATATCAACCAAAGTAAAAGTATGGGATTCTCCACCCCCTGTTGAAACTTTCTTTCGTCCCTTTATCTTTTCTTTAACATTTCTCTGCATGACACCCGGGTTGACGCAAAGCTTTTCGTGGATTAAAAATATTCCTACAAGGAACAGGTCAGGGCATGCAGCACTGACACTTGAAGAAAATGGGACTGATGATTATAGACATACGTGTCCAAACAGCTTTGTGGTTTAACAACACATCATGACTCTAGCTCTTGCTAGAAGGAGCTATTATGTTTAAAAAATAAACACACTTATTTATATGTATATGCAATGCAGATTTAACCAACAACACTATACATGATTATCTTGTCGATTGCTGGTTGCCCATTTAAAGGTCTCATCATCATACTAATGTCAACATGATATTGGTGGAAGAGTAACATAGATAGATATCCCTATATAAGCGTGTCATTACCTTGGATAATGCGTTAACCAGATGACTAGCTTACCGTATAAGTACCATGTGGCATCAAAAGATTTGATTTATATTTGTTTTTGTTGGCACTTTAACCAATTTAACATGAACTATGGGTGTGACGTCTTTGTTTTGATTGTTGTTCCCCACAAAATATACGTTTTCAAGGAGATGTCATCTAGAAGAAACATGGCATTAATTGAAATTTTTAATATATTTATTTTGAAACTAAGAGGAAATAACATGTACCTTTATATTTGCCTGGAATCAAGTGCTAGCAAGTTTGCTAAATGAGGTCAGTGCCAGGTGCAGGCAGTTTTCATCAAGCTGTTGTCTGAGGGTGCTGTCAGAACAATACTACGTGTGTTTACGCGTGTGTCAGTGTGTGTGTGTGTGTGTGTGTGTGTGTGTGTGTGTGTATAAGGGTGGGGTATAATGAGTGTACACACGTATGTTTGTGTGTCAAGTTTTATATAAACTCCAATCTCTGAAAATAAAAAAATAAATATACACTTATTAATTAAAAAACATTGTCGCCAATTTGCTTATCATCTCATTATTTGAATTCAGAACCCCCCCATGAAGCTGCCAGCACACTAAAATAAAAGAAGTGGGCAATTGCAAAGAGGGAGAAGGCGAAAGCTGCATAACAAATCATCAAATATGAAGAATATAAATGCGCAACACAGGCTTAAATAACACAGTTGAAGCAGCTTAAGGCACGAAGGAAATGTGTACAGTGTTTACATGATAAAAATCAACACTACTCCCTCATCATGGCATGGTAAAATCTGACTATCATTACCACTGCATGGTCCATTAAATAAATGAGTTGCTCGTATATTGCATATATTGCATTCTAATGGTGTAAATCAACACCATTATCATGCATTTGGTTTTTGCCATGGCGCTGTTTAACTACATTTAGATTCAGCCGATAGTAAATATATCAACATGATTAAAACCAGAAAACACACTAATTTTCAAATTCCGTAAGTTCAGCTCCTGAAGTGTTTCGGTTCTCTAATGAGTCTGCATTAGGTTTAAATTGTTCTACAAAGTCATACAGAAAAAAGAAAAAAATTAATTGCAGCTGACGATACACAAAACAAATCCAGCAAGCTTGGGGGTGTGCAGAAAAATGTGTTGCACATATTTCCTCGGGATCTTCCAGGAATGTTGCAGTTATTTTCAAAGAGAACTGATTAGTTGGGTCTACAGCATAAAATCCTTTTTGGTTCATTTGGTACATGCAGGTATGTTTAAATGAGCAAATCTACCAACAGAAGGCAGAGTAGAGTCTTCCTGAACTGTCTTGGTGAAAAAATGATGACCTATTTGTGATACCAACCCTGTATTGTTTGGCACTTTACTTTACTCGGCTGATGACAAGAATGCTCAACAGATAATTGTTAAATGCATCCAATCTGTCCCTGCTGGCGAAGGACAGAAGCATCCGTTTGCAAATAAATACGTTGAAATAAGGTATGTTCTGCCTGCCTTATGGTTTTAATCCAAGAGAAGCCAAAACAAAAAATGTCTCAGTACAAATCAGGTTGTTTTTCAGTCAGTCTTTTTATGTTTGTGTCCTGAACAGTCTAGTCTCACCAGAATTCATGAAAGTATGTGCAGCGATGGAAGATTTATTACTATACTGAGTGCTCAGAGCCAGGCAGATTGGGAGTAGGAGGAGCAGAGCTTCTCTCTCAGCTGTTTAGGTATGCTATGTCATCAGCATGGGGTATAGTGAGGTCACCTATTCCTGCCCTCTCTCATGACTGAGACATCTGTCAAATTATTAATTATTCCTCTCCCTTGCTGTTCAACGCAAAAATTGAAGATCATCGGTTGTGGCAGACAGAGACCATAAGCATGGACAGAGTTCCTTAGTGAAACACAAATTGGCCAAGTTCTTTTTAGAGGCTTCTTTGTTTTTAACATACGAAAATGCTACCATCTGAATCTTTTTTTTTTTTTTTTTAATTACAATTTTTTTAGAAAACAAATAGAAAAAAAGACAAAAAAATAAAATGCTGCAGCTGATGCAACAAAAGTGGGCCAATCAGTTTTATATTTTGTAATGAGCCAAAACAGAATCCTCATGTGGAAAGGGCACTTTTGGTTAAGTCCAGCACTCGCAATTCCCATTCTTCTAGTGCAATTGAAGTACATTTGGACATTAAAATTGGAAGCTGGGAGTTTGCTGCGGAGGTTGTCTCTATGCTCTATGCTGTAGTTATCAGGGGTCAATTGTAAACAAACACTGCTTGGTCAGCGTGGTACCTGGAAGCAGTTGTGTCACCCTTTTGTACAACTGCAAAGTATTTAAAAATGAAACTGACTATGAGGGAACAAGTTTTGCTTGTGAATGTCAACACGAGCAGAGCAGAAGAGAGAAAAGAAAAATCATTAGACGTAATGACTGTTTTAGTTGGCCTTTCTAGTGAGACACAATCAGTTGAATTTGTGGCAACATTAACTATCACAGTGTTCTGGTTTTTTTAATATGTAATCTCAGGATTTTTATTTATTTACTTTGTGTTGCTCTTTTGTTGTGTGCAAGACAGATAATTGAGAGAGCTTAGTCTGGCAGAGGAAGTGAAATAGGTGCAGGGGGAGTCTGCTATAAAGATTGATGTAAACCCTTGTCATGAGCGAGAGGGAGAAGCTACAGAAGAATAGGCAATACAGAGGTGTGTCACATACTGTATGTGCCATTCTCCTTCTTGGATCAGCTTTTGAAAATGTACATGCATTCATTTAAATTGTGGATGCTTTCTTTTTCTTTCCAGAAGAGGCCTTGCTGGAGATAAAACATATCACCAAGATGTTTCCGGTTGCTGATCTTGTATTTTTGCAACTGTAAAAAGAAAATAAGCGAATATCTGTGATTGTAAAGTCACTTACACTCCAGGACTGAGAGCTTAAGGACTGAGGCGTCGCATGCAGCAAAGGGGCTGAACATACCGACCCACACACGTTCACTTAATGAAGGGACAATCTGAAAAAAAGAACACCTCCTGTGGACATTTACACCTACGTGAAAGAGGAGCCAAACATCTATACAGGTATGGCCCGAACAATCACTTCTGAAACAAATAAAAAGACCAAATGGGTGACTGTTTGTGTGTAATAAAGTGTGGTAGGGTAACCTGGATCCCAATTTTAAAGATATCCCATTATAAAGTTATTTTAATTTACATTTTAACATGATTTTTCCTATCATTACCAATACCTCTTTCACTTTTTTTCTTTTTGTTTTTGAAAAAGAAACTCAACAAACGAGAAAACCAGTCCATCTTATCTTATCTTATCTTATCTTATCTTATCTTATCTTATCTTATATATAATTCTATTATTACTAGCTGATCATCACCAATACCCCTTTAATGGCCCGTGGGAGGGGCTTAAGGAAAGCAATCATTGGGCAAGACAGGTCCTACACAACCATCTCAGGGCCACATGTTAAGACACAAAAGCAGTCCCTCTCCCGTTTCATTTTCATCAGCGGGCAATTCAGTTCTCAATTAACCTGTAACCTGTGACTGCATGCTTTTGGAAGAGGCAGGAGAGACCATGTAGGTATTTGGAGAGCACACAACCTCACACAGAAAAGCCCCTGTCACCTGGTGGATTCAAACTCAGAACATTCCTGCCTTGAAATGAAATTATATAAAAGGGCTATGAAAATGTATGCATGAATTCAGTTTAATTCATTTGCATAATTATTTTGATTGAATTTTGTAGTTTTTTGACTGTATGCGAAGTGCACAATGACTCAGAATCCCACAAATTTCATTCATTAGTGTGGATTTCTGGTTGGCGAAACAACTCTTAATATAAACTTAAAACAACATATTTGCCCTCTCGTTGGGAAGATTAAGCACAAAATAACCCAAGATGGAACAATCGATACACACACACACACACACACACACACACACACACACACATGATATGATATGATATGATATGATATGATATGATATGATATGATATGATATTGTTGCATTTCCAAGTTATGAAATAAGCAAATACTTATATTCCTATAGGTGCTTTGGTTCACTTTTTACTTTACTAACATTTTAATAATACAGTCCAAAATGAAATTAGTATTTACTACTTTGATTGCACTGAACACACCAAAGAAAATGTTTGCCCCAGCTTACACTTCATGAGGAAAATAAAGCAAATATTATTTGATTTCTCTTGTAATTGGGTTGCATCTCTGTTTTATACTGAACCTGTCCATCAAGGAAACTTTAACAACGCCCTGCGTTTCATAGAACTTACTTGTCAAGACACATTTGAAGAAGCGATGAAAATATAATGCGTCCCACATTTCCTGCTCGTCACTGACAAATTATCAATATAACTACACTCATTTTTCTTCTCCTCAGGCTGAATTAAGATCAAAAATAAAAGTGCGTTGGCTGTCAGAGTTCCTTCCTCTCACAATGAGGCTCACATCTGTTGGATCAATATCAGAGCAGCCTCTGTGATTCAAATAGCGAACAAAAGCTGTGTTCATTTTTTCATGAGTCCCACACCAAGTAGAAAGACCAAATTAAAAAGGTCCACCTAAAGTGGGACACAATTTCTCACCATGACCGGGGATAATGGGTAACGTTCTCCAACTGTGGAGACGATCAAAGACAAAGTTAAAGTAGTTCATGAGGGTAAACATTATTTTTCTCTTTGATAAGAGGTTTGCACAGAGTTAATGAGCCTTAATAGACAAAGTTATCCTCCTGGGGAAAGTAGCCATAATAATATCCTCAACAGCGGAGGCTGCTGACTCCACTTACATAATCGAGGGAGACAAGGACATAACACTTAGCATCAAAGGCATTTTCAATAAACCACGGCCACCTCACAAGCTGCCATCCCAGTGGAATTGCATGGCAATAGCTATTCATTTAAATCTCTTAAAACCAGTTACCCAGTAAAATAAATTTAGGAAAAAAATCCAACTGTAATGTTTGACTTCTTTCAAGGAAATGGATCACCTTTAGTTCTCCTCGATGACCCGCTGACCGCAGAGGTTTTAACCTGCTGTTCTCACACCTCTAGTCGCTGTGAATGTGCCGCAAATCCCTGGTGAATCTGGAGTGAATGTGACCCCTGTCGGAGGTCTCAGCTCCCACCCTTCTTCGTGCACTTACACTCACGCAAACATCACCTTTGCACATTATCAACACAGCATGAGGTTCAGTGTTTGGTCAGAGCCTTGTAGGTAGAAATGAATGTGATCTAATGTTTACATGCAGATAAACTATACACTATAAACAGGAATATATAGTCATTCCTCTATTTATACGAGAAGTATATAGATAAACCATAATGTCCGCCTGCAACAAAGGAAATAAATATGAATGCTTTTCAATGTAAAAGTAAAAAAAAAAAAATCACAATGAATTTTAAACAAGGTGGGCTATATCTCTGCAGCTCCAGAGAGGCATGAAAAGCGAGACATTTTGTGGAGATACAACTGAACTACTCTGTGCTTGGCAAGATACAGGACTGCCTGTCACGCTGCACTGTGAATCAGTGCAATGTTAAGCCACATTACTTTTATGGCCCGTCTGCAGTGACTAAGCAGATAAACAGTAAAGGTGAACATCACCTCAGACAATATGTGAGATTGAAAATCAGGGGGAAAGCACACCTTTGTCTGTCTTGGTATAATTCAGTCTTAATTCTGTGCCAAAGTCCATTGTCATTTACCCTTTTTTGGAGTCCACTGGTGATTAAAAGAATGGCCATTAATTATTTTGCCTGCTTTCATTCCATGAAATATTGCCCTGATTTTACCCTACTTGGAATATTTGAATGATCATTCATATATTAAATATGATCTTATAACATTTCTTTTCTCTGTGCACATGTAACTTTCCCCAATGGTGACACAATCTGATTCAAGAACCCTAGTGTTGTTTTGCTACTCTTTCCCACATGGTTCAAATCACCTCACCGGTTGAGCCAAAACTTTTTTTCAGAAAAAGAAACAACACGAAATAAAAAAAAAAAAAACTTTATGTAAGGCCCATCATAGAGAGCGATCTTTGTCTTCTCCTTCCCTGCTTCTTTCCAACAGGTTGCTGAGGTTGATACTTATTGAAGCTTAATGAAAGTCAGCCTAGTACACCTTGTATGTTTACCTTAGTGTGTCTCTTGAGGCTTGTTTTTATTTTAGCAGCCATTTTACAGCCACTCATGACATCAAGCAGTGTATCAGATTTTCTTTCTCCCAACCTCATGGTGTAGAAACCGGGCGCAAACATCATTTGGCTTATTTCTCCCAATCCCATTGAATTCTGTGAAATTCCTGAGCAATTTGTCAGACCAGAGACCTGAGTGCACCGTGATCTACAGAACATGAACTGAAGCCAGGGGGGTTGCGGGTGTGTGTGGAAAGACTGCACTGCACCAAGTCTATAACACTTTGTCTCCTCGTCTTTGTCAAAGCAACAAGAAGCATTATTTCCATTCAGAAGTTTTGAAGGTCTATTTTGTCGTATTTTCGTTTTATGGTCATTGTGCTGAAAGTTGTGCGACAGAGGTGGATGTGATGCCTTAGAAATATTCATCCATCCATCCTGCAGGTAGGTTTGCAGGGATGTTGGATGCAATCCCAGTTGTCATTGGACAAGAGGCGGATACAACAGACACCAATTGATCGCAGGGCCACATTTAGAGACAAACAACCATTCACTCCCTTATTTACATATCTGGTCATTTTTTCCAATTATTCCAATTAACCTCATGTTTTTGGACTGTGGGAGGAAACCAGCAGGAAACCCAGGCAGACACGGGGAGAACATGCAAAATGCACACAGAAAAGCCCCCTGTGGGAAACCAACCAGGAAACTTCATCCGTCGTGCTGTGAGGCAGAAGCACTGCATTCTATACCATTCGTTCTGGACCCCCATTTGTAGAGTTGCGGATTCAACTGTTTCTTTTGTTTATGTTTGTTAGGGAACGCATTCCCAACAAATTGCAAACATGAATATTCATTCATTTATTATCTATCCGCTTATCCTTCACTCAGAGACTGGAGCCCATGCCAGCTGTCATTGGGCAAGAAGTGGGGTTAGAAAAAGGAAAAAACACGCACATCCGCTGCCCAGTTAGGGATGGGTGCCGGATCAAAAAAGTCGACTGAATAGAGGTTTGAAAAAAATCAGCACAGAGATTTTTTTCAAACCTCTATTCAGGAGGTGAGGTTCATCACGGACCAGTAGCCGGGTGATCACATGGCCGTATATGGGGACAAACAACCTTTCGCTCTCTAATTCAGAAACATCTGGGCAATTTACGGTCTCTTATTAACCTGCTGCAGGTTTTTAGACTGCGGGAGGAAACCGTAAACCCTGGAGGAAAAGCCCATGATGTGAACAGAAAGCTGTAAACTCACATGTGGAAAAAAGAAAAAGGTGATCTAATTAAAAATGTACCCTTTGCCAACAACGCCACTTATAACACAATTGAAGTCAAAGAAGTAACACATTAAGGCAGCCATCTGATATTAACAATATCAGCATATCATGTTTGTCATAACAGACTAAGTGAGACAGTAGCTGTAAGGTCCCTGAAGCACCCGTTTAAATATTTATATATTAAATACATTTATATTTTGATGAATTTAAGTGACAGCAGTGGTATGCGTCTCTCTCTGACAGCAAGCGGCAAGAAAAATGGGATAGGAATATGACAAAGGCACAGGTGCAACAATGAAATATTAAGCACCAGTGCAACATAGTTGAATTAAATCAAAATTCTCTTTGAAGACAAACTCTTTTACCAATCTTTGTTTCAGTGCACCTTCAGTTCAATTTCAGCATGGAGACATTTATATCATCTCTGGAACCCAATGCATTTCACACTAATGGAATGTATTATTTCTCTCATTATCTCATGTGAACTTCTGGAAGACTGTTTAGTTGCTGTTATTCCCCAATCGCTAAATTATTGAGTTGCTATGGCCACTGATCATAAAGCAAACAGATGCATTTTTTTTTTGTTTTTTTTATAGCAACTTGAATAGAGGGAAAGTGTAACAGAAATGAATATTCCATCTTCTTCCCTCTCAGTTACTCTCAAGTCAAAGTATCATTTGTTGTGAGCATCATTAAGTGTAGTTTGTGAACTACTTTGTGAACAAAAGAAAAAAAATATATAAAATTCATGGTTTTTGACTCAGAAATCATACAGAGGAGAGAAATAATTGAAAGCAGATTTTAATGTCAGATTAGGTGAAATTAGGTTAAGCAAAATGCAATGAATCTGACATCTGAGTGGAGGTGGATGTTATAAATATAGATATTAAGGATGATTTTGAATGCACTCAGAAATAGTTTTCTTCGCATTTTGTATCCACAAAACCACAAAACCAATTGTGTGGTTGCCATGGTACTCATGGAGCAAAACATGCCCTTTTTATTTGCTTACTCTTATTCAAATGTCTTTTGCTTTTGCGGCGGTTTCTCTGTCTCACAATAAGTTGAAGCTTTCTAAGATGAGGATTCAAACTCTGACTTTCTCCTTTTTCCTTTTCACTCGGCAAATAAGCTCTGGGAGAAACATCAAGAAATCTTGGTCTCTGGAAGACACAGAGGGCGGTAAAGAAGAACCACTAATGTCACTCAGAAAAAGTCAGACAGAGCCCAAATGGAGTTGTCTCGTCTTGAAAAGTTAAGACAGGAAAGTTGCTTTATAATTTTCATATTAATGTGTGTGTGTTTCAATACCCTTATGAAACACTGGCAATTTCTTTTTCTCTCTTTTTCATACATACACACACACACACACACACAAACACACGGTGATGCAAAGCTTGTTACTGCATTTCTTACACTCTAAAAAACAAAATTGCAATGCCCGATGCATATAAAACATCTGTGAGGTTGATAGTAGTGTACATATATTTTGTTATTTGCATCTTTTGCAAAGTGTTTCAGATTATATACCTCATAAGGATAAAATTTAAGTAACATTGTTATATTGCACAGGTGCATTTCATATTTTTTCAGTGTCACTTGCACATCTCTGACATTTCCCAGGAACAGATGAGAATTTCCGGTGTGTTATTGGAATTGTTTACGCTTGCATTTGCAAGATCTACATTTTTCATACAGATTCAGTGCCGGTAGCTGAACAGATCGTACCCAGAAGATGTTTTTCTACAGAATAACAATGAGACTGCGTAATCTGGTCTGTACAATTCCCCTTTCCTTCCCCCTGTAATCGACTAATATAAAGCTTATCTAGGAATGACTGCATAATTTAATGTGACCAAACTATTATATATTATGTTATGTATTTCATACTCTGGATGAGATGTAGAAAGATTCAGATCAGTCTTTTTCCAACAAATTTATACAGAATTAAATATTACATTGTCAGACTGTTTTAATCTTGTAAAAGACAATATGATCCCATATCCACAGACTGATTCTGATTTATTCAAGACGCTTAACTATAATACATCAAGCAATTTAATAAAATGTGAAGGGTCTTTGTTTCTCCTTGTCAGTGGGATATGTGGAAGAAAAACACAGGATGTCTGTCTTTGAGATATCCCCAGATAATGAAGCGCTTGACTCGCTCGGGAGTTACGCAGCCTTTTGAGAAGAAACCGTGAAGCCTTCAACTAATCTGGACAATTTATAGGGCAAAAGCTGCTGCTTTCCCCCTGTAGCATAAACATGAATTCATTTAGATAGTCTAAACTTGCCTCTGCTGCCGCATGTAGTAAATTATGCCAGAACTTAAAAATAGCAGTCGAAACCTGAAATGTTTTAATATGTATTTGTGACAGAGTGGCTTATTTGAAAGAGAAAATATGATTAAAGTAAAAGACATAAGTGTGGGCTCTGAGCTTTTTTTGGGGGGATCCCAGGCTCCAGTGGCTCAGGCTCATCAGAGGCGTCCCCGCAGTGTGTTTGCTCTGAGAGCTGCCAGCAGCAGGAGAAACCCCCAGCGATCAGTGATCAGTTAGCCAGAAGAGTTTGAGCTAAAGGAGGGGAGAGAGAGGAACCTTACATGGAACATTATGGCTTATACAGTGATATGCTCTTTTTCAATTACTATTGCACAAATGAACAAAGACCGCTCAAGTGACAGAGGATAAAAAAATCTGATTAAATGTAATGTGTAATGATTGCCCCCAATGAACACAATTATGACAGCCCCTGTCAAACACTATATGTAAGTTATTACACACATACAAACACTGTTGAATGCATATTTATGTTTTTATATGTAGTTCACTCGCAATATGTAGGCTAATGTATTTGGAGTATTAGGATTTAAAGAGGATATGAAGTTATGAATAATTCTGTTTAGTAGCGGTATCATAGTATGTATCTTCACAAAAAAAAAAAAAAAAAAGACTCCCGTGGCTGAAAGAGGTTTAACAAAAGCATGGGGTCGATTGTGTTGATGTTCTTTTTGGATCGGTACGGTGACAAGGTGACAAACAACAGCATCACTGCGATGGAGGACTGAAATCCAACTCATTTATAGCCGGTAATCTCACACTTGTTCGCTAGTTACCCACACGCCTTTAGATATGGTCATAAATGTAAATTGAGTGAGCTAAAAAGGCTTGACCACATCTTGACCACATCTGAGACAGTCTGGCCAGTTGGCTTGTGTGTGCGTGTGTCTGTGCATGTGTGTGTGTGTGTGTGTGTGTGTGTGTGTGTGTGTATGTATTTGTGCATGTTGGTGTAACAGGAGCCTTTACCCTGAAACAAGATTACTGTTCCAGTAAGGAAACTAAGTATAATGGAGGTGATTTGCTTTACTGTGGATTGTATCACCATGGTTACCGTACTTATACTGTAGACCTAAGCACCTCGGTAGTAGGTTAAGATCAAGATACGAAAGCGCAATTTCTAAAACAACACTGCCTTCTGATCGGTTGGTAATCTCCAAAAATGATGTTGCCATTCTCAAAAGACCCCATGGAGCTTGCTGGATGGGCGCCAATACCCTCAACCCTCCCTTCCTGAATGATTTTGTTGCCTGTTGGCAAAAATTAATCTTAAGCCTTTTCATTGTTCGAAGCAGTGAAATCATAGACTTGTTAAATTCATGAGATTACGATTTGTATTGATTATTCATTTTTACAAAACACCATTTAACACATTCAAGGTTGCGTTTACTAATCCTCCACCCCCATATTAGTGTGCTTGTGACAGCGGTTGCTTTCTTGGTCAGTTTAACTGGCTCATTTGGTTTTCATTAATAATATCCTTCTCACTGAACTTGCTTTGAGAAACAGACCCAATGTATCTTTCTTAGCCCTTTTTTGTTTTTTTCTGGGGAGGGGGGGGGGGGGGGGGGGCTGGTGTGTTGAGCTGAGCCGATGAAGATTGTGAGAAGAGCCCAGAGCTTTGTGAATGCTTAAGCTCTTTCTTGCTGATGCTCTAGGCCATAGTAATTGGAACATTGGAACCAAAACTCTTTTCTGGTTCTTTTCTTTTCCTTTTTTTAAGTAGAGATTACCATCTTGTGCGCTGCTCATATATCAGTGGTGGATAAACGAAAACAAAGGTCACTTAGGTTAAAGTATTGTGCATGAATTTACAGGGGAATGACATGTTCATAAGCTACACACATTCCCAATTAGTAAGTGCTCTCTACTTGGTGTCAGTGGCTTAGTACTGTTGAGATATTTGTTTGGAAAAAAAATTGTAAAAAAAAAGTCTTACTAATAAGGTGCCTAAAATCTGCATGCGTGCAGTGTCTGCTGGGACCGCCTTCAATAACCTTGCCTGCAGGATAAACAAGGCAAAAAATGAATGAATGAATGGGGGAAACGTGAATTTTAGCAAAAACAACAATATCGGTGATATTTTTTTAGCTTCCCGATAATCTACTGATAAGGTACGAAAGAGTTTTGATGATGCATCAATTAGGTCATTGGAGATAAATGTCCATATGAGTGACATGTGATATTAAGGTAATGCGGTATTGTCTGTGGAGGTTCTCAGTCATACAGGTCATGGTGAATTCTTGTCGAAATCTTCTTGTCTTGGCAACTGGACTTTGATTTCCTCACTTGAAGATGTTTCAACCCTCATCCAAGAGGCTTCTTTGGTTCATTCAGTTCAGTGATGCGGTATTGGCGTGTGTGTGTGTGTGTGTGTGTGTGTGTGTGTGTGTCGGGGGGGGGGGTTGATGTCTCAGCCAGCACTCAGGGATTGCAATGGCTCTGATTCATTAGCTGCCAGGAAAACACCTCGGGTGGATCTTAGGTATGAACACTTTTCTTTACACGCTGTACGGGAGAGGCTGGAGGCGAGGCTAGGGGGAAAGAAGGCTGAAGACAAATCAGCTGTTTTCCCTAAAACAGCTGCAAAACACGGTGAACACAGGGCCTGAAAAGCAATGCACCTTAAAATGATGGAGCGGCTCGGCTGACTGGACTTTGGAAGAGTCATCCAGGGATGTTGCCTCAGTTGAGACGACCGGTCAACTGACATGTAGGTGGAGGACATTATGGCCTGGCTAGGATATTATATCCCAGCTTAGCCACGCAGCAAGACACCGCGTTCCTTTTTTTTTTTTCTGCCTGAATTATCAGTTTCAAAATGTTCCCATTAATGAAAAAAGTATCCCCTCTCTCTGTGTTCCCCTAGGGTTGATGAATATGGATGTACGGTTGACTGTATCAAATGGTTTTTCATTGTTCAGTAATGCAATTACGATGTTTAGGCTGTTGCTTAAAAATAAGATTACACGGAACAAGTAGCGCATGTTATTGGATGATTGTTTGTCTATTATGAAGTCTGATTTGTATGGATTAGTAAATGTGTAATTCAATTCTTGTAGCTAATGCTTTGCTGATTATTTTTAGATTGTAGTTAATTAAACATATGGCTGAAAGTAACATTGGAGCCCTTATTGGATTTGAGCTAAAGCAAAAAGACAGCAGTTTTACTGCATGGTAGTGTACTTGTTGACGATTGTATTTCATTAAACAATTTTGTAAATGAAGAAGAAGTTGCTGGCATATTTGTGTTAGAACATCCTTCATTATTCAGGGATAAAGGAACATGATCTCCTCAAGTCTCCCGTGATCACCGGTCGATCTAATGAGGGGGATTACTGACTTGGTAGTTTAATTAAATACAATCCAGAGATTTACAGATTTCTGAAGAACATCATTCACTAAATATATTAATTATAGAACATTTGAAACACCTTTTTGAATGTCTTCAGCAATAAAATAAATAAAAACATAGTAACGAGTACACGTTTTCTTACACTTTAAAAATGGAAAATATGAGATTATAACACATATGAAATATTTTGAATAGAGTAGTGTCATTATAATCTAAAACTGACATTGATTTAGAATGTTGCGCTTTTCCCACATCTTTTTTTTTTCTGTCTCTCTGTCAGTTTTTTTTCTCCGTGGCACAGGAGACATGGCAGTTGTCAGAGGTTTGGCTTCAGGGTGCAGCAGCGATAACTGAGGAAACCGTGACTGATTGGGACGCAGCGATGTAGAAAGATCAAAGGTCAGGGTCGCTGTTGTCTATTTTCAGTTCCCATCATTAAACAGTTTTCAAATGAATTCCGTGCAGTAGAAATTCTGATGCTGTATTTTCTTTGATATGCTGCAGGTTGAAACATTTTTAATTTCAAAGGCACATGAATCTACAAAACCCTAAAGCAGGTTACTGACTGAGATATCGCAGTTTATGGTAACCTTTGCATCCACCACTGACAAATATCTCATTAGTTTGTGTTTACCCTTTGATCGCTGATGCCATGCCACCTTTTAACTACATTACCGGGCATAAATAACAAGCATCTGCCACCCGATACGATTGACCTTCAGATGATGTTTTAACTGCCAAGTGGGAAATCTCATTCCCCGGAACAAAAGTGGATTCTGACAACATGGTTTCTTTCAAGGTGGAAGATTCTCTGTTTTTACACACAGCACTTTGTTTTTAGTACCCGAGGCTTCCACACTGTAGTATCCCCTCATAAATAATTTTCTTCTTTTTTTAAATGAGGAACAGCTCATTAAACATTGAACATAATTGTTTCTGGTGGTGAATTATGATATTAATTTCCTGTAAAAAGTGTTGTTGTTTTTTTTGTTTTTTTTTGATTGCTTATCCTCAATTTTGAAAAATGCACGAAACAATAGGAAAATCAGAAACACTTATTAAATTGCAAACAATTAGCTGATTGTTCAGTTACTTTCCGATTCCTGGTCTTCCAACACTCATCATGACAAGCCTGTAAGACAAAACTGCACTTTTAAATACAAAAATATCTAAGCGAAGCAATGTGAACTTTAGATGCCAGATAAAGTCTTACATGCTAACTGTTCATCCGAAGGTTCTTCTTATTGGGAAAGAACTCTGAATCTAGCTGGACAATAAGCACCATGCTCATTTTTAAGCCTGTCAGACTGACATGAAGCCCCAGTCTCACCGTTCACATCCAGTCCCAGCAATACCATAGCCCGAAGCGTATTTCTGACAGATACAGAAATAAGTACCCTTTGGTGTCCGTATGCATTTATACTAGAACAAAGTTCTCATCTATCGTTTCCTTGCCTGTCTTGTGATCATTTAGATCAGGGGGTAGGAACCTTTTTGACTGGGAGAGCCATAAAAGCCAAATATTTCTAAATATATTTCATTGAGAGCCATGTAGTATTTTTAACGTATGATAAAGTAAATACGTCTTACTTTTAATGTGACCTCTGGAGCTGCATGGATTTGTTCGATGTGCCACTTTACATTTGACCATTTCATCGATGCAATTTTATCTTTGCGTATTAGACACGCCGCAGATCCAAATTCAAATTCCTCTGTCCACGCAACCTGGAATGCACAGTAATCATCGTCTATTTTTCTTTTCGCCATCTTTTCTGTAACAAGGATTGAAGCGGATAAACTAGTTGGCTATCTGATAAAATTCATTTCTTCACCTTTACAATGACCCGGACGTGCTCGGAAGCCATTGATTCCCGACCCGACCGACGGGTTACCCGTGAAATTTATCTTCAAAACTAATTTCTGTTTACTTTAAAATTACACAGTATTGTGAAGAAATATCACAAGTATTTTAAAATCAGTTCTGAACTGATTTTTCTTTCTCAACTCAAAATTATCTGAGCCATATGCCGTCACCGGAAGAGCCATATATGGCTCGGAGCTATAGGTTTCCGACTGCTGATTTAGATACTTTTTTCTGTGCAATCAAACCCCGCTCTGGTCTTCACCTGTCACTGAAATTTAGGCCTACAACCTTGGGATACTCAAAATATGCAACCCTGAACTGAATTCAAAAAGCTTATTTTTTAAACGGGAAGCTTGGACCCTGGAAGACCCAAGAAATGATAGAACTAATTCAAGTTGAGAGACAAAAAACCTTGTAAACACAGATTGTCATGGCTGATGGCAACAAGTACCATCTAAAGTTGGTCACATATCTAAAGTAAACATTGCAGCTTCTTTCCGCATTTGACCTGATGACATGGGAAACCATCCTCCTCAGCAGGGAAAATAATGAAATACAGGGCTGTTTTTAAGCAGTCCTCTCTTGTTGCTTTACATAAACGGGTGAAACTATTTTTTCAAGGTCTGCTTGTTGACATGTTAGCAGATGCCACATTTGACACGGTCAGGATCAGCTTTGCGCTTACGTTTCGTCGAAGACAGGAGAGAGAACTTCACCAGGTTGCTGTTTAATCCATATTGATTGCTCATTCATTGCCAGAACTGCTTACATTAGCACTGCTAATTGTCTGCTCTCTGACTTTTCCCGAGCACAGAGGTCCTTTGCGGTTCATTCGGGTATTACACAAAATGTAAGACACAATGGGGCCTCAAGATAAAACAAAATAACCTGAATCTGACCTAATTGATCATATAACACATTAACACATTCATTTCCTGTCAGGTCTTAAGTCTCGCAGTTCGATTGAACTTTTAAAGACCTTGACTATATTACTTTCACCCGCAGCACAGATTATCCAGTGCAATCAGCTGACACCCAAACAGCATTACTGCAAAAAAAAAGATTTAAATAAAGGTTACGGCTTGCCTTGTAAATATAATGTTCATATTCTATTACAGTAAAGAAGTCTGCCATTGTCTGATTGTAATTGTCACAACACACCTACAACATGGCGTGGGCAACAGAGACACATCACACAGGTCTGGACAAAGTGACCACTATAATTATGAAAGAAATAACTAGTTTTGGAAATGCCTCAGTAAACTGCCATGACAGATTTGGTATTTTCTAACCTACATTTCCCAGGTTTCTGGAAGTCTGGAGGGCTGAATATAATTTACCAAAACATATTACCTCATTTAGTATCTTGGTTATGATGCCAGAGAGCACTGTGGGTACAGACTGATCAACAGGGTTTATATATGGTTATCACTTTAATGCTCAACAAGCCATTTCATGCTCTTTGGGTGGATAAGTCATGGGCAAATGGAAATAATTCATCATAGAAAATGTGATCACTCAGGACAAGTTTGTAGTGATTTGCAGGGTTGATTTATATTTATGCCTTGAATCAATGCTATGGGCTGCAGTGAAGTTATAATGAGGTACATGACATTCACTCCCTGGAATTTTAACCAAGCGTTGCTTTAATGTAGGATCCTGCACAGGCTACTAGAGTGATGTTTGGTCTTGTTAGCGACAATAACTTTCCTCCCACACGTTTGCACGATAATGTCCACAACAAGTGGTCCTTGAATCTTAAGAACTTAACAGCTATTTTAGTACGTGCAATGCTCAGTATTTATTATTAACTGAAACTCCCAAGCAATTTTGTCTGTCTGATGCACAAAGAGATACTAAGCAAATGTATTTAAACCAGCAGAACCAGCATCAAATACGATCTCGGTCATCTCGATGAGACAGAGCAAAAACACAGCTAAAAATGCCCATGTTAAATTTCTCAGCCAAAACATAGAGCCAATGATTACATGGACTCAAAAAACAAATGATTCTGCATAACTAGACTCCCTCACTGTGGAAACCAGGCTTTCAGTCGATAAAGCACATGTACCAGTGTGTAGTATCATAAGAAATTTCTTGCTTGGACATTTCCCATTCTTCCGAATTGCATCAGATGAATGTCACTAATTGCATCAGTGATTTCAAATTTAATTTTTTTTCAAGTGATGTATGAACTCCAAAACCAATACAGGCTGTAATAATAATTACTTATACTTTATTAATCCCTCATGGGTAAATTCGTTCTCTGCAATTAACCCATCATGGATGAACCATGAGCAGCAGGCTGCTGTCCATCAGAACCAAGGGAGTAGTTAGAGGTTCAGTGTTTTGCTCAACAACACTTCGACACACTAGGAGGAATCCGGAATCGAACCAGGAATGTTTGATTCCAAAGCAGCTTTGCTCAACCTCCTACACACGTTGCCTCTGTAATGATTATGGCTATCTTAATTAACATTTTCAAAGCTGTGAACAGAATACTGATGATTTTCCAGTTCATTCTCTTTCAACTGTTCCTAACACAATAGCAAAGGAATGCACAGACCCTCCTCTTTCAAAGTTACTGAAACGTTTTACTTTTCATATTTTGTAATCTTCCAAAATTGCGTCTAGGATTGCTCTGCATTTTTACACATCTGAGTTTGCCAACATATTACATACTTTGCTGCAAATTTATCGTGCATTAATTAGAGCTTTTCTTATTCAGTTTTGTCATTTCATTTGTGGTTCTGTCTTGGAAAAATATGGAATCAAATCGGATTTCGGTGTAAATCTCATGACATGGGAGAAGTTAACACAAATTATGCATCATTTCAGCAAATATACTTTGTGGAAAGACCCTACATGGCAAATGATCAAGCAAAGTTCTTTTTTTTTTTTTTAAAAAAAGGGATTAGTTTTATTATTTTGGCAGCAAAAATAAATCATAAATAATCAAGTATGGGTCAATGTCATAACTGAAATATATCAACCACTGGGAATTATGGAATCCATGTAGGAAGAAAAAAAAATCCCCCTCTCTTGTTTTTGTTCCTGTATGATAAACTTTTCCATTACTCTGCTCCTCAATCATGTAGAGGCAAAATAACTCATTTACAGCACCTACAAAAAGACAATAGATATGCAAGGAGCAGGATAAATCATTGGGTTACTGTCGCAGGTGAATCAAGGCAGAGCTGGTGAAACCTGACATGCTCCAGGAGTATCTGCAGCAGAAGAGTGCACTGATCAATATCCTGCTCCAGAACATCCAGTCCCTCATTTCCCATCAAAAGACTGTCAATCCATGGAAGGTTTAGCCCCTGCAAAACCTCATCTCACAGGTGGAAAGATGGTGACTGCTGATGCCAGGGAGACGCCCTCAAGCCAATACTGAGCTTGAAGGGCAGCTTCTCATTTCTGGGGGAAATAGAAATCCCTAATAGTCGCAAAATGACTAGACATTTAAGCAGAGAAGCTGAACTTCTTTTTAATTAGAATGGTCATAAATAGTAGAACTGTGCACATCATTTTACATGGGAAACATAAAAGCAAATGTTACAACGGTAGTCCCCAATTACCTGTGTTACTGCATGAAGACCCTAAAAGTACACATCAAATATTTTTCATACACAGTGCAAAACTGCTTTCTTCAAAGAGCCATCATTTGCAAGTTAAAGTTTTAATCAACACATGTATAAAAGAAAAAAAACATATAAAATCTTGGATTAAACTGACTCTTTATTTAACTGAAACTAGTAAACAGAAGTCATTCTTTAGGTGTATTCACATCTGGCTCATGTTGAGCAGGTGTTTCGTAACCAGGAGCATTTATCCCAACACGAACGTATGTTTACATTAAGGAAAATAAAAGCTAGGTTTCATGATTTGAATGGTATGAAACCTGTTCACAAGCTAGGGAATGAAATGGGTATAATGTATGTAATAAAAATGTATTGAACCCAAAAATGTAAGCCAGTGTTTCATGAATGTTTTTGACACACTGTTAATCTTACAAGGTACTGTGACCTAAGATTTTTATTTACTCTGCTACAACAATGGAAAGACCTGAGTCTGTTAAATATTTGAAGGACTTGTTGCTTGGGGCTCTATGTAGAACTAAGTGCAGCGCATACGAAGCCAAGTTAGTGAACGGTGTATGGTTTTTGGAAAAGAGCTGGTACGTATCAGAGAGGAACTATTCTGGCTAAATTCCAAAACAGTTTGGCCACAGATAGCATTTGTCTTTGGATGCACGTTCCCGGGGAAAGACCGACAGTCAGGGGACAAAGGAACTGAAGTCCTACCAATTCAGCCTGGCTTCCATCGAATTTTTCCTCTTTAAAGTTTTACGAATTCAGCTTGAGGGTATTTTTATAGTCATTTGATCATTAAATATCTCTGAACTTCGATCCTTACTGACTGCTCTCTTTAACATTTTACTTCTCCCCTTACATTTAATTAATATTACTTTTTTATAGTATGATCTTAAGTCTTTGATTTATCTTCAACAGCCATGGGGAGCTTTATTGTTTGGTGGTTGTTGGTTCCTTTTTTTAATAATTTATTTATAGCTTGTCTATTGTTTTATTTAGCTTTATATTTATTGTCTTCTGTTTGTTCAACGGGAAGAAGGGATGGAGTGGAGGATTATGATGTCAATTTCATTGCAAGGACTAGTGTTACATCCTACCTGCATTTAACAATGCTATATAAATAAACCCTAATTGACTGATTTAAGAGGAAAAGACAACACTGCATAGTCAAGAGTTATGAGAGTCTTGCTGGATCTGGTCTCAAGGAAAAGGAAATGCATGACTGTCTTAAAAAAGCCATTATGGCCTCAGATTATAGGGAACATTTTGGAAACAGAACAAAGCACTGAAGCCATACAAGAAAAGAAAAACAACAGGTGTACATGGATTTTGCAAGGATCAGGAGAACCTGTTGGACCTGAGTGTTTATGTATTAATGGCAGATAATAAACAGCGGAGTTATATGGGACAAAACAAAGATTGCGATTTTTAAACGGTTGAATAAAATGTTTCGCATTATATTTCTCTTATTATCCTTCAAAAGTAATCTAGGGGAAAGTAGGCATCAGAATGTGCACTCCTTTACTGGCCATTAGCTACCTGACTGATGAATAGCTCTCTAGTCCCTCGATTTGCACACCCAATGTGCCGTGTTCTGAACACTCCAATATCATTTATCCTCACCCTCAGCCCCTAACACTCTTTCTCACATACCACATTCATTTTTTTTTTAGTCCAAAGAGTTTAGCGCTGGAGGAGATGCTACTGATCATAAATCCACTCCTGCACAAATGGATTTTCCTACATAAATACAAACCTAATTGCAACACCAACTCCAATTTCAGTGGAACAAAATACTAAACCCAGCACCCAAAAGAAATAACTTGACTTGTCAGTTTGTTATGAATTGCTCAAGATACTTCGAACTGCTGAAAACTCTGCCGCGCAATCTTTGGCTTGGTTCACTTATTTGCGCTCTGATCAGTGACCTCACTTCATTTTGTAGCTCATGCGCAGTTTTCTGGTCATCTCACCCACTCAGTCCACACAGGTCGTCGCCTGGATTTGCAACATCACGTTACTGACCAGAGGGTTTTCAACAGCATCACCACAACAAATGTAGAGATTACTTATTCACCGATAACAGTAGGTTTATCTAAAAGAAAGCGAGGGGAAAAAACAATGACAAATGATTATGTCCATGTCTTTTCAACAGTTCTTTACTAACTTTTACATTCAATAGGAAAATGGATTGCTATTGTTCTTTCTGCCTAAACTAATCTTCAAGTGCTTTACCTGCTCCATGGATGGACATGCGATGATTTGGAGGTCTTCTCCACTGTATTCCTCCTGAAGCATAACATGCAGTCTTTGGAATACCTGCTGGATGTTATTCTGTGAAAAATACATCCCATTAACTCTGTGCTGCAGATGAAATTATTCCAGTTTACATCTTTTGTTTCCATGTTATCTGGAGAATTCAGAACACACCTACATATGCTGGATAGACTCACTGATGTCGCAGGAAGAGATCATGTCACTTGATTCTCACAATCCCTACATGAGTTGTTGGTCACTACATCTGCTTTAGGATTAAAATATTGAATTGATTTTAAAAGCCTTAAGTAGGCAACAGAACTTGTTCCACTGTTGCTATGACATTCTCAAGCGGGTTTGTAAACTGAGGTCCCAAAATATGGCACTATGTCCAGATGCACCCAGACAATTAGAAATTGTGCTAAAATAAAATAAAAGTATTATTCCAGATAAATCGGTCGAGCATGTGACATCAGTGAGCTTGGGCAGGGCAGGTGTGGGCAGCAAAGGTGTTGACAGGTTGCGATAACAGCCTTCATTTGTTTGTTAACAACCAATGGCTAAAAGTCAGATTTTTAAGGAGCTTCTATTGTACAGCGGTTTGATGATTTAAATGTGAAGCACAATCTTAATATAAGGAACAACATATGTACACACACACACACACACACACACACACACACACATACACACACACACACACACACACACACACACACACACACACACGCGCGCGCGCGCGCACACACACACACACACACACACACACAAACATATATATACATGTGCACGCACGCACGCACGCACGCACGCACGCGGTGCAGACACTGCCAAATAAAGCAGGGAACTTAATCATTTGTCACAATGAATAGGAAGTTTTCTGGGAAAATTTGATTTCTTTTCCTCTGTAGAAGTCAACAAGTTGATTTTTGACACTAAATATACAATATTATAACATGTATGAGAACTTTGTTTGAGCATTTCACACTCAATAGACTTATAAAGACTTTCTAAATCTAGTTCTTCAAAGACGCATGTTAACCTGTCCATTGCTTTATTTTAACAACGCACAGAATAGACCTTCATGTCCGAGGACACAGCATTTCTCAAAGGAGAGTCGAACAATGACGAGGCAATGAGCTGGTTCATGAGATATCCTATTTTTCCTGGACACCCACCCGGACAGGCTTGAAAAGGATGAACTCTGTGTCTCTATTGGCCAAGTACAAGGACATGCTCTGCAAAGTGCTTGGCAGCTTGCTCTTCATCACCCGGTAGGTTGCCATCACTATGTCGTTGATCTTTACTGCAAAGAGAACAAAAAAGCACTAAGGAAAAAAAAAAACATTGACATGCCCTCTAGCACGCATTGTACAGGTGGTGATGGATTGCCATGCAATGTCAGGGGGCTTTCCAGAGAGAAAACCTACCAGGGTGTGCCCAAGGTTGCTGAGACAGAGTGTATGTTGGACCCCCTTGAACTGCCATAGTTTTAAGCGCTGCGACCTGAGACCAGACAAAAAACACAAAACAAAACAGTGTCTGTATTGTTGTTTTCGACAGCATTTTTGCGAGCAAAGCAAAGGAGCATGAGAACCCAATCAACGTGAGTATACAACGATGTCAAACTGCCTTAGTACCAATAGAGCCAATTCAGTACTCTTATATTAGACAGATAGCGGTATCAGGAACAAAGACACTAGAAAACGGAGTGTAGTGGGTGGAAATAAAGATGGGCAACAAATTAGTTCAGCAGAAGTACTGCTCTGAAAAGAATTCACAATAGGGTGGCAATGTACTGAACACAGACCTTCAATGATCAGTGAATAAAATGATTTTTTTTTTCTAAATGGTTGTTATAAAAGGTACAAGCTGAAAACTGAAGGTCAGGATGTGCCGTCAGTGCCGGAGGCTATGTCTGCATTCATTCTCCCAGTTACCTTAGTGAGAAACTCTTCAAGGTTCCCCACAAAGATATGAGTCTGCTGCTGGATGAACTGCTCACAACTGAACTTCAGGTGTCGGTCCACATCCTTTTTAGAATCGATGTAGTGCTCCTTTATTTCTGGTGTTCCCTATGGATCGGAGAAAACGGGCTTAGTACTTTTAAGCTGTGGTTCCCTTGGTAGGTGCTCAGTATATCAAGTGAATAGTGTGTTTAATAAAAGGAGAAAAAAAAAATAAAAACCTCCAACAGGAATTCGAGAATGGCGTTGTGACTGTTAAGCTGGAAGAATTTGGGAACAGCCTTAGGGTGCAGGATTTTGAAGGCAGCGTCTGAACAAAGAGCAGAGAGATTAAATCAGAGGTGGGTTGTAGAATTAGAGTGCCCTCTAGTGCTGTGAGTCAAATATGACCTTGACTGAGATAAGGGTGATGGGAGGGGCAAATCTGTCCTGTGAGCCTTCAGTTAATGTACATTATGGTGTTGGATTACACTATAATTTCCACATTAATTGTTGCCACCGGTGCATGCGAAAGGCACAAGTTGCTTAATGAGCATGAGAATGTAATGACTGGCTTTATGGAGCTTAACACCAATGTTCCCTCCACCCTTAATTATCTTACCTCGCGTTTTCTTCAGGTCCAGTGAGATTTCCTTGATGGCAAAATCAGTGTGAAATGGAGCAATCTGTTCACGCATTATCAGCAGGTGCTTGATCAGGAAAAGTTGCCCATCTATTCGTGTCTACAGAAAATGATAGCACACTGTTAAATCCACACTGCGGGCTGCCAACACAAAAGGGCAAATGCTGACTATCCGAGCAACAGAGAATACAGAGAGGAGCAGCTTGGAGATGATAAGGTCATATGTCTAATTAATAACTGCTGATCAACCGTAGCTGGGAAGGGACATATTACTGTGACAAAAAGGACATTGCAAACCATTCATTGTTCTGCCAAAATATTGGAAAAAGACATCATCAGCGTGAGAAGGATACTCATTCTCTGAAATTGATGTTGCTGCATTAATTCTAAATGTTAGGTTGTAACGGGCCAGTTACTACAGATATTAAAAGCAAATTTGAAGGTGAAAGAGGCCCATAAATAAAGGATGGTCTGCTGAGCACTGTGTAGAGCATAATAAAGCACCCATGAAAATAAACTTTAAATGACATCCCAGCTGCTTTGGTTAAGTACGCCATTGCCCCAAGAAATCTTAATGAAATATAACACATTTTAATTAAGGGGGGAATGCTTATTCACAACGCAAAACGACAGGCACCTTTCCAGCTTTTTTAATTATAAAAATCTGAAAAGTTCAGTGAAATACAAACTTGACTTAGCCACGTGTGCCAACCTTGTTTTTGAGGATGATATCAGAGGCTTTAAGCAGGGACTGGATGCAGGCAGATAAGGCTTCTTGAGATAAACCCTGGAAGACTGCTCTCTGATTTAAAAAAAAAAAAAAAAAAGGAAAAAGAAAACAAAGTCACAAAGAGAAACACAGGGAGAGAAAAAAAAAACAGACATTTTGCCAAATGTTTGGAAACGAGAACATGAATTAACAACAAAATAACGGAAATTGAGGACTCACATCTATACATCTGTAAAGCTTAGACAGGCAGACCAGTGTTCTCCTGACAGTAGGATACCACATGCCGTGCAAATCGGCTGGAGAAATAGACGTCTGAAGGCGTGATGCATCTAAATTCCCTGCAATCATTGAAGAAAAAAAAGTAACCATCGGGGAAATAACAGTAACACAAATTTTTTTTTTATACTAAAAACAATGTAGAAAATATGGAAACACGCACCCACATTGCTCTTTCTTCTGCCATCAGCATCTTCAAGCTGAACATCACAAAACATGGATTCCTGTGACTTCTGCTTTATCTGCTCTTCCTTCAAGCTCTGAGCGATTCTCTGTTGTTTCCAAGAAAAGGAAATGCAGGAGTTAGCTCAGAAGATATTTTTGTCATCTGCTTTAATGGAAAGTCTTGGGGTTTTCGGAGGCTAAATTATCAGAAATAATATTCAGGAAAAAATGATGTACACATCAGAGCATATGCCTCCTCGAACAAGGAGATAAGACACTGAAAAACACTGCAAGGCGAATTCAAGAGTCACATGTCCTCTTTGGAGAAGAACCAATGCCTGCATGATTCCTTTTGTTGTATTAGAAAGCCAAATGGGAGCATGACCGATGAGGAGACATGTCATTAAATGAACCAACACTCACAGGTCCTGGTTGATGACTTAGTAATATTCTTTCAATTATGACACCATTATATATTTATGCATTCATGGCATATTTAGAATATTATGTCAGACCTCCAAAAATAGGTTGGGAAACTTTATCTCAAGATTTTTAAAGTTGCTGAATGTTTTGAATAATATATTGATTATGTGTGAATCATACAAATTCAAAACGTTACTTTTTCCCTCATGACATGTATGCTGTGTAAACCTTATTAAGCAGATATAACTCCCTTTGGACTTATTTTTCATGTTCCAAATATATAACATATACCTTTCAAACATAAAGTTACCTCCATCATCTCCAATTTTTCAGGATAAGCAAGATCCCCCGGAGCAGGGTTGTAGCCTGTGATATCAGTCTGAATGTAAATGTGAGTCCTGTAGACCAGCCTCTCCTGGACATCCTCAAGCATCTGCTTCACCACAGCATCAAAGGCCCCCAACTGACAAGCTGCAAGGGTGCACACATCACACACACATTAAGATAAAATCCACACACACACACACATTCATCCGTTTTCCATTAAAACAATAACAGGTTGGGCAAGTTACTTTCCTTCTAGTGCAATATTTTTTTTAATGATTTGAACAAATAATCATTGGGGTTATGAGTTGTTATTTGATGGGAAGTGACATTACATGCGTTATTATGTAAATCATTATGTTAATCATCCCTTTTTTTAAGCGCTGGGTAGTGTTATGAAATTACCTACTTTGCATTTTTTAATATTGCTAATGTTTAAAGACACGACTTCTCTTTTGATCACAAAATGGAAGTGAAATGTACTAATAATGCAATCTTAAAAGACAGCTATGCACATCAAAAGTTGAATTCAAGAGATGTCCAAACCTTTTCATAGCACATCATCAGAGCAAAGTGCATCAATTATGCTCACATATAAAAAAAAGGAACCTTCCTCTGCCCTCCCACACAAACCATTAACACAAGTGAGAAGGGAACACTTGTTAGGCAGTTCGTCGAAGGCCTGAGAGAAAACGTCGGTCTTAAGCCTGCTTTTAGCAGCATCTAATGATCTGTGGGTTCTGGAGCATTTGAAAACATTGAGCATGTCAGAGAGGTATGAATTTTGTTACATAAAAGCACTTAGGCTACGGCTGCTCTAAAATTTACACAATATTCCTTTGAAAAAAAAAACATAAAAATGAATCACATAAAGTCATCATATGGTTTTCCATGGAATGGTTATATTTTTTGATTCATGCCCTCAAAAATATCGGTGTGTACTCATTGGACTGCAAGGCACTTCATAGACATTTTCATGAGAAACCGTGTAAGAGACTCAACCTAGTTCCATAAAGTAAACATTATCTGTGGTGGCTGAAGATGATGAGATATCAATGTACAGTTTAGAGTAAGACTGACATAAATGCAGCAAGTAAAGCACTATCTATTAAGGAGAACAGACTTGATCGCCCCGGTTTTCTTCAACTTTAAAACTGGTCCTTGAACATCAAACTAGGAGACAAGACTCTAATCGCGCCTATGTAGTTTCACGATTTCACATGGTGTTGTACACTCCCGTCAATATCTGTGTATCTCCTTTCTTAATGTCACTGTGACATTTTCACATTTCTAACTTGATTCCATCACATTTGTGCTCGAGTATAATGGCTATGGAGTTTTTTTTTGCATGTGCTTTCCAGTACTCTTCAAGGACAACAACATTTTCATCTTCTGTCACTGCACATTTCCTTTTTCTTTTGTAAACAGGAGTTTCACATTTTAAAGAAGCTAACTTAAAATGACAATGCCGTTGGACGGTGATGTGAATGAACAGCCACTATGGGAACGGCAGTCTAAAATGTGCTGTATAGTAATAACTTACAATGGAAGCCTTGGTCTTTGGGAAAAAAAAACCCCTCAGGGATAACCTCACTGACAATTACTGATCATGATTTGTAAATAGAAACAAGTATTTTGAAGAAAATTAATTATTTTACTTGAAGTATCATATTCGGTATTTATTGTCGTTCTCTATACTTCAGTAGGCTGTGAACTTGTTATATGATATAAAATAATATTTAAAAAAAGCAACAAAAACAGCATGGCCTTGAACAACTTTTTCCCTATCTGACTGACACAAGATGTTTTCTAGGAGATAAAATCTTATCCATGTAATTTATGTTTTGATTAATTGTTGATTGACGATAAACCTGGACTTCCTATGACAGTCAGTTTGGAACTGATCTCTTTTTGGTTTCTGGACCCAAAGAATCTCAGACTTACAAAAAATATTTTTTTTGTCCTTTGGTCATCCAATTCTTAAGTTTACGATGCATTGTATGTGGTCATATGTGGGGCAGAAGTAATAATACAATGCAAACATACAGCTGTCTGTCATCAGCATGTATGCAGCACATGTAGCATTAGACATAGTTGGAGACTTAAAATTACACCCCTTGTGCCAATAAAGAACAACAAAAACCTTTAACCCACCATTGTTGTGAACGTGGTCTTCCAGCATCTCGTTCTTAAGGATACTACATAGCTCAGACAGAGTCTCCAGATGGATGATGTGGATGATTAGAGGCCGTAGCACATCGTACAGGGACAAACATAACTTCTCTAGCAGCTCACTGTCAGAGATTAACACAATTTAAAACTTAAAATTTCAAATAATACTATTAACTTAATATGTTATAATACATGAATTACAAAAACAGATTGTCATGTAACCTTTGGCTCTCACAAAAGGGTATTGAACAGAGTCCACTTACTCTAGCTTAGGTGTAGGTTTACAGAAAAACTCATTGTACAGCTGATGTTCATCCTGGCAAACATGAACCATAAAGGCACAGCCACTGCGAACCTGCATGAATACACACAACAGGAATAATGCTCAACATACTTACCTTTTTTTTTTTCTTTTCAAAATACTTGGGGAAAAAAAGGCCCAATTTTCAACAAAAAAACATAATCACAGGTTATAGCTTAACTAGCATGTGATTCACAATAAAATGCATCAGGAAATATCAAAGAGTAAGACTTCTGTACTGTGGCGTGCTCAAATAATACCAGGCTATGCCTGTGGTGTGGTGCTGCTTTGAACAGGTCATGTCTTACCAGGGCACAGTGGTCTTTGTTGTTTTGGTTGGTCAGTTCAGTAATGGTAGATGAGATGCTGGGACTGAGGAGCTGTTCTCTCTGATCAAGGTAGCACTGATGGATTTCATCAAGGAGCTGATGGTATCTGTTCATATCAGAGCATAGGGGAACTAAATCTTTAACCAAATGGAATCTTACGGAGATAAAGGAAAAGGTGTGCACGTTTGATTGTATTTAGAATAAACAGGAATACTCACTCTGGAATCTTCTGTGCCCGCTGTTCTATCTGTTCAATCAATGACTGAAGGCGGAACAAAAAAATAGAATAATAATCTGATATTTCAGGAAAGAAAGTGTCTGAAGCAAAAAGAGTGTGTACTCACTCTAACTTTTGGTGCAGCTGCCCTAAACTTGACATAATACAGTGTAAAGGCATTGTCCGCATTGGCCAAACCCATTGGATCCTGAAGAGGTGAAAGGTATATTTAAGTAGAGTTACTGGATATGCCAAAAAAAGTAATTAGTGTCTCCATCTATTGCTGCTGGCTGCATGCCTTGCTTACCCTTTTTGTTAACTGGCTTGTGAGGTTCTGCATAGTGTTTACAATATGGATCTTCATGAAGTGCATAGCCTTAGAAAGACATTGTTTGAACTTTGCTAGGTAAACTGGATAGTCCTTGAAATTGGGCTGGAAAAAAATCAAACGGAAAAAAACATTACCATGTTTGAGCAGTGAAAACATACTCTACTGATCAATGTCTTTAACAATGTTAGGGTCACACTACACGAAAAGCAGACTTTCACAAATACCACAATTTTTCCATTTAACCTGCTGCATGTTTTTGGACTGTGGGAGGAAACCGGAGAACTGGAAAGAACTGGAGAATCGGAAACCCATGCAGACACGGGGAAAGCATGCAAACAATTCTGAAAATCTATGTTTTACCCACAAGGGCTGTACTGTATGAGTGAAAGTAAAAGTTAGAATAGGTCAGATCTGACATTCAACAGTCTTAAACCAGCAGGCTCCCTTGTGTAAAGTCTGAATTAACTACAAAAAAAAACCCTAGTGTAGTGTGACACAACAGTGCTTTCTGGTCTATTTTTAGCAGAGTCAGTGAGTGTGTTGAAGAGTTGATCAAACAACTGGGGAAAAATGCTTGCATTAAGGGCTGTCAAAAAAAAGACACACCCCCTCACTGTCTGACATGGGAATTGTCTTGCTGTGTGCTGAACTGGAAAAAGGATGACAACAGTTTAGGTTTGGGCCAGATTCTCTCAATAGTCTGCAGTTTGTGGAAAAGGCCTCGATAGAGCTATGACAATAAAAGGTTCTGAATCGTGTTCAAGACCTAAAACCCTTAAGGCTACTTAAATATTCAAACATGGTCCTTGTAAATCACTGAGAATACTGTTCATGCCAAACTACAGATTTCAGCTCCAGTCGCTAATAGTCCTGCCTTTTGCCTCTTCATAAAATATAGGACATTGTCAGTTATGGTCAGGCTAGATTTAAGTTTAATGCAATTGAAGGAAGATATCAAAACTGAGGCAGAGCAAGAAATAAAATTACAAAAATGTGGAAGGGGAAAAAATAGCTGTTTGTGTATGGTCCTATTCTTCTTTTTATGCCTTCCAAATTCAATGCAAGACATTTTTTATCATCCACATGAATCAGAATCCATTCAGCACAGTAAGAGAAGCAATTAAAGAGTGTCAGAATCTGAAAGAGGGAAGTCAAAACAGGTTTGTAAAAGCATGTTTGAATCAGGCTTCAAAATGGTATTTTTTCGAGAGCTACTTACATGTGAAGAAACATATTCAATGCAGTCATCCAATTTGGACAGCATTGGTATGAAGCCTTCGCTATTTACAGACAAGGTTGGGGAGTTCAGTTTCTGAGAAGACAGAAAGGATGGCAAAGGTAGAAAAATGTCAGCATGGAGTGATAAATCACAAAGAATCCCATCAGGCCCCATGTACCTGTAGTACCTGTAGCTGTGCTTGAAATCCCGAGCTATACAAGGCTCCCTACATCAGTGTTTTTAAGTGATGTACTTTTGGTTTACTCTTTGCTTTTGTTAAATGTCAAATGCCTCCTTATATTTGTAGCTGCACTCTTTTCTTCCATCTGAAGAAAAAGTTGTATGCTGTTTTTTTCTTTCCTTACACAACCTCTTTTCCTTTTCATTTAACAAAAAACCTCTCTGTATCCTATTTATATTTGTACCGAAAAATATGCTCAACCCATTATGGTGAATTTTTTCAGCTAAATTGTGATCATCACAAAAGGTTGTTAATGATGAATATTTTAACATGAGAATCGCATTTAATTTAATCTTTGTTTTGAACAGTGTGATGATAAGGTAAAAATATAAAAACAGGAAACATTTTTTCCGTCTTTTCAAGTTATTCTGTGCTATTTTTCTAGTAATTTCATCGTGAATTTTTAAGAATTTTTTTGCTGGTTACTAAGGTTAATTTTTTAGTCACTTACTACAGGCCTATTACCATGCTTTGTGTAAACCAGTTAATTTGTATTGTAATGACCTCTGAGTAATCCAATAAAATAACACATAATTAATAGTGGTTATAATGGGATTCTTTTGGTCATTTAATTTTTGTATGCTGGCTATACTGTTGTATATAGCAACTTGGACTTTCTCGCCGCAACATCTGAAATGCTCTGACTCTGCAAACCGATGAACCATTTATGCCATGGCAACTAATGAGAGGTCAAAAGACAAAATCTTTGTTCTCAGAATCTTCATTTCACTGTCAAAGCAGATTTCCAATAACATGGTGATTAACAAATAACTTCGTTTTCTTTACAAGTAATTTCCAGATATAAGATGTTAAAATTATTACACAGTTAGTTATATAATAGAAAAAGCATGCGATACAATACCACAGTATAACATTTGATATGCATCACTGCCGACCATGAATATTTAATGAAAAATATTGTAAGAAGACAATATGCCTACCGTGTTTATGTTTTCTAATTCATTGAAATAGGAGAGTTTCTGTTGGATGCTCTCTGCCAGGTCGACAAGCTCTGCCTGCAAGGAGACAAAATACCTAATATGACTAAATGATGATGGTGACATTAAAGTTTATTGACTCCTGTTTAAAAAAAAAAAAAAAAAGGGGGAATTTTGGAGAGGATAATATATATAATTCATGTTAGACATACTAAAGTTCATACTGAGAAATATTCATTAGACATTACTACATATGTATGCTCCACTCATGATCATCATTTATCACTCTCCATCATTCATCACTGTGCACTTAAATTCACTAATAAGTTTACAAACCTGCTCTTTAAGAAGTTGTTCACACGCTTCATGTAACGTGCCCGTCTTATTGGATACAAATAGGTACTGCTTCTGAAGGGATTCCAACTGCTCTAAAGCCGCGCTCACATCTCTCAGGATAGCATCACATTGTTCTTGGTAGCAATTTAGTTCCTCCCTGGTTTGCCTTAATTCAGAGTAGACATGACAGTTATTACCTTTCCAACAGAAAGACCTTGCAGTGGCACTGACAACATTTGAACGGCAAATGAGTGAGTTTTTTTTCCACCCAAAGTATACACAGAGACATGGTAGCAGATTTATCTCTTTAGATATTGAAGGCAAAGCACCGGCTGTCATTGTAAAACTTGAGTTTGTACATAAGGGCTGTTTGGCCTTGAAAGAAAGGAAGCCAAATTCTGCTTTTAGGATGTTACTATATTCCAATTTTGTACATACTACTGCCTGATAATGTGATTCTGCATTCCTGTGGTTCAGTGTTTGTTGGATGTGCCCCTTGTCCATAGTGCTTACTGGAGCAAACTGGGAGCATTATATGACTATATAATGCTATTTAACAGTCGTGAACGAATTGCATTTCCTTTTCTAATAAATGTACATGAAAACAATATGACGAAATTGTATTGAGGCACCTGTATTTTGCGCTCTCACCCTGGTCCATGCTCGCCTGTAACTTGGCAAACCAGGAGAAAAACTGCAACGCAAATCGGCGTTATGTTAAACCCATGCCTACTTTTATGCAATATTTGAGACCAAGAGCAACTCTCGCTGTGCCAAAAATCATGTCACCTGCTGCGCAGTTTCTATTCTGTCATTCTCCATTTCGAGCGTCTGGAAGCCTCTAAGAAGGACGTCTTCCGTGGACGCGGGCACGGAGGCTGTAAACGGTGACTGTAGTGTGCGAGACGAAAGGCTGCACAGGTCCTCAATGGGTAACTGCAAAACAAACAAAGCATGCTAGCTGTTTCTAAACTGTCTGAAAAGGCTTGAGGAGGCAGAGTTAGGTCTGCGTAATAAACCCACAAGTTTAATATCAACCAGGTATGACATGACAAGGTGATGAAAGGCGTGCATACACGGTGTAACTCATCTGTCAATAGCTGCAAAGTATGTTAGCGTGTTAGCTCGCTAGCTAGCTAGCGGTGGAACAACATCTCACCTCGGAGGGGATGGACAAAGTCTCAGCGGCAGTTCGGATCTCCAGCACGGAGTCCGTCTGTTTCTCCGTGAGGGGAGCCATGGCGTCTAGGCGTCGATCCCATAAAGAGAGTTTCTCTCGGGTTTCTTTATCTGTTAGGTCCAGCAAGGACTGTTCAGTGGAAGCCATCGTAACTCCAGACAGCAACAACGTCAGCAGTAACGCGCAGGTACTTCCTGTTCCGGGAAGATGGGCGTGGTTAGTTGAATTTGAGTTTAACCCTTTTGCTTGTCCACAGTTTTTCTTAAAAATAAGCCTCTTCCAAGTAAATACATAAAAATGGTGATAAAAACTCTTCCAAACTTGCTTGTTATTGTTTTTTTAATTGTCTTTCTTGCACATGTTTGATGAGTAGCTTGATCATTTTCGGTTATTTTCTTTAAGTTGATCAGTTAATTGTTTAGATTAAACACATACGCACACGCATAAACACAATGTCATTTTCATGTGATTTCCTCCTGATGTTATATCAATGGTTTAAGATCATTTGTGAAAAATACACAGTGTAAAACAACAGGTGCAGTCGGTGATGCCAACACACTGGCTGAGGTCTGAGGCCATGGATAGAAATTTTGGCAGATAATTGAGGTATGTAGGTCTCGAGGAAGACCAAAGAGAAGATTTATGGACGTAGTGAGAGAGGATATGAAGGTAGTTGGTGTGAGAGAGGAGGAATAGGGTTAGATGGAGAGAGTTGACTCGCTGTGGCGACCCCTGACGGGAAAAGCCGAAAGAAGAAGAAGAAGAAGAAGAAGAAGAAGAAGAAGAAGAAGAAGAAGAAGAAGAATTGAGGTATGTGTAAAAATTCAACATACCATTCAATTTCCGTCTATATCCCCTCTTTCCCTTTTTTCTTTACTTTTCCCTTCATTTCCAGAACTAAGCCAAACCAAACCAACCAAGTCAGCTCAAACTCTCAAATTGAATTAACTGGCGTATGCTGGGCTGCATTATTTATAATCAGTTTTTTTGTTTGTTTGTCAGTTATTCTTTTCACTTTTATGTGCCTAAATCATGCTGGAAAAATGAAATGTTTATTTTTTCAGTCAACCAGCTAAAATTCCACTAAATCCTAAAGCATATTTATCCATTATTATAATTCATGCAATGGCCTCTGGTATTTGTTTATACAAAAAAATGCACATTTTAAACACAAATCCCAGTAAAAGCTAAGTCTGCAGGGAGTCTCATGGGAAGGTCACACAAAGTTCATTTTATTTATTGCCCTGCTCTTGTCTACTATAGTTGAAAAGAGATGCTGTGGAGTTCAAGCCACGTTAACCCAGTACAAAAAGAGATGTCAGAACAAATCTTATCAAAGGTAATATTTTGGCTCAGTGTTTCAAATGATGTCTTGTGGAGCAAGACGGACATGTGTCTGTACCATTTTGTTATATTTATTTTCACTGTGTCTATGCCAGGGTTTAGTTAAGCTATAATGAGAGATAACATGATAATCTGTGTAAACACGTGTATTGAATTAAAGACAAACAACTGGTGCAAATTATCAAGGAGATCACTCTGGTCAGGCCCGGATTTGCTATTCTTTTTAAAGTAAAAAGCAAATGAATTTTGTTACACATAAGTGCTTTAAGAATGCTACTGAAGAGGATTAAGATTAGGTTGAAACTCTACACATATAACATTTGTGGATTTATATTAAATCATATTTTTCATTGAGTCTTTCAAACAAAAAGGACAGGAAGGCATTTTGCAATGTGGTACAAGGAGTTTGAAACATTTTATAGTGACAGTATTTCAAATTTTGCTGTTCAAAGTGCTAAAACATGTAAAAAAAAAAAGATGTGAAAGTATCATATATCACAACCCTCAACAGTCATCGGATTCAAATGCATTATCCAGACTCGTAAGATCGTTTTCAGTATTTTTTTCTGACTCATGAATAAACACAAAAAACATGAAAATAGCCCATTTTAAATACCTCCACACTTTAAAACTATATGCATATCATTATCCATCAAGCTAATGTACATAAAAGTGTGCAAAGCAAGGAAATGCTGGAAAATAACTTTTTCCAAATATATCAGTTAGTATCAACAAAGCCTGACAGGGAATGCATGCCTGAGCATTTTGTTCAATTTTTATTTTTGCCAACACATGTGAACATCAATATCAGAGAGGTCCAGGTGTCCTAAAAATTCAGCTTGTCAGGTTTCGATCAATTGTTGTAATCTGTTCCCTCTAAGTGGTCTGGAATGGGGAGTCCTGTTAGGACTGTTACACATCTGTTCCACACATTAAACACGGGGCAGACTGCCTGAGCAAAGGTAATGTCAAATGTGTACAAGTGCTGAGAGCTGACAGCATCATAGAAAGACAGGAATCCAGCATCATAGTCCAATAATATTCCAAGACGGCGAAGGTGTGGTGAAGGTTCAATGGGCATCTCTTTGCTGTTGTGACGCACAACCCAAGAGTTGTTGCAGCGGGACAGAACCCAGGAAGCAGAGTTTTTTCCAACCCACTCGTGTTTCGGCGCTGACTTATATGCTATACCAACTGCGAACCTTTATATAAGACAAGGGGGAAAATGTCGTGAAAAAATGAAATAACCATAGCAAAGCAAATCTTAAAAAAAATAATCCCATTTGAAACAGATATTAATATTTTACCATGTGCTTCCTCCTATTAAAGCCTCCCAGTAATGGCGCCCACTGTCAATATAGACATTTCCCGTGACGCCGTAACTGCTGTGGCTGGTGAATCGGTCTTGACTGTGGCTTTTTTTGGACGATGTTTCATCCCTTTCCACAGTCAGATTGTCATGGGACAACCTTAATTTCCTGTGAGCGGACCTTGGATCAAGCTTAAAAGGCTGACCTTTAAAAAAGACATTCCAAACTTTGAAAAAATTGTAGTTGGTAAAACACATTATATTCTGTATGAATTCTGAAGTTCACATACTGTTGGTTTTCAGTCTCCCAGGTTCACTGCTGCGGTTTCCAGCCTGGTTAATGGCCTTTACAATAAAAATATACTTTGTACCACACTGGAGTCCATGCACAGTGTAATGATTCTGTTTGATGTTTGGTACTATCATCCAGCTGTCAGCAGAGTTGCACAAACCTTCAAACCAGAAAGAACAAACATAACTAATTAGGAATAAACCAATTTGTCATCATAAACAACATGCTGAGATAACTCGTTTACAGTTTGAATTAAAATATAAAACTAAATAGCTTAATCATAAGCCGTTCTTTACAAATACTGTTATCACAACACATTACTACTTGGCTAAGAATGCTTAAGCACACGGATTATTAAAGATTGTCTGATCAAGTATGTCGTAGAACAATCTGTTAAGTATGCTGCACATTTCAAACACAACAGAACAGCAAGTTTTTGTGTGCACCTGGCTATAAACTGAGTTTGACTGTGCTGTAGTTTATTTGTCCCTCCCAAAAACAATACAAAACTGTCCGGGTAATGTGCCAAAATCTCATGGATTTCTCCTTGGCAGTCAAAACAGTACTACATTATGTTTGGCTGCTGTAATATAGCCTCAAATAATTTAGAGATCTTTTGAAATCTGCTTCAAAATTCCTTGATGACTTTTCTGTTTTCTATAGTAAACAAACTTTGTTTGATTCAACAGACTTACTGACAACATTGGACTGACTGGTGAAGATGGCATACTGTAGTTCATATGAGACAACTGAAAACTCATCATCTGACGTCCAGTGGACTGTGATTGTGTCATATGAAGCTGTACATAATTCCTCACGGATTACTGGAGGATTTGGTGCTGCAATCAGGAAACAAAAGACAAATGCTGCTCAAAGATAAAAAGCCTAGACAATTCTATTCAGTACTGCTGAACAATGGAAAACAAAAACCTTACAATTTGGTACAGGGCGGTAATTAGCATTATGTCTTTCTGTTTTGTTTTTACTCTGACAAGTGTAATTATGATAGGCTTTAGATCCTCCAGCTATGGAAGTAACTATCCCATGCTGAGGTGAATCCACTCCGTGCTAAGCATAAACAATCAAACCTGTGTGATTTAGCAGAAAATGCAGTTTATCCTCCGCTCCAATTGGGAAAATCTTTGTTTTCTCAGACTTATCACATTTAGCCCCTCATACATATGTAAACTGTATTAACATATTTCAAGAATATAAGTGTAAAAAAAATCTAGTTGAACCAAAACCAGTTTAGCCACATACGAAGCAAGCAGGTTTTCATAGTGATTCACATATTGGTAAACTTTGTGTCCAGCAATTAGACTGTACCAACCTGTGAGGTAATCCAAGCTTTCGAGCAGTTTCTTCTCCCTTGAGAAATCCAAAGCAAAAGTGTCGAAATTGTCACTAGGGTTTATTTCAGGCAACAGGATTTGAGACGATGCCGTTGCCATAGAGACTCTGTAAGAAAGACAGAATGAGATAGTGGCAATTATATAGATTATCTATGGCAATATAATTTGGCTTATTTGATTTGACATACACTGCTGCATCACCTCTCACATATACTTTTAGCCGTCTGAAGAAAGCGAGTATGGTCCGTCTCTTTCAGGGATTGATCAGCCTGAGTGATGAGAGAGGATGATCTCTCAATGCACTGTTTGCAGCTTGCGATCTGCTGGGCTAGTTTTCTCAGTCGCATGGACTGAAACACATTCAAAGAAAGGAGATACAATGGATCATGATGACTGAAACATTTTAAAATAAGAAAATATGCCAGCAGACTGTCTCCCTACCACAAACCAGACTAATGCTCGATTAGATTTGAGCATTTTTACTACATAACAAAATTACAAAAAGCAATTTCTGCCTACTTGGGCTTTATTCCTTTTGAGAGGCAATTTGAAAAATACCACAGAGCATTAACCACATCAAGACACATCAGATAAGAAATAAACAAACCCAAAAATCTAGCAGTCTTCTTTAATGCAAAATATCAAAGTCCAAGTTTGCATTTAAGGAGCATGTCCTCAAACCATGTACAAATAGTTGTTATAAATGAAAGGAGATCATGAAATGATTATAACTGGAGATAGCAATTCCAAGCATGAGATTGTCCTATAATTGAAGCGATATGTTATCATACATGCTCTCATCCTGCCCATTGGCAGAGTCAGACATGTAATGCAATGCTTTCAATGTATGCCTATTGAGGGACAAAAATATGAAAGCTATTTTAATTTTGATTTCACTTACTTATCGATTAGACATACCAAATTACTTCCTCCTTTTTTTAATTTAGAGCCAGTATGGATGAAGTGTCAAATGTCAAACACAAATTGTGGAGGGCATTCATACATGTGGGTTTGATTCCGGCAAGGGAACCTTTCTGTGTGGAGGTTGCAATGGTTTCGGTTTCCTCCCACATTCCAAAAACACGCAGCAGGTTAATTGGAAAAAATTGGGAAAAATTGCCCGGAATGGGTGAATAAGTGAATATTGTCTGTCTTTGTATGTGGCCCTGCAATTGACTGGCAACCAGTCCAGGGTGTACCCCTCCTCTCGCCCGATGACAGCTGGGATGGGCTCCAGCATCCCCGAACGATCCTGAGTGCAGGAAAAGTGTCAGAAGATGGATGGACGGATGGATGGATTTGTACATGTGTACATTTAAAAGCCAACAGGCTTTAGCCTGTGCAGTGAGCTATTCCCTGAGGCTTCTGCTAGTGGGCTCAACTGTGAGGGACACCTCTCTTTGGCACTGCAGAGCCGCAAAAGAGTGGATAAAGTAAAACATGAATTTGTTTATGAAACAGTTAAACAGACAGAGCTAGGCATATGTTTAGATAAGGTATTTGGCAGATATCTTTCCTTGGAAGCATCTGTGACCAAAATCCACATTGGCCTTTTAATTTGAGGTGGAAGCTGTAGGCTTGTGTCCAAAACCGTTCCAGCAAGAAGTATGTTCAGGAAAGGTCCCTTTATGAAGAACTTGGCGAAGAATCTAAGCAACATGTGAGGCTGTTGACTTCATATAACAAAAGGCATTAGGCTGAAAAGCTGATTCAAAATTTCAACCGGTCTCGGGAGCTATCAGGGCTTCAGGCTGTGCATGAACCGAAACACCCTGGTAGAGTTGCCCTCATAGAAATGGTAAGTTGGTAACTCCCGAGAGGGCAGTGTGGCTGCCAATTGTGTCGACTGTTTTTAGCTCATCTTTTGGAAAGAACATGAGAGCATAAGGCTTTGACCTTCAGGTTTACGCCATTAAACTTCTTGGAAGGTGCATTTGCAGATATCCATTGGTCTCCTGATCGATGGCACGAAGGCAATCATTTTGGTTGTACTGTATCAGCCTCATCCAGAGATCAGGGAAAATTAAAATTTTTTTTCATAAACCGATTCCTCCATGGCATACAGGCTGATAGCAGCTTTAGAGGAGAGGGCGGGAAAGGAACAAGTCCTCCTCCAGGGAGGGCAATTATACAAAGCAGAGCTCATCTTATTCTGATATTAAACGTGGTGCACAAACTCACAGAGGAAGATATGCCAGATTTGGGGTTTGATACGAGACACAGGACTAAACAAAACAATAAAAGCTGTGGTCTAGCAAATTTTGTGTAAACAGTTTGAAAAACATGAGAAAACAAAATAAAGAAACCAGACGAGGGTGTAACAGCATCCTGAGGGTACCACATTTAGCAATGGTGGTTTTTTTCATTGCCTATTAACTTTCATTTGTAAAAGAGCAAAATGTTGGATGTTCCATAGTCTTGCTTTAGAAGGCAACATACTGTAGATATAAGGGTTATACAGAAAAGAGCAGATTTGTCATTGCAGCCTTAAAAGAACAAAATGCTCGAGTTTGAGCTGTAAATTAACTTGTCAGCTGTAAAAGGCGGCAAGGTTATCAAGATGTTAAAGATTACAAAGAATACCTTTCCCTCCTTTATCTTGGTGGCGATGATTTGTCTTCGCTGCTGTATGATATTAATCAGCAGGTCACACTCTTCTAGCAGCTTGTTTTCTTGTCTCGATGCATTTATCTTGACAGAACATAAGTATAGATAAGTAACAGTCAATAATGGGAGTGTTTTCTGTAATTTATTTGTTTTGCCAATATGCTTTTTGGCCAAAGAAAGCAGGTAAATTCAATGAAATTGTTTTCACCATGCATTTTAGACACCATTATTAGTCCAAAAAAATCCCTTGGGAAAGCAAAACCACATTAGAGTGCAACTGATGTCATTTCAAGTCATGTCTGGCAGGACAGAGTGGCAATTAGCTGACCTTGTTCACTTTGTCTTTTTCATCCTAAGCCCATGCTGGATCACAGACAGCAGCATGAATTTCACAGAGACAAAACTGCTCAAGCGATGTTTTAAAAAAAAAAAAATTCCAGGGTGGAAAATAGTGAGAACACAAAGTCGCATGGACTAGTAGTCTATCATAAATTGTGCGCTTTTGGAAGAATTATTTAATACTTGATTTCCAGAATAATCCATTGGTACTTGGTGTTAATTCATGTGTTGCATACATGTAACAGAAATTATTATGATACAGACTAATGAGACAGCAATTTAAAACTGTGTTAATAATTTAATGAGTTATTGCCCATGAAATGCCTCCAAGGTTAGGAACCCGACCTGAGCAGGAACAGATAAACAACCTTACCTCCACGTGTTGGCAGGTTTGGATTAGTTTGCCCATCAGAGTTTCCAACTCACTGGTCCTCTTAATTAGATTGCTGAGGTTGGAATCTAAGGCTTGCTGAAAACAGAAATTCAAAAGGAATATTTCATCACACGCGAGCTCCCATAAAAGTGTTAACAGTCAAATAAATCTTGGAAGAGGGTTAAGTGAATGGAAACATAAGGTTCACATCCTGCCCCAGCAGGAGGAGACACTATACTGCTTCTGGATATGAATGGTCACATTTAGTTTCTGATAAGTCTGGAGCCACCAGTCGTCCCTGTGTGCCAGAGATCCCATTATACTGCCTGCTGAGGGCGCGGAGCTTAGCAGAGCATCTGCCAGTGATTTGGACAACTAAACTCTGGCTGTGTTAATCACTGACTCAGATCAAAAGCTTATGTTTCAAGCCTAATCTCTGACTGTAATAGGGTAGCACAATGACGCTATACTGTGGTAGCACACCATTTTTTTCCATTATTAAACATTATCTCTCTTCAGTTACAGATTTAAGGGTATTGAATTCAATTAAATGGTGCAGTTATGATTCAAATGACACAGAGAAGTGATTGCAGATTTTTTTTTCCAGATGTTTGAATTCCGACATAGTTGAAATGGTCTAGATCTGTCCTTAATCCTGGTGTGTATTGTGATACCTGCTCAGTTGCAACATTCAAATGTTTTTCAGACAGCATACCGGATTAAAGAAACCCTACAAATCTTCAAAGAAGAGGAACAATATACAATTGAATAAAAGAGAACTGCTGAGGGGAATAACATTATATTCAGGTGGCTGTTTTTTCTCTTTTTTCCTTTATTTACTTTGACATAGAAGAGGATGAAAACTACTCCTTATGCTGAAGTCCATGTAAAGGTGATTTGAATTCAAAATAGATGCCCAAAAACATACGGTGGTAATCCAGCTAATGCTAAATAAAGCCAAAATATATGCTTAATTCAATTTTTAAATTAAGTAACTCATAAAAAAGTCAGACAGCAAATTGAAAAAAAAGGAGGGGGGTTGAAGACACAGTGAGTCAGTATAAGCTAACATTTTTGCCAAAGTGGATTTCTTCATTCTCCTGAAATATGCCTTCTCCTGCAAAATTAATCCTCTTTTTGTGTTTAGACAGTCGCCTCTAATGGAGTTCTCTTTCCTAAAATCATTTAAACCGGATGAGAGGAAAGAATAGTGGCTTCCTTTTTTATGTAAATGCTTCTGGTCCCACACCTTTGCTTTGGCCAGCCTCTCTTCCTTCCTCTCTCTGTTCTGACAGGTCACTGTCAGGGCGTGGAACTTAGACTGTCTCAGCAGGCAAGATTTTTTCTTTCAAAGTAGTTGGACGATTTATTCTTCGAACTCTGCAACTGTCAGTTGTGCTTGTTTGGAGGAACGTTGAAGTTTTAATTGTATTTCACATTTGCTCTTGCAGTATAGAAACACACTTGTGTTTAAGCTTTTAAAACAGACACACACATTAAATAAATATGATTTACACAATAATACTGGTATACAACATTCATATTGCAGCACTATCTGACAGCATGTCATAATACTGAAAGCTTACTGGATGAATTGGACTCAAATGGCCTTGAATCCAGGGTCTTGCACGCTGTCATTCCTCACTGGGACTCTTGTAAAACAGTGCTGCCATTATTGCTTTTTGTGATTTTTTTTTCTTAATTTCCTTTTTTTTAATAGCATGCTTAAATGTCACTGTAAACTGGCACAGATTTAAGGCAGAGTTTAATTGCCAATTACTTTAATTACAGGGGGATTATAAATTGTGCCCTCTCATTCAACCTAACAAAGATGTTTTGGTTGCCATGGTTAATTTAAAACCTCACATATCAGTCAATTGACTGTTAGTGTGCCACTTTGGAGCAGAATGCAGATTTTATCAAGTTGAATTGCTATTCTTTTCATGGTTGTTGCCAAATATGAGAGCCAAGGTGACCAAAGTGACCTATTTTTTAATCAAGGTTTGAGTGAAGAAATGGTGATACTATAATTAGTGTAAGCTATCTTAGTATTCATAGTAATTCTAGAGTTTGGTTATACAAATTAATAGATTTTCAGATAACTTTTGATTTCCCACAGTTTTTGAATGTTTATTTTACATGTAAGGTAAATTACATGCAATTATCTTCAAGGAACGCTTGTCATTTTCCAAGTTATGTAAACAGCAGCTCTATGGATTGAAATGAAGTAGGACATTCTGCAAAGACTGAGTCTGAGTCTGAGTCTGCGTGCACTGAGTCAAAATCCGTTGTGTCAAGTCACCTGCCCTTCCCCCTCTCTTTTAATATCAAAATAAAAAATTGAGGAATTTTTTGCCAAGAATTCTTTGGATCTATACAAGATATAATTTTTATTGATGGATTTATTTTGTTTATTGTGCTTATTGGGTTTTATTTGTCAAAGGTAGTGGAAACCACACTGTTTTTTTTTCCCTATTTTTTATTGGATTTTTAAGTGCTTTTTTTGTGATACCTTATACAACAATACCCACCAAGGTATTAGTGTAGGAAATCATCCTCAGCTACAAACACATAAACACTTTGCAAAAAAGCTGCTGATTTTTATGTCACCTTTTATAAAGTGATGAAAAAAACATATTAAAGAATTCAAAGTAATTCTATTGTGAATTCAATTCTTGCAGATTTTTTTAATCACCTTGTCTTCAATGCTTTAGATTGTATTCTATAATTTATCGACAGTAAACAGATAATAACAAAAACGATCCTTGGTCTTTATTCAGTGTCTATATCTATAAATCCGAGATGTTTTTTTATTTATTTATTTGAGTTAACCTGGAGGATTCCCTTTAGAATAAGAAAAGGACAATGTGTCCACACAATGACATAAGAGACATTTGTTTTTTTTTCCTGATTATTTGCATCATTTGATCGTCAGAGACATAATCAGCACAAATTTTTTGTCTTTCACCCATGGGATACACTCAATCTTTTCACTTGATGCTAGGCAGAAATTAATAGCAGTGAAACAGTTTACAGCTAGTATAACAGGCAGCATTATAAATGTGCCAACCTTTGCAATAGCGTTGTGCCACCTTAAGTGACACCTTACACTCATGAGGAACTCCTGGTGACGAAACTGATCAATATTGGACAAAATTAGCCTTTTATTGATGATGAGGGAATCTCCATTCACTCTGTTTTTGATTATTCTAATTGTATGTACAACAGAATATTATATGTTCCCATCACAGCCTATAAAACATATCCTATCATCTTCATCTTCTTCTTTTTTCAGTTTTTACTTTCAGGGGTCACCACAGAGAACCAACTTTCTCCATCTAAACCTATTCTCTGCGTCCTCCTCTCTCACACCAACTACCTTCATATCCTCTCTCACTACGTCCATAAACATATGCTATCATATCATATCATATTAAACAATTTTGTTGTTAAAAAGCTAGCTGACCACAGTAAATCTGTTGTTTTTCAACTTGACTTTCAAAGGAAAGTAGAGTCATTGACAAGTGTCTTTCAGGCCTTCTTTGTTTAATAAAACAAGTCTAACTATAACAACTGCAAAGAAAATGATGAGAATCGCTCGGCCTATCTGTTGGTGTGAATGATCACAACCCACGCTGAGAAACGTTGCCAAGAGATTTCTGCACAATACATTAGGGTCAAATACAGATGATGGGTTAAGCTATCTTGCCAAAATGTTGAAAAAAGATTACCATATCCCACTGTGGCCGTCCATTGTGTGAGACGAAATGGGACAAAAGGGGTTTGAGTGAAACTTGTGATACAGTAAATCCCCCTTCTGTGAGTCATGCACGAAATACTCTCGAGTGTTTATGAAAACAAGGACAGACCTCATTTTATTTTCCTGCGGTGTTCTCCATCCTCAGCATGGGTAGAAGGATGCACTTTAGCAAACTTTGCTTAAGCTGAAAAGCTCTATCCATCTGACTGAAAGTCTTAGACATAAGAACCCATGTCTAGAGTGATTTTGACAAATAATGTCCAACTCATTGCAAAAATAGAATTCATTCTATGAAATATTGGAACAATTCCATTTTCGAATGAATGAGGTTTGCGTTTGTGTTAATTGGACAGACACTGTTATGGAAACTAATCAGAAACCAGGATTCTGGACACAAAGCATAAATAATGGCAAGACAGTCATAGGAGAAGAAATATGAGGAAGACTGGGACAAATAACAGACTGGAATAACGCTGGCGGACAAAAACAATGGGAACAGCTGGGATGACGAAAACTGATTTACCAGTGAAACACTACTGACCACAAGAACACACAGGAACTACAAAAACTGAAGTGACAGGAAACCTTAGTCCAATCCAAAATTATGAAAGACTTTTTCAATCGCATGGTTTCCTTTTATTACCGATGACTAATACGAGGTCTTTTCATAAAATACTTCCGTTCCCAAAACGCAGACTGTTCTGTCAGAAAATGGCTCACATTTACAATGGACGGTAAGTAGAATCAGAAATGTATATGCGTAGCATAACATTATGTTGTCATATCTTTGTATAAATATATGGTTTTGAGTTATGAGGTGTATAATTGAATATCTTGAACAATTACAGCTTTGGCTCATTGATATTCAATAAAATGACTAATGCTATATTCAGAAGCAATTTTTATGAATTTGATATATAAATCTGAAAAAGACGTTAGATAAGCAATACATAAAAATGCTTTTCTGAGCCATTAGATAGTTTTGATTCCTTGTGTTTGTAATACTCCAAATAGTCTCCTACATTTTCAGTCTTCTAAAATGTCTGTAAGTTAATAAGGTTGATGATTTAAAGTTAAAAATTATCGATTATCGTGTGTCATTTTGAACAATATGAAGCCAATTCAATCAGTTATCGAAGGAAATATAGGGCCAAATCGCACAGTCAAGCGAAACAAGATACTGTCAGTTATTTATTTATTGCTATTCTTGTTTTCCAATAAAAATGGGATAGATGCATAAACAGTTCTTGTCATGTCAAAATGACGTTACGTATATTTTGGAGCAATGATTCAGTGTGCTACTTCATCGAATCATACGCAGTTTTTAGCATGAATATCTATTGGTATGAGGCTCATGCGTCACTGGCTGATGCATCTGGTATTGAGTGAACTAGATAATTAGAAACATTATTTTCTGGCAAAAATTAATAAAAATGGTCGAGTCTGTTGTGTGTTTCTACAGCAGCGGATCATTTCTTACCTTGAGTTTGTCATATCTGTCACCCAGAGCTGCAACTTGGTGGTCCCGGTGTCGGCCAACCAGTTTACATAAGGCACAGATCAACTGTTCGTCTGTCACACAGTACATATTGACCTTTTCGTCCTCATGCTCCAGACACATAAGCCCACGCAGATGGGAGTCCAGCAAGGGCTCGATGAGACGGTGGCCCGTGAAGGGCTTTTTGTTGGGGTGAGTGGCCTTCAGGCACTCATTGCAGTACGATACCTCACAGGTGACACAGGTCTTCACAGCATCCTGGGGAGGGTCCTGCTCACAGAACTGGCATTGCACCCTGTCACTTGGAGACGTCATGGCGCCGCTGTCAGGGGCGGCTCGCTCCCGCCGGGTCTCACTCGGAGAGTTTGGTCCGCTCAGGGAAACCTTCTGATAGCGGTCAATGATATTCTGCAGAGTTACGTTGCGTTTGAGTCCCTCTAGTCCTCTCTGGGTGAGGGTGATGACATGGCGACACGTCGGGCACTGAAAGGCTCGGATGGACTGAACTGGCTCGCTGGGCGTGCAGTGGGAGACCAGGATACGGTGAGCACAGTTGAAACAAAGGCTGTGAGCGCAAGGCAAGAGCAGTGGGTCCTCAAACAGCTCCAGACAAATTGGGCATGTCAGCTCTGACTCCAGTGTTTCCATCTTCAGGCAAAACAAAGCGGGGTTGTCAGCGAAATCCAGGGAAGCTGATCAGCTATCTGAAAACATGAGACAGGCATGGATTACAAACTGTGGACAACGATAACAGAGGTAAAACGCTCTAAGATTTTTAATATTTCTCGGACGAGAGCGAACGGGCTCCCCTTTGACATGTTTGAGTTTGAGGAAAATGGTAGAAACAAGTGATCAACAATTCCTTTGGTGCAGCTAATAAAAAATATAGTATGTGGAACAATAACAGCATCATATAATCCATCATTAAGAACTATAATGTTCTGTTTTATGGGATGTGTTTGAGAGGTGATTAATTTTAATTGTCATTATGGAGGCTATAAGTTTTGAAAATGTTGACCTGTACTTTTACTGAGAGTTGTCTGATACTTATATTTTACAATATTCAGGCACCTGCATTTCCATACTGATGTAAATCAACATTTTTAATACAGTATGGGGAATTCACGTGACACAACGCAACCAAAAGGAAATCTCACTTGAAGTGTTTATAAGGTGCTACTAGAAGATTTATAATTGATTCCTTGTGAGTTTTTTATTCAAGTTATCTATGAATTTTTTGTAAATTCACAAGTAATTTCTTGTTAATTTTATAGATTTTTTTCCCCCCAGATTCTTCTAGCAGTTGAAAACAATTATATATTAATTTATAAAGTAAAAGCTGAGCAAATTAGAATCAAATTTCAAGCTAACAAATTATTAATGGTCTGAATGAAGCTAAATGATGGTCTGAATGAAGATGGTATCAATAAAACACATGATATGGCATGAGACTTAGGAATATGTAAACATGTTGGCTAGCTCCACATAGCCATTTGCTTAAAGTCACAGTACTTCCTAACAGTAACTCATAAAAGTGATCAAGACAAAAAACGAATAATCTTGCATGTAATTTATGCCTTTCTGGATGACATGTATCAGAAATCATATCTGTCTGACTGAACTTTCAATGCAGAGAGTGCCGTGACTCGTTTTGATTTGGCCAGAGTAGTAAGAGTAGTTCCCCTCTCCTGCAGTCGACAGGCCAACGGGCCAGCAAGGACTGACAGCGCAGCCATGCAGAAGTCTATTGGCCTGCTTGCTGATGGCTGGGTCTCCACACTATCACAGACACTAAGCCTTTGTTCCAAGCCGGTCAGACACCCCAGCTGTGAGTGGACACACTGTGCTCACAGCATGTCTGTGTGTGTGAAATTTTCTAGCCCACTCATTATGTGTGAAGAGGGCAAAAGCTCATTATTAGGATAGTCAGGCACAAGTAGCCTTTTGATGTTGTGAAGATCCCGCAATTACCTTGGAGCTATGGACCTGGTTTTGATTTTTCCATTCTATTTGAATCCTCACAGACATTAAACCATCCCGCTGTACTGTACCAGACAAGAGGCAATTGTTACACATGTCTCTTGTGACTGGGATGCATCTGTGGGCCTTTGTTGCAACTGTTATTTTGTTCTATCGGGACAAAAGCAGTGTGCTCAGATGTCTTCCAGCGTTATTCAGGATAGCACAATGACTCAAGCCGCACAATGATAAACATACTGCGTTAAAAATAAAGCCTTTTGAGGGATATTGTTTGACAGTACTCACATGCTAAATTAAAAGATTCTAGATACAAGATGAGCATTATTCCTTAGTTATGCAGCTTGTCTAAAAGTTGTTGTAATTCACAGATGACATCATATCATTCCTTCTGTCAAGAACAACATGTAGTGGTGATTATTTGCAGAGGTCTTGCCAAACAGGTTCAGCTGTTAAGACCTAATTCAAGCTTGCTGTCCTAAATTCAACATGAATAAAATGCTTTGTATGGTAAACACAATACAGAGACACTAATCCTCAAATGTCATTGTCTGTGGCACAGCGTACGCTTAAGTTACAAAAAGCTTGGAAAAATAACATCGTGTCACAGAGCCTGCTAACTGCATTACAGCCTCAAGTATATACCACACTCTCAAAAAGCTCGTCCATTCATACAGTTTACCCACCGATGGATTTCGCCCCACTTTGCACTGCCGAGACATATCTGCAGAAGGAAAAATTTTAACCTGAATCATGAAAATACTTTCATGGCTACAAATGCATCAGCCATGCTGTAACAGTGGGATTCTAGGTGGCGCTCCATGGCCCAGTAGTCCTGCAGCAGAGCTGAATAAGAGATTGAGCAAGAGTTAGTAAGCACAACAGGAAAAGTTGCCCGACAATTCCAGGAAAGCCAGCTCCACCTACAGCTGGAGTACAGGCCAGTACTGGAAGGAGGGTGAGAAAGAGAGAGAGAGAGAGAAAGAGAGAGAGAGAGAGAGAGAGAGAGAGAGTGCAGGCACAGAGACCCAGCCCATGTACTCACAGGCAGGTTCATGCCCTCTCAGTCTATCCCATTCAGAAATTCAAAGCCTCTGGAGGATCGGTTTCAGGTTTTTCCTGAGTGCGTGACTATCCCTCTGCCCCCAGCAAAACAATCCAGTAGATTGGAGCCCTTCTTGGCTTCCCCACCAGGGAATGAAAGAGAAAAGCCAGTGATAGAAAACAGCCAAGAGGCAGCCTGAGGGGTTACAGGACCCATCAGTGAAGTGAGCAAAAGATATGAGACTCTGTTAAACAAGGTGATGTGGAATCCATCACGACCTCCTATTTGGTCGGACCCATGTGTTCGGTAAAGGTTGTAATTAAGTTCTTGACTCAAACTGAAAAATTAAGATCATGGACAACCAAAAATCCAACCAGCCACCAGTAAGCCAAAGTTGAAGCCTCTTCTTTGACAGGCCCGACGACAAATGAAGACAGACAACACGCAACATCATCTGCTGCGATCTAGTTGGCCCTCAAGTGGAAATCACCAAGGTACCATCTGCTTTCCATGTGCCTCCCTTCCCAGACACACACCCGCTACGCTCCATTTGAATCGTCCTGTCAATCACATGATTCCCCAGAGTTACTGTTCTTTCAGAGACAGACAGTGACAGTAAATATTAAAGACACGCTCAAGTTCAGACAAAACGGTGGGTGTGAGCTACATTGCTGGCAGACGCATGTGGAAATGTGACTAGTCGTCTTCTATGTGTCCAAACTCACAGCAAATTTTGGCATTGCATGATCAAGGAGAATGAATTTGACAGAGATGCGTTTTTCGAAAAACGTCTGACATCTCTCTTAGTTTTTCCTCTCCTTTGCTCACAGAATGCTGACATTCTCTGTTGCACTTACATGGTTCTACCGATCTTTTAAGTTATTAAATAAATTTGTCAAGTTTTGACAACTTATTGATGTTGCCTCCTGATGAATCATAAAAGTTCAGTCATTAAAAATACTGCAATTTACAAAGTCGTATATACTCTTTAGTTTAGCTGGAAAATATATATTAAATAGGCAACGTCACAAAGCTGCAATAATGTATTTATTTTCTTGCTTTTTGATTTACATTTGGGGCAACTTTTTCATTCATCAATTGGGCCATTTTGCTTATTACCTTTACTTATTACTAATACCCTTGATCATTTATAATGGACCGTCATTTTACAAACTGACTACTAATATTACAATCGAGCAAAGACCTACCATATAAGCATGAAATTATTTGTAATTCAGCAGGAAATTACCAAAAATCAGCATAAAAAACAGAGGCGCTACAAGTGCCAAGTATGATATCAGATAATTGAGAGCATTGTTTTAATTTCAGGTTAATAAAAAATCTATTTCAAAGGTCATGGCATGGAGATTTATCATTTCCATTGAAAGTGCTTTTTCTAAATAGAGTGCTGGAAACACTTTTAAGCATGCAAATAGAATTTCAGTTGACGTACTGATTATTTTGCTGGAATGGTATCCAGATATCCATCCTACTGATCTTCCAGGTCAAAAACAGATATGGATCTAATAATACATATATGCTTTTATTTTTATGTTTTTGCTTCATTACACTTTGACACACTTTCTAGGATCCATCTTGGTTGTGCATTTATCCACCTGTGTGTGCAGCTGGCAGAAATAATGAATGAGGATATTAAACGCAGCATGTGAGCCGATATGACAGGTGTGCAACGTGTGCCATAAACGCTGGCGGTGAAAATGCCCGGGAGTTTCTCGGAAGATGGACTCATCATTCCGAATTTGTTTTCGATTATGAAATAATGGGTCACTTAGAGATTAAACATAGGCACTGTCAAAGATAAGAAGACTATTTATTGCTCAAGCTACTTCTAATCCTTTTGGTTATGGTATTTTATTGCCTAATGATGGCTGCGATCCATGCAGTTAGTGAGTGAGTGAATATAAGTACTCTTTGTCTTCTTTCCTTGGGAAGACACCTGACATAATTATCTGTAATCCTGTCGCTGTAGCGTAACTGTGACCAATGCGTGGCCTGTTGCTGCTCCCTGAAGCAGCCCTGCTCGGCAGCAACCCACTCAGGACTAATGTGATTTACCACGGGAGCAGCACAAGCCAGCTGATTACACTGACAAATCTACCTGATCTACAGCTGTGCACATTAGCGAGATTAGCCGCACACACCCCGGTCCTGACCAACATCCATTATTTCTGTTATTTCAATAATAGCGGCCACCAGGTAATTATACTTATAAACTTTCGGCCCACTCAGTTCAAAATGTTTATTTCACCGGGAACTTTATGTTTTTGCCCGTGACGAAGTCATTGCAGCTCGCAGGAAATATTCTCATGAGGTTTCATACTAGTTTTAAATGTCTTCGTGTCCAAAAGAATATTTCGAGAACATTAATCAAAACAAGAAAGAGTCAAGGATGCGTGAGTTGCTAATCGTCATTTAAAAACTCTCACTCTCTCTGTCAATTGCTTACGCACTCTCTTTGTTTATTTTGTTGTTCATGTGAAAATTGTCTCGAAAAAGGCCACCAAGAAATTGAAAAAAAAAAAATGTTTACCAAGATATGAATTATCAATAATGTGAAATATAATGTGAGAGATTACTAAGGTGTTATAAGAGCATCATCAGGACATTTAAGTCACACTTAAGACTGTTGCATTCAGGACATTTATATTCATTGATTATCTATCCTGCAGTCAGGGTAACGGGGGGATGGGGTATTGGGCGAGAGGCGGGGCTCACACTGGACTGGTTGCTAGTTAATCTTGGGTCATACAATCATTCACTCTCCCGTTTACTCATCTTTAGAGTCTCCAATGAACCCACAGCATATTTTCAGACTGTAGTCCTCAGGAAAAAAAAAATCCTTGCTAACATGGAACAACATGCAAATCCTAAAAAATAAGTCCAGCTGATGGAATTGAACCAGTTACCTTCTTGCTGGGAAGCAGGCAATTTCACATACAGTATATTAAGATAGTTGTAGACTTAAATATTTAAACATTTCATTAGAATACAATACGTCTTCATTTGTCTCACAGTGGGAAATTTCAATTTACCCAGCAGAAAAGTGCAGTAGAGCTAGTAGAGTACATAACTATAAGTTAGACAGCAGCATAAAAATATCAGAAATTCTAAAAAAAAAAAAATTAACAGTCTTTCGCAAATGGGTGTTCATATTTTTTATGTTTTGTTGAGCCACAGTTGTGGCTCAACAAAACATATTTCAGTACCAGAGCATTCATGGGTAATATTCTTTCAGAAATACATGTCTAGTTGGAAAACACTTCCTAAGGTAAAGGGATGACGCATTACTACTTTGTATTCAGGTGTTTCATCCTTTTCTCTTCCCTGAGCAGAATGTTCCAGATGAAGACTCACTGTCCATTTTACTGTGTACACGATCGAACACAACTCTGTTTATTATAGTTTTGTGTCGCCAATAACTTTTCTGCCTTTCTTGACAATGTTTTTTATGTTTCTCAGTGAGGTCGCAGAATGTTTAATATTCCGCTGCCCATGACTGCAGATCAGGAGGGTTAAATATCAAAACATCTGTCATTATCTTGCTATTCAGTTCAAGACTCATAAGAGAATTCAATACCTCACTGAATCAAATATAAACATTGTAAATGAGTGTTTGAAATGAATCACATTAGATTCTATTACGCTGAAGAACGTAATGGAGCTGACAATGTGTGTCTCGAATGAGTTTCATGCTGATCGAGAATTTTAAATCCATGTCTAAAGGTCAGGCAAGCTTGTTTTGTTTTTTTTCCTTTCTGTGTGTTAGTTCAGACTGTTGCAGTGCTCTCATTTTCCTCTGTGTGGTTTGGCAGGTGACAACAGGCAATGAAAATGAAAACTTGAGATTTTTCTCACATTCACCTTCTCGCTATTTTGACATCCAGCAAGAGGGGATGTGTCTTGACTCTCAGCACCTAAAACTGGCAAGATTTATTTTCTTTCATTTTTGGGGAGGAAGGTGTGAATGTTCTTTTTTATCTATAAACTTTTTCAAAATTCTACACTGCACACTGAGGGTTTTTTCTTTTTTTACTACTTTCAGATAACGGTCAAACAGCGCCATCATGTGCCTGATATCCAAACAGGGGGAGGACAAATGTCACTGGTCTTCACCTTACCACCTTGAAACAGCGAAGCTCTGTTTAATCCTCTACATACATGTTTCTAAGGTCAAAGCAAAATATGCATCGGCCACCCTGCTGATCAAAGGGAACCTGTGGGAGGATGTCTAGAATTTCTTATCATGTGGAAAAGATAATGATTAGTTGAGATCCACAGACTGGTATTTCCCATTTCTGCTCTCAACAGCTTCATGTAAAATTACTTATGGACTCTACTAATAAGAACTACATCCAGATGTTCTGCAAGAGCATATTGCAAAGCGGCAGGACAGAGATGTTCACACATTTGATCCTATCAGTGGAGTTTAATGGTTCTTGGTGGGTCTCAGAGGTTAAAAGATGATGTCTAAATTCTGAAATTGGCTGTCTAAAACATGTAGCTTGAATCAAAAGGTAGAGAGGTCAAAGAAATAGATGACAAAGAAAAAAACGACCAAATCTAAGAAAAAATCTATTGCCTACATTTTCTTCAGATGGCAATTTATATAAGCACTTCTTTAATGTGTTGTTTTATATTTTTCAGAAACTTCACAGCTGTTTTGATGCTGGAAAGGTACTCCCACTTTCTTTGAGGCTTTTAAATCATAAAAAACCCCTTTTAGCCTTCCTACTTAGTCATTCTTTCCCCTAAGAATCACACAGCTCAAAACATGAAGGAATCTGTTCAAACAACAAGACCCAACCACCTCAAAGCCTGTCTGAAGGAGTAAAAACATGATGACTCTGTGAATTGGCTGCAAACAGCGAAAACCAGTTATGGAAAATAAGCCTGTGTGAACAGTGAAGTTAAGTATGACCTTCTGACTTACCCGCCGCATGATTACATCCATAAATAAACAACAGAGGGAGGAGACACCTTTAAAATCAGTTACTGTTGATAACTGAACTCCACAAAGATGATCCACTGCAAATGAGTGAACTTTCAGCAGAGCGGTTCTTCCTTACTCCCTTCTACTGTGATATTCTGACCATCCAGCTTTGTTCTGGTCTGCTGACATCCAGCACGGCGATCAAAACTTTTTACCCTCCCACTCCTAAATAGCACTGTAATGACACACAGGACAGCAAATACTTGCAATAGCCAATCATTGAAAGGGGCAGGACTTCTGATGGGTAGTTCTGTTACTCAGAGTATGAAGTGTCAGGTTAGGGTTAGAGTCTTACACACACATACATACACACAGACATATTCATATGCATACATGCATACATAGACTGTATGTATATAATAACTGTGTATATGCAGTTTGTATACTATATGTTTTCCTTTCGGCTCCACCCTTCAGAGGTCACCACATAAATCAACCTCCTCTGTCTGACCCTATTCTCACAGTATCTCTCTCTCTCTCTCTCTCTCTCTCTCACTATACATATATGTATATATATATACATACACACACACATATATATATGTATATATGTGTGTATGTGTGTATGTGTGTGTGTGTGTGTGTGTATATATATATATATTAGTATATATGTAGATGTGGGTATATGTGCGTGCTGCATGCACATAATATGTTCTATATGTTCTAATTTCATCATATACTAGTAGATGTTATCATACATTTACATATTGAACATAAAATTATGTCGTTCATACTATGAAACTGTAATGCACATTCATTATCCAATGATATTAAAATTACTAAAAAAAAAAAAGAGGCATAAAAAGGCCAAATCACAGCTGCTATTGATTCTGGGTAAACAAAGATTCAATTATTCTGCTTACAAAGTCAGAGACAGATGAATGCAAGACTGCATAAGCAAACAAAGCATTTTGTGAGTACCAGGCCCTGTCTACCAGAAAAAAAAAAAAAAGCAACAAAAAGACAGACCTATCCTTGACCCGAAGTCAGAGATTGTCAAAGGCATTTGAAATGCCAACATGAATGAATGGAAAGCCAATAATGACTACGATCAATGACATTCTGCAGTTAATTGACATATTAATTAGCCCAGATCAGGATCAAGCACATTAACCACACATGCTGGATCTTATATTCATCCATTTTTCCTCTCAAAGGGATCACACGCGTTTGTTTGTCCATGCACACGCATTCACTGAAATGGAAGTACATAGGAGCTCATTATGGTTGAAACTGTTGAAAGCGAACCCTCTCCGATTGTTGGCATCTGTTCACCCGTCTTTTTGGCGGCGCAGAAAATGTTCTCGATTCAAACATATGCTGGGGGACAGAGCTGGCATTCTGATGGTGTTGCTGGTCGTCCAAAGTTTGAGCAATTTCACAGCTCTGAACTTGTTTAAGTATGATACGTAAACCTACGGCCAGCCAAGAGTCACTTTGAGATAATATCCCAGTGTAAAAGACATTGCTCATAGTATGTGGTTAAAGTATAGTTTTAGAAGTTGAGTTGCAGAGTTTGGACACAGTGGAAGGAAGCGAGATACTCGGGCAAGTTAAGCCGGTTGATGAGTTTATAACAGCTTCATGTAAAAAAAAAAACAACAATTGTTATAGTACAGTATAGTATAGTATAGTAATGAATACCCAAATATACCCTTTAAAGTCAAATCTTTGTAAATCCCTAAAAATGAAGCGTAGTAGTCCCCGACTGCAGCATCTTAATAGTTTTCAATTTTACAATAATCCAAGTCCAGTTTCAAAGTATTTCATACATTCCAAATCAAGCATAATAAACACAATTAAAAATAAATAGTGCGACACAACTTTCCAAGAAGCTACCATAAAAGTCAGAAGAAGGCAGGGTAACTAATTAGTAATGCAGATATCTCTTACCTCTCTGTTCGTCAATCAACCACACAGTCCTTTGTGTGGCAGACAGATGAAGACGTAAATGAAGAGATTTTTCTGAAAACACCAGCTTGTCTCAGAAGCCTCCCTTTAGCTCCAATACTTCTGTCTGCGCTGTTTCGTCTGTCTTCCTCCTATCTCTCAAACACTCCACACACAGCCTCTTCTTCTCTAATCCTCTCTAAAGGAAGCCCAAACTGCTCCAAATGGTTCAACCAGGCACAGACTTCTCAGGCTTTTCCCTTTCCCTCTTTGTATTATTTTGTTGGCTTGGATCATTAACTTACTCCCATGAGAACATAAGAGGTAAAAAAAAAACAAGCCTTCTTCCTGTGGGAGGCTGTCAATCACTTGTGACGATGAGGTGGCAAAGAGGCACTCCTGATTGGTCACTAGGGAACAGAGGTGCCATGCATTACAAATGAGAGCAGTGGGATGGATGGGCCTGTCGCGACGTACAGCTCAGTGTATGTTGACATTATAATGGACTTTTATGCAGCTTTCACACATATCATTGGGAAGAAAAACATGCAAATGAATGCATGAGTAAACACGTGTAAATGGAACCAAACAGAGTGAATCAAAATGTAATTTCTCTCTGAGGCAACAAATTTAGGGACATGTCAGGGTCATTAGAAGTTCTTTAAATGTCTAGTACAGTCTGGCCACTTTGTGGGGGCATGGAGGGGCTGGGTGGTGGTGAGGATGGGAGGAAAAGCAGAAAGCCTCCGTTGCCATGGTGGTGTAGCAAAGCAACGATGCATCTTTGCACTTGAGCCAAATGCCATTCTAATCTTTTCATTGGCAAAGCTTCAGCTCTCTCTTCGCAGCTTGTTTGTTTCTCAGTCAAGCCTCCTTCTGTCTGTCACTCTCCAATTCCTTCCAGAATCCCATGCCAACAAGAAGTCTGCTGCATTTTGCAGAGAAAGTGAGTTGTAAAGACACTTTTAGGGTAACAACAATACCTGAGAGGGGTCACTCTGCTCCCAGTGACCATGACTAAACCCTTCGACAGACAAGTGAGACGGAACAATAGATGAATTAAGCATGGTTTCCAGCACGAAATCTTAGCCTGACTCTTTGCACACATTGCTGGCAAGTTCATGGATTTGTAAACAGCAAGAAATACATCCATTCTGTGTGTTAAACACACTCTCTCAAGAGCAATACTACATTACTCATGTACTCCTGCCATCATTTAGGGAAATGGCCTTAATAAAGTGTTACTGCAACTGCCAAAAGCGATGCATATCCATAAATTGCCCGTAAAGTAATGACTCTGCCTGTTCATACTCTCTTACTGAGATTCATTTCGAAATAATAAAATGTCACATAACTATTGACATTTACATGGATTGTAGAGTCAGGCTGACATTTGTGGCCACAGCTTCAAAAAGGTGAAAATGATTCGATCTAAATTCACATCCCACACTGGACTGTAATAAACATTAAGAGGAAAAATGTTTGTGTTTTTGCCATTTTTACTTGAGAAGGGCTTCACTAACTTGCGGTTTTAAGAACTGTCCCCACCTCACCCGCTGGAAACCTCATCCTTGATCCAGGCTAGCACACAACATTTCTCTGGCGTTAAGTCCGGAAAATTTGTGCAGAACTTTACTTTTGTGGATATCCGCGCCACAGCAGCAATTAAGCATCCAAATGAAAACAAATACGATACACTGTGTGATTCCAAATATTTGACATGTCCTGTGTCAAAACATATCAACTGTGACAAAGAAGAAATTTTATCCATTGGCTTCACTTAAAGCCAATGGATAAAATAAGTTTCAATTCAATCAAGTCCAAGGATTGGAGGCAGAGAAAATCATTACATTTTTCTTCCATTTGTTATTATAAGTGGCAATCAAGATGTTGGCATTCTTAGTATAATCCTTCTAAAATTACTTTTGGAAAATAAGTTGCATTATATTGAACATATATATCCCCTTATCAATACATAACAGCACTGTCAAAATGATTATTCAAAACAAATGAATATTCATCCTGTCTTAATAAGGCCATTTACTGCCTGAAGCAATTCTCTTGGCGCCAGTTGGTACATCAAGCTATATTAATTGGAGAAAAACACTGGAGGAGAGCCAGCGAAGTCCCCCTAAAGGAGTTAATAAGAAGTTGGAACACAACACCTATGAAATATGATGTTCCATTAATGTTCATCCGCATGAGTAAAACAGCATAAGATTTTGTCAAAGGTGATTAAGAGGCCAGACATCTGGAGGCAATGTCATCACGTTAAATGGCTATCCTTAATCTGTGTCTTTCACAGTTAGTAACTGTCGATTCCTTTAATTATTTCCAAATACGTGAAAAATCACTTATAAAGATAATAATAAACACATCGTATATGAAGACATGCTCTGACTGCTCCTACATGAGTCACAATTAAATCAGCAGGTCATCAAAACACTGAGAAATAATAATAAGAACTTTTCAACACGATCCAGAAATCTTCCAACGAAACTTACCCTGACTTATGTGCTGTGATCCAGTTTCATTCCCAAGTGCTGTAGCTCTCCCTAAGGCTCAGTACTCCATATCTAACGCACGTGGATTAGGTACCAAACAAAACGATGTGAAGCATCCCTCGTAGTGCCTATCCCAACTCCCAAGATCATCTCCAGCACTCCCCGCCCTGCTGCGGCCGTACGCTCACGCGAGCGTAAAACATGCCCAGGAAGCGTCATTTCCACTGGGTCATTGCATGGATGCTGTCTCCATTAGCGCCCAGGCCCATCCACCCCTCCCCAGCCCAGCTCTGGGGGTTGTGCTCTTGCCCCTGGCTCCCTGAAGCTCCCCACCCTCTCGACCATAAGACAAAGAGGTAGCAAATGCAGAGACAAAGGAGGCTGCATAAATACAGGAGACCACATATTGATGAGACCAAGCCCCAAACAGATGGGGCAAACAGATCGCAGCCTTTGTGCATTCTGTTCGCCGTGTTGTCTTCAGCTCTTCGCTAAAACACCCAACGTTGGTTCACGGACCACACACGCTCAGCTGCTTGCTGTGTCTCTTTCAACCTCTATCTAAGCCGCTGTTGTTTTCTTACCTTTTACAGTCAAAACATCCATTCCTCAATTTGGCAGTTAAAGAGATGAAAGTGTTATCGTGCTCTTTTCACACCCCCGAGACGTAGTAAATAAACCAAACGTCCGTATGAATGTACATGTTAAAAGCCAGGCCTGTTAACACCTACTATCTATTTATTCATTACCATCCTTCAACACAGTGTGGTGAAGATAGTGTGCATAAAATATACAACGATAAGCTAATAACATTATTCATCACAACCTCCTCGGATGGGGAATGAAAGACTTTGTTGTGCAATACACACTGCACTCTCAAAGCACGTGCTGCCTACATGCATTTAATGCGCTAAATGATTTGTTGGCAGGACATATAGGACTTTTGTGGGCACTGACCTGGAAGTGAGCTTTCCCGGTATGCCACATCTATATCAGTGATGCATTCATGATTAACTTCAAAATCAAATCAATATTAAAATCAAATGATTGCCCAGTACTCATTTTCATCAAGCATTAAGAATTTTCAGTCTGATGAGAAACAAAAAAAAAAAGTCAAATTTATGTTAAAAGATTAAAATCATGACAAAGATTCAATGAATGAAATGATCAAAAAGAAAAACAAATACAATTCACCAAAAAGAATCAGGTTCATCTCAAGTTGAAAATAACCCAGTACAAAACTGAACACTTTAGAAAAGAAACTTTGAAAAGTTACACCACAAACCCAAAACCTTGGCTTTTATTTTTTTCCTACAACATTCTCCTTTTGAAAGGGTGCAGTGAACGCAAGCCACATTCTTTGCTGCTCAAAGGAGTCTGTAATTGGTTCCAGATTCATGGGGATCAGTTGTGAAAAAAAGTGTCACATTTTTATCAGGAATTGGCCTTACAAAATATTTAAGATGTCTTTCTCAGAGAAGCTGTCAAAGATTCTTCTCTCCTCTTCCAAAACCAATAACCCTGCATTCGATGCACAGTTATCATACATGTACAGAACATGTAACAGCTGCTTTTAACCAACAAAAAAACTTTCTCTTTTTATTTTCTGAGGGGAAATTTTAATACTTTATTTATCCTGGATGACCCATGAGCACTGAGCAGCAGCTGACAGGCACCAAGGGAGCAGTTAGGGGTTCAGTGTTTGACAGGCAAGGAGGAGCTTGGGAATTGAACCAGGATATTTCAAAATTGTACCACCTGAGCCACACTGCCCTTTTATGTAAATTCTATGATTGATATTCTTATAATTCTACAATTATCTTATCTTATCTTATCTTATCTTATCTTATCTTATCTTATCTTATCTTATTCTACACTCTCCACCAACAATTTGCAATTGCTTTGTGACAGCTTATGCTGGGATATGCTGGTGTCAGTATGGAATTTAAGTGAGTTCCATGTGTGTTTATTTGAAGCAAGTTTCTGCAGACACTTTGAAATGATTAAAAATGAAGTTGGCCTCGGCAATGGTAAGACTAGCACAGCATTGAAATCCCACTCAAATGAAAAGATCAGAAATTGATATCAATAATAATACACTAATGAAGATGCTTTATATAATTAGAACTTGTACCTTTGATTCTTGAAATATGTTTTGCTAAAACTACTTATTTCCTCAACACCCTCAATTTATTCCCTTTTTTTTCTCTCCAAATTGTCTGCACTGGCTCCAGGAATCTATTAGATTTACTCCATGACAACAAACTACAAGGACATTTTTGGAGCAACAATATTTATCTGACACAAATTCAGAGAGGAGAATTGCAAATCAATGATAACTGTATATTTTGTTCGACGCATAGCTGACACATGCAGGCATCCCATTTCCACCCACAGTTATGTACCCTGACAGGGAGACTGCATCGGCTTGCTTCCTGTCATAACAACTGGGGCCAGAGAAGTCACAGCTGCTGATGGAGCCGGATCTACCGACCCAATAGAGACGTTTGTTTTTAATTACAACAAAGATGGGGAAACAGATGTATGATTGGAAGAAGAGTACGGCTCAGTGGATAAAATGTAAAAGAGGTCAAATATAAATTACATTTGAATTGATATCTTCCTGTGTATTTGAAAATATAAATAAAACCAGAGTACCAGAGACACAAAGGGTTCATACACGAAAAGGACTCGAGGTTCTGTCCCTTATAGACCGAGTTTAGGATGCTGTTTCAGAGAAATAGCAGAACCAGATGCTGGAGAAAAACCAAAGGTAATTCACCAGAGTTCGCTATCCAAAGTTATTTGGCACAATTTTGCATTCTGTTCTGTCTTGGAACAACATTCCATTGCTCAGACCTAACCAAAAGAAAAGAGTGAGAAGGGAACACAGTCTCATTGAATTTTGTGCTGTATCTTGTGAAATTGAATTAAACCTCAGCTTTTTGCCACGCCGCAGTTTTATGTGCAGGTACGTTCAAATGTCAGCAGATGTTCCGCTAATTTGCACGCAAGACTGAACTTGTTTTTTAAGACAACGAACACAGCAAACTTTCTGATTTGACCTCTGAATAAGGATTCATCAGTTCCAGTGTCTCATGGAGAAAGTCCAGCAATTCTTGTGTTTATATATAGTTTGTTTACATGGCAGGAATTTGGTCCCATACATTAGCATTCACAGGATTTAAAAAGAAAGAAAACAAAAACTTTTGAATCTAATTTAAGTTTCTGCTGGAAGATTTATGCCTTCACAATCACTTCAACTATAGTTTCCACTTTGTCCTCCCTATGATCTGTTTCAGATGATTGCTTTGTCTGGTTTCTCCAAAAATATAGGACCTTGAACTTATACTTATTAGATGCCTTAACCCTGTGCCATTATTTTAGATGATTCTTTATCAGATCTTACCTGCTTCCCCATGGCTGTGGTGGTAAATGTCTCTCCCTGGTGAATTCTGGGTTAATACTGAATATAAATTGTGTTATTCAGCTAGTACTCTCCCTGAGGAGAAAAAAAGACAGAGGGTTGAAGGTGTTCTGTCTGCCTACACTCCATTTATCCGGGTGTGTGCACACACATACCTAACTGACTGACATGCACTGCCTGTCATCTGCTCTACAGGTTTACACAGGAGCCTGGAAAGCTCCTGAGAAAAGTGCTTAACCCTTTGGTGGGTTGGCATTCATCTAGAGAGAGACAATACCCACTCTTGCTACGAACATTTAAATCATCAAGAAATTGGATCTTGTTCTCAGTGCCAGAGTAAGTGGCACAGTCAATGATGCAATTACTGAGAGGGAAACCATGGTGGAATGATTGCTTCTCACTATCTCGAGCAGAGACATGCGTGAAAAAGGCAGAAACTGATAAAGATATATTGTAAGTTAGTATCAGATAATAGGAATGAAGGTCATTTTGCCACGGGGATAAGTTAGCAAGCAGACAAGAAAAAAAAACTCGATCTTAGGAATCCCACGCAGCCGACAAGCAGACAGCAACATAGAGAAGGTCCTGTTATTCAGAGAGAGAGAGAGAGAATGATTTTCCTCCTCCCAGATAAGAATTCATCCTGTGAGATAAATGAGTCAGTCTGAAAACAATTTTATACTCGCAATAATGAGATCACATTTGAGGAATTGGGTGTACATCCCTTAAGGGAGGAATAAAGTCATTTACCAAGAATTTCAGCCAGACCCAAAGTGACCTTGAATAATTACATGTCAAACACGGCACCTTTTAAAAGAGTAATTGTATCAGTGACACAACATATATGGCCACTGTTCAGCAATGTGCATTGTGCACCAAAAGCAAGGTAAAAATGATGATCATCTCGGGAGATTACGTTTTAGTGCATCATGCAAAAGCCTTCCAGGGAACTCCTCACAACCCTGTTTAACTTCGGACGCGTTACGAATGTAGGAAAACGGAAAAACACACTCCCTTGAACTGAATGAACTTCAGATACAGTACATATGCATGACTTTGTACTCATTAGAGTCCCCCATGTCCTTAATTGTGATGTCCCTGACCAACAACTCACCCATATTTGAATTTTCCTCCAATTATCTTATTACACTGCTGTCCTGCTGACCCTCCCCTAATCATGATCATGTTTGGTTGAGATGGAGGAACGTGAGGGCGGTCACACAAAGACAAACACTGCAGACGGTGAGTGAGGCCACACCCAAATTCTAAATATTGTTATTAAGCCAACAGGTTGGTAAAAAAAAAAAAAAAATTGGTATGAAAGGGAAAATTAAATCAGAAACGCAGCTTGACATCACAGTGATAAGCTCCAGTGCAAAGATTATTCTCGGATCTTCAATCATGAATGTGAGTTGGTCTTGCTTGAATTTCATCTCCCATCCACCGAAACAGTCTTTGAAGCACTGCAGATGACATCCAAAGTACCAAATTTATCAATAAGCCACAGGAGCAACCTCATTTTATTGCTGGATATAGCAGTCCCAATGTCATTTATAATGATATTTTAAAATATTGAAATTATTTCGTTATGTCATGCTTTTAATCCTATCTTATTGAACAACCTGGTTTTACACATTCTTTATTTGGAGTGTGTGAGAAAATCCAGAAAAGCAAAGCTGATTATTATAAAAATATAGACATTCTGAAATGACCCTGTTTTTACTCTAACTCATATTCTTATGATTCACCTTCAAGGACAATCCCATATTATCAGGGATAAAAATGATAGTATTTGCTCATTCTCAAATATATGCATTAATACAAAATGACGCAATTTATTCACATATACCCCCACAACAAAGAAGAAGCCTGTACCTCAGTATAGATTTTCACTCTGCAGTTATAAATTCTCACTTCCATTGCTCTTTTAAAGCTGGTGACCTCTGCGCCATTACAACTTAACTTGTTGATAGCAATGTCTAGGAAGGATTAGCCTCTAGCATATATAAGTATATGATGTTTGTATATAAAAGTCAGCTTTCATTTTCATGTCATGATCATTAGATCATTATTAAACTTTTTAAATAACCGCAGTCAAGGTGCCCCAAAAAGCTGCGTACTGCAGACATTAAGACAACAACCAAATCAAGTCTATCATGGTCCGATTATTCCTTTGATTTTGATTATTTGGTCAATATTAGGAAATAAAGTAACGTTGTTTGTGTCAAAGGCACTGCAGTTTCCTTGAATTCACTCAAGCAAGGAACATGAACACTATTATTGGTATAGAATACAATAGAATGAATAGAATACACTTGAAATCATACCACATTAGGGACATATATATATGTATATATATATATATATATATATATATATATACAAAAAATAAAAAGTCAAGTTTTCAAAGCAAGTGTTCAAACATGAGAACATTTTTGTTCCTATTTTAAAATTTAGAAGCTGGTTAGGGTGTCATTGAGCAACTCATTTGCACCATAAATTGAGCTCTAAATGCTCACATCAGTGCCCACCACTGCCCAGCCAATTGATTTGTTTTGACCCTGATTGTGCTAATAGTCTGCTAAATGACAGGGAACTTAGAATTTGATGTTATCAGGGTTTGTTTAGGATAGCTGTCACGTAAAACAACTCTGATAACAAGGAGCTGCTGTAATTTCTGACGCTTCACTGGCCTCGGCTACATAATTCTCTGCTGCAAACATTTGAAGGCTGAACAAAACTGACTGATGCAAATGGCCTTTGGTGGCTCTCCTGTAGTGTGCACAATTCAAAACAGAAAATCATTTACCACCCAGCCTGCCAAACAACTGACACATTGAAATTGACTGAGCTTGAACCCTTTCACCTCCCAAGACAAAGCCTTGCAACTTTTCTGTGGAGCTTTATCATTAAATGAACCTGAGAAAAGAAGGGGTCTGGGGGTTTCAGGTAGTGTTCGTCTCAAAAGCCATGTTGTATTTATGTCAAGACAACCACATGTGCCTCCTTTTTAAACTACAAATTCCTCTTCATGACTGTTTTTCTCAGTGCAATGTGGTCTGTGTGCCAAAAAAGAGACCAATATCAAAATAAATGCAGTTGAGGGTCAGATGAGGTGAATGCGACTGGATTTGTGTTTTGCTACCGCTCCACCATCGTACCTCTTAGTGGAAAAAAAGCCGAGGGAAGATAATGTTTCTCTGGTAATCTTAAATCAGATATAAGTAAATTGGTTTGGAGAGTGCTTAAAATGAAATTTAAGAAATCTCACTTTAAGGCAAACGCTTCAAGCAGAGAGTGTTCACAGTCTAAAATGAAACCTAATAATTCAGACTCTCCCTATCATTTGGGAGCTTATCTTAAATATGATTAAATGCGGCGCTGAATGCAATCGTTGCTAATCTTCTCTCAACCATCCAAAGTAAACAGAAACATTTTAATGACTTTATAAAATAAAAATGGATGAGACTGCCACTTTATATGCTCATTCTTGAAATTTGGGGTCATTATTGGTAGCCTTTCACTATTTGGCAGCTGGGGGCATTAAAATTTAAAAAAGGGGATCAGCTGTATAAACCTGAGTGATATTAGTACATTATAATGTTTTTTCTTCCTTCTGAGATGTTCCCAAGAGGGCAGGTTTTGCTTGTTTTTTTTTTCTATTTTTGTTTTTCAAGCACCCCTGTTGGGCATCATCATCTTTTTTTTATAGAAGTGGTCACACCCAAAAAAATCCCATTTAATAATTTATTTTAGTCTAGATATGACACAATTCACTCAATGCACCCCATTTCAAAAAGAGGTATGAAATGCATGTTCTCCCTTTGTCTGCATGAATTTCGTCCAGTTTCTCCTGTTTCCTCCCACAGTTCAAAAATATGCAATAGATTCATTGAAAACTCTAAATTGCCCAGGCGTGTGAATGAGACCGTGAATTGATGTATGTCTCAATACAAGGCACTGTGATTGACGGGCGACTTGTCTGCGGTGAAGCCCGCCTCTTTCCCAATGACATCTGCGATAAGCTCCAGCCACCACACCCCTATCCTAATAACCCTGACGTCAGGATAAGTATTATTGATGATGAATGAATTAATCGATGAATATCTATGTTACTTTTGGTTGGATAACCAACTGAAGGTCTGCAGCCACAGTCCGCAGCGATATTTTTTGTGCACACAACTAAACTTTCTTGCCTGTCCAGGAACAGTGGTAAAGGACTGGGTGTCTTTTCAGTTCAGCGCTGCACAGTCTTATCTTCATGATGAAAACAAACAAACTAGAGCCCTGAGATCCTTCACTATCACTGTTTTTTGCAAGTAGATAGTTATCCAGATATGAATACTAGTGGTGCAAAAAAGAAATGAGAAAAAAAGAGCAAGAGTTGGTCAAACTAGCAACTGGGATTACATTATTTACTTTATTCTTTTACAGTTCAAGGGGGTCAAAGACTGCAGTAAGAGTTTCCATAGTAACATGATGTGACAGAGCTCTACTGAAAATACAGGTTGAAAATAACCCAAATTGATCATAAAGTCCCCTTTCATTTGCTTTCTGGCCAGTAATCTACACCAGTCCTTGACGAAAGAATGCAATTGCATATTTTCTTGTGATTATTTATGTTTCACAACTTTGTGAAGCTGAATGTTTGTGATGGGACAACAACCCTGTCAATATTTTTCACAGGGAAGGATGATTTTGATGTATCTATGGGAATAATAATTCTAGTCTCTTGGAAGCTGTAGGATTTTGTAACTGTTGCATCCAGTTACAACAGCACAGAAGTATAATGCATTGAGTTTCTGCTAAACTGACGTCACAACAATTTTTTTTTCTTTTAATTATATTTATGCGTACACCTGATCTCTTCAAATACTGATAAAATCTAATCTGATTGTTATCATTATGATGTAATAAGTGGGGTTGGTGGTGTAATTATGTCCCCTATTACTTGGAGCTTCATTAAACTATACAGCATCCTACATAATAAAAAAAACAAAACAATCACTCTCATATAGTCTAGCTCTCTTGGTCCCCATCTCATATTTCTTTCTTTTTCCACTATCCTGACCTATAAAAGAAAGAAAATACCCAAACAACAGCACTCCCCATGTGTCAAGTATAGTTTCTGCCCTATAGTGCAAAATTGGTGAAACACATCTGAAGTTTTCATGGTTGACCTCGCTTGCAACAATGAGTAATGCATCTTGGGGGGCTGCTTGTGATAAGTGAGGACATTGCAGCAACATAACTTGTTGATGTAGAAAAAGTTGGCCACCCACCATTGGTTGCCACCAGTGGAGCTCTGCTCCTCTGCTCCTCTGCTCAGTGGAGTGTTTGCTGAGCCAGCTGGTTTGCAGTTTTTGTGATGCTTTTATGTCCCCACGTCTGTTACTGTAAACACAGACAAGCAGCAGTCTCTCGCTGTTCTCCGAGGCTCCTGGGGGATTGCGGTGGTCCATTTTGCTGATGAATGAGTAGACTTTAGTCAGCACAACAGATGCTTTCTGATGATTTATTTTTGGTTCAATTCATTTAGTGCCATATAATGAGAGGACTTATATCAGGGCATTTTTCATATGGAGCAAGTCTAAACTGTCCTGTGCAGGTTTGAGACACTAAGCCTGGAGTGAGGTGCTCCGTTAGTTTTATTGCTTTCTTTTGCAAATCACTGTGTGCCTACCGGATAACAATATCTCTGAGAGATAAACAGCAATCGATCCAAGGCATCTCAATATCTTTTTGTGTGTTTTGTTAGACGGTGGAAATATGATGCAAACTAAAGAGCGCCATTAAAAATGCATGAGAACAAGAACTCTGCTACGTGTCCAGTCGAACTTGGTCTCTGCATTTAACCTGTTCCCAAGGAGCAATTGTTATTTATTATGTACTGCTCTTTGACCCGTTCTAGTTTCATGTCTGTGCCAGCCACTTGAATATATTACCGTGTTTGATAGAAATCTAACTTAAAGGGTGGTGGGTGCCTGAGCCCACCAGCCAAAATTTACTGCCTCAGGCAATATTTTGCTAGATCTGATTTACAGTGATGTCCCGTTCAACAGACAATCAAAGCAAGGAAATTGGCAGCCAGAGCTGAAGCTGGGTTGGATGAGCCCCATCTCTTACATATCTTTAGTGAAATAACGATCGTATTTGTAATTATTAGTGAATGCTCTAACCATTAAAAAGACAATTTGTCCTAGTTTCTAAGGATTGAATGATGATGAGATGGAACAAGTATAAAGAATAAAAAAATTGCAAAATGAGTACTTTGGAATGTTTATATTCAACACATGGAGGTAATAAAGATACTTGTATGAGTTATGAACAGATGTTTATCTGAATAAATGAACACACCCAGATTTGATACTTTTTCCTTTGGGGTATGCTGTAACAAAATTGTGAAACACGTTTGGACTTACTTTAGAAAAAGTAGCAAATACTTGAGAAGCCGTCTGCAGCCTGCAGCATTTTAAGCTGTCTTGACTCAAAAAAGCCAAAATGGACTGTGCGGCGTAGCATGTGATTTGAAAATGCCACTTACAAAACCGATACCTTAATTAGCTCCGCTGAGCTCTAGTTTAGCTCTGCGAAGATTTGCATATCAATCTCAACCTTGAAACACCATGGTGGGGAAGATGCTTTTGTTACAAGACACTCAGCCTCTGTTTAGGCTGTGACCTTCCCCTATCCTCCCTGCAGCGGATCCTGATGCCAGTGAGCAGATTCAGACAGGATGGACCGCCTGCTGGGACTAGTTGCAACTCTCTGCCAGAGGATCAACTTACATCAATCAATGCTGCAAAGAGAAGATGTGAAATTGAATATTTAATCTTGGTCCTTTCCTTCAAAGATGCAGGTCACAAAAGGAGAATACACTGCCTTTCAGAACACTGAAAGAAGGCAGACTGTTCCATTTTGTTGAGCATTTTGCAGTTACAAAGTAAAGGTCTCTGTAAAACACACCCCGTCATACTCAGTTAGTTGTGAGGCCGCTCACATCGAGTTGTCAGATATTGACTTTAACATGAACTGCACTTTTGGCAGTGTTGAGGTAAAGGCCTGCTTTTGCTTAACTGTTCCCATCTCCAGAGAGATTGTGATGTAAACGTTTAATCAGATTATAATGGGAAAATTAAATCAAAACTAATAAATTAATAACGAATTATTTATGCAGCTGCAATTATTTGAATCACTTCCACAACTTTGACAACAAATCAAACTGATATTTATAATCGCTCTGTAATCTCTAACCCATTTCAGATGCAGCCATTTTTCTGAATTGTTGCATGTTTATATCATGTTCCTCCATTACTTCAGTTCATACTGTGTGGTAATTGTATAGATTTCATTTTACATTAAGGAAGACAAGTATTAATAGACAAGAAATTATTTTTAAGGAGACCAGCCCTAGGCAGACTACGAAATAGAGCTTTAAAATTTGAAGTACAACCACTGTGAAAAATGTTAATAGGACTTTACAGGCAGCTATTCAATGGGTGATGAATAGTTTAAATGTCTATAATGAATGGGTACCATTTGAGACAGCGATAGCATTATGAAACATTTCCTTATGTTATGCTTCCCTCATGTGGCAAATGGAGGTAACAGTTCCTGACAAGAGATGAGAAATTAATGTGAGACCCTGCACTGCACAGTTAAGTAACCATTTGATTTTAACATCATTAGGGTTCATGAATAAAATTCCTAAAGGAGATGTCCCATTGTCGTTTTGCGCTTGAGAATATGACTACTCAACATGCAGCTACGGGCTTTTCCTTTCATTTTCTACGTAGCTGGTACTTTGATTCAAATTCTTAAGCTTTGGTCATTTAAAAAAGGGCTTGGGATAAAAAAAAAACATCGCCCTGTGCTGAGCAAGATGTCAAGTTGTAACATTAGTCCTGATGCATTTCAAGTCTTTTCTGCAAGGACCTCCTGACAGACCCTGACTAACAATGGACTCCACAGGGTGCCCCGGCTGAATTTTACATGAAAGAAGTGACATTTTCTGACACTAGTTTAAATGTTCATGCATCAATGACTTCTGAATCTGACCCAGCATGATTCCATCCCTAAATATATTTCTTATTTAAGAAAAAGTTTCATGTTTTCATGTTTTGCCAATTTTGTGGGATTTTTCTGAGATTTCATTTGATGTCTTAATCTTTTTAATCTTTTTTATTATATCTCGTTAGAAACGCTGATTCATTTTGTACAATTTAGGTGATTTCCACCAGGTAAAACCAACCAACAAACAACAATAATAATCTAAAATAAAATGAACATTTCCCTGGCACAATCAAAACCAAAATGTACCACTTTGTCTGGCTGAGTCATTCATGGTTGATGTGATAGGAGTCTGACAGGACAGCTGAATGATTATAAATTCAACATCACTTAATTGCCATTGTAATTGAGATTGAAATTTTATTCAGCACAAAAGCATCCTTTGTTTTGTTGCATGAAGATTCTATTATCATCGTAAATTCATTTTGGGTTTTTTCCGCAATCAACGACTGCCCAGCACAAAAACTGAAAACTAGACCCAACATCTAATTTCTCTGTCTAAAACAGTGTATAGTAGTGTAATAATTTATTAGAAAAACACACACCTGTTTTTAACTGAAAAAATGTATAAAAATAGTAAGTGACAAAGACAAACTGTAGCATTTCCACAAGTACATAACAATAATAATGATTCTATAGAAAAATAAAACATTAAAGTGACAAGTATACAAATTGGTGTACAAAAAAATACTTAAACAGGATTTTTCACTTTCCAATAAAGAAAAAACCTTGATGGTTACAATAAAGCATTAACAATGTTTCTTAAAAAATGTCACTGCATGAGATTGTCGACTTGAAATTAAATACAAAAACACATCAAAAGTGACATGAAGGGAAGCATTAGTTAGAAAGATAACCACTACAATGTATACATCCATAAAAGCATCTTTTCTGTGTTTTTTAAAATATCAGTGTGAAGACATCTATAGAAACGTGATATAAATTTCCTTCAGGAGAACAGTCTGTCACTGGGAATCCATTCTTGGCTTCTTCAATCCTCAGAGTGACAGTTGTGTCACACCAGGGTCTCTGGCAGGGCATCTGCATTTTCCTTTGATAGAATCTGCCATATGTGCCATCTCTCCACTGGGATGTCGGGCTTTTCAGAGGCCTGGTCTTGTCCAAAGACATGTGCAGTGTCTACAGTTTGGGTGGAGATGCTCTGCTGGGGTTGCTGAAGAGGTCGGGTATCAGGCTGATATGTGCAGATGGAGGGAGTAGAATGATATATGTGGGTCTCCCTGAGAGGTCGATAGTAGTGAAGAAGGGACAGACTGTCTCTCCTGACCTTAAAGAATGGACTAACAGGGTGTTCTGTCCTTTCCAACAAGTTGTCAGAGCTGATGGCTCCTGATTGGCCGCTCAGTCCCTGATGTAATGATTCTGTTTGCCTCTGTCGTCTGTGGTCATGAGGGCCGCTGCTGCTGCGAGTCACTGGAAGGTGTGGTCTGTATTCTAAGGAGGCCAATGGGGTTTGTGCTGGTCTGACAGGCAGTTTATTGTTACCTTGGTGACTGCTCAGCCCTTCTGATGATCCGCACGACTCACATTCTGACATGTCTCCAAGGGAGCCTGCGCCAAAAAAAAACCCAAAAAAAACAAATCACTGTATCTATGGATAATTGTATCACCTTCGATGCAACAGATTTCATGTGTAAAACATTAGGTGACTTCAAATCTGACCAAAAATTAGCTGAATTCTACCATAGTTTTTTTTTCCAGTCAGCAGTACCTTTTCAGCTTTTATTTTTTTATTTACAAGAGAAATGTTTTGAAATATCAATAGCTTTAAGCATAGTCAGAAATTAAAACTCTTGACACCATTGTATTAAGCATTTTTACAAATTCCACTGCAAAAAAATGGCATCAATCTTCATTCACCCTCTCATGAACATTCACAGCAATACTTTGAGAAATTCTCATTACCAGTGGCGTAACGGTTGGACAACTCCTTGCTAAAAAGTTCATGCCAGGTATCCCAGAAATGATCAGTAGAGGCCTCTAATATGATCAGAAAAATGAAAAAAAAAAAAGTTTAGTTTGACTGATCTAAAAAATACACATATAAGCTCCACTCACCTATTGTATGTGACATTACATAGTCATGTAAGGCAGAAAAATATCTGGACAGACAATTTTCAATTCTTCCAATCAGCTTGAACTAGAACTCAAACTAGAATTCAATGCCCTTATACCAGCACAAAGGGAAAGCATCTGGGAGAGCTACATTCATAAGTTCACTGGATCATTAGTTACATTTTCTAATAACAATATCTTAATCCAAATATATCGTTTGTGTAAAAAAACAAAGAAAAGTGATGCTCCTTATTTTTTCATTTTCTGAAGCCATTAAAAACATGAGCCCTAATTTACTGTAAACCATTTTTTGGTTTATTTACATCACCTGGAGAAAATGTGGGGGAGGTGTTTCCAGATCCTTCTTTGGATTCACCACTGGGTTTGTAAGCGTATGCAGACTTCCTGTCAAAGAGTGGGTTCCTTTCTTCAGTGTATTTATCCAGCAGGCCATCTGACTGAACAGGAGAATTGTTGTCATACGGAGACATCTCCCCACTAGATGCTTTGATAGAGTCATTGGATGAATATTTGTTCATCAGACAGGAATTTTCTAATCCATGATGGCTTGAGTCACTGCAGATATAAAAAAAAAAAAAAAAAAAAGTTTATTGTTTGCTCTTTGTATTGTTTTCGCAGCTCTTTTCATACCGCTCAAAGGAATACAATGAAATAGGTATGTAATGCTTGTTTCAATGATTTTATCATATTTCATCATTATCAATACAATCAATATTGTGTTAGAATTACAACTTTGACATCGTGCAATTCCAACTACAAGCCTAATCTGATTTGCTTTGTTTGAGGCCATTATCACTGATATCTGATATTTAGTATATTGTTGCTTATTAGTTCAAGATAGAAATATTTAACCGCTATATCAACCCGATCATAACAGCATGAATAGTAGAGAAGTACAAAATCGTCTTGTGTTTTTTGTGGATATATTTAATTTGCTTGGACATTTGAAAAGACAAATGACACAGACAGGCAGTGGGAGACACTCACGAGTATTGAGAATCCTTCCTCCGCAGTAAATAATCCACAACATCCGGATCAGTTTCTAATAAACTCATCAGCACCTCATTTTGCAAGTCAGGTGGAACCTGACAGAGAAAGAACTCCATTTCAATGAGGCTAATTACAAAAATTGGGAATGTAATATTGCATTTGAAAAAAAAATGACATTACTACACCTTAGCCATGTATCATACTCACTGAACAACCAGACAAGAAAATACAGTAAACAGTTGTTAATTGCTGTGTTTTGACTGCAAACAAATCATGCAAATGAAGTTTGCACCATGAACCAAATAACTCATTAACACAAACAATTTGCAGGTTTCCAGCCACTACGTGATAGCAATGATGATACATGCTGCTGAGAAAGCACATTCTCTGCTGAGTTGCAAAATGAAATCAACACTTCGGCAGAGGTGTAAGGCAGATGAGAATAGCAGTTTCGCTTTAGGGCTTTCAAATACAGGTACTTATCACATATTCTTGATCAGTACATACGATTTAGTTTCAATAAAGGGCAGAAACAATTAAATGAATATTGATTCTCTTAACCAGTGTCTATAAACAAGGCCTGGAATGACATTTATATCCTTTTATGTGCTTAACGTTACAGCATAGTGTATAGATATCGGAGTTAACATGCTGTATAACTATTAAAGTTTTTTTTTTAAACCTACAAAGTTAACATTTATATTCAATTAGGTGGGTCTACTTTATTAACTTAAAAGATTTTCACATAAACACTTGACAAAGAGCAGGTGATCGCTTGCACGAAGCCAGGGCTGTCTCTTGTTTAAATGCCTTTCTGTTTGCAATACTGATTGCTTACCAGAAACAGTGAGTCGTATGTATTGATCATCTTTTGGACCACGCTGATGATGGCAGTACTTTCCTCGGCACGGGCTAAACTCTGGACCGCAAATTCTTTGTCAGAGTTTTTTCGCTTGTGTAAAAGGTTGGGACCAAAAATGGTAGCCAAATTCAATGAAGTCATCTTGTTCCCAGTCATCTAAACAAAAGAAATGACAGATGTGAAATTTGTCTCAGCAAAATACATTCTCTTGATGTTTGAGTTTATCGATTACAACAATGCAAAGTTTAAAAAAAACTTTGCTTTGTAAAAAAAAACAACACACTGACAAAATAAAAAGTAAGTAAAAAAATCCTTTCGAGCGGCTTTGTAAATAAATATCTTAGATCACAGACCAATGATTATTTTTATTACCCAGGTCAAAAACTGGTAAATGCAGGAAAAATGGGAATGAACTCCTTTGAATGAATTTACCTATATGCTTCTTTCCACACAGCTGTGGGAATTATTTTAAGGTGGTAATTACGGAACATTTTGATGAGAATGTACACCTCCCTGTCATCATTAAAAAGGCTCAACATGCCTTTTTATGTCAAAAGAGCCCCAGTGGTCTTCTTGTTCCCCATTAGTATATACTGTAAACTCTATTGCTTAGGGCGAGAATAAACTAATTTTACATCCCTGGGAAACCATTTAAGTCCATTAAGATGATAAGAAGCAAAAAAGATTACATATTATCATTACAACGCACAGGGCCTGTGTTCAAAAGCAGAATGCTAATGGTAAGAGTAAAGCGTCGGGCCATTTGCACAATGACGATTACACATTCCAGGCAGAGGCGGTCAGATGACTGATAGTAACCTTGTCAACTCCAGAAATTCTTGCATATTTTAACAGATGTTTTTAAATCTTCATTCAGTAACAATCCTGCAAAAACATAACACAACACGGAAGATGGGCTTCATGGGAAATGTGCTAGAATTTCTGACGATACTGACCATCGGATAGTGCCTTGAAATAGGGTCAAAGCTATAGAGTCTGAGTGACTTTTGCTATATAAAGCAGTGATTCTATGATGTTCTATTTTCAGGTTCCAAGTCAGTAGCATTTACTTACAGGTTGACCCTTGGTTTTGTCAAAACCTGCAAAGGAACAACTATGAGAAACGAGACTGGGGTCTTTATTAGTCTTTTACCTCGTGCCCGTCCTTGTCCAAGAAGTCTCCAGCATGTGCAGCAACAGATGACAACAAGCAAAGAAGGCGCTGAAGCGTGTCACTATTACAGGGCGGAAGCAGAAACATCAGGAGCTGGATGGCTCTCTCCTGGTCTGAATAATCCAGCACTGAAGAAAAAGTCCAGCAATTGACAAAACAACTCCAACACCAAAAAAATGCAGTTTGTTTATTTTTAATATCTGTTGGTGTGTGAACTCCTCACATAATGTATTGATGAAAGCTGTGTAGAGCTCTCTTGTCAGCAGTGGGTCAGGCATGTCTCGGAGAAATTCTTTCAGTAAAGCAGCTACATCATGGACACTGTGCTGTTCATCCAAATGTACCTCCCATCCCTGATCAAATTCTTTGCGGAGCTAAATGAAATACAAAATGATCCATACAGCAAATGCTTCACATAATTTTACAATAAAGGTCAAAGAAAATCTAATGTGCTGAAATCTCACCTGACGCACTCTTTTCTTGGAACTGCCAACACGGAAAATTCCAACAGTCTGCAGACCTGCACCAAGATATATTTTCTTAGCACTAGCACAGCAGTGAATAATAATCAGACTCAAAGTTTGCAATTCACATATGTATTCACAAACTTCTAGACTCTAGAGTAGAGTAACTTCTGAACTTTGATATTGTATACCATATTTCTCCAGGTGCTGGCAGCAGAAATCAACGACCCTGGGCACCTGTCTGAAAATGGGATTGAGACTCAGCTTTTTGTCACGGCACTTCTTCCTGCTGCCAGCTGCTTCTACTGGCAGAGATAGCTGGAGGGCCTCCAAGAGCTGAGACTGGTTTTCATGAAGGTCGGTGATGCAATCCACAGACACACCGCCCTTTAAAGCACAGCGGTGACAACCATCATGACCAGGGCATGGTTTGATTAAAAGTGCTGCAGCATTTTAATGACTGCATCGCTCACCTACTGTATGAATATCTGAAAAGGTCACACTCATCAGTTTGCCAGCTTTAATGACAAAAAAACCTACCCTCCTCTGTGTCCGTGGGGCTGCGTCTGGTGTGTTGGGCAGAGGCGACTCATTAGGGTTCTCAGAAGTTGAACTAAGGGACGAGTTGCTGCTGGAGACCTCTTTGTTGCTCCTTTTGAAGTTAGACGTGACGTGGAGGAAGGATAGCATAAATTCAGTGGGGTCACTGAGCCCCTCCTGCGAAAGATCGTGCCGCTGCTTGAGTGTGAGGTCGTTGGATATGACCTGCGGCAACGGTATGCTAAATGCCTTGGGCACTGTCTCTGTGAGACGGAGGTCAAGACACAAGAGAGCCATCATACATCATGGGTATCATGTCAAATTCATATTTTTGATTTATTCTCTAGAGGAGTAAAAATATTACATATTCTCACCCAAATCAATATTTTGCCCAATACATGTGTTCATTCACCCTTAAGATTCAAACGTTGAACTCAATGCTCAGAATATATATTTCAAGATATACTTGAGAGAAGTTGTGCAGCACACATTCAATATTCTATGTTGGAGAGCACATACTGATGTGTTTTTCCAAACAAAAGGGGAAAAGAGGAAAGAGTGGGCTGGCTATGCCGGAGGATACTCTGTAATGAATGACCCACTATTTAAGATTGTTTTTGTTATTTCCTTTGACTACCCAGAACATCACTTTCCTGTCAGACTATTGCAGTGACTGCAGTGTTTGGCTTCCTCTGAGACTTCTTTACAACACTAGGATCTCTCTGAGAAAGTCTGCTTCAGTTCATCTATGGAGCTAATCCTAAAGCATCACAGAATATCTTTCAAGTGTCAGAGGCTGGCTAAACTGTAAACTGGATAGGGATAAAAGTCTGACAGGACCCTGGGGGCCACCACAAACCTTAAAAGAACTATGCTTATCTCCACTGGATTGAAAAGACTAACAATAATATCACCACTGAAAATGTGTTAGCGCCTCTTATCGCAACAATTTTTCACTCAAATTCCCACTAAATTGCAATACAATCATGTTTTAATAAACTAATAAACTTTTAATAAACTAACAAAGGAAAATTAGGGCAAAATTTGACTCATTAAGCTGTATCTATGGAAACAATTGAGACTCATTACCTTTGTCTTTACCCTTGTCTTTTGATAACGAATCCAGCTTTCGTCTTAGCGACTTCCTTTGCTTGTGGCCATCTGAAAAAAAAGCAGAGGCATAAATGATGGATTGAAAAAAGTTGGAAATTGATGATGCAAGAGCTTGTTTTACTTCTTGAATTAGTATTTGTCTTGTGTTCCTAAACTGATGATCACTAGGATAACAACCACAGGTAAACTAATTAACATTTCCTTTCCAGATATAACATAAGGGTCCATCTTGAGGGTGAGGTGTCGCATAGTCGTAATCAACACAATGTAGAAGAAGTATCAATTTGACAAAATGACAGTCGGAGTTCAGATGTAAATCCAGTTTGTGGCAGTAGATGAACAATGAATGTTTTTCATCTCTGATGGTTTGAACCACAAACAGCCTCTCAGGGTGAACTGAGCGATCACATATTTCTTACTACTGCATTCAAAAAGTGTAAAAAAGTATTCCAAAATTACAAAATAACACAGGAAAAGAAAATAGAATTGTGTATATTGGTTTAAACAAACAGTTCTTACAATATTGTTGTCATAGAAACATGACACCCATCAGGAATGGTCATTGACAACATGTAGATTTGTTTTTGATTTTCACTGAAAAAAGAAATCCAGTGACATTCCTCCCATGCATATCTGGTTATTGTTATTTTCAGATCAAAAGAAAATGGCATGCATTAAATGGCAAAAATAAATGGAGTGTCTCAAAATGAGCACCTAAATGTCTAACACAGTGAGAAACAAACTAGAATTCGCATTATTCAGTAGTACATAACTAGCAAAGTATCAGTAACAACTAGCAAGAACATGACCAGGAAATGCTCAGACAATGATGTTTTTTTTTTCTGATGACACATTCCTAAAAGTCAGCATAATTGAATTATCATTAGTTATGAATGCCACGCTCTGTTGTTTAGTTTTGTGTTGTATTGTCACAATTTCTCTTCCAAGACAGATAACATGATATGAGACAATAAAAACTACCGGTACTGGCCTCAACGACAGCTTTATCGTTTTTTCAAGGTCTTGTGTGTGTGTGTGTGTGTGTGTGTGTGTGTGTGTGTGTGTGTGTGTGTGTGTGTGTGTGTGTGTGTGTGTGTGTGTGTGTGTGTGTGTGTGTTTAAGTACATTTAGGGATGGTGATGTGGCAGCCCAAATCACGGTCCCGGAGAAGCCGTCTGAAGGCCACATCCTGGAGTCGTACTCTCTCTAACTCAGAAAGGCTTTGCAGGGGGACGGGCTTCAGGCCTATGGTGCGTCCTGACATGCTGCTCCAGGTGAAGCCCCCCTAAGGTTCATACATGCACAGGTATAAACAAACACACACAAGCATGCACGTGAATACACACGCGCACACACACACACACACACACACACACACACACACACACACACACACACACACACACACACACACACACACACACACACACACACACACATCTATCATGGCTGTCACTTTCAAGGTTCATGAACTTTGAAAACCTTTTAAGATTCTTTAAACACATGAACTGACAGATGCCTTTACTTGCATTTTTTACTTGATAATAGCATTAATCATTTGCCATTACCACATCAAAAACAGACAGGTTGTACTATAAAAGCATTTTGTAATTTTGGTATGTTACAAAAGAATCAATCTAGATGTAGTCACTTCTTGATGTTCGTAGGAATTGGCTATTTATGTCTCTGACGCAGTCAATGAATATGACTTAAAATGTCAGACAGCATGAAAACAAAGGTATTTACCTTCTGTAAATATGTCAATAGTGAAACAACACATGAACTGTTGTTGCAGCAAAACAAATGATAAATCATAAAAATAAATATTGGATAACAAAATTCTTTGTCCTGATGCAATCCACGGTCTACTCAGTGAACTGTATGCTGAATATAATACAATCTCACCAAAATTGTGCAAAAAAACATTTTGTGAGTCAATTTGTACATTCAGAAAAATCTGGTGGTTCACTCTTATGATGGGCCAAGTAATCTGATCTGAAGCCTCAACCTTTTGAGCAGCTCCATGTTAGAGATTACCGAGCCTTGATCCAGTGCAGTCAAGATAATCATATGAGCCACGTTCCAAAGAGGCTTAGTAACTCATTATCAGGATAAGACTTACACTAAAGTGGTTTGCTCTCATTAAATGAGAATTAGCCCGATGCTACAGTAGCATACGTTACTTTACTTTGTCGTACTCTATGCCAACTACAAATCATGAGGTGACATTTGCTGCAATTTATATCTTTATAGATGATCATACCATACAGACTTAATCATGAAGCGATCTCACCATGGTTGGTGTATCCCAATAGTTGTTGCCTCTAAATTGTTTAATAACTCCTGTCTTGTATTATACCTTAATAATACAACTTCTTTTTTCCTTGTCCCCCACTGCCTTTGTTTTTTTTTTTTTTTTTTTTTTCTTTGAGATATTTTTTGTTTTAATTCATGTTAAGAGGGAGATGATGAAACTAACCAACACTGAAGATGGGCTATCAGGGTGAGCACAGAGTAAATTCCCTTTTAAATGTATTTTTTAATCTGGAAATATATTTTTTCCCTCGGACGCTTCTTTTCAGGGGTCAAACAGAGGACACATGCAGACACAGAAATAACTGTCAAAAACAGACATTTTGAATATCCTACACTGTAAAACATATAAAGGTCACAGTGGCTCCTTTTTTATCTAGCAAGCATGTGTCATTAGGTATTGCTAAATACATTGTTCAGTTGTCCATAACATTATATTTCATGATTCCAAGTCATGTTTCAATAAACTCTATTTGAATAAGAGGAATAATTAATCTTGTTTGCACACCTTTCAAATAAAGTTTGATTGATTTGTTTATTTAGAATGTTAATGCCATTAGGAACTATTACGGACACAAATTGTTGAGACATTTCTTGTCTATGACTACATAGGAGAGGATCATTTCTCTTTGTCTGATGTGAAGGGGTAATCAGTTCCCAGAATGACTTTATGTACTCTCTGATGTCTGTCTGTCATTGCAACAGTCTCGGCTACTACATAATAAAATTTCAAGTTCAGGCTTGACAACTGGGACAGCACCTTTTGTTGTCTCAACATCAGAGTTCGCTACTGCCAATAATAATATGTTAGGCTTAAGTCATAGATGTGAAACTTCACATAAATATTGTTATAATTTTATTTGAATAAATCAAATATTAGCATGTGCTATCTTATTGTGCGGAGCCATGGACAAAAGCACAAAAAAAGAATAAAATATATGCAAATGTTTACCTTATTTATACATTTGCCCATTTGTGTAAATTAGTTCAACAATTGTTGTCTTGAGTTTCTAACATGTTAACTGTACCCTTTGAAAACTTGATGCACAATCACACGCAAAAAATAATTTTGTGAATAATAATTCTTACAGCATTGCTTATTATTAATTGACAAGTCAAAAGATATCAAATCATTTAGTGAAGTGATAATTTTCTTTTTTTTTTAACGATTTCCGAAAACTTTTATAGTGCTTATCTCATTGTTGGCATAAAAGAAAAGTCAGAACCAACCTTATGTCCGCCAGGGGATCTAATAACTCCTGCACTCACTGACTTTTTTTTTTAAAGTACTCAGTGTTTTGTTTGTTTTTGTTAATTTTATGTAGTATTACAAAATGAACATTCCTTGTGTGCCTTATCTCATTTTGCTTTCCGTTTGATATTGTGTTCGGCTGTGCCAGTTAATTGCCCTGTCCCAAGATGTGGACACATCTAGGGCAGAAGTTTTTAAGGGAAGGAAGTACACATTTATTTTTTTTTCTGATCATATCTACCTCCACTCCATGCAACTTTACAGTTGGTCCAATATTCTCTAAACTTCAAATTACTCATGATTAAGTGACTCAAGGAACTTGTCAGTTGTTACGTTAAATAGGTAGTGTTGTACTTGGCTTGTGTCAACCTCTTTCAACCAACCAACCAACCTTTTTTTTTCTTCTCTATCATTTGGAATAACAAGCCAGTGAACAAAATCAAGTTCCAGAAAAAGCTATTGCCTTTTTCTCAGTCAATCCATGTGATATTGCCCACGAACTGTTATAGGTCAATGTACACATAATTAAACTAAACTAAACTAAAAAAAAGCTAACAATAGAAACTGGATCACGAATTGGGTCAGCTAATATTGACTATTACACTTCAATGGTGGTACTGTCCTTGAGTTGTGCATCAAACTCCAATTAAAAGCTGTGTTGACATATAGTGCTTTTGTCAGCGCTCCCTAGAATACAATGAGAGGAAACCTGCAAGGTAGTTCATACAATGTAGTGAGATTCGAGGCTTTGATTACACTTCATTCACACTTGAACTAGTTCCAATGAGTTGATGAATATCCTCCACTGGTCAGGGAACCATTCAGTGGAGTCTTATGAGAATACCTCACCAAAAAATGGTCTAAATGTTTAAACTCTACAGCCTTGATTACACATTCACTAGTTGGATTAAATTACATAAAGGTAAAAGTGCCCCCTCCCCCCCAACCCTAGACAAATATAAAGTTGATGGGCCCTTTCACTTGGAAATTCATTACTAAAACTGCAACCCATCAAGTGACTCACATCCTGGTATTCTTCAATGTAGTCTGCAGACTTGGGCAAGGGCAAACAGCTGCTCCTTCCTTTGCATTGTAATATAAAATAAATACAATACATCCAATTACATGCAAACGATAACCACGATTAGCAGATGAAGCCATAGTGATGGGGTGTGCGCTAAACAAAGGGGAACTTATACATGCATTTTAAATAAGCTGTCTTACTTACAGCGCATGTGATGCTCGTCTGCAGGAGCGCGTCCTCCATTACTGAGGCTGCTCGTCACCGTACTACCTGACGCCGCTCAAACTTGAAGACCCCCCCCCCTTCACTCCACCTCCGAGCCCCCTTATCATTTAAACAAAACGCTGAAAGAAAAGACAGTCCATCACATACTCGCAGTCGTACCCCGAGTGTGAAACTCAGTACGCCCTGGAACAGCGAAGTGAGTTCAGGAACTGCTTCTATATCAGGGAGAGACGTCATGGGAGCCTGTGCATAATGTGGCCGCTGATAAATGGATCCGGTGGGACGGAGGAGGGTGACGTCCACCATCGAACTAAATCAAGAGATTGCCATGGCGCTCATTCACTCCCAACTCGCAACTACTTACCTTTGAAAGTTTCACTCACACGTTAAAGTCGTCACATAAACCTACATATTTACGTATTTTCTCCTCTCTGAAGCTCTCATCGCTCAAACTCAATAACCCCCATAGTGGTCTCGGACGTTAGCAAGAGGCGCGGTCCGTTTGCTAATCAAACAATTAAGCTAATTTACGAGTTCATTTTGAACTCACTGAATTTGTTTCTAAATTTTAAAATAAATAAAAACTAAAAAATTAAATCATAAAGAAAGTTTGAACTATTTGCCAGGAAACGGAAGGTTTAACTTTGTGTGTCACAATTAGTAGTTTTTGTGATATCCTAATCTGATGAATCGAACTAAAGCTTCCAAAGGTTAGACCATATAAGCACGTAAATACACGATGAGCCAGTTTTACATGGAAAATTTTTTTCGTCTTGTTTCTCAAAGTCCAAGGGTACTGCGGGAAACCGATGAAAAGGAATGAATAAAAATAATGAAGATGTCGTGATGTCCTTATAGGGCAATAAAAGCAATACAAAAAACAACAAATTAATTTGACTTTTAATTCTAATCCCTCACCCCCCTCAAAAAATTCTCATCGCTAATACCGAGCACTGTAAATCACCCAGAGGTGAAGTGACTAATCAACTTGACTGAACATGCAAGCATGACAAGTATGTCTTGAAGCAGCCACTAACGTCATTTAAGCTACAACAATAACAGTAAGTGATTTAATTTTTATCAAAAGATCAAGTGATGAGGAAGAATCATATCAGATCACAAAAGTGCAAGGTCAATTTTGAATGGATACATTAGTTATAGGGCCCTGGAGACTCAAAATATTTTATTCATATTTGCCCTTTTTTGTCATAGTATAAAATGTGCTGGACAAATTCCAGTACTTCTCCAATGCTGTGTACGTAGGTATGTATTATGTGTCAAGATGCATTATAAGACACATATTTGTAGCTGGGGTGGTGATTAAATTGTGTTTTGGCTGCTGTCTGCACCGACTATGACAAACACTGATGTCACTGCTTGATACAAAAAATTATGAGCTGTAAAGAACAAGTTCCCCACAATAGTTTTTCACCCAAGCACTGAACATCATAAAGCATCATAAAGAAATTAATATTTTTCTGTTGTGGAGCAAAAAAGGGACTTGTTTTGCATACAAAAGTAAGATGAACATGGATATCTGTTAAGAGTAGTGATGAAAAAATCCTAAAGTAATGTGGTAGAGCCATTTTCATTCACAGCTATATTTTTGTAAGCATCTGGATTTTGGAGGTATCAGCCTAAGAGATGTCTACCTTTTTTAAACAATATGTGGCTCAATTTCTCCTGTAGAGCTAACAATATGAATTGACAATTGCATAAAAAATCATCACTTATCTGTTTCTTGAAAGCAGGCCCAGGTAACTCGATATAATCCACAAGCCACTTTCACATAGACAGTTTGAGATCTACTTCCTCATAAAACTGCTTACAGCTGCAACTCTGGTGGTGCCCTTTGACCTCGAGGTTAAGGGGGTAGTCAGCAATGTCAGTTTCAGAGAGAATCCCTTGGTCAGTAGACAGTGGTTTTTACATGTTTAAAATCTCTATGTTAACTTTCTCCAGACTCTATTGAGTGATCAGTTGGATAGATACTATGGTGATGGACAACCCTAAAAAGGCAATGACGAAAATACAAAGCATGTATGAAATATGAGGATTTGATAATCTGCAAATTCTGTTTTGTGGTACAAACCTCTCATTTATTGATTTGTTAATTGAAAATAAAATGAAAAAAAATCTATCAGCACTAGTATTAAGCAATTTTCTGTAAGAGATTAATGTGATTTTCCTCTTAATTGCTTTTCCCTCAGGCTGTCCCTTATTCATGAAGCCCAGAGGAATGTGAATGACATTCCTACACTGCTACCTAATAGCACACTACACTCAAAAGTTTGTTCCTCAATAAATCTAGCTTTTCACTCAGATTTTTCACACAAGTCAGTTTTTCATTGTGACTGAAGTCAAACTATTCAACCGAATTACTCTTACTTGTGCCTGGAAAATGAACGCAATTATGGTTGTATTTCGGTGGTAGGTAAATACAAAATAAAAAAACTGACAACATTAACCATCCCCAGTATGACATTACAAAATCATGAGAAAATGTAAATATAATTATTGCAACGTGTCCTAGCAAGAGCAAGAGTTTGTCTTGTCAAACAAGACAAACAAAACTTGTACAACAAACCATTAAAGTGATCTCCTTTATACCAGGAAAAAAACTTCCTTGCCTGTATGATTAACATAAACAGTGACATGAAAACTGTCTGGACGTAATGAATTTTCAAATCCAACTATCTGAATGATGATGATGAGTGAATGATGACAGTTTATTAGACATGCTTAAATGCTATAAGGTCATATTAAAAAGTGATTGCCTCCCTAAAGTCTAACACTAGATTTGATATCTTTATTTAAAAAACAGTGTGCATTTGTAGTCTGTTATAATGGTAACAGTCTCTCTCCTGTGCTGCATTTAGACTAGGTATATACATACTGACAAATTTGAATTGCATCACATGCAAATTCATGGTGGGCTTTGTGTCTACAGGTAATTTGATTTAATCAATGTGAAAAATATATAATATGTTTGATTTTCCCCCAGTCAAATAATACAAACAGTGCATGCAAATAAAGTCAAGATACTTTCTGGTTTGCAGCGAACACATTAAAAGGGTTTATTAAGGCCTACAAAATAACAATTTCTTTAACCCTTTCACAGCTTTTTGCATCTGAAGTAAGCTTTTGGGATTTATCCAGAGAGGCCATTTTATTACGAAGAGTGTCAAGCGTGAGAGTAGTTTTGGTAAATCTGACTCAAAATCAAAAAGTGGTTGAAAAAACTGTTTCAGAAAAGAGGACTATAACCTCGAGAATGTTGTGTTTTTGTGTGCCACACCGGGTCATTCTTGCTGTAGGGCATTTTCGGATGGAGTTCTGTTTGGAGTGACTTGGTTTTGATCCCATTATCTTAAGAAACAAACTACAAAACTACAGCAGTTTTGCCACTTTGGGGGCTTAAGTTTTCTGTCCCAGTTGTAACTGCACAGAATGAGACTAATTTCGTCCTCCATTGTTTTCCCTGTACATATTCAGTCTCTGCTACAGGGATTCCCCGAGTTTTCAATGGTAGGATTTCAGAAAGCAAGAGATAAAAGAGAAAGTGTGTCTCCAGTGGGTTTAGAATTCCCTTAAATATACAAGTTTCCTATATAAAACCTGATCTAATTAAGATATATTTCATACTCATATTTAGTTCCTCCCTTAGGAGTTAAAAATGACTGACTATGCCATAGTCAGTCATTTTTAACTCTGTAAAGGGTTGTGCTTTATCAAAGGCAGGTTGTGCTTTCAAATTCTCTGTCCTCCACATGATAGTCATGACAGTATAAAGTAGGCTGTACAATATAATAACTGTAAGATTATGCTTTGTTCTAGTCAAAGCATTCAGTATTATGCGGATCAGAAAAACAATCACCATAGTGGTTTTAAATCTCTTCCTTGCTCCTGGCAGTCATTCCTTCAGTCAGTGTATCCAGTTGTGTGCAAAACACTTCAGAATCAGTTCTGCCTAATCCTATAATACTTTGACTACTTCATTTTGGTCTCCCACAGAGTATCCATTACAGGGAAACCTGTCTCTCAGGGGAGTTCTGATCTAATATTGGACATAAGTTTTTCTTCTGGTTATCATACATCGGCAACTTGACAGATGCAGAAAGTGCTGAGGAATCCAAATAATGCATAAACTGCAAATACATAACCTCTGCTGTCAGTATAATGATGATATATCACAGACACTACATTTCCAAAGAGAGCTGTGACTGTCATTGAGCTATGCTGAAATGCAGTTAATCTGAGTTTAATTCTGGGTCCTTGTGTATCCTTGAAAATGCTAAAAAGTAATTTCATCAGTTGACTGAATTCAAGGTCATCAAAATAAATTATTGGTTGTTATTTAAAATCTTCCTTCATGAAATGCCTCTTTTTTTCTTGATTACTGGCTGAAAATGTAAGTTCAAAACGTAGTAAAGTAATAAAAGTCCGTAATAATATCTGCCTTAAAATATAGGCATATTGTAAAAAAACGTTTGTAAATAAATAAAAAAAAAACTTTTTTAAATGCTATTACAATACTTTTATACCCCCGTATTGCATTTTGACCACTGTGCATTTGTCCTTTTTCTCAGATACAAATTGCATGTTATAGTTGTGCCGCTGTGAGCCAGCAGGCTTAGTTCCATGCTATGCAAAAGGACAGTCTCCTGTGGGAAGAAATATGTGCCTGAGGGACTGTAGCCAAGGATCAAGTCATGCTGCTCTACTGTGAGAAAAAAAGAGTTGAGGATTTCTTTATGTAAACCAGATGCCTGTGCTTTCTATCTCAGGTCAGTCAGCTGAGACCCTGAGTAAGAACACCTTTATAAGGCACAGTGATATTCAACAAAGGCAAATCACACTTCTTCACAAATTGCAAAATGACAAAATTTCATGTTTTTTATGCTCGGACAGTGATTTCAAGAAGCATTCACTTGCTTATAATTTGAAACATGTCAATCACATGTTTTATATTATGTGATTATTTCTGTGCTATAGTAAACAATAGGACAGAAATAAAAATAGTTGAATAGAAATAGTAGGCTAGACACATCACTGTGGTAAATTTCCATTTATCAGAGACATGGTATAACTTGAAGTATTATAAAGCGCTGTTGCTACACCAGATTTTATTCTATAATTTTAACATTGTGCATTATGAGGCAGAAAAATGGATCAGACAGTAAACTCAATCAAATTGTGACCCTAGAATTCAATGAGCTGCAGTAGGTGCCTCTTCTACTTAAGTGACCTTAATTTTCACAGGTATGCCTTAAATGGGAAAAGTACCCAATATTATCTAGTTTTAGTTTTTGGTTAATTTATATATATATATATGTATATATATATGGAACCATATATGAGTATAAAATATATGTGAGGATGAACAAATTAAGATACAAATTGTTTCTTTTAATTTTTGGTAAATATTTCATGACAATATCAAATGACTGATGACTGATCGAAGAAACAGCTGTCTGCTCCTCTCCATTAAAATGACATCGGTTGGCTGGGAAGAGTGTCTTTTTATATCAAATGTCATCTGTGATATTCCGTGTGTTTTTTTGTTTGTTTTGCTTTGTTACCAACTGTAATAAATTATCTTTCTTACAAAACACAGACACAAACCAGCCAAATGACATGACTACTTTACATTGGCACTCACGTTTTAAAATCTGACTAAAACAACATCATAATTAAGAACTAACTTAAAGCTGAACAATGTGTTATCTAGTCTGTTATCTGAATAAAACAACTACATATTTAAGAAATAACTTAAAACTGAGCAATATGTTATTTAGTATTATTAAAACATCTTCTAAAAATCAGAACACAATCGCCTAAAAATTATTTATATATAAATATATAAACATTTATAAGTGGAAATGACTAATTCCACAATTCCACATTACAATAGCCATACCTAAGAGCTAATCTTGTAGATATCTTTATCAAAAATGATTTTTTGAACAATTCAATGAAGTGAATGATTGCGTTTTTAAATTTCTCCAAAGATACAACTTATCGTTAAAACAAAAGTCTTGGAAAGCCAGGGATGTTTTCTGTTTAACTGCAGGCATATTTTGTGTTAAAGGAGCAACCGTCTTACTCTGACTTCTTTCACAATGCTGGCTCTCCAAATAAACCTCTTTTAGAACATACAGATCCAGAATTCTTGTATTAAGGATTTTGGGTGGGGTTTGTGTACAGGGTGCATACTTACTGTCAATGTAAGTTGCCAGTGTGGTCTTCATAATCTCTTGAGAGGATCAGCTGATTGGGATCTCAAATGGTGTGTGCTCACACCAGAGTTTCTAAAATGAAATAATCTAGGACTTCTCCCAATTAGTGTTCCAAAAGTCAATTTTCTTTGTAGTGGGGACAATAATTATTATTTATTTTTTAGACGTTACATCTGTATAAAAACGTCTAACAAGAACTCCCAGTATTCATTAATGGCATTAAAAATATGCTCTGACTCCGTGTTGTCTTCATTACTTATCAAGTTCTTAAATACTTACTGTTATTGCATTTCAGAGGATATGAACTGCAGAATGGCAGGAATTTAGCTGATAATTATAAGAGATACCTGGTATCCATTACAATTTGACAATGTTGATGGATCTATGTTGCACTATACCATGTTGGGGTCAGGGGTCACCTGAGTTACCATGAGCGGCTTTAGCACAAAGTTCAAATGAACTGAAACCTTAGAAATGTGGGACGCAAACATTGAACAGCAACATCTCCAGCACGGATCTTGAAATGACATTTTCAGTTTTTTTTCTTTCCATTCTGACAATAAAAAAATACCAAACAGTTTGGCTCTCTTAGAAAGGTCAGCCATGCTTACATAAACCTGTGTGATAGGGTGATCAAATCCCTTGCACTGCTACTACTGCTCTTCACAGACATTTACATACCTACTTGACTTGCACCCTTTCTTTGAGGCCACAGATAATGAAGGAATCCATTCATTTATTGATTCCTACAATTAAAAATAAGGCTGACTGAAAAAAAGTTTCCACAGACATATAAAAAAAAAGAAGTTTGAGGAACCACTTAAAAGATTTGTAGTGTACTATAACTCACCCTTGTTCTCTACAAGTTAGATCTATAAATAGGTTAATGGATTGACTTATGTTTGTTTGTTTGTTGGCATGCACAGCACCAGCTCAAACAAAAGTGAGCATCCTGAGTGAAAAATTAAACAACATAAATGTATTTTCACTCTGATTTCAGAATTGAAAAATACGTTTAGGGAAATGTATCCCTCTTTAGTGACAGATCTAGTTGGACACATCCTCCCAAAGGAACTTTCAGCAACTTCCAAAATTTGGACAGTCAGTTAAATATAACTGCACCGGGTTTCACAGCATTTTAATGGTTATAGGTAGTATTGGAAGAAGACGAAGAAGAAGAAGGAAACCTGCAACTTAACAGGCTTATCAGGTTAGAACAGATCTGAAGCCTCTTGCAACCATCTCTATCATCATCCCATAAAAACGCAGAGCGTCAGAGTTATGAACGTGAAGCAATGGTTTATCATCAGCAAGGCCTGCTTTGCGCAAGAAAAAATGCGTCTTAAGTGTGAAGCCGTCAGGTGACTGACCTTAAACGACGTCTCCTCCGCTTCATAGTGGCGCATCAGCGCCGGGTCCAGACTCCGGGTCTGCCGCAGCCCACGCTTCGAGACAATCTTGGGACTCAGCGAACATGAGAACACGCTGCTTAGCAGGCCTTGGGCGGACATATCGACTTACACTGATCAGAGAGTGGATAAAGAAGTGAAAGGGGTGTTCATCTCTCAGCCATGAAGTCTAAACAGGAACGAAGAGGAGTCGATTCGCTGTGCGCGTCACGGTGATGAGACGCGCCCGCCTGCCGGGGCCCCTCCGCCTCCCCTGCTCTGACTCAGGACCAGAGGCGTTTCTTCCTCCAAAGATCTTGGGATAAACCGGGGACAGACGAACAGGTTTTCAAAGTGGGGGCGGACTTCAACAAAGGAGTCGCATAACAATTAGAGGGAAGAGTCAGTAAGTGGATGTAGACTTCTATTTCATTTCTTATTGCAGTCGTTATCAAAAAGACATCATCTATAATAACCCTTGTTTTTCATTTAATTAAAGATATGATCTTTGCGGAGGGGTTGCCATTCCACTGCAATGATTTCCACAGCAAATATTTGTGTGTGTTCGTGTGTGTGGGTGTGTGTGTGGGTGTGGGTGTGTGGTTTTTCAGTGTATGTGGTGGAATAAACATAAGACTAGCACTGTGAAGTGGGGATCACCAAAGAGAAAACAAAGAGACCACATTCATCCAGGAAAATCTGTCAAAATCATGCAGGTAAAATAAGGAGGTGTGAGAAAGACGCTTCCCTCCAAGATTCCTAGGTTCAGTTTTCATTGACATTGAAAACTGCCTGGTAAGGACATTATATTTCTTTTCCCCCAGAAATATATGCCACGGCAGTTTCAATAGGGTGCAGATGGGAAATGCCCAAGAGAAATGGAAGAAAATAACAGAGGAACTTGAACTTCCTTTAAATCAGTGTTTTTCACATTGCCTTTCCAAATTTTACCTAGATTTATCAAGTATTTTTAAGGCTGTTTGCCCCCCCCCTTTTTTTTTTTGGTTCTGAAAGCATTGCTTCAGTAGAGTTGCAATAGGTGAGGTATCTTTAGGGCAGGATAAAATCTATCTTATATAGCCTTCCTGCTGTTAAGTGATAAATATTGAATATGCAATCAGTTTTAGGAGTCACACAATCATTTATCATTAATCAGAAAAACATTTTGAAACTGGGTTTGTTTAGGGTAACAAGGACAGTGTTTATATAATTGTTTGGGCCAGTTTTGGAAGTACTGTCCAGTCCTTTTCTATCAGATGTGCTAGAGCACTTTCTGGGACCAGAATGTATTCTATTTTATAAATCATATCTCACTTGTGCTGAGTGTTGAACAAACTCCAAGAAACTCTTTACATTTCACTCCCGCCTTGACCGTGCTGTTTTTCCTTTGCCACAGGGTAGTTGAGATACATGGCATGCGGTGCCCTGGGAATAGAGTCTTCCTGTGGGAACTCTGGGGAAAGGACCTGTGTGATAACATGACATGTGAACCAGCACTGTATGGCCACGATAAGGTTTCATCAGATACCAGAGTCCACCAAACAGACAGGGGAAGTGGTGATAAGAAGTCGGCTTTGTATTTGATCCACTTCTTTTGAGGCGGCAAGGTTTTGGACTCACAGCAGATTCTCACTCCACTTCCCGTTATGTCATTCTTGGTAGGATGAGGGCACTCTTCTGTCCCCTGCCCTTGTAAAAGATGGCAGTCAATGTTAGATCACAAAGTCTCCAGCAGATGACCAACATCTAAAATATGTTATTTTTCTGACATTTAAAACATACTTCCAAGCACCAAGGAAAAACATTCTTGAATGACAAAATTGTTTTTCAATAGTCAGTTCACAGCCTTGAATTATGAAGTGAAAATATAATGGGCATGTGTTTAAGTTGCTGTTTCACTGGAACAACACAGTTCTCTAGAGACGTATATGTGAGGCACAGAATTCTGACAATATGCAAAATTTGCGGATTGGTCAGAATTGAAGTGAATAATCACCGAGTCTTGTGCATTGGTATGGTATTTACACGATTGCCCACTAGATGGTGCTAAAACACCAGGTTAGCAGCGACTTATTTCAGGTCAGGCGTGGGATCCTGTTAAAATCAGAGATTTCAAAATTTAAATCCTGCTTTTAAATTCAAAAAGAATCATCACAATATAAAAATGAAAAGAATATGCTGGCTTTGATCGTGGAGCCATGCCATAAAACCGTGGGGTGATCGTTCAAATTTTACGTAGTGAATTGATATGATTGATGACAAGTGTTACTGCATTTATAACTTAATGCTGTTTTTGGTTTCTCAATGCATCCGTGTGTTTATATTGTAAGTCATGCTCGCATTAAGAGTTCAAGTTTATAAAAGGGAATGAAAGGAGTGGGACTTTGTTGGGAATGGCAAGCTGTTGACATCAGAGCGCTGAATAATAACAACAATAATAATGATACAAAGAATAATACATTTTATTCAAGGAGTTGCATTTGACAATCAAGGACACCATAAAAACATGTTAATAAAATACACATTTAAAAGAAGCAATGAAAATAAATAAAAAAATGATAGTGATAAAGTGGTACAAAAAAGGATATCTACTCAGCTCGCTTCGCCGCAAGATATCACAAATAATATGATAACATGTACAAATGGTATTAATCAACTTTCTTAGTTTCTTACACATGCAGTTTTGTTTAATGATTGTGGGATCAAAATGATTCATAATATCCAGGAGGCTTTTGAATCAGAAAATATTCAGCAAAATCATCTTTGAATAAAAAATTCAAAGATTTGACCTAATTTGACCTCAACAAAGTCTGCTCTTTAGCCCAGCATTAGATATCATCCCAGTGATATATCTCACATCTGCCGTTTGTTAGAAGTGTAACCCGTCATCTGATCAAATGTAGTGCCTCCTTTTGCCACCTGTCTGTACTAAAGTGTAAATTCAGTCCACCAATTTAATATTTCTAGTAGCCGACGTTCTTAATAAAGAATGGCCAACAGGCGCCAAGATGAAGATGGATTGCCACCTTTTGGATTTGCTGATTTTAGCGTTTTTAGTTTCATAAATTATTTAATTGTAAATTCAGATTTTTTTTTAATATGGAAAAGCAAAATTAAGTTGGTTGACTAAGTGAGTCATCACTGGCAACAAACCATTGGCAGAAGGCTTTGCATTTTCAGATTTGAATGCGTGTCACTTAGCCGTTTACCTCCGAGTGTGGACGCCTGTGGTGCAGACGAAGTGAAACACAGTGCATCAAAACACAATTTTACACATCTTTTTATTGGTGTGCAGCTATATAACATGGGTAACTGTTATTATTGATTACATCATAATCACTTACATTTGATGGCATATCTTTGATGCAATGACGGGGAGTATATGAGTAATGGTGGAAGCATAAATGTAATCTATATTTCAGACAAACACTCGATTAACCAGTTACAGAAGCAGTATCTACGTCAGGGCAAAGCCATGCCATCTCACTTTTCCACTCAGCCCCAATCCTTCATACATTATTGGCCAGAAGATATTGATTTTTCATTTTACTCAATATTCTCTTGCTGTTAATAGAATTTACACCAGACTATCAATTTTCCAAGGAGGCCTGCCCTCCCTTTACACTCCCGCTGGAATCTTCTCATCCCCAAGAAGGGCATACTTGATGCCTATCGTCCATTAGCCCCAGTTGTGTTGATCTACCTGAGGGAGAAGTCATGGATGTTGATAATGCAGAAAAAAATGAGGAATGTGTTAGCTACAATTTGGAGAACAGCCTAGAAAGGCCATGGTGAGTCTTTTTTTAATTTCATTTTTAACCGTAACAACACACTTGTTAATTAGATTAAGACCTACTGAAGTCAAAGCTAAGTGTCACTGTCCGTCTATATCTAGCCGGTATTGATATTAGTGCTCCTTTGTAGAATGCAAGGGAGTCAGATCTGTATTTCAAGTCAAATTTTTTAAATATTTCATACTGCATCATGAAAAATAAAAACCCGTTTTGCAAGGAATCGTTTTGCTTTTTAATTCTCATAAATCAGCTGTAGTCATTCCTATACTGTGGAAGAAAATGTTTTGCTTGTTTAACAAAATGTAATGATTTCTGATGCTGCTGTGATGTCTAGTTTAAGACTAATAATCGCGTCCCGTAACCTGCGAATATGATTTATGCACGCAAATAAAAATTTGCTCAGAAAACAGAAATATGACAACTTATTGTAAAACAAAAAAAAAACATCTAAAATATTGTTTAATGAGATCTCATTGTTTTCATCACAGATGAAGCTAACTCTCACTTATACTGTCTGATAGGCATAGAGTCTAGCCTGAAGTAACGCACTGCGTCTAATTCAAGCTACAATGGTGGCCCAATGACCTTCACAACGTTCCATGGGCACATTGATTTTTCTCCCACATTACAGATAATGGCTGGGTGCTGTGAATCCTATCTTCCCTGGGTAGCAGGGAGGAGCTTCTGCAGTGTGTTGACATGAGAGGTTTGATTTGAGGAATGTGATATCCTGTGATCTCATCGACTGCAATTGACTTCTGTGTACTTCCTGTCTATGGTATCAGTACTTTTAACAGCTCTAGAGCATTGTTGTTATGCCCGTGGGGGGTTGGCAGTGTTATACTATAAATAATGCAGACGAAAAATTGATTGATAATTGTTTTGAAAGAGCAACTTCATCAGATGGTGAACTTTAAAGTTAACGCTTGATTCAAACCACTGGAAGACTTACATGAGTAGAACCCTTCGCCCCACTATTTTAATGGGTTTCCAAGTACTTTAATTTATTTTGATTAATGACCTACTTGGAATTCCTCTGTGATGGGGAAACCAACACTAAACAAATAGCAACAACAAAAAAAACAATTATCCCAATTTCCAGATTTGTAGCTAAATAGTTTAAATCTCATTATTAAAATAACTGGTTGACAGCTTTTACAAATACATCTGTAACCTTTAGCGAGAGCCAGGCTATAGTTCAAACTATATTAATAAGAGTTTATGTTCTGCATGGAGCGACTCTCATCATTTTATGCAAATGCATGCATCTGCATGCGTTTGTTGTACCATACAATAATGAAAAAGTAAATTTCCTCGTTTAAAAAAAACAAAAACAAAAACACATTTTTCTTTGCTAGACCCCAAATCACTGCGAATATATATATATATATATATATAATTTTTTTTTTTTTTTTTTCTAATTTTGCACACCTGGAAAAAAATGGTAATTTCTTTTGTTTGGTGTTTTAAGCTATAAATAGTGAGCACATATAGACTCGCTTGTTCATGTATTTATAGATGTAATCTACCAATCATAACCGTGTATTGTTTCCATGCAATCTGTCAGCAATGTGTATAAAGAAGCAGTAGAGTGTTTTAAAGAAAACAAACCATCCACACACGCACAGTAAACAACTCGTTAAATAAGATGAGTCTCAGATGACTATCTGACACTCATCATAATCTTCAATCATCACAGTTGTGACCCCAAAAGCAATACTCTGTCATGTACACTGTGCTGAGCTATTGCACGTTGCACATCCCCTCTCCATACTCCAAATGGTGTGGCCTGTGTGTCATGGAAAAACAGGCCACTGATGTGGTGCACTGTGGCCAAGGGGCAAGTGTTTGGCCCCATGATTGGATGGAGTCATATGCAGTGTTTTTTTTCTTTTTCTTTCCAACTGAAAGGTCTGCTTTTGTGCGTTTCGCCTCACATAGCACTCTGCTGCGGCCATATGGTCAACTGCTGCGGTTTTTATACAAAAATAGACGGTATGTGAGCTGTGCAAACTGCAGCATTATTTAAACACTTGCATCACACCCATTTTACATACCTATCTGGGAATAATTCATTACATTGGAGCTTTCTTGGTTATATAGGAAGCTGAACATTAAGAGCTCATCGACTGCTGTCTATACACAACATTGGATGTGTTATGCAAGCAGTACTATTTGCTTGCAGAGGCAGACACGTGCCTTAGTTCATAACTAATGGAAGAGTGTGCATGCCATGCCATTCATGCATGAGAGAATCTGCATGGCATAATCTAGTGTGACTCTTATTTATGTTAAAACTCTATGGAGTCACAAGAGCAATGTCTTGGAAATAATAACATGCCATCTGATATATTTTGGTTTGACATTATTTTTCAGTAGAAAAATCAATGAAATAACATGTGTAGGTTAATACACATATTTAGGTTAAGAACTAATTCCATGAATTATATACGATTTAGGTTTCACTCTATTAAGGGTGACAGTTGGCAGGCAGATAGCGATATAGTTTGGATTATGGTTCAAGCTCAATTTTTAAGCTTTAATGGATGATAAAACACATGCCTTTTCTAAAAGCCCCTCGCAAAGGGATCAGATTAATATTTCAGTTACCACAATTTGCTGTATAGAATGTAAAAAAAAAACCACTTAAAAAATGTATATTATCTAGAAGCACTACACCTATCATTAATCTCCTAATGTGACCAGCAAAGAAGGCTGAAATCTAAACACACCTGCTGAGAATTTGAGCCAAAACAAACATATTTTCCTCAGAGCCTCTCTCATTGAGGCAGCTCTAACCAGCACAACAACCCATTGGAGTCCAGCTGTTCGGCATTGATCCCTCTGTGTTTTCTGATGCACTGGCCTGGAATGTAATGTTATTTCATTACTGAGGCAGAAGCGACAAGTTCGGTCTCCTCCCCTAGGGCACTGGCCAGTCACTTGGACAGGGCCGCTGTATGTAATCATAACTGAATGGCTTAGTCAGACAAGCTAAGCTGTCTATGGAAAGTCCAAATCAAGCAGGGAAAACTTTGGAGCCAGGAAGGACCCTGCACATTAGTGAAAAAGGCTTTAAATGCCTGGACAGAAAGAATTGAAAAAAAGTACTGCTTTAAAGACTTGTTATCAACAATGGATCCAGATGACAATGAAGTTGGTGTCTTGACTGTCATTCAGTGAGTAATATTCTGTTTCATTGTTGATTTGATAAATCACAACAGTCACAAATTTGAATATGAGAGCACTGATGGCTGTTATGCTATAACTTTAATTTTTAGACCAAGATATGTTACAATAGATAGTTACAAATAATTCCAGTTTGCCATTTGGGTGAGAGAACTCTGGCTTTTTGCTTTGCTCTCACAGTGCCTGTACCACCACAATACCACCAGAAATTAATCTACTGGGCTGAAATTTTGTGTCCATGATGTTCTGATAATTCACGCATTAACATGTTGGTTGGATCAGCTATAAACTGACCTGGTAAATATGTCTGATATTTTCACTTATTTTTTTAAACATGTCAATATAGAGTACTATTTCAGTCAGGCTATCGTGTTTTTTAAAATCATTTTTAGTACGTTTTAAAGTGAGGAGTACAATTTTGTGTGCGCCTGCTACTTTGTGTAAGTAGCAGGTGAGAACCTGTTTGACTTTGATGAAATTAAAACATTGAAAGGAAGATATTTGGAGATATTTTTTCTCACACATAATAGTGGTAAACAAAATCATGTGCAATGCATTGTGAAGGTGGCAGGAGTTAAACTCCTTTACCTTGTTCAGTTATATGATGCCTCCAGGTCAAATTGGTGTTGTTAGGCCAACTTGAATCATTCCGGCGAGTTTGACGCTCACTAAGAGCACATGTTTCATCATGCTGAAAAAATTTAAATGCAGAAAATCAACTATTCTTGCACTTTAAATTCCCATCTATGGTCCTCACAGAGGACTGAAAAACGAATGTATTCAGGGCGGCAAAAACTGTGTTCAGATATGCGATAGGAGAATAAAAATAAAGATGAAGCAAAAATGATTGAAGCCTTCTCCATTTATCATTTATAAAGTTGATAAAATAATCATTTTGACAGGCCCAGACTGTGTCGCTAAAAAATCCGAGAGAAGATTTTGGGATGGTGAATGGTTAAGATTAACACCCAAGGAAACCGGCATTCGACCATTTTTAGCAGCAGCCATCAGAGAATGCTATTTTGATGTATCTTTCATTCATGTTTCATTTTTAATGACATCTGCAAAAGACCAGACTGTTCAGGAAAAAAAAACCTAAATGGGCCGACATTTTAAAGATACATTTTTATGGTCAAAATGAAATGTTGTGATTGCAGATTAAAAGGGAACGTCTCAGTTGGGTGCTGCCTCAACCATCACCGCAGTAAAACATATCCAAATAGGACTTGATTTTTAAAGCTGTTTCACATATTCTATTCTACATCTGCAACCAAGCTCAAATGTCCTTGATTCCTTTCTGCAGGATAACTATGACATGGCCTAGATCTCTTTTTCTTTTGGCTGTTTCCTTCAGGGGTCACCACAGAGTCATCTGCCTCCATCTAACCATATTCATAGTATCCTCCGCTCTTTCACCAACTAACACCATGTCCTTTTTCACTACACCCATTTATCTCCTCCTTGATCTTTCTCTAGGCCTCCTGACTTGCAGTTTCAACCTCAGCATTCTTCTAACCGAGATTTTCACTATTCCGCTCTTTACATGTCCAAACTATCTCATTCTAGCCTATCAGCAAAACATCTAACAAGAGCTGTCACTCTGATGAACTCCTACCTGATCTTATCCATCCTCTTCACCCCCAATGAGAACCTCAACATTTCCATCTCTGCCTCCGTCATCTCTGCCTCCTGTCTTTTCTTCAATGTCACGATCTCGAAACCATGCAACACCTTACCTTTCATTCTTTCTGATCCTCTTTTATAGCACATTACCACTGACTCTGTTCTCCAACTGCTCCAACGTGCTTGCACATGTTTATTCACCTTTTTCCGCACTCTCCATCGCTCTGGACTGTTGACCCAAGGTACTTAAAATCCCATCTCTATCTATACTCCCTTTAACCTCAGCATTCCATGGCCTGGATGACCGAGTTGAAGAGATGACAATCATACTTTAGTCATGCCAGATGAATTGACAGCTTCTTTAATGCCTTTGGTGTGTTTACTATACACTTCACTGATATCTCTATATCTGCTCTTGTTTTTGGTGTAACATATTATTTCATTGTTTATTACTTCGAGTTGGACTTCTGCCTCTGATCATTATCCTAAGTCTTTCAGGCCAAACCTTATCATTGGCATTCACCTTGTGTGCATTTATTGTGAAGTTCATAAGAAGACTCCTATCTAAATGAATTGGGAGAGAGCCATAGCTGCACTTACAGTGGTCACCGGGTCATAAAACCTGCATGTACAAAATTGTATCACAGCTCAAATTTGATGATGGCCGCTTAAAAGGTTAGTGAGTTTGCAACAAAATAATTTTTAAGAAAGTTTTTTTTTCCTTCCCTAAAAGAGTACAGGACTGTCTCAGAAAATTAGAATATTGTGATAAAGTTCTTTATCGTCTTTAATGCAATTAAAAAAAGAAAAATGACTTTTTCTTGATATTCTGATATTTTGTGATAGGATTTTGAGTTTTTCTTAAGATGTAAGCCATAATCACCAATATCAAAATAATAAAAGGCTTGCAATATTTCAGCTGATTTGTAATGAATCCAGAATGTATGACATTTTTTGTTTTTGTATTTGCATTACAGAAGATAAAGAACTTTATCACAATATTCTAATTTTCTGAGACAGTCCTGTATATGTGTACCATTACTATGTGGTTTAACAGCAACAAAGTCTTTAATGACTTAATTCTAATGACTACAAGGGAATGCCTTCACTTTTCCTGCCAGTAAACAACTTAATATTTAATGCGAGACCAGGATCTGAACACACTTTTGAGAGTTGGTATAGTGGAATTCTTTTTTAAGAATTGTACTTCGTTGAAGTCCTTCACCGCCATCTCTTCACTGTTGGGATCATTTTTTTACGATGACATTTTTTTATTTTATTTCTACTTGTACACTTCATGGCAGCACAACTTTGTGAATGTACTGTAATATTATAGCAATACAAATTCACCTTGAGTTTAAAGGGTATAATCATTCTAATATGTCAAAGACTTTATTGCCATGTCACACTATCTCTGTATTGAGAGAACTTGACCACTTTTAAAAATCAAAGACTCACAGAAAGTACTAAAGCAGAACAGCATTCCTCATTAGGTGCTGAGCCCTCTTGTCTTGCCCTCTTACTTAACCCCTAATGGCTCTGGGTGGATAGACTGATTCGATTCATGGCAGTTATCACCAAAAATACAAAGTGGGTGAATGAATAATGAGGCAAAATTGTTAACTAATTTAACACTCCTGAAGGTGGAAAGCTGTTGAATTAAGATAATTCTTTATTTAATCTGAAAGGTTGTTAAGGTATTGACAACAACTGTTGGGTGCAGAGAGGGAAGTATAGTAAACAGCCTCAAGCGGTGCCAACTGAGTCAGTTTCAGATGAGCTGAAAGGGTCTGAAATTGGCCAAAACATGCCGCAGTGTAGTGAGTAAGAAATGGTTTCCAGACTACCGTTACCTGATCCTCATCTCTCCTAGAGATTCACAGCTTGAGGCAACATTGTCATTGGACTGAATAACAAATCTAGAGCCAAACAGTGAATTTGATAAAAACACCTAACAATGTATCAGAAGTCCATTGTTAAATTGGTTGGAATAGCCCCCGGATTTAGCCTTTGAGACACAATCACACCTTCTTCTATAACAATTGCTAGAATGAAAAAGCATGCAGGTTTATTGTGAGTCATCAACTTAAATATTTATGCATATTATTATTAATTTGATAGAGAACAGTTTGCATTGCAATGATACATTGTCTAGTATACGGGATCTGTTTATGTTATGCGGCACTAAGATGCTAATTATTTTCACTCATCAGTGGGGATTCTATAGTAAAAAAAAGGTGCTGATGACTGAAACAATGCAGTTTGTCAGTTCGTATTTGAAAACACTTCACTTTAACAAGTGAACACCTTCCCCATTATGGGTTCCCACATTTAAAAGTGTGATTAATTATTGCTAGAAATTGAATACATTTTTTTTTCATTATTACTCTATAATATCTTCATACTGAAGTTTTGTTTCATGTGAGCTTACAAAGGACAGATAACATTAAGATACCCTGGGCTTCTTACCGCAAAGCCTATCTATCTATCTATCTATCTATCTATCTATCTATCTATCTATCTATCTATCTATCTATCTATCTATCTATCTATCTATCTATCTATCTATCTATCTATCTAGATGACTAGATAGACAGATATGAGTTCCAACTATGCAAATGCCGTAAAACGAATGCGGTACACAAAAGCTGCAGGTGTTGGGCATTTCGGCAGCATCTCAGATGTGTTTTATTTACCTCACATAGAATAGACTACAGCCCTCCAGTGTTACTTTGAACTTTATCTGTAGGTGTAGTGAAAATAGCAAGCTAAATCCATAATCTTTTCAAAGCATAGCATAACTCAGCCAGGTAACACTTCACTTCTTATCCCATTTAGTCACACCACTGAATATTCATAGGACAACAGCACACACATGTTTAAACTCCATCCTAAAAGCTATTTTGATTCACTGAACAGATCAGCCACAGCATTGCTATAATTAGTGGCACACCGGCAGATTGCAGCAAAACACACACACAAATAAACAAAACACTGCAAATGACACAGATTAGTGTAGTTTCTTCAGCAGTGGTAGTTGCTGTTACACATCTGGTTGAGGTCCAGGGGCAGCTAATGCTAAGTAGGGATCATAGGGCAGTAAGAGCCACATGGTCACATTGCTGCAGTATATGAAAAATAAACTATAAAGGATATAGTGCTCTTAAATCTGCAGAGTAGCATAACTCTTGAAATTAATGCATGGTTGCCATCCAATTTTGTGGACATTTCTCTGTGAGATCAAATGCCTAGCTGCTTTTGCACACATTTGTGCCGTTTTTGTTTGGTTTGGCTATTCATTAATATGGAGTGGTTGCTCTATCTTTATTGGCAGCTTTTAAAAGCAAGCAATCTAATCCAAAGGCAGGGCTTGCAAATTTAAGCACACTTGGGTCTGAAGTGGCCAAGTGTGCCCAAAGCAGTATATTCAGCTGTTTTACAAGTGACTCCAAGAGAGGACAGTCAGGGATCAGCAGGGCAGCAGGGTTTATCAGTAAAGCTTCAGCCATTCTCCTTAGATCATGCTGCTGTCTGACCCTAATATCTGCTGCCACTCATGTTTGCCTCGGGGTCGCAAGCCCAAATGGGCAACCACAACTGTCCACAATACGCTGAGTCTCTCAATCCTTTAGGCACAGGACAGCGTGGTTGCATTTAAAGCAAATTGTCAGACATGCTCTGCTCATCAGGCTATTCTTGATGTCTTAGTTTTCCCTGTCCTTCAACAAAAAAGACTCATTGCACCCTTCAAGAGATGTGTCATCAGCTAAACTGCTGTCGAAATAATGAGTCACTGTATGATTTTTTTTCTTAACAATCGTGAGATTTAGATTTTTGAAATATCAATCTGTATGAGACATTTGGTAGGTTCACTCTTCTGCTTTCATTTCATACAGCACAGGAAATCTTCATGACATCATACTTTATTGCATGTATAATTCTCAGGAAAGGCATGCCGTTGAGACTTACATACTTTCTTCTCTATTGTGGAATGAGATAGAAAAATTAAATAAAATAAAATTAAAAAAAATCACTTTGAACTTAGGAGTGGACAGCTACACAGTACTAGTATTTGTATTTTACAGATTTTTTTTTTCATTTTGAATCTTAGACTGAATATTATATTAAATAAAAAAACGTTATTTTCCCCCTCACCTGTATCACATTTGAACTATACTGTTGCAATTAGTTTGTCATAAAAATATATAACCTTATATATATCCCTGCTGTAAAAAAGGGTGTAGATACACCTCAGAAGTAATCATTTGATGTTATCATGCAGCTGTGTGTTTCATGTAGATCACAGTGAGGCGAGATTCCCTTTTTCTCTTTTTTTTATCAAAACTGTCCCCTCATGAAAAAGTATCAAACCTCCTCAGATCTGAAACAAGGCTAATTGGCTCTTGGTAGGTTTCGACAAGGGTGCCACATCCTCCGTGTTTGATTTATGAGGGGTAATTCCTCTATGGGCTAATAGTCACATGGTAATTCTTCTTTTGCGGCTAATTCATACTTTTAAGGGGTTGGATTTTCAAATGGTGGCGTGAAGATAACACACATAATAGAATGAAGAAGACCTTACAACCCTGCTGCCATGCAATGAATACTTCAGTCACTGTGATCCACAACTTATACTGTACTCTTTGCTCCATGATAAATCATAGAAATTACATTCTTGAAAACACACAAGGAATTCTAAGATTCTGCATCTTTAGAAGCAATTGCATCATCTCTGTGTTCTCAGTGACGGAGTGGATTAAATACTTGGAGCCTTCTCGTGAATTGTGTCATTCAGAGAAAGCATTTAACAGCTGAACCATTTTGAAATGTACAGTGGTAGGTTTTCTCATGTGCATCTGTGAGACCTCAGCTGGGGAAGGTGGTATATTAAGCCCTCCCATCTTTCCAGCTGCTCTTGGTCCACTGCTGTTTTGTTTTGTTTTTTTTGTTGGCATCATGCTGTTGTATATTTTTGTTGTTTCATCACTGTCATCCCTTTTAACCTCTTCCTGCTCTTTGGTAACATAATATATAGTTGAGGATTGATGAGACTAGCCTTTAGGGAATTCTAGGAGCCTGGCCGCATCGTTCAGTAGTAATTCTTGTGGCTCCTTCTTCCGTCAATCGTACAATATCCTGTCACATTCCTCTCTCTTCTCTCATTTCCCACCACCACTGTACCTCCCTCCCTCCCTCTGCCCCTCGCTTTGGCTCTCCCTGCCTCCCTCCAAAGCTGTTGTTACTGCACGGCTCCCGCACATAATTCCACTGCGATGGAAATTAAATGAAGGTGGCTTAACGCAGCTAACAGAGGCATGCTTTGAAGGATGTAACCGGGGGAAGCTGCATTGCCAGATCCTTTTCCATGGGCTGTGGATTTGTGCTGCTGAGGCGAGGACACAGCAATCACTCAGCCATGCAGAAGCCCAGACTACAGGACTAATCTCTCCACCTGACTTGTGGAGGCTCCACTTTTTTCTGAATTATTTATTTTCCGCTGCCACAGACAGCGTGGGACAATGGAGCCAGAGTGAAGTAAATGGTAAATTTGATGCCTTGACTGCAGTCTGCAGCACACATGGATGTGTTCAGCTTTGTGAAGATGCCAAAGCTGTCAGGGTGAGTCCGCTGGATGCTGCTGTGGATGTGCCATTCTCTCGAACGTGGCGCTGCATGAATGTCGCCACGATTTAGAGAGTAACACAGGAATCACATGTAGAACAGGGTGATTCAAACGCTGTGTGTTTGATCACTCAAGAGACCAAGTTGTGCAGTCATGTATGATGCAAAATGCATGAATAGCTGAGGGAGATGGGAGTGGGCTGTATGCAGAAACAGATCCTATTAATGTGTCTAAAATGTCTTATCTAAGTTCTTAAATTTGTTTCACTGCAGACAGCAGTTGTGGTGCATTGTATGTGACCTTTTACTGCCATTAAACCATACATGTTTTGAAAAATGACAAAAATTTATTGCAGTTGGTTAGATGTTCAGAATCATTTTGCATGAAGGATTACATAACTAGGTTATTTACAATAGTTGGAGGAGAATCAAATAATGATTTATAGCTATTGCAATCTTATTAAAATAGAATAATGCTTTCTTACCCAAATAACAAATCATGAATCAACGGTCAACTTCGTAACTCTTTCTAAAAAGCAGATGAATACAGCATATGCAAAATAGCAGTCTTATATAAACTTTAATGTAAGGAAATTGTTGCATTTGTTTTTCATTTGTAATTGTACTTACTGTCATCACATCATCCAGCTTTGAAACAAGTCAAGGAATGTAGTTCATCAGGTACTGGATTTTTTTATTCATGTTTTTTAAGCGTTCATAGGATGTATGATGTGACATATTTAACCTAATGTTTGTGTGGAATGAATTTGTTGCGAGGGCCAAACACCTAACCTTATGCACCCATAGGTCTGCTAGATTGAGTCTATCTGGCCGAGTGGATAGTAATCCCCCAAGAGGATTTGGGTCCATCAGTAAAACCACAGAATAAAAGTGTTTTGGAAATAACTAGGAAAATAAATTTACATTTTGCATGTGTCTCCAAAGAGAGCCCATTTGGTGTCATTATCTCACTTCTTACCATTGCAATCTGTTGATGACTCATACGTTCTTGTTTTTTCAAATAATCAGTGAATAAGACATTGAAAAACAAACAGCAATTCACTGCTCTTTCAGCATTTCTTGTATTTAAGTGCATGATGATGCTATACAATTAACGGGTTTTCAAACCCAATTCATTTTGGAGAATTTCCATCAAAGGAGAGGACCCGTGCTTTCTAGTTTGTGTCCCTCCACAGCAGCATTCATGAGTAAGCTCCCAGTGGAGCACCAACGTCACTGCATCCTGTCACAGTTAATAATACCACACTGTGATATCCCTGATTACGAGTTGCTGCTACTACACTGATTTTTTCCTTCTCAACTGTCAACAAGAATTTCAATTAGAGGATGCATTTTTGCAAAGGTTGATATAGTATTTTACAAAAAAAGAAAGACCATTAGCTGCAACATTTTCTTTCTTTCTGCCTGCTCTCAGGCTCTTTTATCTTTTATATGCGTTTCTCTTTGTGTCTCAGACTGAATTTTTACAAGCTTGGGTTCTTTCATTTGGAATGAAGTGTTTTCACCTTTGACAGAGCCATTTTGAAGATATTTGTTTAATGTGCTCTGCTTTGGATCACTTTACTAGTGTAGCACTCATATAACACATTGTGCACGTCATAAATGGTATAGGCGCTGAGGCAATTATGAGGTAAATCCTCCTGCATAATTGAAGAAATGCTCATTTATCGAACTCAGTTTGGATAACAAAATTTTTGAACTGTGTATATATAATCAAGATAATGACTTGTTACACATTGCTTACACTAGCAGAATTCATGTGAGAATTCATTCTCACATGAACTCCTGATGATAGAACTCACTTTTAATATTTTTCCATGATTTTATTTTCACCATAAACTGTTTGAATGTTTTAGTGAAATACAAACCAATGCTACACGAAATTCTGCTGTCTGACATTTTGACTCGTTCGGCCCGCACCGAATTCAGTTTTCTTATATGGATAATTGTTTATCTTGTTTTGACTGCAAACTTTTGAAAGAGAAGTCATTGGTTTGGACATACATTGATTAGCCTAAATGTTCATCAGAGTACACAAAGATCTGTCATACTCAGTTGTTTAATAGATGCTGTGAGGGATGCGCAGACTGGATATGGCTCAGGGTCAGAAATGGGAGCCAGCTGGCTGATGGACGAGTTCTCGGGCAGCCATTTACTTTGCTTCGTCCTTTAGAGCTTTTAGCTTAAAAGCTGTGAATAGCACAATGAGGCATAGAGGAGTTCAAGTAGATCAGTGAAGTGTAATAAATAATAAAGAGAACACAGATGCCTTCATACAACTTTGTATGTCTCTGGACAATATATAAGAAAATTCATCCAAAAATGGAAAGTTGTAAACAGAGTCTATTTAAATTTACCCTGACTGAACTATTCATCTTGCACACTATGTTATATATGATTATACAACTTTATAGTTACACTAACTTTTTTGAGATATCTGGGTTTGTTTTATGTTTAACCAGTAGTGCGTATTTGGGGCATTTGTAGTAATGTATGAGAATAATAACTGCATTCACCATATCTATTTTGTGAGACTGTTTACAGTTTTCCCATTTACAGATAAACTACGGGCTCGCCATTAAATTGCAGGAGCGTCAGAGTGGGTGGGCCGTGTCCCAGATGCAGTTTTTATTCCTAACCAGAGGAGATTAACTAACAAACAAACCCCAAACAATCTTTTTATATAGAGGAACCAGAGAGCTGCTAAGGATAGTGTGGTTGCCCGTGGCAACACTATCAAAGCTCCCAAAGACAAATACACTATTCATTTGGAAAATATTGAGGAAAAAAATCAACACTCTTATATGAAAGTGAATGTTGTGCTGAAAAGACAATAGTGTATAATTTGGAAGTTCTTTTTGCATGTCATTGTTGAAATGTAATTGTTTCTGTGCAGATCAAAGAAAATCCAGATTGTAAAAAAAAAGGAATTGATGAGGTTTTGGCATAGAATCAGATGGAGCACAGCCGTGGAACAGCAGTTATGTGTAACTGAATGCTTGCCAGCCTCAATACACTTTCTGAAAGAGGACACCCATTGATTTGTGGACCAACATTTTGAAGCCCTGAGTATATCATTTTGGCTGTCATTGTCTTGTGTTCTAAAACAACTCTGCTATATTTGATGACAGAGTAGATCCTGAGAGGATATACATTAGCATGCCTTTATCATTGATTCACCTTCATATCAATTTGACCATCCCAAGATAACCACAACCAACTGGCTTGTTAATCCAGCATTTCACCCAATTCTTTTAAAGACATACCCGTGTAGTCTAAAAAAGGTGGTTTTAATTGTCTTATTGATTTACGATAGGTGTCCTACAGAAAAAGCTCTCATCTTGAAAGCAACAAGCTTCTCAGCTTCCTCTGAACTTTTAGACATTAAAAGTGTACTTTACCTTTGCCAAGGATACTGATGCAACATCTGAACACCACACACCACAGCTTTTTGTTGGTCATGAGTGTAAATCATTAGTTTTATTCTTAATCCACACACAGGATCCATTTCTTCAAGAAAATTCCTGAAATTGAATTTTCACTTTGTGATGATCGGTGTAACTTTGTACCAATAGAATTAGTTGACAATTTGAATTATTTTTTTGTTGTTGTCATGGACAACCAAGTAAAGAATTTCAACACAATCAACAATTTCCTTCGGGATAAATAAAGTTGTTCTCATCATAAAGAAATGTTAACAGCTATCAGTTCCCTTACAGCGTGTATGTTCAGCTTATCGATTTATATTTTTGCTCTTTTTTGCAATGCAATTCCTCCAGATTACACAAATCTTTAACAATACACTCTATAGCAGAGAATGAAATATCCAAATCTTATCCCATCTTTACTATTTTACTACTACTAAGTCATAGCACAAGAACAGGAAAAAAAGTAAAGAGCACATATTGCGAACACAATACGACTCCTACTTCTCCTGACCTTCAGAAATAAGGGTTTCTTACAAGCCTATGCCTAAAAGTGGACCTGGACCTAAAAGTTGTGCCAATTTTCTTTTTTTATGCCTTTTGTAATGTCAACTCACTCGAGGTTTTTCGTGACATATAAATAGCCAAAGCTCACTAAATCGCAAATCAAACATGTTCTATGAAACTCTCATATTGACCTACGGATTAGAGCCAATGTGCAGGTAAAGTTGGGCAGGGGAGAGTCAACAGCCATTTTTTTTTCCTTTTGAATAAATGATATTTTTTTGAGCCTTAAAAGCAATAGAAGCAGTCTATGAGAAGTGGAGACATAAGTCTTTAATCGCAGGGGTTCCTCGCTGTCTGAGCCATTTCTGTGTTTTCCTCTCGGGCCTTTTTCAGGAGGCGAATCGGCTGACTTTACTCCGATTTAATATCCAAATAAAATTAAACTGGTGGCCAATCTTTGCTCAAATGTCTCAGTTTAATCTATGCAATGTGCAATAAGGGAACAGCTGCTACGGCCTCTACCTCATGCCCTTATTTTAACTCTACACTACCTGTCCTTTACCAAAAAAGAGTGAAGAAATTTCCCATTAAAATGTGGAGATTATGTAAAGGAAATTGCATTAATTGCACTCGCACTACAAGGTTTTGTACTTCATTTGAAGAAACATCAGCCCATCCATCCAGTTTGAGGGTTAAGTAGTAATGAAGGTTCCCTCATGATGATTTATCTTAAGAAAACACGGTAGTTACATTATATTTTCTGTACAGTTCTGTCATACCTTAGGATAAAATTTTTTTTCTTGTGTACTTAGCAGTATGCCTCACATTCATTCTTTGTCTTCATCTCAATATTGGATCACTTTCATTTAACGTTGCAGTGTCCTCGGACGACCTCTGGCTGCTCCTCGGTGGCACAAAGGGTTAGACCATTTCCATGTCTTGTAAAAAGGACATGGACATTAATTTATGTCCAGTGGCCTCGTCGCTTCATTGTGTCACTTGACTTTTGAAAATGAAATACATAGACACAGATAGGATTTAGAGATGATCAAATCATGTATATGTATATGCATATGTATGTTGATGACATTTGAGCAGACTTTTCTTCATTTTTATTTTATTTTTTCCATGTTTGATCAATGAGAATGTATCCCGCTATGTCAAAACTTAAACAGTTTTTGCCAAACACTCCTCTCGGGAGCATCCCCCAGTAAGAGATGTTCTCCATTCAGTCAGTAATCTCGATCATCGATGTTTAGAAAAACATAAATAATTTAGTTATTCTGACTATACATAAATGAAAAATGACTACATAGACCAGGGGTCTCAGACTCATGGCTCGCGGTCCAATTGCGGCCCTTAGAACAATGTTTTGTGGCCACCTGCCTAAAATCAAACTTTGTGTCATTGCAGCCTGCGCATTTTTTCTCACATGCTTCAAAAAAAAAAAAAAAAAACGGAAAGGGAAAAAAGAAAAGTAACTTTGCAATATATTTTTTGCTTCAATATTTGAAAAAAAGTTGTTTTTTTTTAAAAAACATCTAGCAACATTGTTAAAATGGTCTTTCCTTATTTCTATAAAATACTAAAAAAAACGAGAGCAAAAAAAAAAAAGGGCAAAGTTAAAAAGATTGATTTAATAACCAGAATAGCCTCATAAACATGATATATCCTTATATACATGCTACCAATCAATTTTCGAATAAATTCTAGTGACAAATTTTCCCACAGTGACAATATTTTCTCTTTTAACACTTTTAGGGTTTAATTTCATAAATTCTTTTTTAATATTCATTTTAATATTAATTCGTCATGTATTTTTTAGAGGAACAATCCATTACATATAAAGATTTTTATAATTTACCCGTTGACCTTGTTTACACAAAAACAAAGGAAAAATTGGGACTTAGTGTTACTTCTAGGTAATGATTTTACTGGTCCGGCACCCGTGACATCAAACAAGGCCGTATGTGGCCCCCGGACCAATGTGAGTTTGACACCCCTGACATAGACTGTCTCTGGACTTATGAGAATTGCTTTTTAATTAACATTAACATAAGACTGAACCTATAAATTCAGCCAGGGCCGCTGACTTAAACTGGCTCCACTGGAAGAGGAAAAAAAACTGATGCCTGATCCTTGATGGCAGTTCATAGGGAAAACAGATATTAATATGGCCCTGAGGTTGTCTCCAAGACTTTATGGTGATGCATGACGGAAACATCTTGAAAGCCATAACAAAAAACTCTTGAGTCTTCTGGCAATCGGCACATAAATGTCAGTAAAAATGTATCTTGTACTTTTATATGCAAACACTTTTCGCATTTCGGAGAAAATACTCTCTGACCCGTGAAGAAATGTGCTTCTTTCATCCTCAATATATGAGACCCCCACATATTGCCCCTGGTACAATACTGGCAGGTCGTACCAGGGCCTGGTTTCATATAGCAAAGCCTCATGGAGACAATCAATGTGAATAATTCAAACTAACTTAAGTGTCTGTGTTGGGATGTGCTTTTCTTAGCCATTGCTTGTCTATAATGCATAGTTACTCCCTACATTAACAGGATTACAGCTTTCATAACACACCACAATGCTTCTCAACACTAGCTGGTATTCAGAGAGATGGAAGCGAAAGTGAACTTCTGTGATAAAGCAGGGATCACATTGTTCATGCAATTTTGATGAGGGACTGAAAAGTGATCTTTCATTGTCTCCCAGAAATTAAAATTAAGTGAATATCTTCCAAATCATAGCTGGAGAAATTGAATAGATTGCATGATGGCTCTTTTTATCATTTTTCACTCAGATATTTCAAGCCATGTACAAAATTATAAAAAAAAAAACAAAATCCACATGTTCATTTGAAGGGATTTATACATATCACATTTTCACTATATTACTTAAATGATGGTCCCTTTTTGTTAAATTAAGCAAGAGCCAGTGTATTTTGGTTTCTGCTGAAAAGGACTGGCAGAGAAATCATGATAACATAACAAACACATAAATAGGAAACCAAAAACAGTAGTATCTTTTTATCGTATTTAGCCAAGCAAAATCATTTGGGGATCTACACTCTTCCAAATTCTTGTTCTAATTGTCATCGCTCTGAGTCTTGGGTACCTTTTCATGAATTGTTCAGAACGGTTTATGCACTTGGCTCTCGATTACTTAGTCCAATGTGTCTGTACAAGCATCATTTATTAATGGCAGCCGAGCAAGATCAGTTTCACTGTCCACCAGAGGGTGAACCATTTCAGCCGGTCCCCGAGCCGATGTGCTGCAACTGAATGGCGTAATGCTCCTTGTGCTTGTTGACAAAAGAAATCAGAGATCAAACGCTCTGTGGCGACTATGTTCGTCCACATTTGTTTGACAGAAAATGGATTTTGTGGAACAAATTTTCTGTTTTGAAACCCAATTTGTGGGCGCAGCATCTGAACCTGTAAGTACTTGCTCTATCATCTCAAAAACTTGTTTTTCAAATATACACTACAATTGAGTTACAACCTTAAAAAAACTCCCATTTGACCCTTCATATTTCTTTTTTGAAGTTGCGAAACAGCTCCAACATGTTGGAAAACTAAGCAACGACAACACACGATAATAAATAGAATGGGCTGAAATGTAAGATAAAGAAATTAAAGACACAAGTTAATAAAAATCCACTTGGAATGTGGAGTTAAAAAAATATAAATAAACAATCAAAGAATGACATATATAGATTGCATAAATGGAAGAAAAGCAGTGAAATATATATGTTACATGACATCAAATACTAAGCGCTTTAACATTGCTGTTGATTTTATTCGAAAGGATTAAATGGTGAAATAAAAGTAGGACTCATCAATGAGGTGAACATGGCTGCAAGTGTCAGATAGTATCCGTTGTGTGTCCTTCTGCATAAGGTTCAGGAAATGTGATCTAAATTTATATCACCAAGGGCTACTGGGAACTAATGTACCGTGGGTCAAATAAATCCATATCGCTCTGGAAACACTAATATTCATCAAAAATCAGGTTGCTTCCTGTTCACATTCAGACCTGTGAAACATAACATGGACTGTCGAGAAGAAAAACAAGTCCCATCATTGTATTTAACTTTCCTGGATCATTTTGTCAGTAATTAATAAAAAGCAATATTTGCAATAGTCTCCTCAACTTTTTCACTGCGTGTGTGAGATTGCAATACTTTATTCATAACACATGAAACGGATGCACGCCGTGTGTACGTACAGAGATAGTTGCTCATGGGCAAAAGAACACACTCATATACACACTCAGAAAGATACACTAAACACAACGCAGACAATTTATTATCGTCGGTACAGTAACTGGGGAAACATTTAGAGGAGAGGACAGAGAGGCTTTGAATAATGAATGCGAAGAGCCCTGTTACACAGCAGACAAGCCTTTGAAGTGACATAACTTACTGCCACTGCTTTCATAGCATCACCAGTGTGCAGGCACAAAGACGGAGATAAAGGGAAGGCAAGGCAGGGGAGGGTGGGGATTGTGGACAAAAAAATAGGCATTTTACGAATTATACATCTTCTGGATTCTTACCTTCTGCCTGCTCGTTGCACAGGGGAAAGAAAATGTAGAATGGCGGTTTTCTGAAACGTGACAATATCGGTTAAATCTCGACAGGCAGCATCTCTCGTACAATGGACTGCAAGTGATTGTCGAGGGAACAATGGTTGTGGTTGGTTTTTCTCTCTGATAAACTTCATGGAATCATCTTGGCAATGAACTCGTCAAATAAAAGCATTCCTCTGGGCTTCTTTTGTAAAGAATGTGCTGACAACCTCGAAACAAAACCAATTTCATGCCTCTCAAAGCACATGAGTGAGGCATGACAACTCCACTTGTGCATCGAACTTGCGTAATTAATTTGAATTGTATTCACCGAGTGTACAGTGGGTTTGAAACATTGGCAAGCATTACTCGAATCAGCTGTTCTTTTATCGCTGCTGAATCACCTCAATCCATAAGTTGTTTATTACAATTATGGGTCGGACGTCTCAGTGTTAATCATTCTATTCAGCTCATTTTGATGAGCCCAAGGAGGATTTTTAAAAAACAAAAAAAAGCAACAATTATTAGCAATAGCCTAGTTTTTGGTTGCTTAGGGCAGGGTATTTTGTCATCTAATCAATATCAAAGTTAAATGTAAAATGACCTCAAACGGGATTGAAAACTTTGTTATTCTTTATATCTATTTTGTCAAAGTTTCCTTACATTTGAGCCCTTTTTCATCTGTGTTCTGGTGAAAGAGACCAAAGTGAGCAAAAATGGGAGATTTGGCCAGCTTTTTTAGGTTTAGTGTCTGTGGGTCGGGGCCAGTTTATTGACTCTATGTTTGACCTCCTTTTTTTCCAGACTTATTTTGCCATCTGACCAAACCGAGGTCAGATGGCTACGAATAGAGGCAAAAGACTAAATATCAAATAGTTGAAAGAGACCAACTAAATCTGTTAATACATGTAATTCATAATTGAAAGAAGTTACCTTATGTAACTGAGTTTTTAAATATCATTTGGTCAGTGATTTAAAAGAGAGTGACAAAAAACATTCTGTACCTGTAAAATATATATATATGATATATGATATGATATGATATTGTAAGTGTATATGTGTGTGCATATAAATACATATTATGGGTGTATGTATGCATATACATAAATAGAAATGATGTGTCAGTTTCCAGTATTGATTTAGCTGCTGCTTTTATTCAAACTCATACGCAATCAAATATACTTGTAATGATAATGGGTGACAGATGTATGTGACCGACACCTGTATTTTTATTCTTTTGTCTATAGGAAAGCGTTAAAGATTTTTAGAGCCCCAAGATGAGGCAACTGTCTGAGAGACCCAAACTGTAACCAAATTTCTTTCATTAAATTTTGACAGCCGATAATGAGTTCCACCGGAACCGGCTATGTCGTTGTGACTTAAAGTTTATCACGACCTGAGTTTTCTCCTTCTCTTTCTCTGCAGCCACAGAACCAAATCAGGCTGGCCGTCCCCTTCAGGGACCTGGAATGTTTCACAAGGACCCCCAAATGGATGGGACATGAGCTCAAGTAGAGAGGGGCGGGACTGCTACATCAAGTAAGTGGCCTGCCCCAGATGCTTTGCAAACCTATGATTATTCCGACCACGTCACTGCCTCCACTCTGTCTCCATTTGAGCATTCAGAATACTGATTCTCTTTTCCCTCTCTTTCTGCACTCACTCTCTTCCTCTGCCCCTGCCTACTCTCGCTCTTTCTCACCCTCTCACACACCCACAATACTCATCACGCAGTCTCCCATGTACAGAAGACTTTGTGGTGTTTGCTGCTGCTGCTGCTGCTGCTGCTGCTGCTGTTGCTTCTGCTTCTTCTGCTGCTGAAGAACAAATTCACCTTTGCAGGGATTTGTTTTATCTGAGAGTCCGCATGTTCCTCAGAGGTTGCCGTGTTGTTGCATTTTTCTGCATAATTAGTCCTGCGTAATTGTCCCTTCCGAGTATCTGTACATGAAGGTAAAGAGCAGCTGCATTTGTGTGCACATCTTCTAATGTAACAAGTGAATGCCTGTTTAATTCGATGGTATGTTGAGTTGAGTTTTCTGTTCTCTTATCTGTCACTTATGAGATATGCTGCATGCATTCACATTAGATCTAAAATTATTGCTGCCATTCTTAGCTGTTCTGCATACTTAATTCAGGCTGTTTTTGTGATGCGTTTGCTCTTCAAATGCTCCATGTGTTAAAGTCTTTTCTTAAACTTTAGATTCACTTCTATCCTGCAGAAATGTGTGTGTGTTTGACTGGTGTGCTGAATAAGAGGTGAATACTTGTCACACATGGGTTGTTGCATGAGAAGCGTGACGCCAGAGGTATTATATAAGAAGTAAGGAGCAGTGAATATTCTGGATGCAGCGTGTGTCTAGATGAGATGCATCATGTAGGCTGTTTGGCTTGAGCTTTAGCTTTTCTACTCACGGCTTTTCTAGACTCATGAATAATCTAATGACTAATCAAAATTTTCTTTGACCGACACTGGCGGTGTGAGTTTGTCAAAGCCACAGGGTGATAATATAAGATGGTTATATTCCTTCAAAGAGCATATCTGAATCGTAGCAATACAAAAATAAACCAGAAGGTGTTTACTATCAAGACCATGATGTGTGTAGTTTAGGTAAGGCAAGTTAAATTGAGTGGATCAACATCATCAAAATTAACTTAACCAAGGTTTCTTGTGAAATGATTTTTGAGCAGCTATAAATGGTAAGTCAAAAAGCGCTGTTAGGTAATGCCTTTACCACTGGTTGTTCATGTCTTGAATCCAATCAAACCATTTGAATAATGAAATTATGATTTCACTTTGGTTGGCTGGGCAAATTCATCACGGACACTATTATTCCATTCCTTACAGCCAAGGCAAATCTCCAACTCAGAATTTGTGAGCCGTGTCAAGAAAGGCCATGTTATTACAATACTATCTAAACATTGAGACTAAGGCCAGTCTGTATCTATAAATATACACATACAGTATAAGTATGTATATTTATGTACATTCTTAAATACTCAGTATACCTTGCTCTTTTCTCAACATTTTTCTTCACATTCATGATTTTCAGCTTTGCTGTAGCTGTACGATAACTTAAGTTAACAATCTTTTCTACATATTTCATATGAGGTAATGATTTCTTCACAGATCAATTTACAAGGTAATCATGTGACATGACATCAAATTGCCTACTTTACAATAGATGTAACCAGTAGACAGTCTTTGAGAAATAATACATTATATCTTTCCTTCTTTGGAATATTTAACAACACAAACTATTCATCACAGCTGTTATTGGCGAATGCAAATATTGTAGGGGAGGGATGGATGTTTTCAAGCTCATATTTTAGAACACCTTCTTCTTCTCAGTGTTACAGAAAACATCAATAGCTGAAATTCTTCACATTCACAGAGAATCCAAGTGTTATCGATGGGATGGGAAAATCTTGTTACAACTTCACAAGTAATTTACTGCGAAGGCCACCGTAGGTTCTCCCGCTCGCTTGGCTAGTTTGGGATATTAATTTAACAACAACGGACAGCTTCGCCACTAGATGCCACTAAAATGATCTCCGTAAAATTTAAAAGAATAACACTGCTCTCTGCATTCATGGTTCTATTTTTCCTTATACATGCTTATATTAAATGTATGGCTAACACTGAGCTTTTGAGTGCAGTTTAGATTGTTATAGAGCTACACCTAATGAGTATGATTAGAGAACATTTGATACATGGCTGTCTTCACGATGGGAAGCAAGCCATGTTTAGCAGGTGGCCATGCTGGGAAGAAGTCAGTGCTCTTCCTGAATGCACAGGTCCATATGGTTGATTTGTGCAATCTGTTGAGTTTGTCACCCTAGAGACGAAATTATAAATCAGAACGTTCGCTTAGATATTGAAAGTGACATAAATTATATGTAGCTTTTGTCTAAAAATTTCAATTACGCCACATTTTTATGTATTAGTATCAGATCAGGAAGTGACAAATTGTTACTTGCAATGTGACTGATGACAAAATGTTAACCTTTAAGGACTATGGCAATTCATGCGTGCAAAAGGCCAAGAACAGCCTCACACAGTGAAACTGTGCATCTAGAATAATTATGGCGTTAGTGGTTTACCATATAAATTAAAGAGATTTTTAACAAGATGCAATGTGATTGATTCATTAATCTTGTCTTTAAATGCGAAGGAAAGAACCTAGCCACTTTACAATACTCAGCTTTAACATTTTACATCCAAAATTATTCTCAAATACTCAGAGGAAGAAAGAGAGTATACATGCATAATAACACTTCACTTCTGTGTTTTGGTATATTTCCGATTGTAATGAAAAATGCTCTGTAAGTATGACTTCTTCAATTTCAACTGCAATGACTCAGAAGTTAGTGTTGGAAATAATGCCCATACATAGAGGGACACTGTCTCACAACAGAAGTCTATAGCCATTTGGGATGCATGTCATAACTACTCGATTCTCCCACAGTGATCTCTACTCCATATAGACAAAATCACACAACTGGAAATTTGTATCCTCAGTAAAAGTTGTGAAGTTGACATAAATGCATTGCGCCAAACAATATTGATAATGTTGCATACTTGATGACATACCCTTCAGATGACATGCCCTTCACGGACAGAATAGGTGCATCAGTCATCCACTATATTGGAGTGTGTAGATGCATGAGTGTGTCTGTTTGGAATAGCATAATGGATGCAAATGCTAGGGCTGATGTGAGGGTGCACAATGGTGTGTTACAAATCCTAAATTTTACCTAGAAAACTGGTATCCCACCAAGCATGCAATCAACCTGCTGTTTCACCACAGTATACCAAGCCATTGTCATTTCTTAGTCGTATCTAGTTTTAAGATGAGTATAAAGCTGCTGTACCAGTTGACAAAACAGAATATTGTTACATAATCTCAGCTATACATGCAAAACTGGTGACACAGAAATGTTAAATTAATATTAAAACCGATATATTTATTCTAAGATGTTATAACAACCATATCAATTACAAAATTAATTACAAGCTTATTTCTAGACTGTAAATATTACAGGGGCCCGGAGATATCAAAAATTTCATTTGTTGAAAGCTTTCTGTAAGTAAAGTTCTGTTAAATTGTGATGAGATTCATGATATACATTTTGAACATGCTGGTAAGGCAAAAACCACCCCCAGCTCATTATTTTTAATTAGTGAGTTTTTCTGTGTTGTCACTGCAGGCTGTGCACATTGCCAGTGGACTTTCCACCGGCTCATTTCTCCATACCACAGCTGAGTGAATTTAGAGCCCTCTGTCATCACTTAATGGATGGAAAATGTTTGGTAAAAGGCTTTCTTTATGCTACTTATTGTTAGTCAGAGTAACTAATGTGTCTTCCTGTTATTTGCCCCAAGACTTTCTTTTCTGTAGCCTCTATACTCTTTGAGCTTTTTCAGGCTGATCCTCAGCCATCTCACTCTATTCATGTGTTGAGTTTTTTTTTTTTTTTTTTAATCAATGTGTTTCAAATGGATGTATCTAAACTCTCCAGTGCAAGGCTAATCATATCTAAGGGCTATTCTAAGTTTAATGGAAACCAAAAGGGTAATATCTTAATTTCAAATAGATACTGCAGTATGACCCATGCATAATTCTTGTACCATACATAATAACACAAATACACACACACACACACACACACACGCACACGTGTGTGTATATACATGTGTGTGTGTGTTCTCACATATATATATATTTTCAATGTTTTAATCTTTCTACCCTTTGAATGATTACAGTCACTGCACGATGAGGGAGTGTTTCAGGGCACACAACATAAAATTTTTCAAAAAAAATAAGGTAAAATGACTCCCAGGGAAAATAATTTTACTAATGTTATGCCCGATTGCTTTATTGTATCAAATTAATGCAACATTTAATTTAGAGTAATGCTGGGGATAGTGACATAAATTCAATTCTGAGGCTTAGCAAACTATTCTCCAGAGTAACTACATGCTGTAGACGCTTCAATGTGAAGGCTTTGCCATATTGTAACAGACATGAAAAATCTCATTTTATAGCCCCACCTTTAATTCATTATATTTAATTTATATTGGCTTTATTAAAATACCTCAGTATGACATTTGATTTTGTTGTTATTTTTTTGTATGTTATAAGGAATATATTTATTTCTCAGAACGGGACGGTATCACATATATTGGATTTCCTCATGGCACGGGATCATCTCACAAAAAGAAAAATTAAGCTACCCCCATCACACTGTGATTTTGTTACTGTCCCAAAAGATATGTTTAGAGCTTTGTTGTAAGAATAATATGTGGAATCCTCCAACATCAACTGACAGTCACAGAACTTCCAACATCTTGTTCTGTTTGATTCTTTTTTTGATTTTTTTTTCTTATGTGGGAATAGGAATTGACAGATCTCACAGTGTCTTTGTGCTGTGAAAGATTAATTGTTATTATTTAGAGCAGAACAGTACATGTGTCAAGAATAACTGTGAATTACACTCTGTCTGCCGGGGCCCAAAGCTTTAATTAACCAACACTGTTGGCACCATACAGAGCTTGCTGCTGTTGCTTTGCAGCAAGGGAGACACTGTGAACCTCCGATCACACAAAATGAGGAAGAAGTCGAAGGGGTAAAAGCAGCGTTGCAGGGACAGATTTGTTGGCCAGTTGAAAACAACAGGGTCAAGCTGTCTATGTCTATGTCTCTTGGATTGTGGTGTGCATGTAGCTTTCGATGCAGTCTGCAGGAATCGCAGTCAGTCACAGCAATAGCAAATGTAACATCTAACCTCACCAGCATTTTTAACCACATGACAAAAGTGAATATTGTAACACATAAGGGTTCAACAGTAAACAGTCGATGCTTCTAAATAAATCTCACACGGAATACCTGCAATGCGAGAATACAAACATTGAGGCTTAATTACCCTCGCCCACTTGTTCTATTTTTGCAGCACTGCTCTTGGTTCTTTCTTAAAAACAGTGCCCTGTATCCTGAGATTCAGGGGAATTTAAACAGCTTTATACATATAAAGTAAAGGTTGTCCATTTCTTTCAAAATCTTAAACATTATATCCAGACTTATTCAGTCGTAATTCTTTTTCAAAAGGAAATTGTTGGATGTGTGTGTGTGTATGTGTATGTGTGTGTATGTGTGTGTGTGTGTGTGTGTGTGTGTGTGTGTGTGCTTGCAGCATTTCGCTACATAAAGACATCCCCCTGGATGAAGAGGGCAAAAAGCTCAAATAAGGACTTTATAGTTTGATGATTTTCAATATGGATACATTTTTCAAGCTTCAGTTTTGACATTCTGCTCTGCCAAACACAGAAGTGTCGACATGGACTTTTTTTTTCTCATTTTTTCATTTGACATGACAGGCACATTACTTTTGTATTAAACCTTTCACCTTTAACTTTCCACCTATTTCAGTGTAGTAAACTAACATTTCCTGGTTGAACACAGCACAGTTTGTGAACCTCAGTTGTACAAATGCACAAATGACATTGAATAATTTTATGTTTTCAACAGCCACGTCTCTCAGAGCAGCTCCCTGGAGGAGGTTCGTCTGGATGGAGACAAGTTTGTGCCACCAGCGCCCCGGAAGGTGGAGATGAGACGAGACCCAGTGCTTGGCTTTGGCTTTGTTGCAGGCAGTGAGAAACCTGTGGTGGTTCGGTCAGTCACCCCAGGTACAGTCAACTTTTAAAACTGCCGTGACTCATTTGATCGGCGGCTCTTATCAACGCATAGATGGATATCATATCCAGCTCGAGTCTAAAAAAAAGGGAAAACAGAAGGGAAAAGCTGCTTCAGCTGCAATTCGCATCAGTGATTCACCCATTTTAACGGCAGTGAGTTAACTCACAGTGGAGCCACAACTCCGGAAATGGCATGCATGAACAGAGTTGTAGTGTTTAATGTTTGATTTGTGCGCGTTGGTAGGGGGTCCATCAGAAGGCAAGTTGATTCCAGGGGACGAGATCATCATGATAAATGATGAGCCAGTCAGCTCAGCGCCCAGGGAGAGGGTTATTGACCTTGTCAGGTACTACGACACACTGCCATTTACCTGCTATTTAACATGCTGATAATTGTGCCTATAAAAAGAGCTCATAAGTCCTGGAGTATTCCTGATGGATCAACTTATACCCTTTCACCACAGTGAAAACTATGCTATTTATAAAATATAGTAAAATAGATAATATTAAAATGATTATCAATCAGCGTGAAGTTTACTGTCCTCCAGTTGGATTTAGTCTTGATTTCTTTTTTTTTTCTTTTTTGAAATGATTTTTGTAATAATTTCAAGAAACATTTCATTGTTATTTTTTAGGATGAATATTGTAAATGTATCTAAATATTTTTTCTCCACATATGAAAAAATCAGTTGATTGAATGTGATTTTAGGTAAAGAGATCAATGTGAAAATAACAAACAAAGAAACAAGAATTAAGATTCAAGCAACAGACAAAAATAATAGACAATGCCCAGCCTAGGCTTACTGCTGGCTTGTGCTAACTAGGTATTTCTATTCTTATCAAAGATTGCATGGCATTGCTTCATTTCCACAACTTTTGCAATGTTTGGTGAAAGGAGATGTTTTAATTAGATTCTTATTCAAATCTCTTATTTGATCTTAGGGTTGTGTTCTTTTTTTTCTTTGCAGAAGCTGCAAGGAGTCCATATTGTTAACTGTTGTTCAGCCATACCCAGTAAGATTTTATTCTTCTGTGAGAAATATATTCTAAATTCCAATAGCATGTTTGTTTGTCAGGTCTTTGAATGTAAGTCATTAACTATGCCACATGGGTGCACTGGAAGAGTATCAGTTAGCTTGAATCTGACTGACTCAAAAGGAGATGCATCGCAGCAGTCTTCATAACCCTTTTCATCTTTGTTGCCTCGGAAGCTTGCGAGACCTCAGATGAACCTGCCGCATCAACATTTACAAGTGACCGTGCAGCAGATGGCTGTGAACACAGAGCCAAGAGCATATATTTGCCTTTTGTTTACAGTTCACATGATAAGTCAGAGGAAATAGAATTATGCTTGATTTTACACCAAAAATAGAAGAAAAATCCCAATGTGTGCTGCCAGAACAACATGCTTCTTCTGCAGCAGGAATGAAAAGACGACGTCGATGAATTTTCTTCACATAGTGACAATAAGCCTTTATACTTTTGAACATTTCCACTTATGTCAAAATGTGATGTATGAATACATGGATTCATTATGAATTTAAATTACTCCTAAATTTGATATTGATGTTTCAATTATGAGTCTTTCAATTAATTGAGCAAGGATTTAATTCTCAGGAAAATGTGGGCGTACTCTTCCCAATATACCCAGAGGACCCAGCAGCTTTCATCCAGACTGTAATTTCTCCCATTTACCCGCTGCTTCTTTGCAACCTCAATGTCACGCCAGCAGAGAGGATCTCCTCCCCCCATTTGTCTACCTAAATTGCATCAGCACAGAAAGAACTGCTGTTTCTGATGTTTCCAAGAGAAACCATGTTGAACTGTGCAAATATGAAGATATATATGAAATATGTATACATATACATACAACTAATTAAACCTGTCTTGTCTTTCATCCCCTTTCCTCCAAAAGTCACCTAAATCAGCCTTCATCAGTGCAGCCAAAAAAGCCAAGTTAAAGACTAATCCTGTTAAAGTCCGTTTCGCTGAAGAAGTCATCATCAATGGCCAAGTCCCTGTAAGTAGACCATATTATTCATGTTAATTTCATTGATCAAATATGAGTATTGCATTTCACTGTGTATTACTGTGCTTTGCATAGAATATCTGAGAGGAAATAAACAACAAACATGTATGTACAATTAGACAGTCCATGAAAAAAGACTAGTTCGTTAAAAAAGGGGGGTCCTGGAATTGCATTGTTAACATTGCAGTCTGAAATGTATGTCCTAGTTCTTCGGCTACCTGTAGAAAAAAAATTATATGAATTTCCCCATAGCAGGACTAATAATGAACAATGTTATATGTATAGTGCAGTATAAATAGCCATCCCTGTCTGGAATACAATCTATTTTTCCAGTAGTTGGCAGTTGTAATAGTTCTGAGTTTATTTTCCTGCTGTAGGGTCTTTTATGTCTTCTGATTTTGCACAGTTTGTTTGACATCTTGTCTATTTAGTATTTACAAGCCGTCGTTTTTCTTCAGCACTATCTTTTTCTGGTGTATCAGAGCTCCTTCTTTGCTTCCGCGTTCTTTTCAGTTACTATAATCTAGCAGTGGCTTTTAAAGCCTTCCTGATTTTGGAGGCCAAAAAATTAGAGGGTTTTTATGGATGAAACTATCTATCTATCTATCCATCCATCTTCCCCCGTTTACCCGTCGTTGGGTCGCAGGGACAGAAGCCGAAGCAGTGAGGCCAAGATCTCCCTCTCCCCCCGCCACATGGTCCGGCTCCTCTGGAGGGACCCCAAGGTGTTCCCCAGCCAGCTTGGAGACATAGTCTCTCCAGCATGTCCTAGCGCTTCCCAGAGGTCTCCTCCTAGATGGACATGCCAGGAATACCTCCCCTGGGAGACGTCCAGGAAGCATCCTAACCAGATACCCAAGCCCCCTCATCTGACTCCTCTCTGCAAAGGAGCAGCGGCTCTACTCTGAGCTCCTCCCGAATGACCGAACTTCTCACCCTATCTCTAAGGGAGAGTCCAGCCACCCTGTGGAAGAAACTCATTTCAGCCACTTGTATCTGCAATCTCATTCTTTCAGTCACTATTTACACCTCTTGACCATAGGTGTAGGTGGTAACTTAGATCAACCTGTAAATCTTCACCACGAAAGACCAGTACAGAGTCGGTATCGCTGGAGATGCCACACTGGTCTCCCTGTCGATCTCCCGCTCCATCCTTCCCTCATTCGTGAACAAAACTCCGAGATACTTGGACTCCTCCACTTGGGGAAGGACCTCTTCCCTGACCCGGAGGTGGCATTCCACCCGTTTGAACACCATGGTCTTGGATTTGGAGGTGCTAATCCTCATCCCCACCGCTTCACACTCAGCTGCAAACCACCACAGTGAGAGCTGGAGATCATGGCCTGGTGAGGCCAACAGAACCACATCATCTGCAAAAAGCAGAGACTTGATCATACGGCCACCAAACCAAAGAATTGCCACCGATCTACAAGCGCTCCGCTCCCACTGCACAAAGTGTTGACGGAGCACTGCTTCCCACTCCCAAGTGCCGGATGGTGGATCAGAATCTCCTCGATGCCCACTGGAAGTCGTTGGTCCATGGTCCCCCCGAACTCCTCCCACATCAGAGTTTTCGCCTTGGCAACCACCAAAGCCACATGCCGCTTGGCCTGCCGGCACCTGTCAGCTGCCTCCAGAGCCCCACAGGCCAGAAAGGCCCGATAGGACTACTTCTTCATTTTAGTGGCATCCCCCACCGCTGGAGTCCACCAGTGGGTTCAAGGGTTGCCGCCCTGACAGGCACTGACCGCCTTACGGCCGCAGCTCCAGTCTACCATGTCAACAATTGAAGCGTGGAACATGGCCCATTTGGACTCAATGTCCCCCGCCTCCCTCAGGACGTGGTTGTAGTTCTGCTGGAGGTGTGAGTTGAAACTCCTTCTTACAGGGGATTCTGCCAGAGTTCCCCGCAGACCCTCTCATTACATTTGGGTCTGCCAGGTCTGACCGGCATCCTCCCCCACCATCGAAGCCAGCTAACCACCGGGTGGTAATCAGTTGACAGCTACACCCCTTTCTTCACCCGCGTGTCCAGGACATGTGGCCGCAAGTCCCATGATACATACAAGGTCTGTGACCTAAGGTGTGTTGGTGCCGAGTGCACATATGGACACTGTCGTTGCCCATGTGAGCATTGAAGTCTCTCAGTAAGACGAGGGAGTCCTTGGTAGGTGTGCTCTCTGGTAACCCCTCTAGGGACCCCATGAAGGGTGGGTAAAATGAACTGGCGCCTCTCACCAGGGGCAACTCCAGAATTTAAAAAAAGAGTCTAGCCCCTCTCAAGAGGCCTGGTCCCACGCTGTGCGTCGAGGTGAGTCCGGAGTCCGACTATATCTAGTCGCAATCTCTCAGCCTGGTGCACCAGCTTGGGTCCCTTCGCCGCCGGAGAGGTGACATACCATGTTCAAAGAGCCAGCTTCTACAGCTGATGATCGGATCACCAAGGTCCCCCGCTCTGGCCACCGCCCAGCTCACACTGCACCTGACCCCCTTGGCCCTTCCTGTGGGTTGTGAGCCCAGGGAAAGAGGGACTAATGTCGTTAGTTCGGGTTGCACCTGGCCGAGCCTCATGGATGAAGACTAGACGCTCGCCACTGAGCCCAAGCTCCAGGTAGCAGCCCCGGTGACCCGCGCCCGGGCGAGGGAAAACCAGGTCCAATGTTTGCCTTCTTCATGAGGGTCTTCTGAGCCACATGTTGTCTGGTCCCTCACCTGGGACCTGTTTGCCTTGGGTGACCCTTCCAGGAGCATAAAGCCCCCCAACAACATCGCTCCCAGGATCACTGGGACTCGCAAACCAATGTAAGGTGGCAGCTCACAGAGGCGTGGATAAATCTAAGACTGGAAAATAAGGAAAAAAATAGTCTCTAACTTATAGACAGACTTGTGCGACATCAGCCATTAGCAACACTCACATAGGTTGGACCGTCCACAAATTCAAGTTAAAAGAGGCCTCTGTTCCGTTCAGCCCTTCCGTATTCTTTTCTATGTCTTCTTGTTTCAGAATTCTATTTTACTCCTGGTGGTATTTAAATAACAGCATTTTCTATTCTGGCTCTGACTTTCAACTTTGTCTATCGTAAACCAGAAACAACACTTAATAGATTTAAATGAGAAATGGTGATGACGTTTTTTTCCTTCTGTCCTCAGGAAACTGTGAAGGACAACTCCCTTCTTTTTATGCCAAATGTTCTTAAGGTGTACCTGGAGAACGGGCAGACTAAATCATTTAAATTTGACTGCAACACATCCATAAAGGTCGGTGCTGTTTGATACCTTGCTTCTCTTTGAAAGAGAGTTGCATAATCTCCCTTGCTGTACTGATTAAAAGTGCAGTATATTCACCTATGTAATCTATCTCACTGTATATTATGATTTAAACCACAAACTGAGAGCCGTTTGAACTGTATGAGCTGGGCTGAGCCTCTTCACCGTATTTCTACTGAAGCTGAAATTCAGATTGTATTCACAGAAGAGGTTTAAACGTGTTTAACCACGAGACATCTTGAAGAATGACAGCAGCAAGAGTGCAAAGAGACAGCTGCATCTGCATGGTTTTGAAGTTGTACTAACTGTGTCTTTGTGAAAGGATGTCATCTTGACCCTGCAAGAGAAGCTTTCCATTAAGAGCATTGAGCACTTTTCTTTGATGCTGGAGCAAAGAGCTGAAGGATCTGCCAGCAAACTTATGCTCCTGCATGAGCAGGAGATGCTAACTCAGGTTAGTTGGCTGCTTTTTGTTTTAGTCTGTGAGAAAGGAAGTACACCTTGACAGCCAAACAGAGGAAGTGACTCATCCTATAACCACTGCCGCAGTTTTCATATCAACATGTTCGAGAAATAGTTTCAAATTCTGGGGAATGTGCTTGTTTGCCTTGCAGTTAAGTGTTCAATGAAAAGGTCTGTCTGTTTATATAAAAGGCTAAAGCCATGAGTAATAATCTCCAATTCAAACATACAAAATACAATTTTCAATGTTTGTATGTTTGAGAACAATCTTTATTTATTCTGCAGTTTGGGGTGTTCTGTTAAGGCAAATACCACATCAATTTATGAAAATAGAATACAGATGGCCACTTTTTTTTATTTTTCTCAGACAGTCATACTTGTTCCTGTTATTTTCCATCTTAACATTATTGTAGCTCCAAATGTATTCTAAAAGTGTGATTATAATTGCTAACTAACTTTTAGATTCTGTTGATATGTTCTATGTTCTGTTGATGTGTTGTATATTCTGTTGATTCTGTTGACAGGTAATTTCTTCTTTCATTATTGGTTGTAAGTCGCTTTGGATAAAAGCGTCTGCCAAATGACTGTAATGTAATATAATGGGTTGATTTTAAATTTCAATTTGTTGACATTTTTCTCTGCTTTGCTATTTGGACTGTTAAGAACAGTTTTTATCATTTGTGTTCCCAAAGATTTTTTCAAGAATTAAAATGATTCTAATGGGCAAAATGAAGATCTGAAAGTATATGTAAAATTGTATGTTGCTGCAAGACAATAATGATTCATATATTCATATATTGCCCCACTTCAGAGATAACTTATCTAGACAGACAGTCATCAATTTTATTATTACATATCTATTTACTCATCAGGAAATTAAATAAATAATTCGATTGTTGAATATTTTGAAAAAGCAAAATAATTACTGAATAGGAACTTATTTTTCTTTGCCTGGGGCTTTAGGTGACACAAAGGCCAGGGTCACACAAGATGAAGTGCTTCTTTCGAATCACATTTGTTCCAAAGGACCCGGTGGACCTATTGAGGAGAGACGCAGTAGCATTTGAATACCTCTACGTCCAGGTAGGTATCATTGTGCATTTTCCTCTTTTTAAAAAAACTAAACAAGAATGCAAAACAACAAAAAAAAAAACATAATCCAGTGGCTGTCTTGACCTATCTTGACCTTGTTGTTGTCTTACCAACTGACTGGAGTGTAACCTCATATTCCCCTCCTCTTGTCTCATGTCTTCAGAGCTGTAATGATGTGGTCTTGGAGAGATTTGGGTCAGAGCTGAAATATGACACGGCTCTTCGTCTAGCTGCTCTGCAAATGTATATTCTAACTATCAATACCAAGCAGTCTCAGAAAGTTTCCCTAAAGTACATTGAGTAAGTACACCAGGTTCTTACTTACGCCATGTTGAACATCTTCTAACATTAATTTGTTCATGCTATAACAATATGTAAAACGATTGAAAAAAAAAGTTTCATTGTATTGTATGAAATATAATTTAATAGATATACTATTTTGAATTTTTAGAATTTTAAATAATAATAATTGCAGCAGTGTTGTAGTGCTGAAATGCCACAGAATAAAAATATCAGCTGCTTTTTCAAGTGAAAACTGCACTACTTCTGGAAGTAACTTGATCCAGAATGATGACTCTTACATTTTGTTAGGTGATACATCTGACCATTGACTTGCATGTGTGTATGTGGTGCGTGTGTGCGTGTGTGTGTGTGTGTTTAGGAAGGAGTGGGGTCTGGCATTGTTCCTGCCCCCTGCTGTGCTGTCAAGCATGAAAGAGAAGAACATCAAAAAAGCCCTTACTCACATCCTGAAAACTAACCAGAACCTAGTACCGCCTGGTAAAAAGGTAGACCATGTCTATCCTCCTCATCTTCTGTTTCATCCTCGTGTGCACATTGTCACTTTGCAATATGCAATGTAGAAAAAGACTCGTGAGCATCCTCTGGTGGACTATTGAGTTTCAATCTAATTCTTGTTGGTTTTTGCTTTTTCAATGTAGCACAGTGTGTTTTACTGTGACACGGATAGAAAGTACCGGACAGAAAGTACATATCACTGAGAATACCCCATTAATTATGTCAAGTTCTATGTAATTTTCACCAGTCACCTCTCTATTACAGCTGACTGCCTTGCAGGCAAAAGTCCATTATCTTAAATATCTCAGTGACCTGAGGCTCTATGGAGGGCGGGTTTTTAAATCCACACTAATTGTAAGTAAAAGCACGATTTTACCATTAATAAAAAAAAGTAATTCTATGGCAACAAAAGATGTCATGTAGCCAGAAGTTGCATGACATTCTCTAAGAAGTGCAATATAATATTGATGCCAAATCTCTTACAGCAAGGCGAGAAGCACACAGAAGTGACTTTACTGGTGGGTCCGAAATACGGAATCAGCCATGTGATCAATACTAAAACCAACCTGGTGGCACTCCTGGCAGATTTCAGTCATGTCAATCGCATTGAGATGTACACGGAGGACGAGAACAGGGTCCGAGTGGAGCTGCATGTCCTGGATGTAAAGGTTACAAAATGTTCAGTTATTTTCAAAATGAAAGCAATTGTTTACTGGCTGTATCCAGTCAGTGTAACAGTCATTATTAGCTCATTCTGTTCCAGGCTTTGTCACTTCTTTTGTGCTCATTGTCATCTGCTTATCTGCCTCATTCACAGCCCATCACTCTCTTAATGGAGGCTGTTGATGCGATGAATCTGGCCTGTCTGACTGCTGGCTACTACAGATTATTGGTGGACTCTCGCCGTTCCATCTTCAATGTGGCCAAGAACAAAGATAGTGAGGAAATACAAACATATGAAAAGATTAAAAGATGATACATCAGAGCATATTTTGTTTAATTTCACATATTCGGTTTCTCTCTGCAGGCCATGGTGCGAGAATAAAGCAAAGCTACCCGCCAATTGAGTGTACCTATAGTACACCTCATAAAGGGCATGAAGACAGACACAACCAGAGGTGCAGCCAAGACTTATCCAACCACGAGTGCGAATTCATCGACCACGGGAGATACGAAGACCAGCCGGTCTACATAACCGAGATTCACCAGTCTCAGTACCCAATACACATGTCAGAAAGAGTCGAGTGCTGCCAGATCCCGTATTCTCAAACATACCTCAATGTACCAAGACCAAAACCCCAGGACTCCTCTAGGAGTGCAAAGGTCTCCTTCATATTTGGTGACCCTCCCCTAGACAGTGTAAATCCCCAAAATCTGGGTTACCAGAGACTGATGGATGAAAGTCCTGAAATTATAGACAATCATGGCCCCATGTACAGGCGTCTAGAGGATGATTATAAGATGGTGGATGCCATAGAAGATGGAGATGGGTATCAGTACTCCACCAAAATCTTTGGTCCCACTGAATGCATCGAGGAGCCCCTGCTGCACGATATCTGCTATGCTGAGACAACGGATGATGCAGAGGATGAGGATGACATCAGCTGTGAGGAGGACATGGTGATGAGTGACATTGACAAGCCTACATTACTCTCACTCTCTGGATCTAGTGATGACATCATTGACTTGACCTCCCTCCCTCCTCCACCGGAGGGGAACGACGAGGAGGACAACGACGTACTGCTGCACTCGCTTAACCTCGCCATTGCTGCTCCTCCTCCTGGCTTCAGGGACAGCTCTGATGAAGAGGAGCAGCAGGGGGCTGGAAATGTGGCCCAGGGGAGCAGTCATGATATTCCAGTGTCTCTCATAGATTCAGTGCCCGGTCACCAAGGAAATGACCAGGGGGAGCCCCTGGACGATGCGGTGGTCTCCACATTGAAGGCTCTTGAGGCCCTTGCAGCATCTGAAGAACAGAGTCCGTCACAGTCCGAGAGTAGCGCAGGTTCTTCTTTTACTATTGTAACGTTCATTCATTAACATCACACACAATCCAGCCATTCACTTTTGATTTTGTTGTTGTTTGTTTTTTTCAATAAAGCCCATTTTGTTCTATATTTCCATTTGTGCGAGTATTTCTTCACTCATTTTTGTGTACCTTCATATGTCTTTTATTTTCTTCATATCTACACTGTTTCCCATTTTTTGTTTGCTTGTTTATTTCTATCATTAGAAACATGTTTGTCTTATCATATATCATTCGATGCCACGTTAGGTCACTTGTTGCCAGTATGGGAATAAACCAAATCATGATTTAATGCCATCAATCATCTTTAATTATTCTCAGGTTAATATATAATACATGGAATGTGACATTGCATTATGAACTGTCGGTGCATGGCGTGATGTCTTCAACATTTTTCACTTTATCATCCGGTCTCATCCAGGTTCTCCAGTTTTCTCCCATAGTCCAAAAACATACAGTAGGCTAACTGTATTTGCCAAACCATGTGAATGAAAGAGTGAATGCTTTTTTTTTTCTCTATATGTGACCCTGATAGCCAAAGGCATCTGGTCCAGGGAAAAACCATACCTCATACCCACTGACAGCTGGAATAGGCTCCAGCCCCAATTCAACCCTGAACCCAGGATAAGCCGTAGAAATAATGAATGAGTGACGGAATGAATGAATTATATGCATCCAAATGTTTACAATAGTTTGCCCTTTTCCATCAGCTATAATTCACATTTATAATAAATAATTTCATACTACCATACATCATTATGTGGAGGTACAAAAAACTGGCATGTTTTTTTTTTTAAATTGAAATTTAGACAAAGAGTTGAGCAATGATTAATATTACTGAGATTTCCCATTAACTGTCATGGTTTTCTGGGCATTTGGGCTTGTCAATGTTTAAAAAGCGCACACTGGACAGAGCTTACCAATGGCTAAATTTGAAGTAGTATGTGTTATTGTGTTCAGACTTAAAGAGGGTTGTAATTCCTTTTTAAAGCACCAGGCTATCCCCAAATGATAATGGCAGTGAAATATAGAGTTGTATCCCCTGCTTACATAATTACTTTTGCTCGAAAGTCATTGGCAAAGATTTCTAAACCATTAGCTCTGTGCATGGATTAAGAGATCCATTACTGCTTTGCTTCTTTTGTTTGTGTTTTTTTTTTTGCCAAGCACAACGAATTGTTGTAGTTTTTAATATTTTGCAAAATCACTTTGAGGTACCACTGTGCATTAATACGGTGTTATTCCAAAGCACACTTAATTTTCTAACTTACTAACATGCATTATCTCCTGTTGACTTAAAATGACTCATCCTATTATTTCTGTGTTTTGTCTTTCTGTGGGACACAGGTGTAGAAATATCACGGGCTTTTAGTCCCGAGTCCTCAGATTCAGGCAACGAAACCAACTCCTCTGAGATGACCGAGAGCTCGGAGCTGGCAGCCGCTCAGAGGCACCCGGACAACCACCTGAAGATGCATGTCTCTGTGACAGAGGGATACCATGTCGCACCCGAAGAAAATATTGAGGCCGCCGCTCTCCGAGATGGTATGGCAGGGGTTTTGACGCCTGCTCAGGGCCCCCAGGAAGAGGAGGTGAAATCTTCTGCTGTTACCTCCTCCCAGCTCTTCCACTCAGACGGTGGTGAGATGGAGCCGGAGACAATGGAAACAAAGTCAGTCAGTGAATACTTTACCAAGATGCACATAGGCTCACTAATGAGCAGACAAAGAGGAAAGCAAAGGGAGTCAAAAAGCAGAATCCAGCGTGATAGCGGTGATACAGCTCACTCGTCCTCTCAAGAGTCAACTAAAGAGGAGCCCCCTCATCTTGTGGGGAAGTATAACGCATTCACTGTGAGAGATTCCTACTACATGAACCAACTTGATCTGGGCAGGACTCACTTTAAAGACAGGCAACAAAAATGGCAGCAGAGAGCATCTGGGACCAAAGTGGAAGACAGTCCCTCCTTGGAATGTATGAATGAGTCACAGGCTTCACACACAGACAGACTGACAGTTAGGGGCGAGAAGAAGGACTCTGACGAAAGAAGCCAACAGTCAAATGTCCATCTCCATTCTACTTCCAAAGGGCCAGGCCCTGCGGAGGGAGATGAATCTATACAGGATGATGAGCAGCCGCAAATTAAGATCCCACCATCAGAACAAGATGTAACAAGACTGTATGAATACCATGTGAGCAAACGCATGTCATCCATACAGAGTGAGGGCATGCATTCACTCCAGAGTTCACAAAGTTCCTCTATAGATGCCGGTTGTAGCACAGGCGGTAGCAGCTGTGTCACTCCCATGGATTCTCCCCTTTGTGTCACAGACAATATGCACGGACTATCGGAGTCCACGCTCAAGGGGCTGAGTTATGTAACTGGTGAAGAAAAAGCTTATGGTCTCCCGGGCCAGGGGAAGGTAGGTCATTCCATGGACCCTACTCTGCTGAGAAAGATCCACGCGGCTAATAATGCTGAGCCTGGGTTCGGGAGTTCCAGGGATAACAATCACAGATTGCCCAAGATTAAAGAAACCACAGGTAAAACTAAATCAATCTTGATTTTAATGGATGTGTGAATGGATGAACCAAAGTCACCCTCAAATTGTTAGGAATTAATGGCTAAATATCAGATTGTCATCCGTGTAAATGCATTTCGTTTTGTTTTCCCAAGGTTTTGAAACCCCTGTGATCTTTGGCCTCAGGCATCCCGACAACAATGTCATGACTTAGTTTTGGTCAAATATGAACAAACAAACGAACTTTTAATTCAGCTGGACTGACAAAATAATACAACACAAAATCATTTTCTATACGGATTTTAAAGTGTATTGATAAATATACACACACACATAAATATATACACATACACATAAAGACACAATATCCGCCATTGTTGCTTCGATAACTCGATCTTTCTAGAATGATGCCACTGCACACAGGGTGTGTGTAGATGCTTAACAACTGTCTTTGTTTTCCTGCTACCCCTAGTGTAGCTTGCACACAATGGATTAAGGCTGGGCGAGAGTCATCTTTAAGTCTGTGTTATGAGGCCGGAACCACCATCAAAATCATGTCACCATCATCATCAATAAGAAGCACAGTGTCCAGTGGGCTAACACAGGCCGGACCGGAGCCCCACCCACATACCCTGGCTTTCCCCTCAAGTGGATTTTCATGTGACCTTATAACAGGCAGCCTCAGGAAGCCGCGAAGGTCTCAGACGCTCAGGAGAAGCTGGAGCACCGTAATGCCAGGCTACAGGAGCTTGGAGGCGCTGCTGGAGAAGACCAAAGCCTCACTCACAGGGACGATCGGTGGACAAAATTTTCAGCAACAAGAGTCCCAGACAGAATGGGGGACTTACTCCACCAAAACTGTACTCAAGAGTTTTTCCCAGGGTTCAGTCACTTTGAATTCAACAGGCGGGCAACCGTCTAGAGACGCATCCCCTTTGCCGAAAGAGACAACTACACCGAGGCTGAGCACAGGGTCGTGGAGGTGCTACCGCCCATTTAGTGTCTGCTTCTTACGGAGAAAGAAAAAAAAAGGTTGCGATGATGATGCAGAGAAGCCCTCACAGCTTCTGTTCTCTGTTGCTTCCTGCAGTGATGAAAACACTGTCTTGAAAGCACAATCTAACTCTGAACAGAGTAATATGGTCGCTGCTATGAATGGTATGACCCTCGAGGCAAGGTTAGCCCATGTAAATTCTATGAAGGGAAAAACCTACAGCCTTCAGAGAGGGTTCGCACTTGCACGGAAAGATGCCTTAGAGATGAGTAGCTTACTGCGTTTCAGCACAGGCAACATATCTGGAGGTGAGAGGTCACGGGTCAACAAAGAGGACATGGGAACACTCTCCCAGCTGCTTTTCATGCAGGCCAAAGTGTTGAGTGGCGCCTGCAGCCAAATGGCTGAGGAGGTCAGTAGCCCAGAGGAGTTACTGCTCACCCTGACACACAGCTTCCATGCACTCTGCTGCCTATCACAAGCCTGTATGTCATTAGTAGAAGGGTTGGGCGCGGAGTTGGAGCCCCGTCAGGTGGTAGCCAAAGTGAATGAGGTTGTCATGAACTATGTCTGTGTGCTGAAAGCTGCTGAGGCTGCTTTTGTAAACTCCACCAATGATCAAAGTGTGAATGCATTGACACATCACTCTGCCACCATGTCTGCTGTTGTAAACACACTGGGTCAGTTGCTGAAAACACTACGCAACAAATAAACCGCTGTTAATTTTGTCCGTAAGCCATACATAAAAGGTAAAGCTAATGTGAATGGCTCTGGGAGAAAAATATTGCCTTGTGTACACAGTATTTTAATATGTTAAGAAAAGTATAACAATCATCAAATTTTAAATAGATTTATGGCCTCTTCCTAATTAGTACCCTCTGACCCTATGCCCAAGAACATTATCTAATATCCTATCATAAAGATTATTTAAATTGTTTATTCATTATATTAGAGGCTGGGTATAGAGATTATCACAACCTTAGTACATTATTTATAAATTGTAAAAATATTACACACACACACACATACACACATACATACATACATACATACATACATGTGTGTGTGTGTGTGTAGAGAGAGAAAGAGAGAGAGAGAGAGCTCTGGATAAATCATGCACAAGAAAAGCTATCATCATTGAATGAAGGTATGAAAGTTGTGCACAAACTCTTTGTTGGATTCACCTTAATTTAATGCATTCTTAACAAATGGGCACTGTGTACACTCTACTCTTATTTTGTCAAGATGATTAAAGAGATTAAAACTTTGAAAACTGCTATCTCAAAGTTGTCATTGTCTATTCACTTTCTTCCTTTTTATATCACAAACATGTTACATAATGCTAGATTTTATTTAGATGATGCACATTTATAACCTTTAATTCTGTTTCGGTTGCTTTTTGCAGCAACACAACAGAATAAGTAAAGCTGACAGAATGACTTTTTGAGGTTGTGTAAGTTTGTTCTTAAAATTGCATTATTCATATGAAATGCTTGACCAAAGTCTAAGTTTATAACAATGTTTAATAATTCATAATTTTACCATTTACTCAGGCCTGAGTGTTGGTAATGCTTTTTGCATTAATGATGATGATGGCCCATTTCACTTTGTAATCTGCTGTCAAGTTAGAATAGACAAGCAGAAAATTGCATGACGTTTGTGCATCTGTGTATGAAGGGGGTGAATCAGGCATTGTTTTGCCTTTTGCTTTGTTTGCTTTTCTGTAATTTTTATTAGGTGTCTCGAAATTAAGGTGAAACACCCAAACTTATTTTATGAAGTCCCAAGCCACCCTTGTCTTTATATTAAACACTGGATACCATTTATGCTGGTTCATGTGGATCCCTAAACCACCTAATAACTCAATGATTGAGACCTGACATTGGGAAGAAAAAATAAAAAAATATTTATTTTATTTCTTTTTTTTTTTTTTACATTACACTCCAAACACAAATGAATTAGCTGTTAAATGAGAAACAATTGTGGTTTTTGACTAAGGGGAAGTGATGCTGAGTAAATATACCAACTGTGGGAGCAAAAGCACCTGTTACTTTCACGTTCTTCGCGGAAGCAACACATTCATTTCTGCTGAAATCCAACTGATCTTGCTGCCGGACTAATAACCCGTCTCTTGAAGAATGTTCTTCTACCCGGTAAGAGTCATCGATCTTTCTACATATACTGAATAGTTGTTCCTACTATGTGGTGAGGAAGATTGACCATAAGAAGGCCAGGAAAAAATGCTTCCGTTATTATATGTCAGAGCATCTGCTGATAGAAATGTGATCATCTTGTTGGCAACTTGTGCAATGCTTACTATTTTTTTTCTTCTACTTTTATAATTACCCTCACATCCTCATGCATTTCTCAGAAGGCTGTGTTTGTTTCCATACAGATGTGTATTGCAGTGCTGCTCTTGTTCAGTTGCCCCTTCCTGCCAAATGCCAAAGTTTCATATCCCAAAACCCTGCCGTGTGAGGTCAAAGAGGCTCGTAACGGAAGTGTGGTGACAGTGGACTGTACTGCAAGGGGCCTCATAGATATTCCTCATGACATCCCAAGAGACACCACCAATCTGACTCTCACCATCAACCATATCCCCGCTTTGAACTCCACCTCTTTTCACAATCTCCGTAACCTAACAGAGATTGACATGAGATGCAATTGTGTGCCCATTAAAATTGGCCCAAAGGACAATATGTGCACCAAAAGTGTAACTATAGACGATGATACCTTTACCAGCCTGAAGAATCTGCGAGCACTGTATCTGGATGGGAACCAGCTCAATGCAATTCCTCAGGGCCTACCTTCAAATCTTCTCCTGTTAAGTCTGGAAGTGAATCACATATATCGAATGTTTAAAAGGAACCTTTCCAAGATTAGTAATGTAGAAAAGCTTTACCTCGGTCAAAATTGTTATTATCGTAACCCATGCAATAATTCCTACATCATAGAGGACGGTGCATTTCTGCAGCTTAAAAATTTAACACTTTTGTCCCTAAAAGCAAATAATTTGTCATCTATTCCACCCCAGCTCCCCACAAGTCTGAAGGAGCTGTACCTCTACAACAACAAAATTCAAGTAGTAACAGAGGAGCATTTTAAAAATTTAACAAACTTAGAAATTCTGGACATCAGTGGAAACTGTCCTCGTTGTTACAATGCTCCTTATGTGTGCAATCCATGCCCGAATGATGCACCCCTTCAAATAAATAACAGAGCTTTTAGAATGCTTAAAAAACTCAAGAAACTGCGCCTGCACAGTAACTCTTTAAGATATGTGCCATCTGAATGGTTCAAAAACACAACCAAGCTAAAAGAGCTTGATCTCTCATCAAACTTTTTAGCAAAAACAATAGGAAACATCAACTTCCCTCGTTCTCTGGGCGGACTGGAAGAATTGGACCTCTCATTTAACTACGAGCTACAGAAATATCCCAAAACTCTGCAACTGAGTAAACAGTTTTGCATGCTAAAATCTCTTAAAATTTTCCGTTTGAGGGGCCTTGTGTTTCAAGAACTGAGACCAGAGAGCATAAGGCCTTTAAAATGCCTACCACAGCTAGAGGTAGTTGATTTGGGTACAAACTTCATTAAAATGACAAATCTTACCACCCTGATAGCTGATTTGCAAAGCTTTAAAGTGATAAGTCTCTCTGATAACAAAATATCTTCTACAACTGCTGAGAAAGATGCTGTTGGTTTCTCTGGAGGGGGAGAGGAGCCTCTTCTCTGGTCCCCCATGGCAGCTGGGATCCAGTACCACGGAGAAGTTAAGGAAATTCATTATTTCCAATACGATGAATATGCTCGGAGCTGCAAATTCAAAAAAAAGGAACTCGGTGTGCGCCGATCATTAGTCAAAAAAGAATGCAGTAAGTTTGGCCAAGCATTAGATTTGAGCAGAAACAACATATTCTTTTTGCATCCGAGATCCTTCGATCTGACAGGGCTGAGATGCCTCAATCTGTCCGGAAATGCAATGAGCCAAACTCTGAATGGTTCAGATTTTACCGGTTTGACTACTTTACAATATCTAGACTTCTCCTCAAACCGACTGGACATGCTCTATTCCACTGCATTTCAAGAGCTTGAAAATCTGGTGGTTTTGGATATCAGTAACAACAACCATTATTTTGAGTCAGAGGGTTTGACTCACATGCTAAACTTTACAAAGCATTTAAAAAATCTCAAGACACTGCGGATGAACCACAATAAGATTTCTACTTCCACAAACACAGAGCTTGAGAGTGCATCGTTGGAACAGCTGGAGTTCAGAGACAATCGCTTAGATAGGCTGTGGATGGATGGTAACACGCGATATGTCAATTATTTCAAGAAACTGATTAAACTAAAGAGCCTTGACATCTCTCATAACAACCTCAATTCCATTTCGCAAGAGGTCTTCACTGGACTACCAGAGAAACTGTCTGAGCTTTACCTCCGGAACAACAAACTAAAGTCCTTTCTTTGGATACATCTGCGACATCTGCCGTCGTTGGAAGTTTTAGATCTCAGTGAAAACAGCTTGACCAGTGTTCCTGCCATGCTGTCAAACAGTACCAATTCTCTAAAAAAGCTGATTTTACGTGGAAATCAAATCCAAAAGCTCACACCAGATTTCCTTAAGGAGGCTTACAGCTTAAAATATCTGGATCTAAGTTTTAATAGAATCACGTATATTGAGGAATCCAGTTTCCCAGACGAGGTTGTGAATCTGATGGACAAGTTACTTTTGCACAAAAACAAATTCCACTGCACATGCAATGCCTCTTCATTTGTCCTGTGGCTAAACAGGACCCAAGTGACCATCCCCAGACTGAGCACGGAAGTTACCTGTGATGCCCCAGGTGCACAAAGCGGCCATCCTGTGATCTCAGTTGACCTGCTGGCCTGCCAGCACAGCTACTTAACAATCATTCCCTATATCCTCACAACTTCCGTTATTCTCAGCTTCCTCTTCCTATCCATCTCGAGCCATCTATTCATGTGGGATGTCTGGTATATCTACCACTTTTGCAGGGCCAAGTACAATTGTTACAGAAGATTAAACTCTCAGACCACCATCTACGATGCCTTCGTCATATACGACAAAACAGATAGTGCAGTGTTGGAGTGGGTGACCAAGGAGATGTGCGTCCATTTGGAGGAACGTGGAGACCGCCCACTGACCCTGTGTCTGGAAGAACGAGACTGGATACCCGGGAGTCCCCTGATTGACAACCTCTCACAGAGCATCCACAGGAGCAAGAGGACGGTGTTCCTGCTCACCAACAAATATATCAAAAGTGGAAACTTCAAGACCGCTTTCTACATGGCCCATCAGAGGCTAATGGATGAGAAGAATGATGTAATTGTTCTGATCTTGCTGGAGAAAGTTCATTGTAATTCAAGGTACCTTAGACTGAGGAAGAGGCTGTATAAACGGTCTGTCCTCGAGTGGCCAAAAAATCCTCGAACTCAGCCTTACTTTTGGTTCAGTCTGAGAAGCGTGTTGGCAACTGAAAGTCACAAACAATATAACAATCTTTTCAAAGAGACCCTCTAAAAAAATAAATGAAATGTGTAACATGTTGTTTAAATGTCATATTTTAGACCTTTCTGAAAGTTTCTCTTTGAAATGGTGTCTGAACATCTCAGTATTCAAATAAAATAACTGTGTTTATATTAGTAATTGTAGTATTTCACAAGTAATGGTTCAGACTTCCTGTTCTCGTTGACCAATCAGATGACTGCCAGTTATCCTGCCTATAAAAGAATACCGTAAATTCAATTGTCATTTATGAAACTGGGAAGTGAAAAAGGTATACTTCTGCTTTGCATATTCTACTTCTGTCTTGTTAAAACTAATTCATTATCATACATTTCGCTCGAGCCAGAGGGTACTCATAATACCTCGCATTTGCACTCTGGCATTTGGGGTCTTGAACCTCTCATTTTGTTTTCAAATCATTCAAGGAACACGAGGAAGGCACAATGGTGAGTTACTGATCAAAAGGTCACATACTAAGTTCATTTCAATGCATAGATAGACTTTGATTCATCGTGCAGGGGGAAAATTTGCAATTGAATAATATATACATAACATTAGCTATGAGCATTTGTAACAATAGTTTGATTTTTCTATGCCCTACCTTTGGCTTTAAACTCACTGTGATATGACATTGCATGACCAGTTTACTTTTCTTTTTTAAACATGTATCTAATTATGTGTTTTACGGTAAAGATTTCTTTGCTCATAAATCTGTTTACTGTTTACCATAATGGTTTCTATCACAAATCCATGCAAAAAAATTCCATTAAGTTCATATCATTGAGAGTTAATTCTCTGACAACAGATATTTATATTTAATACTAGTGGATTTTCCATTGTGACCAAATGTGTTTTGCTTAAAGAGTATAATTTTGCAACCATGACTCCAACCTTGAACAATGTCTAAATGACAGTCTCAAAGAAGAGCAAATAGAGGAGTCATTTAGTATCAAATCAAGTAGCTTGATCCATCACACAGCTACAGAAATGCTGACATGTCTTGAAGCCTGTCATTGCCAATTGGATATCGTTTTTATGTCGTGACACAACATCTTAGTTCGGGTTGCTTAATTTTACTAATCGTGTTGTTTATCTCTAGAATCTCATATCCTGGACTCACTTCCTGTTGCTCTGTGTGTGTTGCCATCACCTGATCTGGCCAGCTGGATGTAAACCTCCACGGATTTCAACAAAGTTCCTATGTGATGTCACTGACCTAAATAGCTCATTTGTCAAATTTGACTGTCAAGGGCGCCGTCTATCTGAAATCCCACATGGCATAACTAGTAACGTGACAGAGCTCAATTTGTCAAGAAATAACATTCAGGATATTAAAGCTGATTCATTTTCTAAATTCAAGAATCTCACCATTCTCAGACTGGATAGAAATTGCATTAAGACTATTGATAAAAACACTTTCAAAAATCTGACAAAGTTAACTGAACTGACACTGAATGAAAATAACTTGACTGGAGTACCTGTCAATCTCTCTAATAGTTTGGAAATCCTTATGATAAACAAGAACAGAATCGGGTTATTGAATAACAAGAGCTTTGGTGGCCTGAAAAACTTGACAAAACTTTGTTTTTCCAGAAACTGCTTTTTCCCAGATGGCTGTTTGAGATCACTGATCATAAAAGAATATCCTTTTGCAGCATTGACGAAGTTGAACCTTTTGGATTTGTCCTTTGACAACTTAAGCCATGTTCCTGAAGGTTTACCTCCATCATTAGTCACATTAAGCCTGGAATCAAACCACATTCAATACATTTCTGAGAGATATTTTTCTGGGTTATATAATTTAAAAACCCTTAAAATAAATGGTAACTGTCCAAGATGTCTAAATGCTCCATTTCCCTGTAATTCTTGCCCTATGGGTTCTCTTAGAATACATGATAATGCATTCCATGATCTAATAAAGCTAGAGACTCTGGACCTTGGTGGAAACTCACTGACCCACCTGAATTCTTCCTGGTTTGAGAGTCTGGGTAATCTTCGCGCCCTAGTTCTCCCATTCAACTTTTTACAAAAAGTAATTTCTGGTGATGCAAAGTTTTTAAAATACCTTCAAAAGCTGGAAAAAGCTGATTTTTCTTTCAACTTCCTCTTAAAGGAGTATCCTAAAACATTCAATCTTTCGGATGCTTTTTCAAATTTACGTTCACTTAAAACTTTGCATTTGGAGGGTTTGGTATTTCAGGAGCTCAGACGGGACACTCTTAGACCTCTGCAAAACCTCAAGAATCTGTCAGTACTGAACTTGGGGACCAACTTTATTATAAAGTCTGATTCTGATATTTTCAGGAACTTCACCCATCTAAAAGTCATATATCTTGCAGAAAATCGACTGCATCCGATATCAGTAAAAGAACAACGTTCAGCTGATGGCCTGAATCAAAAGTGGGACTTCTCCATCTCAGCGAGTCTAAAACCTCCTTCAAAGCAAATGAATGTCCAGGCAACACAGGCTTTTGTTAAGCCAACGTGTTTTAACTCTGGACGCGTGCTGAGCCTTAGTTCTAATAATCTTTTCTTCATTTCTTCAGCACAGTTTCATGACTATGGAAATATTTCATGTCTTAACCTCTCACAAAATGGATTTTCAGCAGCACTCAATGGAACAGAGTTCAGTGCACTCAGTGACCTGGTATACCTGGACCTGTCATATAATCGGATTGATCTGGCCCATGACACCGCTTTTAATGAATTACAGAAGCTAAAGGTGCTAGATCTCAGTTACAATCCTCACTACTTTCAAGCCTATGGGGTGACGCTTAATTTGAATTTTTTGAAAAACTTGTCCTCTCTGAAAGTGCTAAATATGAGTAATAACTTCATTTACACATTAACAACAAAACAAATGTGCAGCCAATCATTGGCAGAACTCCAGTTTCATCATAATAATCTTGGAAAACTTTGGAAACAGGATCTCTACATGCACCTTTTCACTAACCTCACTAACCTGACCATTTTAGACATATCATTCAATAGCATTGCAAAGATACCAGACAGGGTCTATAATTTGTTGCCTCGAAAACTCAAAACATTACATTTAAGTCATAACAAACTTAAGAACTTTCAATGGGAGAAACTAAAGGCTTTTCATCAACTTGAAATTTTAGATCTGAGCAACAATTATTTGACATATGTGACAGGAATGAACACAAACGCTACCAGCACTGTGATCTACCTCGACTTGAGTAATAATCATATATTCCACTTGGAAAATGGTTTCTTAAAGGGTGCAAAAAGCCTCGGGATACTCAATCTTGACAACAACAAACTGGCAATTGTCAATCAGTCCACCTTTGAATTGGAGCCTGGGAATACTATGGAAACCTTGCTCTTGAGCAAAAACCCATATCAGTGTACATGTGATTCATTAGATTTCATTCTATGGATTGAAAAAACTGACATCAAAATCCCTAGACTGATGACTGAGGTGAAATGCGCAACGCCAGAAAACCAAAGGGGCCTACTTCTGATAGAATTTGACATTACCCAGTGTGTAAATGACAATGAAGCGTTCTTGCTCTGCATTTTCACAAGTTCCTTTATTTTTGGTTTGATGTCCGTGGCAACAGTTGCTCATTTATTTTACTGGGATGCATCCTACATCCTACTTTTCGTGAAAGCTAAACTGAAGGGATATAGTTATTTGAACTCATCGGACAGTGTTTATGATGTCTTTGTGACTTATGACACCAAAGACCCACATGTTTCTGAGTGGGTGATGAAGACTCTGATTGGGAACCTGGAAGAAGAGGGAGAGAAGGGTCCTCCGTTGTGTCTGGAGGAGAGGGATTGGACACCTGGAGTCCCAATGTTAGATAATCTCATTCACAGCATCCGATACAGCCGCAAGACCATGTTTGTCTTAACAGAGGGCTATGTTAAGACCGGTGTTTTCAAAATGGCCATGTATCTGGCTCATCAGAGACTGCTTGACGAAAATGTGGATGTGATAATACTGTTGATGCTGGAGCCTGTACTGCAGTACTCTCACTTCTTACAACTCCGGAGAAGACTATGTGAGAAAAGTGTTGTAGAGTGGCCAAAAACAGCAGCTGCAGAACCCTGGTTTTGGCAAAACCTGAGAAATGTCATCAGAGTGGACAATCAAGTCATGTACAATAAGACTTACCAGACGTACTTCACAAGCAAATGACACCACCGAGAAAAAAAATTGATTTAGAACTTATGCAAAGTCACTCTGTTCTTGTTTTGGTAGTTACAGTTTTTTGGTGTGTGTATTTTTGTGGGTATATGTTATGTTTTTGTTTTGTTTTTCCAGTCCAGCATTAATAGGCTTGTAATTTAACATGAGAGAACTAAAGACGTGACACCTCTTTTCTGTTACATCATGGCAGACGCTTTGTATTTGTGTGTCAATATAACGATGTCAGAATAATTCAAATGTGTATAAATTTACTTCCATTTTTAGAAATCTCCATGTAATCTACTGAATATTCAAATCTGACAAATAATGATTGTAACGTATATTTTAAAACAGAATAAAATCAAAACCATTCTTCTTTCATGTCCTTCAGAATGCCTGAACAACAGCTTTCCATTTAAATACCGCTACATTCACAGTGGCTTGATTAAAATAGACTGGAACAAACTGTAATAAAATGGATATCCAACCATCCACCATTTCTCAACATAAAAATGTCTATCTTGAGTCTATCTACCGCCTATCCTGCACTTTGGGTTGTGGGAATGCTGGAACGTATCCCAGCTGACATTGGGCAAATAGGCCGGATACAGAGACTGCGACCGGTCCCTAGTCGATCGCAGGGCCACAAATAGAGACAAACAACCATTCACTTTCTTATATGCACATCTGGGCAATTTTCCCAACCTTTTTTCAATTAACCTTTTCAATGCTTTTGGACTATGGGAAGAAACAAGACAACATGAAAGAAACTCACACAGACACGGGGAGAATATGCAAACTCCACACCGAGAGGCCCTCCGTGGGAACTGAACCAGGGTACTTCCTACTGTGAGGCAGGTACGCTGACCACTGCATCACCCATAAAAATAATAATAATAATGATAATGATAATAAAAATAATAATTCATTATCTGCATCACTTATCTGTACTACACCTACCTGCACAAAGGGTTGCAAGAGTGCCAGAACCTAACCCAGGTGTCCCAGGGCAATGGCTTGCAGCCATTGCTGGTCAGTCATATGGAGACATACTACAAGTCCGAACAAAAAAGGATATCCAATCAACCTTTTGCGTGTATTTGGACCAGCGAAACCAGCAAATCTGGTGGAAACCTAAACAAGCACGGTGACAACATGCAAACCCCACAAAGAAAGGCCACCTGTCAGAATTGAACCAGGGAGCCCCTTGCTCTAAGGCAGCCACAGTGCCACCATATCATCATTATTATTATTATCAATATTACCATAATTATAGGTTTATGATGATAACAATAATAATATTAATAAGTTTACAGTAAAATTAGTTAACAGAGTAAACTAATTGTACCTAAATGGCCAAGTTGTTACTTCATTCGTCCATATGGTGTCACTGATGATACACTTCCACTAATATGAGTTGAATTGAACTGGTTATATGAAATGCAAGTCACCGAGCAAGAGGATACACTCGTCATAAACTTTCAACGATAGTTGAGTTTCTTTGTAAAACGAGCGATTCCAGATTGGTTTTAAATATCTAATGTTGAAAGGTTGGCGGAAGTGAACACGACTTGAACAGACGGTGGCCGCTTCACTTATTTAATTGGAAGCAGCTGCTCGAAAAACTGTTTTTTCCACGATTCTGGAAGGCGTTTGTTTTGTTTGTTTGTTTGTTTTTTAATCGGGGTATGCGAATTATAACTCACCGGTCGACGTTCGAATTGCTCCTTAAGAAAAAAAAATAAAATAATCAGTCGCTTTTGTTTTAGTTTTGACGTGACGTCAGTATTAATTTGCATACCGAGCGGTATTTAAAGACCGCCCGCCCGTTTCGTTGTCACTCTGCTCCTGTTGCCACGTTTGTTGTGTTCACGCATCCCGCACAAGAGCCCGGTGAGTTATAAACTTTTTTTTTTTTTTTTTTTTAAACATGACAAAAGTAACCTTATCCGTTCTTATTTGAACCTGTGCTAATTTTAGAGCCAGCGTAGCCCGCTTCGCATAGAGCGGGCATCCTTAATGGTTGGCCGCTTTATACGTCTAAAAGTTGCTTTTTTTTTTTTTTTTTTTTTTTTTTTTTTAAAATACGTTGGCCCAAAATAATCTGCCCAAGTGATGCAATGCGTGTGCTTTTTGTTTTTGTTAACGGCTTGTCCGTGATGCAGACCGCGGCTTTTCCATGGCTATAGGTTCGTTTGTACTAAAGGGCGGTGGTTCCTCAGCTGCACATGTCCTCTCACACAAATCCCAAGCATGAATACAATGCATCGTTTTTTTTTTTTCCCCCATGACGGCGCAAGCATTAGTCCTTTTGTATAAAGGAAACAAAATACCCATGGCTAATTTTGATTTTATTAATGTTTTTAGAGATTCTGCAAACATGTCTGACAAACCTGACGTCTCAGAGGTCACAGCATTTGACAAGACCGCCTTGAAAAAGACTGAGACCCAAGAGAAAAACACTCTGCCAACCAAAGAAAGTAAGTGTCGCTGGGACTTGTCTGGTGTTTGACTACTGAATCTAAGATGACTGACCAGTCAATTGTCTTGCAGCCATCGAGCAGGAGAAGGCTGCGTCCTAATGACTGGTGTCATGCCTGTACATCCCTCAAGCCTCTTTAATCACTTTCCAACGTGAATTTTAATTAGTGCTTCTGGAGGAGAGGGGGAAACTGCTGTACATCTGCCACCTCTTCACCTCAGCACGTTACAGTGGCTTTCTGTCGGCATGGATTCCTGGTCATCTGTTCTTGCAACCCCATTCCAAGAAGGAATGGGTGTGTCATGAAGCAGGTCCCACACTGAAGGAACCCTACTTTAACAATTTGTAGCTCAACTCCCAGCATTTGTACATGCTTGCACCACAACTGTTTTTTTGTAAATCTGGAATGCACAAGTTTGTTAAATATGCAAAATAAAAACAAACTACTAAATGTGTGGTCTGCTTTATTGCTTAACTTTGTGGGTGACTCAAGGTAAAAACAGACTAAGCTAAATTCTGTTAGTATGCAGGGAAAGACTACCTGCCCTGATTTTGAAGTTTGAACTCCACTTCAAGAGTATTTGGAATCGTCCAATTCAGCTTCTAGCGCTTTTAAGAATTTCGATTTACAAATTCAGGTAATGCATTTCGGTACACTACTAGTAAAGTGTAAGATTTGATGTGACATGAACACTGACAAATGTTCCGTGACGGAATTTGCGGCTTAGATGTATCAACTTTAGTATTGTGGTAGATTTCCAAAAATAGAATGTATAGTATTATTGGGGAATTTCATGAGCTCAGGTCCTCCTACAGTGCTCTTGGAAACCAGATACATCTGGCCTCCTCTGAGGCTTTTAGTTTTTGATGATCCTATCCTTGACGCACCCCTTGGATCATACAATACTGAAAAATGCAAGTTGAATGGTTTTTACCTTCTGCATAAAGAAAAGTTGTGTGCATGTAGGAGAAAGCAGTTACATAACCACAGTTTGACTATAGCGCATAACTGCTGTGCTGAGGCAACAGACCTCTCCAAAGGGTTGGGCACAAGTTGATCTGTCATGTGAGGCTTTGTTTAAGCTAAACAAGTATTTTCAACTAATATCTTAACTCCAGTGGAACACACCTTCCATTAAGTGACCCAATAAACTGTTTCTGATTAAAATCTGCAAAACATAACCGATGGCCAACAAAAACACTGAAACAAGTTTGTTTACTATTCCAAAAATAAGCAGCCATTGAATGTCAATGACGGCAGATCAGTTTGTCTCAGTAAACTGGTTTCTTCCCATATAGAATCAGGGTGAAAACATGTATGTATAAAAGTCGATCAAACAACTTCTGATTGAAGAAGAAATGTCTTAATGTCATACAGTTATATATCGACTGCAATATCAGTAAAATGTGACCCCTGCATTGAACTCATGGATGAACCATGAGCAGCTAAGGTAAGGAAGGCAGTTAAGCTAAGAAACTGCCAGGGGCGCAGTTACAGGTTCAGTGTCTTGCTCAACAACACTCTGACAGGCCAGGAGGAACCAGGTATATTTGGTTTGCAAGGACAACTCTTCTGGCCCCCTGCCCCATGCCGCCCAACTGATTGTATCAATTGTGTGAGTTTACCAACTCAAGAAGTGATGACCATCCATGAGAAGGAATGCAAATTATGCAGTGTTGACTCTTAATGGCTCTTTGTGGTAAACTATGCCAGAGGCACAGAGAGACCATCTGCTTCTGTGGAGAAGGGCTGCCTCTGGACTGAAGGGCTGCAGCCCACAATAAAGAACACAGATGCCACTGAAGCCATTGAGTGATGTGCTTTGAGAATGACACCACGCTGCTGACAAAACATATTCTATATTGTGAACCAAATTGTACAGTAAATTGTCTAAACTATAAGCTGTCAGCATCTAGTATTGATATATTAAGAAAAATTGAAGAGACATTGTACCAAGATCTGGAGCTAAAAGTCAGGACGTGTGTTTCTAGAATACCCTTTCTTATAGTTAACATTTTCTCTCTTTTTCTTTACTGATTCATTTCGGTTGCAAATTTTTGGATCAGGCAGCACGGTGGGGAAGTGGTTAGCGGTCCGGTCTCACAGCCCCCAGTTTGATTCCATCACAGGACCTTTCTGTGTAGGGTTTGCTTATCTGCTTGTTTCTGCGTGGGTTTCCCTCAGGGTCTCCAGTATCCACCCTCCGTCCAAAAACATGCTGGGGGTGAATTGGAGATTCAGACTTTCCCCCACATAAATGATAGCATGAATGGTTGTATGTTTCCTCATGTGGCCCCTGGGATTGACTGGCAACTGGTCAAGGGGTACCCCGCTTATTGTCCGGTGACAGCAGGGATAGGCTCCAGCACCCGTGCAACACTGGCAGGATAAGGGGAAGAGATAATGCATAAATTAATGTTAGGGTCTATCCGATTTTTGTAATGACCACTGCTAAAATAAGCTAATAATCTGATAACAGAACCCATCCAAACATATGTTCATTAACCTTCCCACTTTGATGGCCTGTATTCCAGGTAGCTATGGTCCACACTAGTGCCATGACATTACATAGCTTGTGTTATCTTTGCAGTTGTGAGTTGACTTTTCAATTCAAGTTATTGACTATGCGATGTCTGGATGTACCTACTGATATTTAAGAGATCCATTATAATGTGAGATATAAGCATATATATTTTGAACACAATAAAAACATGCACAATTTTTGTAACATCAGACCAGTTCCCTGTTCTTTTCTCAGACAACATATGGAGGAGTCATATCGGGGATCTCACAACTGCTAGCTGTCCTACGGTGAGGCCCATGTCTGCATCTCTGATTTGTTCTCCGCTGCAAACATCAATGCTGGACTCGTCTCTCCCGCTCTTTGTTTCCATGGCAGCAGACAGTATAATACCATTTTCAAATTATCTAGAGGGTATGGTGTTTTTCCGAGCTGCAGACTGATCGACTTAGAAAATTAGTCACCACAGCATCATGATCTTCAAGTAACCAGGTTAGACTTGAATCAGTTTATTATTATGGGAGACTTTTAATCAGCTACAACCCTCCCACAAACACACAAACAAGGGCGAAGGGCTCTTTTATCTTTTTAGTGATGGTATGACCTACACTAAATAACCCATATCATGATCGTATTGAGCTGACAAAAAATACAGTGAGCTTAAATCCGAGTATCCAATAGTATCCGAGCAACTTTTCAGGCCAATTGAATGATACAATCATTAAATGGGAGTCATTACATGTTTGAAACATATTAAAGCAATATTTACTTGTTAACGTACTACTTCATAAAGACAAGAATCCAGGTCAAATAAAACACAATGAAGTAAAGTGTTCAAACAAAACCATGTGCTGAAATAACATACACATGCACACAGGCACATGCACCCATATATGATATGTATATGTTTATATATTCATATTTATATACGTATATGCATTTGTACTTTATTCACACACACACACACACACACACACATATGGTATTGTGGTAGTTAAAAAACAATATGTTTCTAAGCCTGCATCTCTCACCTGTCTTTAGTTAAACATTCTGCCAAAGATCTCCTCTCTTGTAATCTTTCAATTATGCAATATGTTAATGTTATTGCTATCAATTTGACATAATTTTAAGCAAGAATTTTGTAAATGAATTGTCAGACTGCCTGTCTCTGATTTGTGTTTTAGTGCTCAGCCCTGTTGCTTCACCTATGGGTCAAAGGAATGATGTACATGTTGATGCAAGTTTCACCACATGCAGTTTTAGAATGGTCTCACCTAAAAATTCTTTGGAGCATTTTATGTCTATAAGTTTTGTGCAATCTTAAGCAACTCTCATGATATTGAGGCAAACACAATTGATAGACATGATGAAAAGATTGGACCCCTTATCCAAATGTTTCAACAGTTGAAATAAATTCTTCACAAAATGGAAATGTATTTGATACCATGAGCCAATGTTCCTCGCAAAGAAGCCAGAGTTTACTGACCAAACACACTTGATGGTTTGAGATTTAAAGAATAAATTAATTACAATTGATTACAATTAATTAAGGTTAATAAGAATGATTTACATGTTTATCCTTACACAAAGGAATTACAAAGAAAACTAAAACTCATAGAAGAATATGCATTCATATGTGCCTTGTGTGTTCAGCGTCTTTCTCTGCCTCATCCAAGGCACACCAAGGCGAGGACAATTCATCTTTGTCTGCATTATCACACCCATGGTGGGAAAAAAACTGCAGCTATTGTAGGATAGGCGAACACAAAACCTCAGGGTGTGAGCTGCCCAATCCTGAAACCACACAATAATGGTTGCTATGTGTGACCAAAATAAAATCTCCACTTACTTCATTTCAGATTGACAGTCATGCACTTCATAGAAAAAGCAAAGTTGCATGTGTATTAGCAAAATTAGCAAACAGAAGAAATAACTGTGAGACCTGATTTTTCTCTCTGTATGTTTTGGGATGAACTGAAAACTACTTATTACAGAGTGTGAGCAGCCAAACAGATATGTGTTCTCGTAGTGCAACGTGAGCTAACAAAGGAATGTTTCAGTGTAAAAACATGAATAACAGTCTAGTAGGAAATGTATCATTCTTAGTATTTTCCAGACCAACTACAATATAAAGCTTATACAGTCCCAAAGTTATGATCATTACTAAATTCCTCTTTTATAAAGGTTATTACATGTACTATTATTGCATATCTGTAATGACAACATCTATGCAATAGGCAACTTAAAAGACTTTCATAATGCAAATAAATGACTGCAAAATGGAAACAGGCAACCAGATCAGAACACAAACATAAAAAGAGGCAAATTGAATTATTTGAAAGTAGGGTTTACAAGTTTGTAGTGTATGCATGTAAATTTAGTTTTCATTTTAGAAATAGCATGACAACGTTGGTTTTAAACCCCCCAATCTGATGGTGAGAGATCTGTAAAAAGGGGATCATATGTTACTTCCTTTTGTAGCTGGACTTGACTGTTGTTGCACTTTGTGTGTGTGTGTGTGTGTGTGTGTGAAGCTGATGTGTCCTTAGTGTGCAGATGAAGATACAGGAGAGTGTGATGCAATGTGGCAAGTGCATGCAATGCAAGCTTTGACTGCAAGAGAATCATCCTGATGGGCACAAGAGGCTGCACCTCACCAATAACTGTTTATGAGGAGGAAATCAGCTCACAGCATAATTGCAATTGCACATGTCATGAGATGGATTGTGTGACAAAGAAACAGGATGTGAGAGGTAATGTACCTGTGTATATCAGGATGTGTGGGTGTCTGTGTGTGTGTGTGAATAGGGCAACTGATATGTGTCAGTTGTCATGTGAGGGAAGAAGTGGGAGGTTGTTTTTGAAAGACAAAGACAGGCGCATGCACTTCCTGATTCTGTTTCTGTTTATCTGGCTCCATCACTCTATTTTTATGTTGCCACAAGACACCAAAAACTCAGAGAAGTGACAAGAGGTTATACTTCAGTTTATAGTTTGCCAAAACAAAACCGCAGCTAGATAAATGTTGTGACTTATCTTCCAGGAAAGACTGCAGGCAAGTAAAACTTGTCATCATCCAAATTAAATGAAACCCCTACAATAGCGCATAAAATGAATTTTATCCAGCTCAGGTAAAGTGTGCAGTTGCTCCAGGGCCTTATTATTGAAAGTGTCAAAACTCACTGCACAGTCAAATTGTGCAACAGGATGTGGCCAAAGAGCTGCAGCACCATCCTGGCTAAGCAACATGCAACTTCTGTATCAGTCCTCAAATGATGCTTGAGGACTGATACATTTGATCAGTGTCTGAAATCTTAAATATTTAAATTTGACAGTTTTGTTCAAAATACTTTAATTACACATCAACAGCAAGAATGGTTATGAGTGTCTTTAATATATGTTGAGCGACAGATTCTGTCAAGCTTTTACATGGGTCAAACACTGCAATGAAAATCTGTCAGATTGTTTGTGGTGATATTGTTTCAGCCTGATTGTCAAGAAAGTTGATGGAAAGTTGAATCACAAGCCACAGAGTAACCCATTAAATATGAAAAGAGAGCTGACTCAAGGGTCAGACCAACCGATACATTTTCACAATCACATTCTATTAAAGAGCATTTTCAATGAGTGAAACACAGAAAGAGTGAGAGAGAAACGTCTATTTCGTACTCATTCTCACTGCCACGATTTTCATGCATTGTCCTGACAGAACATAGGAATGGTTACTTTTGGCTGACAGGGAGGGCCTCAAATGTTGAGTAAGACACTGATGCTCTTCAGGGAATCAAAACTACGTCACATTTTTGAAACCACATTTTGAGCCTCCAGTCTCTAATGATAGATACATTTAGATCTTAGCAGTTGTTAGTCATATCAAGTTTGATGAATTGGCTAAATCCCTTGGCCAACTGAAAGCTGATCGGTGTGAAGGCCTTCTTGCTCTCTTTCAGTACAATTTACACTTGTGGATAGAAATATCGAGCAGTTAGTCCTCATGTCATTATTTTCATCGAAATAGAAATTATATATTCATCATGTTACATTCCTGAAAGTCATTGTTAGTGTCTGAAATTAAAAAAAGTGAGATACATGACTTTATATCTTAGCTTTTTTTTACAAAAGGTCAGCATTCTGGTGCTTTGACAGAGTGGGCAGGTCACAGCACGCCTGCCTAGCAATACTTTGTTTTGTATGAAAGCCAACAACACAAAATGAAGTCCAAAGGTTGTTTCTGCTGCCACATCTAACTTCTGCTATTAATGACATTTTCTCTTCCTCTTCTCATAGGCTGCTTCCAGCTTCATTTATTGAAGGAAACAGTAGGTTTTGTGACAAGTCTCATTTCTGTTCAGCTACTTGCTAGACTTATGAAACCAGCATGACTTGAGCAATTTTAGTTAAGAAATGCCAGAGATATATGAGGGCTTCATTCACATTATGTGTGTGTGCGCATGAGCAAGACAACATATAGAGCAGTAATACCTTTAATTATGATTTGATCTGAATTCCAAACAGCAGAGTTATTACTTTATCCTCTGCCATTTTGTTTTCCTGCAGCAATAACTGCAAACTGTATCCTTCAGAGAAACAGGAAATTAAAATGGGCTCTTTTCCTTTTCATAGAACTTTATTGATAACCACAACAGTCTGTAAAGCCAACATTGCTATTCATAAGAATTTTGAGCCTATGAGCCCTTCAATAGTGCAGGCGCATTAAAACTCTGACTTGGTCATGGCTAAAAGTCATACAGCAGCATGTCTTATCCTGTTAGGCATGCAGTTTATGCGAACATGAGAGTAGGTTCTCTAAAAAGCGGCATACTTTTGTAATTGTATCCATCATAGACGCTCCCCCAGTCAAAAAGAACCAGGTTTGCACTGGCCTTTAAAGTCTTTGACTTATATCAAGTCTTTGACTTTAAAGGGTTAAGTGACCATTTCAACTGTGTCAAACATTAAAGATACATAGTTATACCAGGAGATCCATGAAATTGTCTCATCTTGCCGAAAAACGAGTTTTTTTTTTGAAGAATTATCATTGGGCTAATGTTAAAAGCAACCCCAGAAAAATGGCGCAATTTGAACGTTACTTATCAATATGTAATGTAATGGAAAAGCTAAAGAGAGTTTGACTACAGCTTAGCAAAGACATTAGAAAACGGTAATATTCATTAAACTGCGAGACATAAATGTAATGTTCTTGCGTGCGTAAGTTCTAGTTAGCATCACTTAGAAAAAGGAATCACAACAAACTATTGTGCAAGGACAAGTCACCATTATGCAGTAAATAATGTCCCCTCTAATGAAGACAGAGGTCTAACTCTGGTGAAGCATCTGACATTGTTTGCAGTGAAGCAACACCATCAACCTCCTGCAGTGTAACTTAAACAATTTGTGTGACAGAATTTTCTTACAGCAAAAGACAAGTTGTAAATAATTGTCTCACATGTTAACTGTTACAAAATGTCCGTTAATTCCCATTCAAGCCTCCCCGGTACAGAGCAAGTGTTTCTCCTGCTGCATTATTAATGAGAGGAATAGGAGGTGTCCAACTGAGGCCATAGTCCATTGTGCATTCAGCATGTTGACTGGTCATGCTTAGGGTTGACAGAGTGTGTGTGTGATCTCACAGACAGCCTGAATCCCCTGAGCTCACTGAGCTCAACCCCACCCGGCAGCAGTGTCACTGAGTGATCTGTGGATCTGCAGCACTACATTCCAGGACCTACTGAACTTGACAGCATTTACCTGGATTACAGGAGGTTTCTGATATTGGTCGCTGACGGAGGCAGAGCTATAAAGTCAACCAATAAAATGAAGATACATCCATCTGCATCAGCCTTCACCTTACTCAATAACTTTAAGTACTAAGCTGATTTCGAGATAAAAGAAAATAATTTTCTTCAAAATTCAATCATTTGCTCTTTTTTCATTTATATGGAATTACATGTGAAACCATTTGCGGCATGTTTTAAAATATTAAATTTTAGTAAACTGACCGACTTGACTTACCGCGAGCTAAGACCCAAATGATCAGATTTCTGTTGGGAATGCTATAGAAATTACAAATGTCATCAGGCCAGAATGTTTCCAATTATTCATAGATTTAAAAGAAAGCTTTTTGATTATTTTCTTTATAATGTTAAACATCTTATGTGGAAAAGTAAATGCAATATTGTCATTGGACATTAGGTACATTCGGATGTACAGTCATTTAAAAGAGCAGTTGACATTTATTGCATTCACCACTGCTGTCATCACCCACTCAGGGCAGGATGTGGTTGTGTGCATACATGCAATCCAAAATGATGCTTCAACAACATCGTCTCTCCGTTTATTGTAAAAGGCACGATGCAATTGTGCAAAGAATCACTGTTTGGATGAATGAATGTCCCCACACCAGGTAGAGATATAATTAAAGATGGGTCCGGTGTTAAACCTCAATATCAGCTTTATCAAGTTATAGCCAGTTTTTTCAATGTTACATTTTGTCAGACTCGCTGTTTAAGTTAATTCACTGAAATGGAAGGGAGAAGATTGCAAGCTGACAAGTTGGAGTGAAGGTCAGAGAAGCCAGACTGAGATGGTTCGGTCATGTGCAAAGGACGGATCGTGAATATATTGGGAGACAGATACTGGAATTGGAGCTGCAGTGCAGGAGGTCTAGAGGAAGACCAAAGAGAAGATTCATGAACATAGTAAGAGAGGATATGAGGTTAGTTGGTGTGGGAGAGGATACAGAGAATAGGGTTAGATGGAGAAGGTTGACTCACTGTGGCGACCCCTGGAGGGAAAAGACGAAAAGGAAAGAAGAAGAAAAAGAAGTTACCATACTGTATGTCTTTTAATATAGGCAATTCATGAACACGTTCTGATCTGTTAGATAACCTAGTGAACTCTGTTTACACCTCTAGACAAGATAAATAAAACCCTGATCAAGAAATGGTTGTATTTTCCTGCCAAAGCACTTGAACCATGATGTGATGTATTCCACTGCATTTTTCCACACAAAATAATCTACTGTATATACTGTCAAATCTTCACAGATGAAGATGCTAAGGTTCTCTTTGGGAGTGACCAGGATGGATAGGATCAGGAATGAGTCTATCAGAGGAATGGCTCATGTTAGATGTTTCAGAGAGCAGGTCAGAGAGGCCAGACTGAAATGGTTGGCTCATGTACAGAGGAGGGATAGCAAATATATTGGTAGGCGGATGCTGGAACAGGGGCTGCCAAGCAGGAGGTCTAGACAAAGACCAAAGAGAAGATTTATGAACATAGTGAGAGAGAATATGAAGGTAGTTGGTGTTAGAGAGGAGGATACAGAGAGTAGGGTCAGATGGAGAAGGTTGATTCGCTGTGGCGACCCCTGAAGGGAAAAGCCGAAAAAGAAGAGGAAGATATGCTGTCAAATAGGGACCTCTGGTGACAAAAATCAGACATAGCTCATCATGAATCCCCCTGACAAAATTCTATTTACAAACAGCAGATTTTTGAAATTTAATTCAATGATCAATTCAAATTGCATTCACCTACAAATAATGATGACCACAAATCAATCAGTAACTCAGGGAAATTTCAGAAGTAGTTATGTCAAGAAGGATAGAATAGAATAGAATAGAATAGAATAGAATAGAATAGAATAGAATAGAATAGAATAGAATAGTGACAATATTAGTGTCACCATTTCAGATACAAGTAAAATTAGTTTGGCATTCTCTGGAAAGCTATGGATGTTCTATTTCCTTCTGGGAATTTCAAATACATCTGCAATCTAGTTGAAAGAACAGTGGGTTGATTTTATTCAGAAGACAGAATTTTGACTTAGCAGTAACTGTTAAGTAAAGAGAGACATCCATCCATCCATCCATCCATCCATCTTCTGCAGTGCGGGTACACCCTGGACTGGTCACCAGTCAATCGCAGGGCCACATACAAAGACAGACAACATTTACTCACTCACTCATTCGGGGCAATTTTTCAATTTTTTTTCTAATTAATCTGCTGCATGTTTTTGGAATGTGGGAGGAAACCCACGCAGACACGAGGATAACGTGCAGATATGTGACCTTTTATTCTGACACTTCAAACGTGCAACTTAATCTACTGTTTGACGCCCTCTTGTGGGAGAAAAAATTGTTACAGAAAAATGAAATGTAATATGAGGCTCCTTGAGGAATATTTGCACAAGGCGTCGCCAATTGTGTCTGGATCTCTGACAGAACAGTACAGAATATGGGAGTGAATATCCACTTTCCTTAAATTGTTCTCCACTAAAATCCATGCAACTTGGGATTCACGAAGTAGAATAAAGATTTAACATTTGCACAAGGTTCAGATTAAATGTAAAAATCAAACACAAAGCCAGACATTTGTCATGCAGGGTTCTTAACAGAAAAAAAAAAAAAGTATTTTAACCATTTTCTAAGAAAGTTTATGCGAAAGTTTTTGAAATACTTGTGATTAATAAGAATGAATAAGAATGCGGATTACATTGCAGACAGGAAAATGTCTAAGTCTGTACTGTTTATTATCTTACACATGGGAATAATACTAGTGTAATGCAAGTTGACAGTGCCACGGTCATAATCATGCATTGACTATATGTCTTATGTAGAATTGCAGAATATAACCTGGGAATACACTTTTAACAAGATGTTTTCATTTAATGTCTTTATTGCTTTGTCAAAATTCTCCATGTATTTCTGCCCCAGCATGTCATTATGTTAACCACTAAATGTCATGTAGAAAATTTGATTATCAACGTCTGTTTTGGAGAAAAAGAAAGCATTGAGGCGTACATGAAGTCTGGTACTGATATGTTTATAAAAAGTTTGATCCAGCAGAATGATTGACGGACGCCGCCTCAATTCTGAAGAAATAAACTCTCTGGATAGTCTTTTAACATTCCAAAAGTAAATTAACGAATAATATCTATGAATGAATAGTCATAGATTGTGTCCAAAATGGAATTTGCCGATTAATTCACAAATGATGCCTGCCTGTCTTAGGAATGATAAATAGCTGCTCTGTGTCTCAGACAGAAAAGCAACATCTTTCAAAACCAAGAATTGACTTTCGTCCCTCCTGTCGCTGCTACACAGTTCAAACAGGTGAGGTGTTACAAATGCTTGTTAGAATGGAAAATTAAATATGTATTAGTTCCAGAATAATCTTGCTTGTAAAAACCTTGCTACCTCCAAAAAACTACTCTGTCATATAGAGATACTGCTTTTGTTTTAGATGCTGTCCAAATTCTGTAAACATTTTTCCATCATTCGCTGGTTGTAAGTGAAGCTAAAAATTGAATTTGTTGCAATTTATCTACCAACAATAACCCAGTCCACAGGAGGCAAATAATAAAACATACATTGACTGAACTTTATCTCACACCTTCATGGTATTTTGCAAATCAGGATCTTGTTACACTGATTCACAGACACAAACCTGGTGTCAAATTTCCTCCTCTGACGGATCATCTTTGCCACCATAATTTAGGAAACATAACCACACACATTCAGATGGGTTCAATTTTCTTCATGTGGTCCCCACGGACAAGTTCTCTTGAAGGTGTCACGATTGTGTTTCATATTGCAAAGCTACTTGCAAACCAGTGTAGCTATATGATCATTGTGTCAGTTTGTCTTAGTATTGATTCAACAACAAACATCTACACATCTTCTGTGCTTCCCCTGCTTCCCTTTACACAAGTCGCTAGCAAGTGCTATGAGATTATTCAGAATTATGACTCCATATTTGAATCTGTTTAATATTTTATAATATCTGCAAGATGAGTGTCTAATGAAAATATTTTTTTTTATTTGCCCAAAACCAATCCTAGTTTGTGTTCATGGTTTTTATAACAAATGCAGAGTAAGCAATGATTTGCTCAGGGATGTTTGGTAGGTGGGGGGAGGGGGGGTTTCACTGAACCCCAAAAATGGTCCTTAGAAGTAATGTCAAAGAAGGATTTGATGACAACAAGCGGCATCAAATAGTGCTTCAACAACACACATACAACAACTCCAAATGCAAACTAAAGTATGCTGCTTTCACTTGAAATATCGTCTGCCCTTCTTTTTGGAAGCACTGGAGAACTGGACCAGATGTTGAAGTGTGAAAACTCATTCAACAACTTTATGGCTACACTCAGAGTTAGGATGTATGAGACAGCAAAATTTTATGTGCTACCTGAGAGCAGGGCATCAAAGAGAGCTACAGCTGCTAATGACAGGCCTATACATGCCTGACTTCCACAATTAGCTGATGTAGCTAATTATCCAGCCAAAAAAAGAGAAAAGAACAGGACGGGGCAAACATCAGTGCTACAGAGAACCTTGAATATAGTATAAACCCATATAACAGTAAAGAATATAACAAGAAAATATAGCAATTGAATGGGTTGTGGTATTTTCACTGCGGCTTAAATTGTTGCTTTTGCATTCATCAGACTCTACAAAAGCATCCATGTGGTCTAGAGTTTCAGGGAAGAGCAGAGCACCCCTAAACATATTCCCCAGCCCACTCCCACACCCACCCACTCCTACTTCAAGAAGTCACAGCGTAATCCTCACTCCGCAATGTCATTTCACCAAGTGTCAGCCCCGCTTTCCAGTCTCAGTGGAAGTCTAAGGAGCAAATTATGGGACACTGAGTAACTGTTTTTCTTTCTTTTTTTTTCTCCTTGGATATAGATGAAATACAGCGCTGTGCAAAGGCTTAACTCTGAGTGGTGCTCCTGCCTTGGTATTTTAATGAGCGTAAGCACCCAGGAGCAATAGCTGGATCTTGCAGCCACAGAAGTCAAAGAACAAAACACTCAGGCTGCTCACGATCAGAGACATGAAGCCATTCATCTTGGTCAGTGTTCTCCTCCTCCTGATCCACATCTGTGATTGTGCAGGAGCCCTCAGGTAAGTCAACAGAGAATTCCACATACGCTTGTGTAAACTTTAGCTGGGCATTTTCGAGGTAATTGTATGTTATTTGACTATTTCCTATTGATACTTTGGACCTGAGAGGAGGAAATTTACCTCATTTTTTTAAAACCTTAAAATACTTTTCAGACAAAGGTTTTGAAGAATGTATCATATCTTTATCTATTTACATAATATCTAATTTTTTTAATATTGTTTTTATGTGTTTTACACTGTGTCTGATGAGTGCCAGTGTAAACATTTACTTGATGCTGTTTCATAAAACGCATGACACAATACTATTCCTTTAGCAATCTGGTGAAGCTAATTTACATCAGAAAAATGCATCCAGGTATGTTTGTTGGTCACATAAAAAATAAAGAAAAACTACAATATAAATTACATTGATCATATGGTCTTAGGAACTACTGTCCCCCTAGATACTTTAAGTATATATTCACATATTTGATATTTTAAGTATGCTTCAGGAATTTCTGTGCCACTGTGTTTTAGATTTCAGATTTTTTTAGCTTGCAGTTGAGTACAACATTTTTACATTTACATAAGCAACAAGTTTGTCTAATCGGTCCCCACTGATGATTTTAATATGTGTAAACTGAGTAATTCAGGTACCCAAAAATGTTACATTGAGGAGTTGGATTTTGCACTGAAATATGTGCTAAAACTCTCCAGGAAAACAATTCTGATGGTATGTACCCATGGCCCTCGGTACCACACAGATTACCATGGACTTGTGTTTGTGTGTCAGCTAAATGCAGCACATGACCGCAGAGCACCTGTCACACTTAGGAGCCTCTCTCCTGTCGGCTATTCTGGTTTATTTCTATCGAGTCTCACATTCCTCCTAAAACCAGTCTCTCTGGAGCCGAGGCCGCTTATGGGATGACGTCCCTATGAAACCCAAACATCGGGAATATTATAGGATGCTGTGCCGAAGGAAACGGTGTCATTGATTATCCAGGCATTTACAAACCAATTGCAATAAGAACCTTAATAAACACATTTTTACAATTAACTGAGAGCAATGTGACACTTCAGTCTCAGTGCAGACTGACGAAGGTGATTTATGATGTATGAACGTCAAACTGCGTAAAGGGTCTGATTTGTGTGTTTTTCTCCATTTGCACAGCCGAACATCCTGTCAGTTGCCTGTTGCTCCATGGGGAGCCTCTCTTTAATCACTGAGGGAGCCCGATAAGAGGATGCTTTGTTGATGTTTGGTTTGTCACACTACTGCAAGTTAAACCATAGGTGGCCTGAAAACCAGCACTTTAGCAAACAAGTGACGGCATGGACTGTGTGGAAAACAGATTATTTTCTTACATAACCAAACTCAAGTATATATATAAATTAAAGTTCCCCTTGTCTCTTTCTTTTTCGTTCTTAAGACAGAATTTTGCTCGAAGCCCAGTTCTAATATCGGATGTTGCAGGCTGTCAATTAAAATTTGCCATGACAAAGAATCTATGCATCTTACCTTCTCATTCTCTCTCTTCTACAAAGGCAATACCGACAAGTTCTTACTGGCAGCCAACCAGGTGTGTGTCGCTATGGCAGGAGACTAGAGTGTTGCTATGGCTGGAAGAAAAACAGTAAGGGACAGTGTGAAGGTAAGAAAGGTTTCAGTTGATTGTCCCACTAATTTTCAATCAGTGACAGGAAATGTTTTATATAATATTGGTTTATTTTTCCTTTATTTCATCCACAACCACTATGCTGAATTCAGGTTTCTTGTTAACTTTCCAAATATTATCCCAAAAGGTGAATCTGAGGACACTGCGGTCTGGCATACTTTCTCCAAAAAAAGATGATTTCCTATGCACAAAAATGTGGATAGAATAATAGTCTAGATTGAAAAACCTTGCTTGAACAATGAAAAAAAAATGTGTGGTTTTGACTGTGGTCCATCGTTATCCAACCACCAATATTGCTGCTATTTTTTTCTTCACAATTTAAATACTTTACCAGCACAATGTGAGCACGGCTGCAAGCACGGCGAGTGTGTTGGCCCCAACAAATGCAAATGCTTCCTGGGGTATGCAGGAAAGACATGTAATCAAGGTGGGTCACATTTCTAGCCTGTAATTCTAGCCTGATTTTTCCCTGTATTAAATAGATCACTATTTAAGAGGCTATATTGTTAATATCTGTGCCGCAAGTGACATTATTGAAGCATTTTCTTTTTCCCAGACTTGAATGAATGTGGCCTGATACCTCGTCCATGTGAACATCGCTGCATGAACACATTTGGTAGTTACAAGTGCTACTGTCTCAATGGATACACCTTACTACCCGATGGATCCTGTGCCAGTGAGTCTTGTCCATCGTTTGTTCAGTAAACATGATTGACATTGCTAAGTTTGCTTTTGTGGAATTACTTGTTCGCTATTGCTTTGTTTGATGTTTTATGTAGATTCAAGGACATGCTCTCTTGCTCACTGTCAGTATGGATGTGAGGAAGTACATGGGGAGATTCGCTGCCTCTGTCCTTCTGCAGGGCTACAACTTGCACAAGATGAGAGGACTTGCGTAGGTGAGCAACCAAAAGTGACAGATATAAAGAAAGTCAAACTTGAAATAGTCCTAGGCTCATTGTAAGAATAAAGAAACAGACTTCCCTCTGAATAGAAGAGACAGAGAGGAAAGAGCTGGACTTGGCTAAGAACCTGTGGATTAAGAGTTTATGTGTAGTGGAAAACTCTAAATATTCTATTATATGGCTTTTGCATGCCTGGCTGGTAAATCAGATGGATGCAATTAGGCTCCGGTTACAACCACAAACCTGCCTCAGCTGTAACTGAGCACATCTGACATACCAATAATGGTGGTAGGATAAGAGTTTTCTGCTAACGTTGCATGTAATGCAAAGACTGTGGTAAGAGAGATATGCTGTATTCATTTATCATACAAGAAGAGATCAGGATTGGTCTTGCTTAAACTTCAACATTCAGTCTTTAGAAGAAAACAACCCATACAGCCTTAGAGATTACTTTGCCTATCATACACAGTATTATTCAATAGCATTCTTTGTGCCTTGCTATTCTCCAGGCACTATAAAACTCTTGTACATTACAATTTAAGGTTGGATTCAATACTTAATTGCAATATTAATGTGTTAAAGCTTGGGAGGAATTGTTATGATTGAGCTCACCTAAACAATAGAAAGTTTTACTGTAAATTAGTTCTCTTTGAATAGTCAGGGAAGGGTAAGACAGATAAGAAGAATACATTGGAAAAAAGGAAATAAATTGACAACAATATTAATAGGACACACCTTAAGATCCCTTAACTTTATCAAGTGAATTTAAACATCTGTGCTGGCTTCAGTGCTATTTTTGAAGTAAGAAGAAACCTTTGGGACATTGTTCTATTTTGGCAACTGGAGGTTAATTCATTGCTTTGCAGTGAGGCCTGTCATCACTTCATGTGTTACCCATAATTTGCAATATGCACCGTATTGTGTATTACAGCTAACATTAGTGTTTGTGTAACCCCCATTCGGGACTCTAGAAAGTTATTTATTGATTTATTTTCTTATTCCAAAATTTGTTTAAATGTTCACTGCATATTTTTTTGCTTATGGAGTGACTTGATAATTGCAGCATCACCTGTTTTGATTCCCTGCAGATATTAATGAATGTGTTACTGGGAAGAATCTCTGTCCGTACAACAGACAATGTGTCAACACATTTGGCAGCTATTACTGCAAGTGCCAGGAAGGCTATGATCTGAAATACCTCGATGGCAAATATGATTGTGTAGGTAAGGTATACGAGAAAAATTCTAAGAATCATCAACAATCACGCATGATCCTTCCATTACAAATAGACAATTATGCAATTCCAGACCTCGATGAGTGCATAGCTGGAACGCACAAGTGCAGCCACCATGCCATCTGTGTGAACACTGAAGGATCCTACAAGTGCAGGTGCAAGTCTGGATTCAGAGGCAATGGTTTTGAATGCTCCGGTGAGATATGAAAAACCCGCCACATGGAAATTTTTCAATGTATTAATACAAAGGCACCTATTTTATCTGTTCTATAACTTCACACTAGAGATGAAAAGATCTCGTAACTTCTTGAACAGCTCCCCTGAAAAGCCAGGCGAAGTTTTACTGCTACATATTTCACTTTGACGTAAAAACCATCAGTAGTCCTGCCAAGGCTGGTTTCCTGCAGTCAAATCCCGCTCCTCTTTGCAGATGTTAGTAAAAGGAACTCAGATTGCTAACACACCTGTGTAAATACACCACCATATATAATGCTGTTGGTCATTTGTCAAAGAAGGTAGTGCGATACACATTGAACCAACAATATATAGTGAAATGATTTAAGTAAAAGAGGTCAGGGATCTTGGTGTAAATGAAGGTGCGTTTATTTTTTGTAGTCAAGCCCTTTTATCAGAGGTCATGGGATGGAGAAAAAGGCAGTGCAGATGATTTCCTCAATGGTGAGACTGTGTGGAATCCAAGGCTTTGCTTCTGCTATTTGCTAACTTGCCCTGCATCCCCAATCATCTCCCTTCCCCTGATATTTTTGCGGAATCCCTCCTCTAACTCTCTTTCTCACTCATAACCAAAAATGTTGCTGCAAAACACAGGAAGCTTGACATTAGCAATGCAGAGCATACTCATATTACATACTCTGATCTCATGGATGTGCAGTTGAAAAAACTAATCACAATATATGGAAGGGCATACGTTATGTGATGCTTTGCATGTAGTGTTATATTCCTTTTTGTCTTCACTGCAGTGCTGGAAAAACAGATAAAACCTACTTGAAACCAGACATGTACAATAGTGTAGATCATTCCTGATTGCATTTCCACATGTCTCATCAATTTCCTCTCCCTACCTGTAGCCATCCCAGACTCCCCAGTGAGGCCTGGCATTCTGGGAGGCAAAGTTGAAAATGAAGATGTCAAAAACATTATTCCTGAACCAGTTGTGACACCCCCTCCAAAGATCCGCCAGCAGCCTTTTGACTATGATGGAGAGGTCTACATTGGAAATCCAATAGAGGAGAGACAGGAAGAAGTGTCTCCTGAGGAAGAAGAGGAGGAGCAGGAGGCAGAGGATGACGAACACAACCAGCTTAATCCAAGAGGAGATGTTTTCAGTATGTTTCATTTTTCTCCACACAGTAATTGATTTTCTAAAAGTATGAATGGCTCTGGATATATTGCCCGTTCAATTTAACGTTTTTCTTTTTTTTTTTAATTCTTGATTGCCCTGGAGTAAAAAAAAGATAAAAAGGAAATTTAAACAACTGAAAAGACCAAGAAACATTGAAGGTATTTTCCAGAGGGTGAACGGTTGATCTTATACCTGTGTAGTTTGTTTTCCATAGGTGTAACTGTCACATTTCTAGAGGCTGTCAAGTTTAAGATAAGATAAGATAAGATAAGATAAGATAAGATAAGATAAGATAAGATAAGATAAGATAAGATAAGATAAGATAAGATGCGTCTTTTAAATATCAATAAATTCAAAATTAATACATAATGTATTAGCAATTATGAACCACAAGCCGAAGCAATGAAATTACTTTATGTTTTATCTATCTTGATGTATTGCTTTCCTTTTTATTTTTGCTACTATAACTTTAAAGTTTACTAAATTGAGTTAACTGATGGATTAGAGAAACTGCCTAACAAATATAACTCTGAATTTCTATAAGGGGGGGAAATCAAAGTCCACTGAGAGAATAGCTCAGTAACAAGGAAACTAGTTTCCTTGAAGAGGAGTGGGTAGTGTGGTCATGAACTGCGTTGAGTCTCACTTGCAATGCCTGTGAATGAGGTTACCTTTCACCACTAATCTCGATCTTTATGAAAACACCCGTGTCTGTGTAAGAACTCAGATAGCAAGAGAAGACAGGCCCTGAGACATCGTTCACCTCCAGGGAGGAATTTCATTCTGTTGGCATGTGAAAGCTGAGGGATACGACCCATCCTGGCCCTGCTTCCCATCTCCTGGGAGGAGGGTGAGGAAGGTTACGAAGCCTTTTATTATGTTTTACCCAAAACAGCTGTTGTGCAAACAGACTTGACTCCAACTAGGGAAGCCTGTCATCAGGAGTGGAGTCTTCTCTAACACTAGCCTACTCTGGCTGTGCAGGTTCAGTAACCCCAGCTGTCACTTGTCTAACTGTCTAAAGCTGTCCTGCGTAGGGGTGGTTTGCTACAAAAGCTTTAAAATGCTTGAGGGCTACATCTTAAAGTTGTCGTTCCATCTGAAGACATGAGTGACAGCAGGGCAAGTCTAAACTTGCTGGTTAAAAGCCCCTTTGTGGCTTTTGTTTAGTATGTGAAATATCTTTGCCTCATTATTACTATTATGATTTTTTTCAAGGTAACAGACATTTGAGGAATCTATTGAAAAAATAACTTATGGGATGACATTATTAATTCTATTTCTAGACATTTAAGCATGCAAAACTGAAAATAAATACAGATGTTCTCCCCCTTTTCTTCGAAATGCAGTATCAGATGACTTCGAATCCGTTTTTGGTCCAGCCACTGATGTAAAAAAAATACAAATAAAACCAGTCCAGGAAGGTAAAAAAAAATATGCATATCTACCTTATTTCAGAAATTAATGAATGGTAACAGGTTAATTTTGAAAATGAGCTATTTTCCCTTACTAGAGTTCATCATTGACTGCAACTTTGATCAAGGAGCATGTGAGTGGGTCCAGGAGAGGGCTGATGACTTTGACTGGAGCGTTGCTTACCACAACAATGGTAGGAAAATGACCGATCCCTTTTTTTGATATTGATGATCTCCTTATCTTACACTGCTTTTTGTATCAAGGTCATTTCAGTTTGAGTAGCTGTATTTCTCCTCTAGAGATATGAACGTTAATGATACTTACCCACTGTCGCCAGATACACATTTGTTTTAACAAAAATACCACTGGCCAGAAAAATATGATCTGGTTTATCAAGTTTGGGTTTCTTTTTTTTGTATGTTGTAATAGGCTCGAATAAAAATATGGCAGGAATATTGTTGGACTTTTTGTTGAGTTTTTGCTGTTATTTTGAGCACCTTATGCACTATGAAGTAAACTTCAGTCATTCAATCCGACTTTCAAAGAAAGTGTCATAAAAAAAGTTGCTTCTAACTTGCACAAAATTATCAATTTGAGCAAAATGTCACTGCCACATGCCCCTACTCATGAGCTCTGCAATTGCATTTAGGTGAGGAGTATTACATGTCCATGAGTGGGCTCCTTGGAGAGGTGGATGATATTGCCCAGCTGAAATTGCTGCTCAATGACCGGGTCCAGCAGGGCAGCTTCTGTCTCACCTTTGACTACCGCGTGGTGGGCCATAATGTTGGGACTCTCAGGGTGCACCTGGATAATTCTGCTTACCCTGTATGGGAGCAGAATCATAGCACAGATCAAGCCTGGCAGACAGAGCTTCTCACTGTGGCCTGGACAGGGGCGGCCCCACAAACTGTGAGCAATTTCTTTCTTTTATCAACAATATGCAAGTTGCAAGTAATCTGTTTCTGGCATAAACTGATTTTTTTGCAAGTTTTTGCAACCACCATCTAGCTCAGCATGATAAATACTGCCAAAATGACAAAACTGTTTGAATTCTAGTATAGTGACTTATCTCACACATGTGACACAAATATCTGAAATGTATGTAAATGAATAAGTGTCTTGAAGTTTACGAGTTCACATGAAACATAACAACGATTAAATGAAAATGACTGCAAAATTTGATTGAAACAAGAAAAAAAAAGTATGTAAAGACAAAAAATCGGACAATAAAATTACATAGCTGATTATTCTAATGCATCGAAACACAGCCTTTAAAGGTGAAGTCTTTTCTTTCATAAAACACCAGACACACACTACTTTTGTGAACCTGGAAACTTGAAGTCCTGGAGCGCCCATGATCCTCACAACACAATGATGTAAAACATAAAGCTGCAATGACACTGCTGATTACCTTGCAGGTCATCTTTGAAGCTCAGCGAGGGAAGGGTGTGGGAGGAGAGATCGGACTGGATAATGTTGTGCTCACCTCCGGCCCTTGTCAAGAAGACCACAGTCCAGTCTTTTGAGAATCAGTGATTCAAAAATTGAATTTGCAATCTAAACAGTTCTATCCAACTTACATGGGCATCTTTTTGCCTCTGCATGTTCTTTTCTCTGGAGTTCCTTATTCTCTACGAACCCAAAGACATCCAAGGAAAGGAATATAATGTTCAATCAGTGCATGTTTACTTTATTACCATGCTGCCACATCGTATCTCAATACCGTTAACTCCGATCTCAGGAATAGTAAAACTTACCTTTGTCTGTTAGTTATGTTTAGCAGTATTGTATGTTTAGTCGTTGTGTACGTGATATTGCTTTGTTGAAGTTAACGGACAAATTATCTTTGACACATAATGTGAATTCTTTAGTGAATTAATTTGATATTAGGAGCCTCTTTGAAGTGTATATGATCGAAACCATACAAGCGTATCTGCTGTAAATTTTGCTTTATTATTCAAACTGTACCATTACATTTGTTTCAAAACAACTTGTTCTCTCAATTATTCCCGACATTGTCCGGTGTTATCCTTGGGTGTTTTCATATCACGGTTTCTGCAACTCAGCACAATTGAAAAATATCAGAATGAAAGTGAAGGGAATAATATCATACATTGGACAAAGTGCAAGGTGATATGATAATTATTCTGAGATAATGCCACCATAAATTTCATGGACGGCTGTCACACTGTGAATACCAGTACGCGTTTACTGCATCACAACTAGACGTCGCCCTCTTGTGGCGACAAATCGGACACGCTCATTGGTCGGTTCTTTGTGACAAGATCATACGACCAGACGCTGTTGTCCGTGCAGTTCAGCGATCGTTAGCTATTATCAGCTAGCCGCGTTAGCGCCGTACCTTTGGAGTATACAGAAAGGGAACGGACGGTGCCGTCTCTCCAGCAAAGCCACGACGTGAAGCTGTCAAACACGACGTATGCACAACATATTTTACAGTTTTTACTGCGGTTTTCACCCCGTTGGACCGTCACGTCCAGCCCCGAAAGGGAAGGTACGTTACAGGAAATGTTATGCTAGAATAAACTTGAGACAATATTGAGTTAGCTAATGAAGCACTAAACCTAACTCCTGTTGTGTTGCCTTGTTTACCTATCTTGTGTTCACTAACTTTGGTAGCTGACAGACCCTCAAGTTTATTCAGTTATCTTATTAGCCTTTTTGTGCGTTGCAACGATTCGTTACGCAACCTGAAATTTCATTTAAGCCAAATAACTGGGGATTTGCACAGAAAAAGCTCAAGTGTAATATTGTGAGACGTGCGTTAGCCGCCACCTCTCGCACGTTACGATGTTGATCAGCTGTAACTGCATTCTTGTGCTATTTCTTTCTCGGGAACTTGATTGTTCGTCATTATGTTACAGCCAGTTCAACGACTTGGCTCTTTACATCAACATTAATCAAACTAGCATGTGATCGTGGACCAGGGTCTGTAGCACATGATTTGGAAAAGTGGGGGAGGCCAAAATCAATCAGGGGTGAGTCAAAAAGGTGCAACCACAGAGCTTTTACCAAACCTGCAGATCGTAGTTTTGTCTAATGTTGGTATCTCGGACTATTTAACAGAGAAGCACTGTGGTGTAGTTTTTCTGCTGCTGAGAAATAACTTACTGTATTTTACAGGTTATTCAGCACAGAGGAAGAACAGGCTTGAACAGCCATGACAACCAAAACATCCCTGCTTAAAGTCATCTTGCTGGGTGATGGTGGTGTAGGCAAGAGCTCCATTATGAATCGTTATGTCACAAACAAGTTTGACGCCCATCTTTTCCACACAATCGGTGTGGAGTTCCTCAATAAGGACCTGGAGGTAGATGGCCACCAGGTAACCTTACAAATCTGGGACACGGCTGGTCAGGAGCGCTTCCGCAGTCTGAGGACTCCTTTCTATCGAGGGTCTGACTGTTGTTTGCTCACCTTCAGTGTTGATGACAACCAGAGTTTCCTTAACCTAGGCAACTGGAAGAAGGAGTTCATCTATTACGCAGATGTCAAGGAACCAGAGAAGTTTCCATTTGTGGTATTGGGGAACAAACTGGACGTGACAGAGAGGCAGGTGTCCGCTGAGCAGGCTCAGCAGTGGTGCCAGGAAAATGGCAACTTTCCCTATTTTGAAACCAGTGCCAAGGATGCAACCAATGTCGCAGTGGCCTTTGAGGAAGCAGTCCGTAGAGTTTTGGCAGTGGATGAGAGAACGGACCACCTCATCCCAACAGACACAGTCAAGCTTCATAGAAAGCCTCGTTCTGTTGCCACTTGCTGTTCATAACATCAGGCCATCATCACTAATGTTGACTTGTCATGATGCTGATTGTGTGATGAGGCTGTGCCACATGTAAGATCATCCTATTTAAAAAAGAAATGATGCAGATGAACATTTGATCTATTGTACCATAAAAGGTTTGGTAATGCTTGTAATAGTTAGGATCAGAGACTACACTCAGCACTACAAATTTGTCCTAGTCTCACTATAAAAGCACTAAAACAATAATGTAGGTCTGCTCTACTTCTAAGGTCAGACTCTAAAAGGGTAATAGTACATTTTATGTTGGCGTCACTCTCCCTGAGGGTACCTAAAAATACAGCAACAGAACTGGTTTCATTTCCCTCTCAAATGGTTGTCTTTTTGTTGCCAGGCAAACTCATCGTGTGACCACAAATTCAAATGTTTTCTTGCTTGGAGTGTAAATATTGCCTCCAAATGTTAGGGAACAAATAAATTGTCTATACACCTGCAATTTATGCAGTTCAATAACCTGATTACTTTGAATCAAAAATAAGCTAAGGCACTTAACTTGTGTGACTAACAATAAAGGGTTTTTTTCTTGTTTGTGTACATTACTGCATAATAACTACATTAGGCTTACGTGCTTAAAGCACTGAGGGAATCAATCCCTGATATGTTAGGTTAGCATGGCATCTGGTGTACTTTAGTTTCTGGAAACTTAGTTTCAAACATTTTGTAAAATGTTTTTATCTTGTTACTCACGGATTTAAATGATAGGAGACATTTCCTGGAGAAAAGTGTGATGAAATGCTGCCCACTGAGTAAAGAATCTTCCCCAATTATTTGGATTTATTGCTTTAATTTTTGTATTTCTTTTGAACTACTTTTTGTATGTAAAATTTAATATCTTTATCAAGTGTTAAATGATACTTATTTGCCACTTTTTTCACTTTGTCTATTCAGACCAAAACTGTGCAACTGATTTTCATTTCAAACCAAGCAAAATTGAAAGAGTTTTGACCTTGATTCATTGCCAGGAAGTTTGAGCTGAACTGATGACTTTAGATACTGCTGCTCTGCTTACAAACAGCATGATACAAAATATCAAAACCAGTCAAGCCTCATGCGAGGGTTGAGGATGCAGAGAACAGGGTTAGATGCAGGCAGATGACTTGCAGTGGCAACCCCTGAAGAGAACAGCCAAAAGGAAGAGTCAAGCCTGAGATAAGTACACACTTTATAGGAAACAAAAATGTAGGCAATGCATTTTTATAATTTTTGATATTTTTCTTGCTTGAAATAATCTCATTTCAAAACTTTGCATGCACAAAGGTTTGCAAAATATTGATTGAAAAACTACATCAGACGAGACACATAATTCAAAATGTATTAGTTGCAAATAAACATTTGTAAAACATCGACAGAACTCAGGTATATAGACATACAAATAATGTTTGTAGATAGCATATGTTCCAGTCTTATGGAAGTGAGGTATTTAACTCAGGAGATGTTTCTTTCCCAGGAACTGTACTTTCCTCTCAAAAGCCGTGGAGCGCATCGGTGCATTGATTTCATAAAAGGGATTCATTGCAAACTGGAGGACAAAAGGAATGTTACATAACTTACAACACTTGAAGAAAAGAAACCCATGCCTTTGATGAAGTTTGACCACAGGATAACTTACCTTAATGTATAAATCATACACATCATTAAAAAAGTTCTTGATTCCGTCCTCTTGTCGCACATCATGGAGCATGATGAATCTGATATGTATGCAAATCATTAGGGAAAATCAACAGTTTTAAGTGAGAACTTATGTCACTGATACATGAGGCCAACAGATCAAATTAGGATATTTTTCCCCAACAACTGTCTACTGACAATTACCATTCTAGAACGTAAGTGAGCAATTTTATGAAACGTGGGAGAAAGGATATGTCCTGCTGTGACAAACGCTGAAACAAACCATTCGTTAAACTTATCCACAGTTTTTAAATACATATTGTTAGAAAGCCACATGTTTTCATCCACCAAATCCAGGGCAGCATGTGCGATGAATTGGTTCAAGTGACGATGGTCATCCTGTGGTTAAAAAAAAAAGGTAATCAACAGATATAATCAAAAGGATCAGGAGGGGTAAGTTGTCACTTGTTTCTAGGATAATATGACTCTTACTTTATTAATTGCAAAGCCAGTGGTATTTCAGAAGTTAAAAAGAATTGCACTGAAAGACAATTCGACGAAGAGGTACAACTTACTTTAGATTCGGGCTTCCCCGCTGGTAAGAACTCCATCTCAAACACTGGATTGTCATGATGACCAACCATGACAAAGTAAAAACTTCCAGACATTATTTTCTGTTTCTGTCTACCTCAATAGCACTTTCCTGCAGTCAAAAACAAAACAAAACAAATAGGTGAGCACTGATATGTTTGCATTGATGTGTCAATGACTGTATCTGAAGCGCTTACCGAGCAAGCTACCGTGTGCCAACGCACTCCTGACACGCTTAGCGAGTTATTCGATAACAATGCAGCTAAAGCAGGTATTACATGACATAAAAATGGCAAAAACAAAGTAAAGAAATGCTAAACAGAATTCAGATTCAATGTCAGCGACTTCTGTTTACCTGCTAGATTCACTTCCTGGAGAGCGGCGAAAGCAGTCGCGAAGAAATGACGTAATAATCCAGCAGTCAAATATCTATCAATATAAGTTATATATTTTATTTGCCATTTGAGTGTTAACCAAAAGCTGTCTTTTGAAACGGGGTCCCATAGAAAATATATTTCTTTAAAATATAATAAATGCTTAAATTGTAATGAAAGTGATTGACGTTTCTTGTGACGTCATAACCATTAGCCAACAGGACGTAGCGTTTCCGTTGACGGGTGGATTTAAATCTACGGGGCACATATGTAGATTATGTAAACAACTAGGCAAAAATGCCACCGTAGAAAGGACGAATAAAGCCCGGTATTAGCTCAATTTGTTGGAAGAGGATTATTACTGTTTTCTTTGCCATTTTAGTCCAAGCGCTTACTTGCGTTTGTCCTCTTTCAGGACCACCGAACACCGGCAGCGATGTTTGCGGCAAAAGAGGACACTTTATCCGCCGACGAACTGAGGAATCGGCTTTACCACACGTTTAAAGAGAAGGGAGTGCTAAATACATTAAAAGTAAGCTCCGTTGGCTAATGTTGCGCATACTTACCTACCTTCCGCCGTTGCTATTGTTGTTCACCGACTCTCTCCGATTCAGACTCAACTGCGTAACCAACTCATCCAGGAGTTAAAACCCCCGTCCCCGTCCGTCCCTGATAAATGTGACACCCTGCTGCTCTCTGCCTGCAACTCAATCGTGGCGGATCACCTCCGGAGGTCTGGGTACGAGTACACACTTTCTGTGTTCAGCCCGGAAAGTTGTCTGTTCAAAGAGAAGGTGAGCATTACTGCCCCTTTTAAAGTTACATTAAACATCCATAGTGCAAGTTGTCACATTGGATAACCTATCACCTGTACAATTGTACTTGCAAATGATGTTCATGATTCCCGTCTATAGTGTACTAGATTTGATATACGTATTCATCTGAATAATATGTTCATAGCACACTATCTGTAAATCAGCTGTTGATGACGTAATGTACAATTTACATATTGTTAATGTATTTATTATATCTGCACCTGCTGCTCTCTAGTACTTCTGGTTAGATAAATTGCATTTTGTTGCCCTGTACTTGTAAATGTGTATTGACAATAAAGTTGAATCGATCTGGAACCGTTCTCCCCTGTATAATGAAACTCTTATTTTGCTCTCCACAGTGAAGCCATACAGGTAGCAGTAAATAAATAAATAACAAGCATATTATATTGCAACAAGATATAAACAGTGCAGAGAAATTTTAAACAGTGCAAAGAAATGAAAAAAAAATCACATGATGCGCTGAAAGAAAGAGTGCAAATTGAAGTGTAAACAGGTATGTTCACGGAATGTGCAATTTGAGAAAGTTTAAATGATGCTTTTTAATCCCCTTTTCACCAGGTACTCAAGACAGAGGACCTTCTTCGTGTCCTCAATATTGGCCCCCAGTCAGAACTCTACAAATCCCTGGTAATTCACATGTTTGTTATTGAAAGGACTGGGCAATATGGGGAAAATTGTCATCAACATCCAGAAGTCAAATACCCAACATTGAAAATTTTGTCTTTAGTAAAATGCAAATTATTTTATCACCATGGTTGTGGGTTAAAGTGTTCACATGCAGCCTCTAATAAATGTGTCAATATCACAGAATTTTTTTCAAAATGATTTTGACTGAGCATCATTTACAAAATCCCAAATTTGATAATTCCCTGATCATATTTTTGCAACTGCCTCGACATTATTGCCAGTGTATGCAATGTGTTTTCGATCTTGCATCGGTCACTAAATAAATAGCATCTCATGCTCAACTCTTTTGATGGATCAGGATATGGATATTTTCAGAATTTTTTAACACAGAATGGTAGTAGTCAGTACTCCTGCCTCCCAGCAGGGGTTTGATTCTGGTGGCCTTTGCATGAGGTATTTGCACATTCTCTCTGTGTCAGCATGGGTTCTCTCCAGGCTCTGCACGTTTTGTTCTTTTCCATAGAACATAAAACGCAGGAAGTTTACTGAAACTCTCAAATTTTCTGTCCGTGCAGCAGAGAGTGAATGGCTGTTTATCTATTTTTAACTCTTTAATTGACCAATAAACCCTACCACATATCACCAACATGGTACCTGAAAATTGGCTCCTGTCACCTCTCCTCCCATAACCCTCTGTGCGGAATACATGGTATTAATAATTACTGTTTGGTTTTGCTCATTGCTCAGTATCACATGACATTCAATAGACATTGATGTATTTCCCAGCCCTTATGAATGCATACTAAGTGTTCCATCCATCCATCCATCCGTCCATCTTCTACCACTCACCCTGCACTCTGGGTCGCAGGGGGTGCTGGACCCTACTCCAGCTGTCATTGGGTGAGAGGTGGGGTACACCCTGGACAGATCAGTAGTCAATTGCAGGGTCACATACAAACACAGACAGAATTCACTCACTTACTCATTCTGGGCAGTTCTCACAATTTTTTCAAATTAACCTGCTGCATGTTTTTGGACTGTGGGAGCCCCGAGGAAACCCACGCAGGCACATGAACATGAAAACTCCACACAGATAGGTCCCCTTGTCGGAATCAAACCAGGGTCCTTCATGCTGTAAAGGTTGAAGTGCTAACCACTGCGCCACAGGTGTTTTTAATTATAAATAACAGTGTGTCTTTTTTTAATTTGCAGACTCTGACCAAAGACAACAGTGATAAAGGTAGGTCTATTATTATCCTCCTTTCAATAAAATCTGCATGCATTTCATGTCCCTAATATGTTTTCCTTTTGTTTAGCAGGCTTCTTAATCAATCTCCTAACACAGCTCACACACCATCACACCCATGGCCATTGCCATGATGCAGACACTCAGACAGCCAGTCCAGCAAGTTACGGAGAGTCTCTTGGTATGCTGCGGTGTCTGTTATTGACTGGTTTGAATTAATTCTGAAGTGCTGAACATAGTAATTTTGTTTTCTTTCTTCCTCTTTGCAAACAGTCGAGAAGATGAAAATGATTGACAAGGAATATGAGAACGTCAGTCGCGGTGAAAACAAATGGTTTTCATTTGAGTCGAAACTGGCATCGTATAGAAAAGAACTGGAAATGCAGTTGCAAGCTGAAATGAAAGCAAAGGTCAGTTCATGATTTAAAAATTGTGGCAAAGGTATGAAGGCCAGCCACATTTGTACCTCAGACAAATACCACCAAGTCTATCAATAGTGTCTTTGATACAGCTAATACCCTGGTTATGTTTTCTGTTAAGATGGAGCATTTTAAAGATGTTGAAATCACGAAGGTTAAGATGGAAGAAAAGGCTCAGTATCAGAGGGAGTTTGACAAGCTGAAACGAGATCTGGAGAGGACCTATGACATGAAGGCACAGACAGTGAGCATTCGGGAGAAAAATGCGATCGATAGATTGCAGAAACAGCAAGAGGTACATTCACACAAGTGCTGTCCATTTTTGCTTGAGTGCACTTGTTGTGCAAGTGTTTGACATCTGACCTTTTATTGACAGAAACTCCACTTGTGTTAGTCAAATGGAGTCAGTAATTGGAAGTGATTTGAAATTTCCCCACAGTGGGACAATTAAAAATGCATTCTATTCTATTCTATTCTATTCTATTCTATTCTATTCTAATGAAAATTTCCTTTTCTTTTTAGATCGAAGAAAAAAACATCTACATGCAAAGGCAGAGTGTACTGAAAGAAATCGAAACACTGCACGCCAGAGAAAATGAGTTCAGGCTGGAAAGGGAGGCATTTGAAAAGTAAGAGATTAAATATCATATATTTAATTCAATGTAATGTCTGATATTGCCATGGAAAATAGTACTTACAGAAAATGTTAATACAGGACTTGTGAGATTCAAGAAGACAAGCTGAAGAATGCTGAAGAGATGCTGCGGAGAAGAGAACTGGCTGTGAAGACAATGGAAAGTACATATGACCAAAGGTTAAAGGATGATCTTTCAAGGTATTGTAACAGTGAACATTATCACTTTCTCTATCTTATTTTGGCTTATATTCTCATAAGATTCATTGAGACAAAAGTAACAAAGACAAAGAATATTAAGTGCATAGTCCAGTTATACAAACAAGGTCATTAGATTGTTCCTCTGATCAGCCTGATTGTGAATGAAACCAGAAAATCCAAATAACTTTATTTGCAGGTATTTGAAAACACATTCCTGAGAATTTTGTTGCTTGTTGCCAAGTCATTCTAGTTGATGCTTTTTAAAACATGGAACTAGAAGATATATTTTGCATTTAGGCTGTTGACATGACAATAGAGGAAAGCAAAAATCACGGCTCCTCAAAAAATCAGTTAAAAAAAAAGTCAAGAAAGCACTGAATGGGTAAGAAAAAGTATATGGAAATTGGAAGTAAGTATATGTATTTATATGCGTCCGTGTGTGCACGTGTGTGTGCATGTGTGTGTGTTCATACACACACACACGCACACAAAAAAATAGCATTTAATTACAATTAAAACATTCCTAAAAATGATTATAGGAATATACAAAAAGAAGTAGGCCAGAATGGGCACAAGAATTCAGTCAAAAAAACAAATTGGAAGCAGTGCCAGAAATGAATCAAATCTCCAAATCAGTTGTAATGAAAAGCAACAGCACACCGAATCATCAGCCAGCAAAAACTGGAGGCTTCGATTCTGGAGACAGAGAGCAGACAACCAGGTGTCTGGGGAGTGAGCTTGGAGTTCAGATGGCTCATAAGCAAACAGCAGATCAAATATGCATTTATGCTAAAACAACCATTCAGTGCGGCATAAAACTAGCAGTAATTCAGTCACTTTTTTGATCAATTGTATAGCTGGAAAGAAGTTAAAGGGTCACAGTGATTTTAGCCTTTTCCTCGGCACTACCTGGGACTTGAGCAGCAACATTCCGGATCAGCTTTACCCTCTGAACAACTTCTTAGGGAGGCCTGTATGGACACTATAACACTATAGGAGGCTAAGAAAGAAACATACTTTTGCAAATTCTGACAACCATGTTCTTTTGACCCTAAACATTTTTAAGCTGATCTCGTAAACCTTTTAACATAGCTGATTAAATAACTGAATAACAATCACAAAAAAGAATCACAGTATTTTATTTTAGACAGAACATAAAATCTTTTACTGTACAACACAATCAAGAATAAGGGCCACAAGTTAGACCAACATTTCTTGTAAAGAAGTTGAAACAAAAATAGAATTAAAAGCTAGATAATTTCATGGGCAACAGACCCATCACATTCAAGTGTCAATGATTTCAACAGGAGAAAGGATGCTGATTATTTAGGCATTTTGGATCCGAAGTATTTGTGACAGTTTAAATTGCAAAGACCAGACACCCATTCACTCATTCGGGGCAATTGTTCCCAATTAACCTGCTGCATGTTTTTGCACTGTGGGAGAAACCCCATGCAGACACAGAGAAGAACATACAAACTCAACACAGAAAGGTCCCGTTGTTGGAATCAAACCAGGGTCCTTCATGCTGTGAGGCCAAAGCGCTAACCATGGCGCTACCATGCCGCCTAAGAAGAATACATTCATAATGAAATTAAAAATATAAAGATGAAACACAATGGAGATATATTACAGTTGAAAATAAATACAGGCGAACATGCTGTCCTTATATCTTTATGGATACTTCCATCAGAATTGGTCTTTTTGGATCATAGAGCAATCCTCCATAGTAGTAAAGGAGAAGGATTTGCAAGGAGAGCCATGAATAATGATTCAGAAAACAGCAGGAAGGCAGGCGCACATCGTGAAATTGCCAATAAGAGGCAACCTCAGTCGAGATGTCAGATGTCTGAGTATTAATATGTTCTTATGAAATAATACAAACTATACACAGAGAATAAGGAATGCTTTGATTTTGAGTGTATGTTATTTTCTTAGGCAGCTTATGACAAAACATCAGTAAATTCATTTGTGACACAAACATGCTAACAGCTACATAAAGTCCACATTTCCTTTTTTAAGATCTTTGCTGTTGGAGTATAATTGTCTTAAATTCTTGTCTGTAAGGTATCAGCTTGAGCTAAAGGAGGAGTACATCAAGAGAACAGAGAAACTATCAGAGAATGAGAGCAGAAACAAAGGTTAGTGTTAATATGAATGCAAGTGAAAGCATCTGATTGTTGACTTTAACATCATTGTCACATTCACTCTTTCCCTCAGTGGAAACTGCTCGCATCCAAAAGGAGTCAGCTGCAATTAATGCCACATTAGATGAGCACAGTAGAGTGTGTTCAGAGAAGAGCAGGCTGCAGGTGAGTGATGCAATCTGAATACAGTACAATAAATCGATATGGTTGGTTGTGATTATATCAGCTGCTTTGTTGGCTGTGTTTTTGTGCTTTCTAGGTGGAGCTCGATTTAGCACAGCAGCAGAATTCTCTGTTGAGCCAGCAGCAGGAACTGTTGAGGGAAAGACTAGAGAGCATTAGTGACTATCCCAGTTTGAAAAGGGAGATAACACAGCTGCATAGCCAAGCTGAGCTTTTAAAAAAGCAGTTGGAGGAAGCTCAGGAGGAAAACCGGCTTCTCCATGCAGGTGAGAAGCACTTACTGTTCCCATGAGATGCTGTATTTGTCTGATCAACTCGCTGTACCAAATGAAGTTGGTTTTTTTTTTTTTTTTTACTTTTAATGTTTGGAACACCAAAGAGATATTTGATTCACCCTGAAATTCCTGTGTATCAGAATCAAGTATTGCTTATTAAGTTGCATAAATTTAATTAGTTTGTTTGAATCCACTTATTGAGCTGTGTGAGAGGCAGTTTGGGACGGAGTATTCGCTGCACTGTTATGTAACTGGGAACTGAGAACAGGGAAGGAAGAGGGTTTGAGGAGCAGAAACAGACAGCCAATGTTTTACCTGTCTTGGAGGAAAAAAGTAATCTTCAAGGATATGGTCCACATAGGATTGGGCTTCTCTCCATTTTTAAGTCCCATGTGCTGAACCATGAGAAATCTCAAATATAAACCAATGTCTTTCTATTACCCAGTGGTTTTTCATCAGATTATTTTTCTCACTGGAATAGCTGAGTGAGGAATAGGTACTGCCTGTCTGAACTGGAATGATTCTAATAACCCTCTCTTAGACATGGGAAAGCCTTCCAAAGAGCAGCTCGCCTTGCAGATGGAGCTACAGAGACTGCAGGGCTCTCACAGGCTGGATAAGGAAGAGTTTGACAACCAGAAGCAGGTGCTGCAGGCACAGCTCCAGAGTGAGGTCGGCCAATTCTTACCCTCTCACTGAGTGTGGGGAAAAATGCAAACAGCATTTTATGGCTTCCTGTGGAGATTTGCTTGTAGTAACTCATCTAGTAACTCATACTATTACGTTCTGCTGTTCTTCTCGGCAGGTGGAGCGATGCGGTCAGCTCCATCAGCAGCTGATGGAGTATGAGGATAAGTTAAAGTGGATGACGGATCATGTTGAGGACCTTAAGATGCAGCTTCGTCAAACACATCAAGGTGCCCCGTGACTAGAAATGCATGTGTGCCACTTCTTCGAGAGATGAGTCAGCTTGGTCATTCATTACATTTAATTTTTCTTAGATGAACATTCCTGAAACACCCAGAAAATGTGAAATATGTCAACAAAATTTGTGTAGTCATTCACATTTCTCTAAACCTTACCCTGAGGTGTAATTACAGTTTTACAATATAATGAGTGCAATTCATGGTGAAGTAGCACGTCTGTTGTGCGCACCAGTTTTTAATTACGGAAAAATATTACTGTGATGTGTTTTAATTAGAGAAGGATAAGGTGGAATTGAGTTACTGTAATGCGGTACTTTGTTTTTATAAACAATGTTGGGCTCAAATTAGTTTGGAAATCCTACACATGTGTAAAGGAAATCTTAAACTAGTTTTGCAAAAAACAAAACTGTTGCAATAATTACTTATCATAGGTACTTGTTTGTCAAATTAGCAGAGAATATGCCTTTCTCTAGTTGCATGCTACTTTCATGGTGGTGGGTCTTTATCTTTAGATGATAACTTCCCTCTTCTTTGCCTCTTCTCCTTCCATCTCTTGTGTGTTATCTCTGTGATAACGGCAGCTCTTGAGAATGAAGTGCTGCGTAACCCCAAGCCATCTATTGTCGATCGCTCAGTGCTAGAGTTCAGTGCTGACAATCTGGTGTCTCCTGAGATCTATGTTGACCGCACTGCACTGAGGACCAGGAAGGGTTGCGGGGATGTTGGTGTAGAAGATGGACCCTCGCAAGAAAACAAGTTGCCTTGGAGTGGTTCTCAAGAGTCCAACACGGAGCTAGTGGCTGAGGCTAGGGCTCGGATTCTTGAGCTGAAGAGGGAGGCTGAGACTATGGAGGAAGCATACAGAAGATACCAGCAGATGGCAGTGCCAGCCGTCATCTCACTCAAGCTTCCCCCAAGACCTCTTTCCTTTGCACGTCCTTCACATCGTCCTGAATCTCCTCCGAGGAAACAAGATTCTCACTACTCACCCCATCAGTCTAAGATGTTTTACAGATCAAGCTTTTCTCCAACTACCAAAACTCTTTCTCAAGCACCTTATGACAGCAGGGACCCCCACCAAGCCTCCAAGCCAAGATTGGCTTTCTCAAAAGATCAAAACCAGTCCAAGTCCTCAGGCCTCTTCAGTGATCATAGTCTCCATTCACTTACGGAACCACTCTTTCTAAGAGACAATCAAGCACAGGGTGAGCAGTCGCCTGAATTTCGACGATTGTCGTCCTCTCCGTACTCTACTGCCACGAAAAAGCTTCAGAAAGAGAGCGTGGAAGGTACCTTCAATGAACGCCTTATCCTGACAATATTGTAAAGAATGACCCCTTTAACTGCAGGAAGATAAACATTTTTTTTTTGGATTATTTTTGAGTATTTGAAACATATATCAGATCCATGTAAAGATTGAAAAAACAGCCCTCTGTGTTTTGATTGGATGTTATTTTGTTGCATGTCAGTCTTGTCTTTATTTGAGGTGGTGGTTTCTTTGCCATTCTCAGACCTGTCAGCAGACAGGGGGCTCTTTCCTGCCCCCCATGACAAAGTGTCAACCTCAGGTGACTCTTCCTCTGAGCTCAGTCCGCCCCGCAGTCCTCAGCTCAAAAGCACTGCGCGAAACTCACCCAGGTACCATCTGGCTTTGTCTTTGCAAGGACAATGCAGTATATTTGTGCCTTTTTTTTCAAAGAATGACAATGAATATTAATGCGCTCATTACTGCACTGAAACTCCATCTTGTCTTTTGCAGCTTGGGGTCTTCACCACAGCCTGAAGAGATAAAGATTGAAGATCTCACTGGAACTTCGTCAGGTGATTTTTTTTTTTTTTTTTTTTTTTGAATATTTAGTGTTATTACCTTACTGTTCAACACAGTTTTGTTCTATGAGAATCCTATTTTAATGTTCACTGTTATGAGAGGGCTAAAATTGAGACACAGTAAATATATTTTATAGCCTGCATGTACATTCAACATAACTCATATGTAAATTAATCTTGAGGGGATGATTACAGCAACCACCTGTATTTTTATCTTAGTCCTTTTAACTTCAGGATTCCACATTACAAATGTATACCTTTTCTAGTTATGGAAATTAGAGGGAAAGGCCAAAAGTCCTGGAAATTTATCTGAACATGTTTTCCTATCAGTTCCCTTAAAATGGCCAGCATCGGCGAGCTGTTGTTGACAACAGTTCAAAATGATAAAGCTAATTCACTGGCGAGAGCTTTGTACTTTCCCATCATCACACGGCCTCAGCTGTGGCAACAGATTTTTAAATTGACAGTGTTTTGCCTCAGTCATGGTTTATATTGTTGTAGAATTCTTAAAGTGATTCGCCTGTACACTTCAGTTGTGAAAATGGACATTTTAATTTTGTGTTTTCCAAGGGTTACGGTTTATCAGCTAACTTTGGCAAATTTTGAGTTATAGGACAATTATATCTAGCAAAGTATTTCTTGTAAAGAATTTCAAAGAAAATGATTGTGGTTAGTCTCTTTTTTTCCTTGTAGAGCATTTTATTTTAGTTGTCCTTCAAACTGCATAAGAAAATGGAGCACATCCAGTATGGATTTGGATTTTAGACAGGCTGTTTTTTAATGAGTTTGTGACTGGCCTCCAAAGTGTCCTTTCAGTGGCCCTGCACAATGGTGAAGATGAAGGGCAGCTGATTATGTATTCTTTGCTGGTCCTCTGGCCTTGTTGCATTATAGTGGAGCATAAAAGCTCCCTTTGTGTGTGTGTCTCCCTCTAGAACCCGGCCACATTCCAGAGCTTCTCCTGGACACTGCCGTCCCTCTCCCTAAGGAGGCCCCTGATGGCCCCTCCGTCTCCCACCCACAGGACCTCCCTGAAGCCCTGCTAGACTCACACGGCCAAGTGGGTGAGTTCTGCATGCACTGTGTGGCAAAGTCATCAGTCTCATTGATCTCTCATGTGTACAACTGTAGGCAGCTACAGGTTACTAAATTGTGATCCGATCATTTGTGCCTGTCCCTCCCAACCCTTATACCCACTCGGCCCCTATCACACTCTTTTCTTCTATCTCTCTGTCCTTCTCTCGTGTCTTTTTACCTCAACCGGTCGAGGCAAAAGGCTGCCCCACTCAAAGCTCAGGTTTCTGCCTGGTAAAAATGCAGGTTTGCCTCGCTGTTGTCGCCAAGTGCTTGCTCATGGTGGAATTTTTGTAAATAATTTTAGAGAATGAGGTATAGAGTTGCTGTACATGTAAAATGTCTTGAGACAATTGTGTTGTTATTTTGCACCAAAATAAAAAAAAAAAATCTTACTTGAGTTGATAGAAGTCACAACCAGCAAAAGTAACATTTATCATTACCACTGCCCTATTATTTTGCAGAAGATCCACAAATATTGGGTGAACTTTCCTCAGAATCAGAAAGTAAATATGAGGAACAGACGTGGGAGAGAGAAAGGAAAGAGAAACAAGAACTGAGGCAAAGAGAGCAAGAGGAAGCAAGAGAGCGGGAGTTGAAGGAACTGGAGAGACTGGAGAAAGAGAGAGATATGGTAATCATGCTTTTCTGACCCTGACACATTTATTACTACTATGAAGACAGTCTGACCGTATCTGTGCATGACCAGCTGGTGGAACAGACGGAGCAGGCACGGCATGCGGAGGAACTGGAAACAGGAACTGAGGATGGGGGACAGGAAGGAGCAGATAACTATACAGAGGAGTCCAAAGTCCCTGTTGAAAACCCTTTGGAGAAATACATGAAGATAGTTTTAGAAGCAAGAGAGAAGCAGCATGCGCAGGTGACCTACAGCCACCACGTGTGTTTATTGCTTAGTAGACCCCATGTCTCTCCAGCATTGTTGCAGCAGCTGATCTGTGTGTTTAACTTGGTGTTTGGCTGGCAGGGTCCTGGAAGAGAGGAGGACCGGCATGAGAGCCCAGAGTCCAATAGTTTGTCGGAGGAGAAAGAGAATAGGTAACTCCTGGCCAGTGGCAAAATAGATTCAAGAAACTGTCTGCTTCATTCACATATAAAATTCAGAAGTTACACTGTTGCCTCAGGGAACTTTAATAAATATAAGCCTACATAATCCTCTCCCCAAAACATTCAATTTTTTTTCATTATTCTTGTCTCTTGGTCCTTTTCATATCTTGTTGTTTGTTCTAGTTGTCTAAGGAGGAGTCAACTGAGAATACTATTATTTTTGGCTTTGTGTTTGATTTCTTGTTTCAGGAGGCTTTTACTAATTAACTTGTTTTTGTTTTGCCAGCATTGCAGTATTTTCACACAAGGATGATGATGATGAAGAAGATTTCTGGTGATCTACTTATTATAAACCTGAAATTAGAAAAGGTCTCTGCATTGTTTTTAACAGACAATTACTGTTTACATTTTGTTTTGTCATTGTCATATAATAAATCACAGTGACCAAATCATTGTAAGACGTTCTTGTCAAACAAAATAATAAAAATAAATCACCACTGCAAAGTACATTTTTCAGGTGTTTATTTTCATAAAAAAACAGCGAACAGGCCAGTTGTGTAATGTCAAAGGGGTTTTCAGTAAAGCATGTGTTGGATTTTTCTCCTCAATGACCAATAGTTAGCAGTTCAGGTTTTTTTTTTGGTTCATTTAGAATGGCAGGCAGCAGATTAAGATAGCTGATGCACCTTAACAGGACATCTACCAATTTTTCTGCTTGAGCACTGTACACCTGTGGAATGGTCTGCGCTTCATCAGTTACTAAATATTTGCAGAAAAAATACTGAGTCACAGTGATGTTTTCACTTTGGCTAAAATTAAAAAGTTGGATTGCTATACAATTGTTCGAATACCAGTTGCTGAAGGGTACTGTTATTTTCAACGCAAATGATTTCAGCTTCAGGAAGCCCTTGACAATCTGAAAAGTCAAGGTAAGACTAATGGACATTCATATAACTTTGATTAAAATAACCTTAAAAAAGCATCTATAACAACTGAGCTCAAGTCTTAAACTGATTATTTTAAGGTAAGAAAATAGGAAAGAGGCAAACACTGCCTACTACTAAAGTCACTATACATGACTAAATAATTTGTGTAACTCCGGAAACACATCTTCATGCAACAAAGAAACATCAGCATATCCCTGTAAGTCAACTAACAGGAAAGAAGGATTACATGAGTTTAATGACAGTCGTACATCAAGAACTGATGTACTTAAAAGGAATTTATATATAAAAAGATTCTTTCTTACAAAAACTAAATAAAATTGTACATTGTTCATACCTTCAAGTTCTTAAGATCAGTTGATCTAAATGGTTTCTTACTGCACCAACACACGGAACAACACTGGCTGCATCTGTCAATACTCTTTCTTTTTCAACAACTTTGATAAGATTGCTGAGTCGGTATAACAGATTGTTAGCTGAAAGCATTTCTCTGGTAAAGGTATGCTTTTGATTTGCTTTAAGGAATAGAAAGGGACCGGACTTGTCACTCAACTCCTATTCTTACTTGGCAGATGTTCACATCAGTTACTTTTGGCGTTACCATGAATTGAAAGTAATACAGAGGTCCTCTTGACATGTGGTTGGTTGACTGGACGGCTAACCTGATACATACATGTGAGAGATGTTAGAGCAGTAGAGTTGAATTTCTCACCTATGGTTTTACAAGGAGACGTGTTGCTTGCTCCAGTGTTCCATAGTTCACAGATGAGGTAGTGTTAATATAGGCCATGGAAGTTCTAGCTTTTATATAGATGTACAATGGATATTCAAATCTAAAACTGAGATCAGAAAAAATGATAATGTAGTTAGAATGCATATGCATATACTAGGTTCAAAAGCACAATCAAGTTGTTTTTTTTTTGTTTTTTTTTTTACAATGAATTGTATTTCAGAGGTCATCCATTTCCTTGTGGTATCAAATCTATGGTTGATTTCTTGCATAACATTCAAGGCCTTTAATTATCTGTATATTTAATATGAACTGGGCCAAGACCATTGGTGCAGTCTGCAATTATGGTGGGGTTTCACATTTAATCTCTCGAGGAAATACAGTGAAATAATTAAAACATTTAGCAAATAAGTGTTGTTTCAGTTTTAATGAAAAATATGAATAGTGTATTCACAAAATAATATCATTTTCATTTCATTGAATTTTCTTTGTCCTTATACATTCATTTAAATGCATTTTGAAGTAAATTTATAAGAAAAAACAGTTTGTCTGTATTAATAATGTTTCAATCATTTCGATTTACACAATTGTCCCGGTTATTTTTTCGCCAATTTTTTAAGATAATCTCAAATCACTACATGCATGTTTGGATACCAGCACCATGACGTTTAGTTACACCCCTAAACCAATGCAAACTGCACCACAGTTCATTAAATGCTATACATTCAGCAGTTACAACTTGCAACCACAGGTAAGAATTAATAACAAAGCAAGACTGTAAAACATGTTTCTTGGTTAATTGTTGTAAAGGAATAGTGCAATGTCTTAAGCTTCACCAGCAAAGACTAGTATTAAAAAAGGGCTAGAGAAAGCCAATGAACATCAAACTATTTTTTTTCTTCTAGTGACAAAAAAAAAAAAAAGGAAATTACAGACAACACAAACCTAAAGTAGCGGTTCCCAAACACGTCTTGGTGAGTTAGTGCAGAAGCAACACAGAGGCATTGGTTAGTTTGGAGCCTGGTTAGTACTGCACAGTGTCAGGGCAGTTGGCAGGATATATTAGCTGGGCATTGTCTTGGTCCATAAGGGCCACACTGGCTGGCCTCATGTGTCTTTGTGTGTGTGTGTGTGTGTGTGTGTGTGTGTGTGTGTGTGTGTACGTTTGTGTTGGAGGGGTTGAGTCTTTATGTGTAGGAATTAAGGCATTCCTTTGAGCGAGAGGTGATGTCCTGCAGCTCCCGCTCTTCCTTCATTTTGATGTCTTGGTAGGCATGCATTTGACTGGCATCCTTAAGGTAGGCCCAGTTTGCTGAGAGAATCATGAGGAAGTGGATCTGGAAGAGAAGGGTGAGGTGGATGGCCGGTGAGCATGTCAAAGATGCAAAGCAAGCTACAGGAGTCAGGGCTAGAGTATGTACATCACAGACATAAACAAATGTGAAGTTAAGCGTTTAAAACGTATTTTAAAGAGGAAACACAAAGTTTTGAGAAGATCCACCATAATTTGCCATAATTTTGTAAGTGAGACAATATTATTGATACCCAGGGGCAAGAGTCCACAAGAAAGGGTACCGGTAATCTGTGTAATAATTGGCTAAAATGATCAAATACAACCTCCAACAATTCAAATATTCTCTCACGTACTTACTGTGACTTGTGAATTTCCCATCTTGAAAAATTATGTGAAATTACAAAACATCCCTGTTATGCAAGATGTCAAAATAACAGATTGAGCAAATGTTTGCTTCCAGAATGCAGTTTAGACAGGAGCAGCTGAACGCCAAATGAATAAAATTAAGCAAGAGAAATAAGTTACATGCTTGTTATCTTGTGCATCAACTTCTATCTTCTCTATTTGTTCCATATCATGGCAAAATGGTGAATGCCCCCAAAAATCTGGTGATCCCATTTAATACACACGAATGACAAAAGACACACCTCAATTGTTGTAACACTATTGTTACAATTATAACGTTGGAGTTACTGTCTTGCTTTGCACAACACTACTGAATATAGAGTTTCAAAATGTGAGAATGAGTCAAGTCAGAGAGCTAGAGGGTGGACATGCAAGCATCAAGCAGCTCTAAATTTCTGGAGGTTAGTGCAAAAGTGTGTGGTTCTGCATTTTGTGAATCTGACCCGTTCCAGTGTCAAACTCAGGTATACTTCCTTTAACCCTTGTAAGAAAATAGACCAGGTAAGGATACATTCTGTAAACAAAGATTTTTATTTTATATAGAAAGAAAAAGCTACAGTCTTCAAAAAAGTAGGAGAAAATTAAATATATGAAATATGAAGAGTAAGTGACTATCAACAGCACAGAATCTGAAAAATGTAAGCATGCAGGCTCAGTGTTAAGATAAAAAATAAACAGCACTTTGAGAGAGAATAAAAGTAAATTAAAAAAAAAAACATGAACTTAAAATAGCTGAGGCAATACCAGCATCAGCTCTCATTAAAAAAAGGAAAACATTTAACCTACTCTAAAAAATGAAAATATATTTTCACAAAATACATGGAATTAAAATGAGGCATAGGGCCTCGTGTAGAAGATTACCTGTGGTACTGGCCTAACCTGTCATTATGGGATGCACTGGTTGTGTGTAGTTACTTCTAATAACAAATAGAAACCATCAAACTCATCAGCATCATACAGTTGATGAAGGGTTTTAGGTTCAGTCTGAATCTAAGTTGGAACACTATGAATGAATGAACGAATGCTGAAAATTCGCTGGGAAACACGTCATCTTGCAAGGGTTGGCTGCAATATTGTCAAGGCTAAGCAAAGAAACCAAAAAAAATGTAAGGATAACCTTAAGGCACTTTGCCAATGGTCTGTTGACCTTTCACAAATGAATCTCATTAAAATTAGTGGTCACCAATACTGCTAGTATGGCATTTTAAAACATAAAGCCTGAGAACACCTTCATTATTTGTCATCAGTTGTCTATGTGAACTCATCGTACATCTCCATGGGATCAGTTTGTACACAAATTCACATTTCAGCTCCGACTGTTATTGACTGATTCAGTTATGTAGGGTGAAGCACCGCTTGCTAAATACTGTGATTTTCTTTATCCGAAGTACTATAATGTGCAGGTAAAAAAAAAAAAAGCTTAATGTAGTACAAATATAAATAACACTTGTGTGGTCTTTTAAGCGTGCACATTTCTAAAAAGGCTGATGGTGATTGCCATGTAAAGCAGGACAAACTAGTCAACTTAACAGCATCCGATTCTGAAGACAATGTCATCAGGTGTCCCCAGACAAGCAAAATCCCTGGATACCAAGTGCTAAAGAAAGCATACAATCGGCTATTTACACTTCATACTAATGGAGAGATGTAGACTTTTCTATTCTCAGCTTTTTAGTTCAATTCTTGTAAGTGGCATGGTCTCTACTCAGCGCAGCGTCAAATGCCGCACTGTGCTTTTTTTTTAAATTTTTTTTTTTAAACAGTTTAAAACTTAGTGCAGCAGTCTTCTCGACTCTTAAACTTCAAAACAGCAAAGTTATAAGTGGTAGCCATCATGTAGATCAGCTGGTGGAAGAGAACAGAGAAGGTAGTAAGAGAACATGCCAGTAACCTCCTTGTCACAAGCAATGTGACAAGCAAGTAAAGTGAACAGATATTTAGATGACAAGACACTCCTTCAAGCTGAATTGACTCCGTTCAATCCATCCTATAATAAATATGGTGCCATGATCATCTGCATTAAGCAGATGGTAGACAGCAAATGGAACAGAAGCCGAGGAAAAGTCCATCTGTAATCTAACTTGGCGTAGTTACAAAAACTACCCAAAGGTATAAAAACGGATCTTTGATATGAAAAAAAAGGGGATTGAAAGGATGGGAGACAAAAGAGGGGGTCAACTTACCAAAGCAATCACAGTGGCTCCTGCACCGGCGCATGCTACGATATACAGGTGATAAGACAGGTAGAACTGGAAAAAGTAAATAGTCATTTTTGGTGAACAAAAAAATATATACACATCATTAAATATGCATAAAATGTTAAATGTGTGTGAGATTAAGACATGGCCTTACATCACTGGTGTTGCAAATGTCACCTAGTGTGGATCCACAGGCCTTGCCTGGCGTGGCATTCCAGGGGATAATTCCTGAAGCCACAAAATGTTATTTAATAAAATGGTTATTTGAGTTTAAAAAATCCCCTCATATGATTCTTCATCACTGTGAATATTTTCAGATAAAGAGATGTGTATTGTAGCATTACTTAGTTTTGAGAATACAAACCAACAAAAGTCTCTAGTGGTATTTTTGAGTTTTGACACGTAAACGAGGACTAGTATATGATTTGTATTGAAAGACTTTGATTTTATCCGAGAAAGAAAATGGGAGAAAAACAGGTTTGACCACAAGGTAATATTGTCAATTAGAATTTGATTAGAAATCAATTCTTATTTAAAAGGGAGAAATTTGGACTTCTCCAATATGTCTCTATTTGACCATTCCCAGTCCCCCAGTGTCGCTTTAAATTACAAAAGCAAAGCTATGAAGATGGAACAGTCATCATCAGCCTTTGTGAATCTAAATGTTATAGCAGTGTGTTCTGCTAAAATTGAGTAGTTTCTCTCACCGTACTGACGAACATCTACACAGATGGAGTCGATATTGGTGATGTTTGCCATGGAAGACTTCATGGTAGCACAGGTAGACCACATGTTGTAGAAGAGGAAGACCGGCACAGCGGAGAAGCCAAACACGCCGAGCCAAGCGACTCCCAAAATGTATGTGAGGAACACAAACTGTATTCATAGACACAGAAGAGGTTTTTTTTTTTTTTTTTTGCATCATTATCAGGTGAATGACTTTCCACCTTCCTTTTTTAGATATTGACATCATTTAAGCTTTTATAAGTCAGATTGCTTGTTTTAACATACCATTCCACTGATGCAGCGTCCACAGATGGTAGTCTTGAACTCACTGTGCAATTCCTTGACGGCACTGGTGGTATAGAAGCCCTCAGCCAGCAGAATGATCCCGTACAGGAAGAAAAATGATGCAATACCATAGATGACATACTGCATAAGCTGTATTCTGGTTAGAGCAAAGGAAAAAAAACAAGATTAGAGATGGCGGAAATGTAAAAAAGGAGCTAAACACAGGTCAACCACCATTTTACTTTTTAGTTTTCAACATTACAAATGGTTGAAATGACACATAATGTAAAAGGATGATTTCATGGTGTCGCAAAAAACTGCTTCCACACTTCTCTCATTTTTTTTGCATTAAATCTTTTTTTTGCATTAAACTCAGGATGATTAATCAAAACAGATGGAGTTTTGATTAATTTTGTAGCTTTGATGAAGACAAAGGTCCAGCTCTTGTAAGATGAAGAGAGGCTCTTGGTCTAAAAGTAGCGATAACAGGTGAAAGATGTTTCTGGAAATCATCAGCCAAGACACTGACTGCTGAAGTAAAACAGTGAACTCCAAACCTTACTAATATAAAACATATGTTGACATCCTCCTGTTATTTATTGAATTTATGGACACCGAGTAAAATAGATAAATAAATATAAAAGCAGCCCATATTAGGAGTGAAACATGGGAGACATTATAAGCAAAAAATAGCCTCAGTGAAGTTAGCCTCATGAAGTGTTATTGCTCTCATGTGCTCGGGCTTGATGTTTTTCATAAAACACATCTGAGAATTTTCATTATCTTGTGAGAAAATGGAAGCCCTTTATGGAAAATAAAATTGGTAAAAAAGAGCCCTAAAATTGATCAGGCTTTCAATTTCATTATAAAAAAAAAAAAAAAAAAAAGACGCATGCCACACACTTATAAGACTGACATTCACTTACACATCGGTCAGCATGGCGTGATCACTAGTGACCCTGGAGAAGTGGGTTTCCAGGATGGTCACAGTGCCAGTGAGCGCCACATGCCCACACCCACAGAAAAGGGCGACTCCAGAGAAACACAGGATGGTAGCCACCAGAGACGCATACGGCACCCCGCCTAAACACTTGATGCAGCACTCGAAGCAACCTAAACAAAGAGCACAGACTTGTCAGCAGGAATGTGTCATGAGACATCATGAAACAGATTTCTAAATGGTTTAATGTCAACATGGACCAACAGGATTGCAGGCCACTGGTGGCTATATCAAATATAAGATGAATATTCGTGTGACCCATGCGTCCGCCACTGGAGCCGCAAAGACAGTGAGAACACAGAGTAAAATCTACAATTTAAGGAATTCATGCAAGACCCCCACATTTTATACAATCTATTGTATCTCATCACATGCCAGTTTGAAAGTAAGACTCTAGTTCCAAGTATCAGTGTAGAGAAGTGTGATTTTAAAAGATCATCTATAGACGTAAGCAATTTTTAGATAACCTTAACACTGTTTTAGAATCTAGAACATACATAAGGATATTTTTCAACAAAAACTACTCTTCTAAATAAAAATCTAATTAATTTAGTCTCTTAAGTGAGCTCAACAGGCTAACAATATAAATAATCAAATTATATTCTGGAAAAACGAATACCCTCCTAATATAATTACCGTAAGCTGAAGGCAGATCCCTTGAACGTTTCAAATTCAAGATTCAAAGCATTGATTGTCACATGTACAGTGTAGAAACATATTTCCCTGCACAGTGAAAATTCCTACTTTGCTGTCCACGGTGCATTTGGAGATGTGATGATAGAAATAGTGTAATAATGATTATAAATGTGATTCTAGATATGAATATGAACATTGCAATAGAACAGTGGCAGTGAAATTAGACATTTGAGTGCAGCTTGGTGCGCAACTCACAGTGCGAGGTGCAAGTGCAAGGCTGAGTGCAATTTCAGCAGCAGCAGGCTTTACATGTGCAAGAAGAATGAGTGTCAGCTGTTTAAGTGTTTGATGGCAGTCGGGTAGAACGAGTTCTTTAATCATGTCGTGTACACAGTGTGAACAGTCCATGTTGGGGTTGGACATGTTTCTTGGCGATGGAGGCAGCTCTCCTGTGGACTATGCAGTGGTTGATGCTCTGAAGAGAAGGCAGTGGGATTCTGGTGATCCTCTCTGCAGTGTTTACCACTCACTACAGGCGTCTGCGGTCCAGAGCGGTTGTGCTGTCGTACCACACAGTGATGCAGCTGTAGAAGTTGTTGAGGATTTAAGGTGAAATGCCAAACCTCCTCAGGAAGTACAGCCGCTATTGAGCCCTCCTGACCATCTGTGTCGTGTTGAGGGACCAGGTGAGGCCCTCGCTTATGTGGACACCCAGGTATTTGAAGCTGCTCACCCTCTCAACCTCAAGACTTTGGAGGAACGGTAGCTGATGAGGTCTAGGACAGCGTTCCCCAACCACCAGGCCACGGGCCATTACGTAATGGGCCGCACAGAACGTTTGAATTTTTCTTTTTTTTTTTTTTAATTGATTATCAGTCTAAAGATGCTTTATTTTGAAAAAGTGACTTCTGTGCAGAATGAACGCACAGACGAATGCATGCGTCGCTATAGTTCAAACTTGAATCAAGTTTTTTATTATAATTATTTCTTATTAGAAAGGATTTTTGTTCTAAAATAAATAATTTAACTTACAGAGATGTTGTTGATTATTAATTTATGAATAAATTCTTTTATTGTATGTTGCTGCTTGCATTTGACGTAAGGCGACTGCGGATGATTTATTATTAGACTACAGCCTATGCGTCATTACAAACATGATTATCGAGCAAATGTAGGTCGGAGCAAATGAAGGCCGGTCTGTGAAAATAGTGTCTTCCATAAACCAATCCATGGCGCAAAAAAGGTTGGGGATGTCTATTGGGCCGGTCTAGGATGTCTATTCCTAGATAAGAATGTACTTGTATACCTAAAATTAAAAAACTGCTAAAGGTTTTTTTTTTTTCGAAGGACATTTACCAGTAATTGTATTGTAAACCGTGTATAATGCATTGCAGTGTGGACAGAACAAATAAAAGATAGAAGAAGAGCATCCCAAATAAAAGTCAGGTCAAAAGCGAGAAGGCATCCCTGAGATACAGCAGGTATGTCTTAAGGCAAGTCTTAACAAGTGGGTAAGCTCTTTCTTTAAATCTCCCCCACCATAAACACACGGTGAGTGAAAAGGTAGAGTCGTCTGAAGTTTAAGATCCACAATCTCAAAAACACCATCCTTTAATTTAGGCCTCAATGGAGGAAAACATCCTGATCAACGGGAACGCCGAGCAGCTGCCGTGCTTTATGTTGAAAATAAAAATTCATCACTTCATATAAAAAGGCACTAATGGCCATCCAGCAGGTCAGAGCTGCGGGTGTCAGCGATCTGCAATGGAAATCAATGCCAACTCAGAGAGAGAGAACGAAATGACCTCAATGAGCGGGTCTCACCCCATGTGTTTTTATGCCTTGTGAAATCCTGTGAACTGATACTGGTTACCAAGTGTGCACACACGCAAACACACCATGTGCTTTCAATCAGACACACATGTGGCTGACAGGATGTTATCCTCATAGCTCATCTTGTCTCCGTCTACAGCTAAAAAATTAAACCCAATAACTGCAATAGTCATATTAAAGCAAGTAAAATTGCATATAAACATAAGTTCATTATTCTTTTAGTGTCTTCATATAGAGCTGTTTTACAGAACTAGTGCAGTTTCCTTCCGCGACATTACGGACATCATGCTTCTTCAACGTGATCAAGTTGCTTCTCCTTCCCTAACTTCTGGCGGGTGCTTTCATGCGATTGAATTTAGTGAAAATATGTCAACTGTTCACTCATATTTGCCTCTAGATACGGCAGCTGTGATGAGTAGCTTTCAGCTATGATGAAAGCTTGCATACTATTATATGAAAACATTTAACCAAAGTTTGATTAACTATTTCCTAACTGTAGATAGTATAAAAGTAATATTGCTATCTACATTCCATCCTCGCAGCAGCTTCTCCACTTCTTAAAACACTTTTATTTTCACCCCACTATAACGTTCAGTCATGGTTCATCTTTCACTCTCTATTTCCTGCATGTTAAGAGACAAGGCCTTCATGTTTGGACAATGTTTCAGCTTCGGTCCAGTGATGCCAAAGGCCTGACTGATGACTTCCTGTGATGAACAGTGTCGAGATCACCGTGTTGAAATCGTCAGCAAGCCCAGTCTTCCTTGTCCTTCGCCTTTTGTCCCTCTTCTTATTATCATTATTACACTTCCTCCTCTGCTCTGGCCTTGTAACTGCCTTCCTTTCACTCATTTATCTCTTTACAGTTTGATCTTCACTTTGATTTCAACTGTTTTTTTTTAAATGCAGCTTTGGTCAATTGGTCTGCTCTCGCGCTGAACGGGCAGTGGTTTACTTACACAGCAGCTGCTGTGCTGCCACCAAGTGGCTTCAAAATCAAATGACAGATTTTACAGAGTTTTTCTTTTTTTGTATTTATATTTATAGGCATGTCAGAGGAGAAATAGAGTAAACTATTTAAATCAAATGAAATAATTATTATAATTCAACATAATATAACTTAAAGGCATTTGCAGTGTGAAACCACAAGTAACGCTATAAGGCTACGCAATGTAGTGTTTAATTTAACTGTCATTGTCTTTATTTAGTTGGTAAATGAAAAAGTTTAAGGATAAATGCTACCAACAATGTTCATTTCTCTGCCTCTTCCAGGAAGAGAGCATCTTAAAAGTTCATCTGTATTTGCCTTCTCGGTTGTGACAAAGGGAATTACGAGATATACTGCTCGGATCATATGTTTGCAGTGAGACTCCTCGTCCTGACTATTTGTGTAGTGCTGGGAGATAAAAAAAAGTATTTGGTTGAGATTGAGGAACTTCTGGGATTGGAAAGGGCTGTGCACCAGAGAGTCTCCAGGGCTTTACGGTTTTAGGGAGAAAACTATATGAGTGGACACACCAATTTTCTTTATTCACTCTTCTTTGATTACTGTACTGCAATGGTCTCTTTTTTATTTGTTCTCTTCTGGAGCAGTTCTGTTCTTGTAAAGTTACGGTGTTAAATCTAACATTCCTTCAATCTTAACATTTTTTTTTTTTTTTTTAGGTAAACACAAAGGGAAATCTTTCCATTTCTTGACCCCGTTTTTGTTGTTAATGTTGTTCAATTCCCACGTTGTAGTTTGACATCATCCTCAGCTTTCCTGATATCTGGAGCCACCTCAGACATTATGTGTCTAATTTGTTTGACAAAAATATTGTTCAGTGTGATGTATAAGAAATATAACAACTAAAACATTAAATTTTTCCTCTCCCACTTTTTTCTAGATGAGTAAAAAAAACTGTCAGTCAGACCTTTCTATATTTTGTGTTGTGCAGATAAAATGTTTTGATTTTTCAGGAAAAAATAATATTGTACCATTTTAACATCACTTTAATAGCAGATAACGGATCTAATGTCAATACCTTGAAAAGTAAAAAAAAACAAAAAAACAAAAAAACAAAAAAAAGAAATAGAATACATAAATGGAAGGCAAAACTCAACATAAATACCTGGGCTCCTAATATCTGCATCAGAATAGATCTCACATCTCACATCTTAGTGGAGGAACTGTCGCGACAGAATGTTAACAACTCAGTTCACAGCAGAGTCACGACATTCTAGCAAACAAAACTCCTCTGCAATGTGCAAATATGGAGGACAAGCGGGCCAAGACTTGGAGCACAGCGCTACACAGGATATTGAGCTTTGCTGCAAAGTAAATAAAGGCCTTTTAAAAGAAAAGTTGCTATTAGAGGGGCTGTCACTTCCAGGTAGATTTGATTCAGTGTATCTTGGACATAAATCAACAAGCCCTCACAATTAGAATCAACACTGCAATTCTTCCGCAGCCACAAAACACCACTTTTAGAAAGCCCACTACTATTGAAAAAGGGTGGTCATTATTTATATCTTTTAGGTAATAACTTGAAATTGTGTCGAAACAAAGTGTCAGAAACTTTAAGATGTAGAAATTTGCCACGATTCTCAGTTATTTATAAGCAGATGCCAGAAGATTTGACAGCTGGGGAGGGAAGGGAGGGAACAAAGGGAACAAGTATTGGCTTTTTTTTCTTTTTACACACACACACACACACACACACACACACACACACACACACACACACACACACACACACACACACACACACACACACACACACACACACACACACACACACACACACACACACACACACACGATCATCGCCTACTCATTGTACTAAAAAAAAATGGATGAGGCAAAGTTGTCCATTATGAAACTAAATCACAAGATACTTAACAATAACGTCAGAATAATATCATATGACATGATCATACTCAATGTTTGCCACTCCCCACACACCCACACCCACACACACACACACACACACACACACACACACACACACACACACGACTTCAGCCACTAACAGACTAACAGCAGAGGATCAGGTTGACAACATACTGTAAAGAAATTATGCTTGAAAGCCAATAAGCTGATCAAGAAACCATCGCTGTGATTAATGTCCATTTCGCCATTGTGGTTTGTTGTAGAGGCCATCCGTCTATTCGGAATGACACTGCTGGTTAAAGGCTTAAATATTACAGATCTATTTCCACCACACACATGTCTTTAGGCACTCTATTCAGTGGTGAACAAAGACACCTCTCTCACCAGCAAAACCCAAATTGTCTTATTATACAATAAATCCAAGGTGGTATTTTCATAGCTTTAATGAATGTATTGGCTGACACATAACCAACAGCAGAATAAATCTGTTGATGTGGTTGAATGATCAGTACCCTCAGAAATACTAGGCTGTTGTGTTCACAAAGAGGTGCAGTCAGAACTTACCATGTTCTGACTGCAGCTCTTTGTAAAGAAGGGATCGACAAAGAAGGGATCGACAAAGCTGAACTCCAGTCTTCAACAGTCCTACACACATACCTCAAAGATTCAAATTCTTTGAGCAGATGGGTTTCGAGGAGGCGATTGAGTTTGAAGTACAAAATAGATATATCCCTTCTTATCACAAACAGCAACCCAACAATATCCTGAATTCACCTTTATGAGCTTAGAAGTTTGTACTAAGATGTTGGGTGAATTAATTGCTGCTGTCACGTGGAAAATATTAATCGATTTCCCGCACAGTCATATCCAACTGGGCACCACTTCTGTTGGGATCTCGATATGTTGACGCGTTACATATGCGGATACACTAGATGACGGTTGTGACACCAATGTCCAGAAACAGTACGCTGGCTAAGCCTAACCCTAACTATTTATTTCTTTTTCACTTCTCCTTTACTACCACTCCGGGGGTCTCACTTAAGTTTATTCTACAGCTCACTGCAACATCAGTGGTTACATTTCCTCACCAAACCTGATAGTCATCTTAGATAACATTTGAAATACAAACTAACACTGCTTGCTATTTCTGTTCATTACCCAGTAACGTCATATAACTGTTCCGGTTATTATTTATTATACTACTGTGATTATACTAATCACAATGCATTAAGGAGGTTGACCTTTAGTCTTCAAACTGATGGGCAACAAAAAGCGCCCAGACTATTGCTGTTGAGTATATTTGAGAGTACAAGAACAGATGGCAAGTGTCAGTGGGCCTACAAGACAGTAAACTTTAGAGAAGACATGCATTTTTCTGCTGACCAAAGCTAAAATCATGCTCTTCACCAGGGAATAACAGCATGAGCAGATGGTTCTCAAGCAACAAGCTTGCGCTAACTGGATTCTACTGGTTTCTTCTCTGTGAGCATCACAAATGAAATCACGCCGGCAAATTGTCCCTTTGATGACTTTCACATGGGTCCTGTTCCTGACTAATATTTCTCGTTAGACTCTCTACTCAGCTGCAGCATGCAAAGGGGTGGAAGACCTTACTGTGAAAATAGAGTAAGAAAAAAGGCCAGAAACAAGTCGGTGACTGTTTGAGTTGACAACATGAGGCTCGATTTACCACATCAACATCACAAGAGTCTTGTGTGAGAATGTGTGTGTGTGTGTGTCACATTATGAGACAGAATAAAACTGAGACAGAGAGAGTCCAAGCAGCCTTGATACAAAGAACCACTGTGCAAAGCTCGAGACTGTCCATCACGCCGGGCTCTCAGGGCTCATTCAGAAGCCCAGTGAACCACGACCCCTGTCCTTCCGGCCCACAGGCTCCAGGCCCAGGACAAGCCCACCACTGAGCTTCCATCCTGTGAACCCATCCAGACTCATATGTGTACGCAATGCGCCACAGCAGCCACTCAACACTCCGGGAGGATCCTGTTTGTAAGAGCAACTCAAATCATCGAATTAGAGAATGACATTGATAGATGAAGAAGATAGACATCCAAGAAAAAGCCAGAACGTCTTGTGCAGAACAACAGAAAGAGTCACAGCTTGATAAGTGTTTTTAGAGTGGAGTCATGTCCATATGAATCATATGAACATCACCGTATTCTGAACACTCAAACGTTTCATTCCCTCTCTATGTATAACAGCCACGTTTTCATCATCTATTTATTGAGCAGCGCCCTCGGACCAGGGTTTGGTGATTTTCACAACATTTCACACACAGACATGTTTCAGAGTAACAATAAATGACCCTGAGCCTTGTTCAGTATGTGATAATTCTCTAAATTTTTATGCTGATTTTTTTAATAGATAGTGTTTTTTTATTTTAATTACATCCCATGTATTCTTGTTATTATTGTTTTTTTTGTTGTTTTGTTTTTTGGTTTATTTGCAGATTTTTGAAGATTTTGTCAGTGCTATTTCCCCATTACTTGTATATGGCCCTGTGATCGACTGGCGGGCGGTTCAGGGTGTAACTGGCCTTTCGCCCAATGTCAGCTGGGACTGGAATTCGTTTGCGAGTTGGGTCATGGAGTTGATATATGGACCAGCTCCAGGGGGACTTTATTCCTGTATAGCAACACCCTGGTTTTCCCGGGCGCACAGTCCCAAACAGCAGCTGGCCCTGCTTCATCAAGGCCTTCTGTCCATCAGTAACATCTATATCTTCAACGTGGCTTGTCGTCACCACAAAACTGAAATCTCCCAACAGCTGGCGGAACGTAAATATGTCTAACTTCTCCCTTGATGCTGGGCTTTCACACACAAAAGGCCATGTAAAGAGCTGTAGAAATTTTTGGGGGGTCCCAACTCTGTTCAATACGCCCACAAATAGGAAAAACATACACAGGTATCACACAGTCATGCAGTAACAACTTGTATGCAATATATATACCAAAAGATCTGAGATCAGCAAGTAGACAAACTTGGACACATAATAGTGAGACAACATTCTCACTCCTCCATCCCACCATTGAGTACTGGAGATTTCAAGCTCGGTTGAAAACAACATTGATTGCGATTCTAACTTGTAGCCTCATTGCTAACAGATGCGCCTGTTTACAGCTGTGACTATATTGTTGTGTGTTGCTCCATTAGGGAGAACTGCCAAAGCACCACTTATGAGAAACAGTCTTATTTTCCATACGCTCTACTTTGAGGGGAACAATTCTTAAACATGCCATAATGGCTATAATGGCTGTTCCCGAGAGATGAGGGCAATTTGAGCCCGCAAAGTGATCAAAAGTGGTTTACTTATTCAACAGGGGAAAAATAATAGCTAATGAGCTAAGCCTGTCGCGTGTGTGTGTGAAGGAAGTCCAATGTGTGGACGCATTTAATGACAATAACAGCCAAAAATGGCCTTAATGGGTCATAATTATTTCATGTGCATTTATGGGAAAAGGAGGGGTAGATATGGGAGCAGAATTCAGGCGTGTACATTTAGGTGTTGGAGCAGTGAGCAGAATTGAAGGTTTAATTCTGATACATTGTTCAATATTTGGACAATAATTTCTTTCTTTTACTGGAAATTTTGGACACTTATCAAGTAAAGATACTATTTTGCAACAGTTAGACTTTTTATAATTGTTCTCATGAGTCAAATCATAATGAAGATTCTTGCTGGTAATGTTGGATTACAATTGGTACAATAAAGAGAAAATAGATAACTGAAAAAAAAAAGATAAATGATATTATCTGGCAAAGAGATAGGCCAATAATGAATAATTTTGATTTTTTTTAGTCAAGCAGCAAATGTTCCAGCAGGATACGATTCTTGAACCTTTGTTTAATGTTAATTTGTGCTAAAATGAAAATAACACATTTTCACATCTGTGGAGGTTCTCAGTCAAAATCTTCTCCTTGGGGTCACTGGACTTGATTTTCTTTTCTTTTCTTCCTTTTCTTTTCCAACAGGCTTCTTAAGTTCTCCGGATTCATGGATGAGTGGTGAAATGTCTTGAACAAGAAAATTAAGTCCAGTTGCCACATATCCATTATTGATTTTTTTTCAACCTACAGGCCATATTGAGGTGCACTGAAGTTTGAACTTTTATTGTCTTATCTGGTAGTCTTTATATATTATACTCACATGTTTAAAAATGAAGAGTTTATCCCGATGAGGATTTGGCAGGGAAATTATAAATGAATAACACTATCAGGAAATTATGAATTATGTGATAAATGGATCATTTGGAAGAACTTTTTATCTCACAAAAATCATATTAGGACATCCGACGGTACATTCTTCAGAAGTTTATTTTGTTAAAATTTCATTGTAGAACATCCCATCAATGAAGCAAAGAGTAGGCCATTTTCAAGCAGGAAATGGCGCACAAAAAAAGATAGCGGTGGAAAAACGATAATACCTACATGAAAGGGGGTGAGCAAGTTAATGATACTGTCTTCATTTAGTGTACACAGCCCTCACAGATCTGTTTGTCAGACTGCCTGGCTCATTTACCTTTGTCCTTGCCGGCCCCTCGTCCTCCTCATTAATCACCGGTTCCCCTGACAGAGCAACTCAAACGTACCCTGGAGCTTTGATTGATCTGCTCTGGATTCTGCAACAGGCTCATTGTCCTTAAAACAAGGATGATGACCAGTGGTTGCACAACAATCCGCATTCAGAAGCACTGTCTGCTGGAAACCTCATTTCATCACAACTTAACTAGATCACAAAAAAAAGCAAAAGGAGCCCACCATGGAACAAATATATTAATTATCAGATATCAACAATAAGTCTGAAGAGGTAGTGAAGCATACGCTATAACTTAAGCAACAACAATTTTGTGCATTGCACTTCTAAAAGATGGACGATGTGACATTTAAATGGCAATCTGAGAAAAAAATTGCCTAACTATTGTTTGGAGTGAAATCAGGCTGAGGTAGTTTAAAGCCCCAGTAAACATAGCAGTCAAAGGAACTGAACCAACTCTTTGTAAGTACTCATCGGTACCTCTTTTGTTCTGCCTCTGGTCTTGGTTTTCTTCAGATGGAGTTTCCATGGTTGTTTTTCTCCAATGCAACAAAAATGTTTCCTTCTTGCTTCCTACTTCTGCTTCACTGTTGTCTATCCTGCACATTTGTCCTCTAGCTTTTTCTCCTCTGTCCTTCCTCTCTCTCTCTCTCTCTCTTTCTCTCTCTCCCCCTCTCTTGCCTTGAAGGTACCATCTGTCTGATATGCAGATCTTGTCGGAAAGGATCTAAATGATCCAAGTGCATACCCGGTTATACATTAAATACCACCTGTTTAGTGATTCAGTTTAAGTCAAATTAATTACACAGATCCTGAACCAAACCTATGAATGGCAACAGCCCTGTAGTACAGGGATTAATGAATATTAAAAAGAAGGTTTCCTGATGAGCTGCCTTGTTACCTCAGAGTGGGGGTTAGGAATGGGGGAGTTGGGACCCCAACTTCAGCAGTGTGAATGAGTGAAAACCCCACTCAGTGGTGTATAGGCAGGGGTGAAAAGTATGAGCTCAAGAGCGGGAGGTGTTTGTGCTGCAATTTGCACCATACACCCTTTTCTCCTTCACCACACATCAGCAACCTGACATCTGTCTTCATGTCCATCCTGCATTTTCTAACTCCTATAAAAGAAGGCACAGCAAAGTACAGCACATCTACACTACATTTCCTGGAGGGGGAAACTGAGCTCAAAGCAACAAAGGAAACAGCTTGAGAGGAAAGTGGAAGAGTGCAGAAATTTCCAAATTAAAGAGGTTTAAAAGAGGTGACGAGGATGGTGAAATGAGGTAATGCAGAGAAGATGAAAGCAACTTGTTAAAAATAGTTGGGGGAGACAGGGGAAGACTGATGGCAGAAGATGACCAGAGAGAGGGAAGAAGATCTTGGCTGTGTTTGTTTGGCAGCGGCACACTGAGCAGCCTCGGGGGCATGCTAATGAGGGGGGAGAGAGGCCTTTCAATGGGGGGGGGCACTGGCGTGGAAGAGGGGGGCACTGGAGTGGTGTCTTCTCACGGATACCAGACCTCAGCGGGGGGGAGGGGGCGCAAGAGGAGAGGGGGAGCCTCGGGGGTCAGGGAAGTGAACTTAGCGGGGATCCCATAATAACAAATACCCCAGTAATCTTCAAACATTTTCACCCTCGGTATTTTAAACACGAGAAGAACTGACACTATGAAGTTGGGAGAGTTTAGCCGGCAACTCTTCACATGATGATGGGAGAGTGAGCGGTAGATGCTGCCAGTTCCAAGGTATCGAGGCCTATCCAAATAAAAAGCAAACCCCCTATCCATCTGTACGGTCTCAAAATTACAATGTGTAAATATATTAAAACACATTTGAGGAAAATTCAAAACATCTTAATTCCAGCATTAAAGAACCTGGATTTAATTAGAAATAATGAAAAACACCCTGTTATTAAGACAAACCTCTTGTTATTAATTTCAAGATCAAGAAGAAAGTGGAGGAAATGATCAGTCAATGCAAAACTCAAAGCACGTTCTTGCTGATGAAGCATGTTTTGTATGCGAATAAAGAACCCGACGTCTTTTGACTTCAAACGGAAGATGATGTCTTTTCTCTAAAATCTAAGGTTGTTTTTTTTTTTTTTAATTAAGAAAACTATGGATGCAGATTCATTATACAAAATGTGGACATCATTGTTGAGCTCTGCTGCGTGTGAGAGGAGGAGGGGTGTAAAGACACAAGTGTTCCCTTCCTCAACAAAGGACAGCCCTTGAGCAAGACACATAATACCCGGTACTTCCTGCTGCTGTCGATTAATCCTTTGCTCCTCTGTGTTCATGTAGGAGCCCAAGTTAATATGCAGGACCTTACCTGTCCTCACTGGTCAATTACGTTTTCAAAATAATGGCACCAGATCTAACAGCGAGGTAGAACGAGTTACTATTTATCCAACTTGATTGTTTTGATATGAGCTGTCAAAAATGATAAATACTGGAATGTGTTATTGTGTCAAAAGCACAAAAACATGTTTTGAATCTAAAAAAGGAAAAAGTTTCCTGCAAGAAGTCACGAACTACCGCCTTCAAATTATCAACAGACATTGTTAGGAGCGACTTCTGTGTGGGAACCATTTTGTTTTGCCAAAGAGAACACCATAGGCAGATGCTCTCAAGATCTCTGGATTAATTCATGGCATGGCACCATGATAATCTATTTTCTCTACACTTTGAGCAGCTTTAGAAATTCAACAAGGGAGGCGGTCCACTTCAATTGGGATAATACTGAAGGGTTAAACTGTTCTTTTCACTTCTAAATTCAGATGATTTAAGTTTTGGTGAGACAGTTTATTATTTTCAATACTCTGGAGTTAAAAAGATGTGAAATTAATGGAAAGCCAAAGACAGATTCTTGAGATCTGTTATTCGCAGTTCTTTTTAAACACAACCATGAATTTTAACTAGAAGGGCTGAGGCGCAGCATCTTTTAGGAATGACTAATCCCAATCGCTGATCTTCAGTCATCACATTTCAAACAGCTCCCAATACTCCCCTCCCAGTCTCCTGTTTGTCTTATTTTGTATCGGTTTACAGCAGCATTAGAGGTGTTACCCACCCCATGAAATAAACATAGATTTAAAAATGACCTCCCGCTCTTTACTGAAAAGACAAACATCTGTTACTTCAGATGTTTGAAACCATTACGATTAAAAACATAACTATAAAATCATTGTACTTCAGTGCACTGTTGCAGTTAAACGTTTAAATTATATGAGTGAGCATGTGTGTCCCATTAACAGCATAAAACAATTCAATGCCAAGAAGCAGCTTCGTGTTCACGTCAAACTGGTGAAGACAGACTTGAGTCCTCACCTATGTGGCTGTCCCACTTTCTGGTAACATAGTTTCAACAATATACATTTACAGTCCTCTTAGTTGTCACCAATCAGCACAATTGCAGTTACAAACCCACCAACGCTTTTTCTGCTTATTATATTGTGTTATTTATTCATTTTCAAATACAATAAATAGTGGTTGGTTGACCTTTAATGGCTATTCAAGTTGAAAACATGTCCAACCTAAATGCATTGATTCCATTGATAACCACAACACAAAAGAAAAGCTTGACAACGCTCAGCTTTCCCAGAAACACCATGGCAGACGGAGCGGCTGGAGTAGTGCAAGCTCATTCCCAGAGTTGTGACTGCACCACTCCTTGAAGGCGTCATCTGAATGATGATGAAGCTCCTACAAATGGACGAGGCTTGGTTGTGGGTCAACCTTTCATGCTGTGAGACTGGGGGCCTGAATGCTCCTCACTGTTCAGTCACCCATGAGGACCTGCACCCTGCTCGGCCTGCACTGAGGAAGAAGTTCTCAGGGAATCGCATCGGTGTCCGTGTAAGCCAAAAAAAACCTACTTAAGCGCAATAACAACAGTCTGAGAAAATATACACACGAAGTTATACGTCTGTAACTGATCCAAAAAGCTGGAATAAAGTACTGTACCAAAGAACAGTACCTTAATGTCAAAATATAATAAAAGCCTCTTGAGATTCATGTGACCTCAATAAGTGTCTTGTCCTAAAGTGACATTACTAACCTAGTTTTAAAGGCCAGCCCTACGTCATAGATCAATTTGCTATATGGTCTGTGTCTGCACTCATGTTCCAGGCAGGATGAATCAAACACATCGACCGGTAGTTTGTCGACCTACTTCCCTCGAACAAACAGATTTCCCATCTTTTTAAAATCACTTTTGCCAAATGAGCAAGCATACAAAATTGCACCTGTGTTACAACCTAAAAGTATTAGCAGTAAGTGTGCCTCCATGTCATCCTATAAAGACTTCTGTTACTGTGTGTCACAACGGGTGGAAGAATTCAACTATACAAAGACACTTACTTCACTAAGACAAAAAACAAACCCTAGCAGTATGGAAAAACATGCAGTAAATACTGTCCTCTGTCACTACAGAGAGGCATGCAGACATGAGAAGAGAAACCACCGTGGGATGGTTTATGATGCATTTCACTCTTTTCTTTACGGATCTGTCAAAAAGCAGTAAATTTGATTATTCACAGTTGTATCAACTGGGTTTTAAATCTGGGATATTCCTTTGCTGCTTGGACTAAGACACATTATCTTGAAACAGATTAGAAGTTTACAAATCTGTACACATAAATAAGTATCAGATCAATAAAGGTGGAGATGCATAGTCATCTCATTTTAATTTGAAATACTACTTAACAGGAAGATACTCCCTTCCTTGACGTAGAAGCTTTGTTTCTTCACCACCTATACTTGTTCTGTTGGTATGAGGCATGTTTTATAATACCAAGACCGTCTCGTGTGTTACCTACAATCACTTAACCTCAAAAACAAAACTTAACGAGCAATTCTTGTATCCGTTTTCAGAAAAAAATATTATCCCACAAACCAACAAATTGTGAGTTTGCTGCTGAATTTCCCCACAAGAGAAGATCGGCTCGAGAAATCACACCATCTTGCGGTATGACAGCAGAAAACCAAAATTGCTATTCAAACAATTGCTAACAGGAACATACTTTATGCCTTGGTGTTTTTCCATTTCACAAGTTCCAAATTGAAATTTACCCACTGTAATGAGCATTTGACCAAACAATGCCCAGAGTATCTGACTCAGCAGTTCTCTAATTGCATGTTTGTGTTACTATCATATTAGGTCTGGAAATGGAGCAACACTCTGGGTTGCCTGGCAGCCATGGTTCTCCTCTAAAAATGACTTCACAGCCCTGACTTCCTGGCAAATTCACAGCAACTGTGGTTTTGGCTAAAACAGTATTGCAGGAAGGGGGAGAGAACACAGATGCTTCATATTATCCAGCCTTGTTAGCCTTAAGTTCCTTGGAAACAGTCACCATTGCTTGGCAGAGCAGAAAACCAAAAATACCAAAACCTGAAAATTGAGATTTTCATAAATAAATGCTGGAGTCAAATGAGAAAATCTTTGCCAGGAAGTACAACCCCCCCCCCCCGCCCCCCCATACAGCCAGATGACTGCAAGCAAATGTTTTCTGCACTATTATTTGTTTTTCCCTCAATGAATAAGAGCATATACTAAATATTCAATGATGACTCTAGAACGGGTCCTTGGTTGGTGGTCAGTCAGTCTTACATTATGAGTTGGTAAATCAGCCAAAAATGACTGTAAGAAAATACATCTCCATTATCCAGTTAGAATAATTCATGATAATAGCCTTATGTTCCTTCAATCCTTATAGTGATCATATTTTGCCAAGGAGAATTAGGAAATACCCAGCCACTGTTTTTTTGTTTCTTTTTTCCATATTGGGGGGTAACACTCATTAAAGTTTCTCTGGGGAGCCTTCAGAGACACCATGTGTGAGAAAACTCCACTTTATTAGCAGATCACAACTCTAAGTGCAACCGCATTATGTCAAACGTATAACCCACTCATACCGACAGCTACTGTGCTTCATATATTACTATATTTATCAAAAAGAAAAAGTACAAAAAAAAAACTTTGTGAGTTAATCTGATTTCATCTGGCAACTCTTTCTAAACCAATTTAGGAAAACTGCACCCATCTTTCAGTTACTTAAAGACCTCACACCTCCAGACACATGATAATCCATCAACTACAGCAAATCCTGCAACCCTTCCGTAACAGTCCTTAATGCTTTTAAATGCAATATTTATTACCATAACCACTTTTATATTTAGCTCAGAACCACAATCAGTGACTAGCCTTTTGTGTTGCTCGGGTGACAGGGTTTGTGACATAAGGATATGTTGTGGCAAAAAAGGACAAAATGAATATCTAAATGATTTTTGGAGGGCATAGAACCAACATCACATTTCTAAACGTCCAGTTTGATGCCAAGAAGCCCAAGATGACTCAAATCATGACTTGGTGGAGATGCAGCATCAAGTGAAAGCCAAGTCTGTAAAGAGCAAACATGTGCAAAGCATCAACATTTTGCCCAGCCTGCGCCAGAAAAATCATTAAAACTTATTAAAAAAAAAAGAGAGAAAATCCCCCCAAGAAAACAGGTGGGATTTTGCGATTTCACCAACCGCAGAGGAATTTCTATGCCTTCATGAAAGGAATGGGTCAGGTCACTGAAGGAAGTGTAGATGAAGGGAATGACGAGGCACACGTTTTGCTTATTTTCTTTACATATTGAAAAACTTGAAGGACACCTGTGCTGATCTCCTCATGGTGAGAATCTATTTTAAAAGCACAAAGTCTTCAGAAAAGTGACATTTGGATTCCAGGCCGCAGAGCCTGTCAGTCACAAGCACTGACCAGTGATTTTTAAGCCAAACTGTAAATATAAAAATAAGAAAAGACCTATAATTTCTTGAAGAAGATGATGCAGCAGACACCAAACAAAGAACTTGCTATTGAATAATGTTTGTTGTATTGAAAATAATGTAATGTTCTTGCACAGTGGACACCAAAGTAATAATTTAATTGAACAGGGAAACATGTTTCTGAACATATGACAATACACACTTTGAATTTTGAATCTCTAGTCTCACTCTGGAACATTTTTTAGAGTCATCCATCCAGGAGGTACTAAATGTGCAGCTGAAAAAGCCAGACTTGTACCAAAAAGTGTGTTGTATTAAGATTATTCCAGCTGATACCATGAAAAGAAGTCAGTTGGCAAAATCTTAAGTACTAAAGACTTTAAATTAAATCCACGTACGCCCGTTAAATCATCGATGTGAACAAGGGACTACTGTGTGTTGAAGGGGAGAAATGTATTGTAGTCAGGGAAATTGTCGTAATTTTTTATTTGGTGAGAGAAATGGCTTGTGTGTGATGAGAACAAAAAAACAAAATACTTTTTTATAACAAAAAAACAGTTATTTATTTTAACAGCTGTGTCAGTACTTGTAGGAAAGTGCACTTCTGTGACATGTATTGATTGCTTAAAAGCAAACGGAGAACTTTCCTGGATAGGTTGGCTGTTCTGTATACATTACAAATGCTAGGATACATGGATGATGTATCATATTGTTTTGAACTGCAAAATCCAACAAAAAGTCCACATACTGTGACTCACCTTGAAGTTCCTGACACAAAGGTGGACTGAAGGGTCTCAGTCCAGCCACTGTTGTCAGACATGCAGCAAACACCATGACATGTTGGCAGCTTTTTCTGTCCAAATGTGCATGTCAAATTTGCAGAGAATACAGTGCAAAAGTAAGCACTGTGATTGTCCAATCAGCTTCACTGAAGTAGTGTGAGAGAAAAAGTGAAAGTGAATAGATGTTAACTAGTTTCACTTACATTATGCAAGAGACCACCTGCTCAAAATCTTTTCAATCTAATGTAGTCTCATCTCGCAGTACAGTGAACCCTCGCTATAACGCAGTCCACCTTTTGCAACTTCACTGTATTGCAGATTTTTTTTGTGCAGTTTTTTAACTGCTTTTATTTTTTTACAGTACAGTATGTTGTTTTCTGCATCCTAATTGGCTAAAGGACGGTAGATCAGTGTCAACAATCTCTGCGCCTTGTCTCTGTACAGCTTGCCAAATTTACATTTTGTACATTTTTCTCTGTGACAGAACCCACAATGTTGACGAAACGTTCTGCGCCGCCAAAGGCGACGCGCCCAAGGAAGAGGAAGATGTTAACTATCTCAGAAAAGTTAAACTTCTGAACATGCCGAATGAAGGTAGAAGCTATACGGCTGTAGGGCGCCATTACAGAATAAATGAACCTTCCGTTTGCTACATAAAGATGGAGGACAATAACATAAGATCGCAACAAGACCATTGTAAGGATGGAGTCTGCTTTAGCTTTGTGGATTAATGACTGCAGGAAAAAGAACATTATGCAGGATACCAACGTTATCCAAACCAAAGCTAAAAAACTTTCTGAAACCTTCGCTGACAGTGATGACATTCATAACAGCAAAGAGGAGGAGGATCTCAGGTCATCGACGAGTGCTGTTCAAAGAGTATCACGCCCATTTACTGCCAGCAAGGGCTGACTATTTCGCAGATTTCGCCTAGTAAGGGTTATTTTTTAGAACGAAACCCCCACAATAAATGACGGTTCACTGTACTGCGATGAAAATACTGAGTTCCAGTGCTGTTTTGGGGGTCATGGTGGCCTGTACTGCTTTTAACCCAGACACAGGCAGTGCAATATTGTCTTCTTGGTGCCAGATCTTTGGCTTCATCTGTGACATCACTTTTTGATGCTCAATTCAATTTTTACATTACAAAAACTTTACTGTCAAAACCGTTTTGGAAATCTGTGACCCTGAGTGCAGGATAAGAGGAAGAAGATGGATGTTGTAGAAATATTGTCTTGAACTTATCATGGGATCACTTTTAATTCAATTTAACTTAAATATCCAACTTTGGGGGGGATTTGAGGTTGTTAAAGATGCTCATGATATCTAAAAACAACACTGATGTATGATTAATGTGTTTTGGGACTGCCATTTGGTTGGGCTTCATTTTCAAAATCTATTATCAAATATCAACCAAATGAGAGGGAGGTCTAGAACATGAATAGTCTAACAACAGAATTACGTAAAAGGCTTTTCAATGTGATGTCTCACACTCCATAGGTTCATCAACTGCTAAAGCTCCCCACAACTCCAAACATTCTCATCCTCCAGCTGCTTAACGCCAGACCAGAGACATGTGAACACACATACAATAGAGACATAATGAGCCACAAAGACGACAGCGGAGAGGTGGGGGTGGGGAGGGGTTCCCATGAGTGGTGCCCGGCCTCCAAAGTCTCCCTCAGCTGCTGGGATCTCTTTCTCGCATTGCTCCAGCCAGTATTATTGTCATCAGTCTCACGCTGCCAACCTCTCACCCCTGACCCGAGACTTCACCCATTTCAACCCCCACTAGAACAGTTCCTCAACCCCGAATGGAAGGAAACGAAACCTCCATTCAGCAAGTCCGACATAGCAGACCAGCCTCCCAGACCTGAAGTTATGAGGATTTATCTCCAGCGCTATTACAACAGAGAAGCCAACTTCAGACCACTGTTGGGCAATGGTTCCCTCATGGGTGTATCGAAGCCTGGCATCATGAGGTTTGACCCTACAAGAACTAAGTTTGCTTTGGCTTGAACCTTTACGGTTGAACCCCTGTAGAGAAGTGTTTTTTTCACACACAACCGTGAATCAATAAGCAGTATATACAGTACCTGGCAAGAGAGATGGAGCATTAGCTCTTCAGAGGCTCCATCCACTTCTTTATTGCTTTAGACCCTGAAAAGCAGCTCCTCAGAACCATCTACTGGACAAAGTGTAGCTCATGTATGGCTCGTGAAATTATGTGCTGCCTGCATGATTATCATGTTCTAAACCTTTTACCTCTCATTGATTTGTTTTTCGATAATTTGATCACTCATACTGGGAGAAAATAGAAACAGTGTTATAAAACAATCTTGAGGTTTGTATGAGTTTGGATGAGAATTATTTTTCCTGGGTCATACTGTTCCCATTTTCAATTCCTCAACTTCATGTGCACATTGTTCTAGCTTAGGGCTGTTGAAAAAAAAGTAATCATTCTTTGCATGACACCCCTCCTAGTTTAAAGAATATAACTAATAAATAGAAATTTTCACTTTGTTCATTTTCATTTTTCTTTCCTGGGAGAATAAGCTTTGTATGGAGGGGAAAACAGAACATTGGCGCTATTCCTTTCAATCAAGATCACTTCACATAAAAAGCAAGTATGTAAATTCCAGGCTAAAAGCCGCTACTTTTTTCACACGCTTTGAACACTGCAGCTTAAACAATGATGCAACTAATTTATGGATTTTTTGAGGCTAACGAGCTTCATGTCGCCAAAACATTTCGTTTCGTCACATAGCACCAATAAAATTACCGTGAACATCTGAGGCTGTTTAATTCCGACACTGAAGAAGACAACTTTAATGGTTTTAGTGCGCAGGAGGAAGATGAAGTTCTTCCTACAGTCAGTGTTTGGAAAAAAGCATTTCCAATACGTATCTGTGGATGTTACTGTATGTATTTAATTAAAAGTAAAAAAAAAAAAGGTTTCTCTGTAAAATCTGTCTGTGTAAATATCTCATGTTACAACGTGAACACCTGCGGCTTATAGACAAGTGTTGCCTATGTATGTACACATATATTTTTTCATTTATTTTTAGCCCATGCGGCTTATATTCAGGTGCGCTCAATAGTCCAGAAATTAAAAGTACTATTAGATAATGATAAACATATGTTAAAAAAGCTGAAAAAGAAAAATTACAATAATATATTAATATAATTAGCATTATAAGGTAAATATATTTGACACACACAAGCATCATCATGTTAAGTTTGATACTGAGACAGGACGCAGAGTCAAATCTAGTGATGAAAAGCACATGCTACTGTACTGTACTTACAGCATTGTTTTGCAATTGAGATCAGGTCAAAATCTTAAATGATTCATGAGTTGTCCAATGACAAAGCTGAAATATTAAAACGGTCTTCATGTGGTTACAGGTCAAGCTGTTATTCAGACAGAAACATCTGGGATTTCCTCTCCCCTGAAGCTGCTATTTGCTGGTGATTTCTTCGGCGGTGAACCTCAGGTGAGCAACATAAACAGCAGCACTGAACCTGCATGAGTTGATTTTCAGAATCTCTCAGAGAAATAAACTGTGAACAGAGACAAATGACCCTTTAAGTTGATAATCTTGACAGGAACTGCCATTTTTCCTGACAGGAATTTCACTTCTCATTCTTGTGTCTCGAGCCATTTCTTTTTTAAGATCCAGTGGTCAGCAATTGAGTCAAAATGAAACACTCTTCCTCAGCTACTGCATTTGCTGCATTGGTCACTGTTTGAAAAGCTCAGCAATTTCATATTTCCAACTGCTTTGGCAAAAGTACCTCTTCTGGTCTATCAGGCCATTCTAGACAAGGGGTGTCAGACTCACGGCCCGCGGGCCTATTGCGGCCCTCGGCACAATATTTTGTGGCCTCCTGCCTGAAATCAAACTTTGTGTGAGTGTGGCCCGCATGTTTTTTCTCACATGCATCTGGGGGGTTTATGCAGTAGGTTTCCAAAAAAAAAAACGGGCAAGGAAAAAGTGAAAAAGTAACTTTACAATGTATTATTTAGCTTCAAAATTTGAAAACAAAATGATTTTTTGATGAAAAAACATCTAGTGACATTGTTAAAACGATCTTTTCTTATTTCTATAAAAAATACAGAAATGATAGCAAAAAAAAAAAAAAAATAGGCATAATTAAGAAGATTGATTTAATAACCCGAATAGCCACCATTAGCCTTGTAAACATTATACCTCCTCATATACTTGCTACCAATCAATTTTTTTCTAATAAATTCAAGCGGCAAATTTTCCCACAGTGACAAGATTTTCTCTTTTAACTCAACAATGTGTTTAGGGTGTAATTTCATCAATTCTTTTCTTAATATTCATTTTTAATATCAATTCATCATGTATTTTTTTTTAGAGGAACAGTTCATTGCATATAAAGATTTTTATGATTTACCTGTTTACCTCCTTTACACTAAAACAAAGGAAAAATTTGGACTTAGTGTTACTTCTAGATAATGATGTTACATCAAATTAGGCCTTATGTGGCCCCCAGACGAAAATGAGTTCGACACCCCAGCTCTAGACCATCATAAACAGACAATAAAACTCTCTCTTTTTTCCAGGGCAAGGGAGAGCGGTCATGTTCATTTCTAGAGGAAACACGTCTTCTACTTCTTTGTTTCCCATCAAATGTTTACATACACATTTTAACATATGCTGTATATGTATGGGGAAAGTCATTTGGGCTTACATAGGTATCAATTTAAATTCCAGTTCAATTTTTACCCAGCACAGTACTTGGCAGGATCCAAATGGTCTTGGGCTGTCTGGAAAGGCTCTTCATATGGTGAGCACTTCTCTTTAGTGAGCCAGGGTACCCCAGATGCTTTTGTCTTACGGTTGTTTAGCAGCTGTGTAAAAGCGCTGAGGACAAAGGCCTGTCTGTAAAGGGTTGAATACACTTAGTGGGCTGACGGCCAGCAGCTCAATCCTACAGGATCCCACAGTTGAAAAGCAGACTAATGAATTCTGCTCTCACTTCTCACACATGATCTTGCAGGGGAAATTACTTGGTTCCCCTATTAGTTCTTCTCATTCCATCTGAGAACTTTGCCGCCTGGAGCATCGCAATAATAATTGGTCTAAATGAATAAATAAAAGAAATAAAAGAAATGTTAAAACTGTAAAAAAAAAAGTTGGAGGTGCAGCCACCACATTGCAGACTCATATTTTGTTATCTTAATTTAGTCCATTTGATTATTTAGCAGATGTGTATAGCCAGGATTGAAATTATTAGCATATTTGTCAGGGACAGTCTCAAGTTGAGGCTTTGAGCCCTCATATTCATTCAGGTAGAAGTCATAAACAGTACAGAAAAAAGAAAATATATTTAATTAATAGGAAGAAAACAAACATATCATATTGTCCTATCGTCTAAAAGTGTCAGAGTGACATTCCAAGATAATGTGTTTGCCATCGCACACAATAATGACTTGAAAGAAAACCAATAGAATAAATCAAGAAATCATCTTGTCAAAGATTTTCTTTTTGAAGACTGTGTGTGCAGAGTCTGACAATGATTTTTTTTAAATATTTGAAGACTGAAACTCTTCTGGCAGCACATGTCCCAATGCACTGCGGACAGCAAAGTAGGAATTTCACTGTACAGGGAAACTCATTTCTACACTGTACAGACAATAAATGCTTTGAGTCTTGAAAAATGTTTAAATAAGGACAATATCCTGGCAACAAAAATGATGTGGTCGGTCAGACATGTAAGGGCTGGAAAGGACTGACACTGGATATGACGGAAACAAACTCACTGAAAAGTAAATAATAAATACACCTTCAGAACAGGAGAAAGATTTCATAAGGAAGAAGCAGTTCCCACACAAACTAGGTCAGAAAATCATTAAAGCTGCTGATGCTAAACGTACAAACATGAAACAAAAACTATGATCGCTCAAATCTGATGTCTGAATTTGATTATATGCCTTAATTTGAAACGAAAGATGAGACAAACGATGTGATTCTTAAGGAGTAATGTGCTGCGTGGCAAGTCAGTGTGTGTTTGATTGTGTACAAATAATTGAGAAAGATTAAGTGGAGAGGCTTTCATAACTATGTGTTTAGTTTATATATGTATTTTTAACATTTTCAGTAGACAGTAGGAAGGCATGGTTTGGAGATAAAATGTTTGGGAGATGCAATTAAAGACTAAACAGCGTTTTTAGTGAAACATTTGAAATCAGTGAGGAATAGATAGACAACAGAGGAGCCACAGATGCTCATGGTGTTTTGTGCACCATCACTAAAATATGGGTCAGGCTAAACAAGCTAATCTACAAGGACTGTGTGGCAAATGCTGGCAGGAGATGCAGCAACAAAGAGGGTTTTGCAAAACTCTGTGATCTAAATCCCCGATTGGACATACTTCAGATTTGGGTCAAGACGCAGCAAAAATGTTGAGCCTTGAGAGAAGGTTGTTTCCAAAGTTGCGTTCCATTATCATCCTCCTGCAACAGTCTCATGACACAGCCAGAAAAATGCCACAATACTCATCTTAAAAATAGCCACATATGGACCAATACTTTTCACCAGCTGCAACCTGCTTTCGATCTGCAGCACGACAGTAGGTCCACCGCGAGAGACTTTGTTCCTCTACATGGAGATGAGTCAAAGAAGTTGTTAAGATCTGCTGTAGAAAGTTCTACCAGGAGTTGGAACGCTACAGTGCATGAACTATTTTTTTGTGTTTATCTCAACTAGCTTTACAGATAGAATATTCAGTGGTTTGGACATCTCTAAACCCAACCAACTCTCAAACATTGTGAAGCACCATGAATCATCCTTATTTTTCAACATTGCTTCCTAAAACAGACCTAAAAAAAAAAAGCTATGTGTATTTATCATATCAGAGGGTCAAAACATCCAACCTTTAAAGGGATTTTAGAGTTTCTGCAGTGGCATCAGTATTTAAACTGAGGCCAAGGTCTTTACCACAAGTAGACTGTTCACCTCATCGAGGGTACCAGCCTTTCTGCCATGGATGACCTTTTTTGTGGAAAGAGGCAATGCTTATATTCAGTGTCTCTTCAACAGAGCATTCATTATGATCAATTAGGCTACATGCCCAAGGCTGACAAGGAAAAATAGGGCATTCTCTGAAAGCATTATTGATTATTTAATCAAACTTTCCTGCTCATGTGATACGGTGAGAATGTATCAAAGCACACAGTGTATTTGGGGCCGTACGCATCCGGAGCGAAGCGGTGCGGTTTACTGTAGATAGCAGAAAAGTATGGGGCTGAAAGCCAGTTGAATGTGTGAATGAACGTTCATCAGCTGCACTGTCCCATTATTTTCGATAGGCATTCTAGAACAATCATCTGACTGAACAAAACACTGATACAGATTGCTGCCCCGGGGGGCAAATATCCCCTTGCACTCTGCATGCATGAACTTACATCAACAATATTGTTTGCATTTTAAATACCATGTTCCAAAAGGCCTCATTCATTTGTATAAGAAGCATTTATCATATATTCAAATGCCATCCTGTTTCTAGCATGGGGCAGTGTGACACATTTCTAACAAGGGTGAATACATACACACACACACTTGCATCCATTCTGTTCAACTGAATAGGCTTTTAGTGAAAGTGATGGCCAGTGCACATGCTTGAACAGGCATCCCCGCTCAGGAACTTCTATTCCTATCATTTCATGTCACAATGCTCAATGGTCCTCTTTGTTGACAGAGGAGTTATTAAATCCTTGCAAATTAACATGACTGCCCTGGCAGACCTGCTGTGTTACAGGGGAAAATACGGAGGACGAGAAGATGAGTGAGGGGAAACAAAAGTGGAGTGGGGAGCAAAGACAAAGATAAATTAAGTTTTAGTAAACGAACAGGGTTTATTCTTTTCCAGAGTTGTACAAATGCAAATATACTGTATGGAAGTCGTCTATAGTATAATCATTAGAGAGGCTGGATCTTATGTCGAATGGAAAGAACGCCAAAAATCGTGTAACCATGATATCAGCAACCTCATTATTGAGGATATTCTACATAGTTAATGGTAGCCAACTACAGACAAAAAGCTATCGGAATTCTTGATGATGGAGTTAAATGTGGGATCGGTCATGAAAGTTTAGCACATTTTATTTTTACTACATTTCAGGGTATGAAAATAAAAGGGAGGCATCTTCTTGGAGCAAACTAAAGAATGCTTTGATTCACGCGTGCAAACGAAAACACCAAAGTTCAATGTCTCGCTCTGCATCATCTGGCCACTTCTCCCGTTAATCATTCTTTCACTTTGTTTTCTCGTGGATCTCTGGGGAACAGAAGCATGAGCACATGGCCCAGAGTTCCCCTCGGGGGCGGATAATCTGACTCCCTGTCGTTGCTTTGCCGTTAGCTGACAAGTTGTTGACTAAAGAAGATAAAGGAAAAAAAAAAAGAAAAAGTTGGTTGGCACAGAATTGGCAGATGTGGGTCTTTCCCTCCTCTTGGACTCGGGATGCAGGGTCACGGAGCGCACAGTCCACCAGATGTGCGGGTGACAGGGATCACCGCTGATGTGCACATGAAAAATCAGACACTTTCCAGACATCCTCGCTCAGATGGAACAGGAATGCTCCAACTGAAGAGTGGGAGCCAGAAGACACATCCCAGACACACATGTAAAAATCATTGCGAAGGACGCTATCTGCCTGTGTGTCGATCAAGGTCCCAAAAATATTTTACTGTGTAGTCTGATCTGCAGTCAAGGTCCTATTAACATGTTTTTTTCCAGGTTTAGGCCACCTCGAGTAGAAACGATCCATGAGTCGGGAACAGCTGGCCAAGATGCGATCAAGTCGCTTTTTTATTTAATTACCCAAAAACAGTGATGTAACATTTGGATCTGTTGCATCCAGCCCACATGACCAAAACATGTTGAGTCCAGAATTCTCTGAGAGGAAAGTTTGCAAGTATTTCCATGAGGAAAAAGTTTATAGAGTATACCCCAGACCAGCCTCCAGGAGTTTTCCTGGTGTCCATAACTCGCTGTATTTGATTAGCTAAACCATCTGTTATAGGATAATCTCAATGTTATGCATATAAATTATAGTCACGCATCACCTAAATTGAAAAGTGATGAACATTTTGCACTTTAACAAATAGAACTTTGCCTTCTTTTCTTTTCCCTCCTCAAAAAATGTCCTAAACCCTGCCAACGGCTTTGAGGAAAAACTATAAAATACATTTTGGCATATTAGTTTTCTGTTTTTTAAGCAAGGGCCAAATCACGGACAGGATTTTGTTCATTTTATGCTACTCCACGAGGTAGGCTGCGAAGCAAAAGTGAAAACAACAATCTTATCCAATCCTGTGGGTTAATGGCAGCCTGAAACTGGAGGATGGTGTAAGTGTCACAAGGACTGACACCAACAATCCAACAAGGCATTTGTGGAAAATGACTCGCTGCCTACTTTCTTAATCGACAACCACTCGGAGCTCGGCAAGGACGGGCCAAGTCATCCTCCCACACCCTGCACACAAGCCTGTGCACTGTTAAATCGTTCCTGTGAAACAAACGACCCCCCCCCCCCCTTCCCCATGTGAGTCGAAGGTCTTCCTAAAGTCAAATCTGACATAAGTTATATGATCTTTGAATTAAGTTTTCCATGTTCATCAAAACACACTGTAAGAATGGAGAGGTTATGCAAAGTCAATCACTTTACTGATTTCATGGAAAACAAACTTCATGTGAAAGGGAGTCTTCGGATTAATCTCCTCACACAAAGGCTACACTGTCCAGAATATCTGTGTGTAATGAAGTGGACGATACACAAAGGTTGACAGCCCAGATCAGACAGAGAATCGGGGGCTGTGGGGAATTAGTTCAGTGGACATCAGCTCTGAAGCTCGCAATTCAGAACTTCTCTCGGCCTTAAGAATCACCGAGGTCTCACAAAGAAGCGGCTCCAAATGAGGAGCATAAAGACGCCTCTGTGGGAGCTTCACAGCAAATTAATGAGCATTGATGCTCATTCCAGCTCCGCCGTCTAGCAAGGCCTTGGCTGCAGCATGGCGACGACGCAAGCCTCTAGAAGCCGCTGAAGCTCAAAATCCAAGAATTACAAGGACAGGATTCATTCCGGGGCGTTTCACCCCGGAGTCCACACAGGATGAGAGCGAAAGCTGAGTGTATTTCCCGTTTTTCTATCACATCTGGCACACAGTTTATCACTTAGTCAGTCAGACCTTCAAATGCATCCCCACTTCCCTTCCCCTCCCCTCGAATCCCCTCAGGTTGGAAGCACAGATGGTCAACACTTGGGACTGATTTGAAGTTGGGACAGTTTCAGCTAAGCCCATCTAGAGTAATTACCAACTTTAGCCTGCTTTAAACTCCAGCTATGATGCATTTGACTAATACTTTTTCAGCTACGTCTACAGTGCCGTGCAGGGAATAACCCTTTCCCAACCAGGAACCTTGCAAGCGGTGCAACAACACGTCGAGTGGTCGCAGATCAGAAGTGATCGGAAACTAATAACAGAAAGGCGGGGCCAATTGAAAAAGTTTGGATCAAACAAAACCATCGAAAGGGGTAATAAATAAGTGGGAGTGAGACAGACAGAAGAGACCGCACGTCGATCTGGGTTTAACACCTATGCTGACTCGCACGGTGGAGTGCAGGAATCCTGATAATCTCCTTAATCGCTTTCTTCACGTTGCTCCTGCAGCCTGCTTTAAGAGCGATTGACATGCAAGCGGTTATGACAACCGGTCCACTTCTACACTCACTTTAACTTCAAGTTTAGCTCAAAACAATCCGTTTAGAGCGACCAAAACAACCAAGAGTAAAAGAAGTTTGTGGCGGAGGCACGGCCAAACACGCGTTTGTTTTGTTTGCTTGCTTACTTGTTTGTTTGTTTGTTCTATCTCCGCATTCCGTCGGTTCAACTTACCCATACTTGTAGGTTTCTTTTCCCCGATGTTGAGCGATCGAGCCTAAAATTGAGCCCCAGCAGCGACACTGATGTTGGGTCCCGGGATGCGAACTGGCCGCCTGGCTGCTCCAGCACCTACCGCTGCGCCCCTTTGGAGGCTGACCCGTGACGTCACGGCGGGATTAGGGATGGGAGGCGCTCAGGCTGAGTCTGCCTGCAGATCATTGCTGCAAGTGTTTCCCAGTGGAGGGGGGGGGGTGCATTTATTATAGGAAAAATGGAAAAGAAATGACTCCAAGAATGCCACTATCTGTAATTGTAAAGATTTTGTTTTGTTTTGTTTTCTTTTCTTTTCTTTTGTTGTGTTTTGTTTTCTGTTGTTCATTGGCTTCATTTCAGAATAAAAAAAAATCTGTAAATACTTTATTGATCCCTGGAGGAAATCCCAGTGTGAGCTCAGACGCTCCATACAGGGAGAAATGAAAATAAATAAGATTAGATGAGCCGAAAGAATTATGGATTAAAGAAAAAAAGAAAAAAAACAACCATAACATTCTAATTGGTATTTCTTTTCCATCCAAAGTGTCTGTTTTAGTGCAGATCGGTTTTCAAATAGTGTTTGGAAAGATGAGTTCAATGGATTTAAATTAAATGAAGATTAGCATTGCATTTTTTATCTAGAAAGAAACCCAAGCACTTCTCCACAAACCTGCTGATGCAGCCTGAGCATTTTCACATCGGGGCAAGATTGTGATCACTTAAGACAAATAAAACTTGTTGACGTTAAGTCAAAGAGTGCAAAAACTGTGAAGTATTCAGTGAAGAATAGTCAGACAGCGCTCATTAAGTTACTTTAACCAGCTCTTCACCAACTAAACTGTTTTAAAACATGCCTGTAATTCTCTGGTCGTCGTCCACTTTTGATAAACCTCCGATTGTTCACAACTTCATCATCGCTACTGATTGTTCCCTTTAAGTGGAACAAATCCTCTCTGTTCTGTTTTTTGATAGGGAACAACACACGTTTGGGCTGAATCATTATCCTCTCACCTCTTTTGACCTCACAGTTAGTTACCATCAGAGGTCAGAGATCGTAGAATAAGGAAAGTCGGCTTTTACAATTCCATTTTTACTTATCTTTGTTCAATTGGATTTTATGAACATTAAAGTTTTCTATTACATTTTGGTTATGAGTTGTCCCGTTAAAATGTTGCTTCAAGAAATGTGTGCAGAAAAAGTTATATTTTTAACAATCCGAGGAACGTTGAAGGGCTGCAAGTGTACGATATGGTCAGAGATGGTTATTTAGTAAAGCGCATCCACAAAAAATACATTAATAACTGTCTAGTTCTTTATGAAAAAGGTAAAAAAAATGTATATTTGCTTGACATTTGCACAACAAATGCTAAATTTTGTTAAAAATTAGAGAATAGGAAACCTATTAGTACCTTGTTGACAGAAGAGATTTACGTGATACTTTGAAATGCAGCACTGCTTCCTTATGTTCTCAACCTCACCACTGTAATGGGGAATGATGCACTTAACTAATCCACAAACATTTACACGTCTGCATGGTAAACATATGCATCCGAACATTCGGGGTTTATACAGGAAATAAAATCAAGTGGGTCTTTTTTTTTGTTTTTTTGTTTTTTGGAGCAACAGCATTTTTGTGTCTATGTTTATAAACATGATTTTAACAATATTTGGTTTGATTGATATATTTGATGTTCTATATTGTAAATATATATATGATAATAATAATATGTGTGTGGACGGTCAGTGACTGCAATTTATCTCTTTGAACCTTTGCTGAAACTATGCCAATGACCACCAATCCAGTCTGCTGGTATCCGGTAACCAAGGAGGTCTGTCCTCCCCTGATCCAATCCAATCTTTTCATGGGTGGCCAAGTGGGCAACTCTCAATGAGCTGTGTCATGGTCAAACAGGGCATCATCCCAACATGGTGGGCACAAAAGCTGCAGAAAGGCAAATATTTAATTGGTCAACCCTGGAGGAACGATAGGAGTTTATCTTTTATTTTAAAAATGCATTTTTATTGTTTTTATTGTTTGATACATTTATGATTTTTCCCAACTTGAAATGCTTTGCCTGTGCAGCCGCAGGAAAGGAATCACATCAACAGATACTTGCTTTAATAAACCAATGTTTTAGGCAGAATTTCAAAAAGGTTGAGATAGATCTTAACCTGTCAATGATGAAAAAGTCAGCTTTTGAATTTGATAAATTTATGCCTCAGCTCTCACTAGCACAAGCTAAAAAGATACTCTGATTAGAGCCAAACAAAAAAATAGTAGGTAATAAAAAGGTTCATAGACTAAGCTGCCATGCAAAATAAATAAAAATTGACTGGTTAGCATGGTTTTGTGTGTGTGAGTGTGTGTGTGAGTGTGTGTGTGTGTGTGTGTGTGTGTGTGTGTGTGTGTGTGTGTGTGTGTGTGTGTGTGTGTGTGAGTGCATGTGTTTGTCTTTATGTCTGTCTGCCTGTCTGTGTGAATAGAGGATCTGCATGGGAACATTCCAGCACTGTGCTGGCTGTTACAGCAGGCACAGCAGCTGGCAGGCAGCAGGCATGCAACTGTTAATAGGGTGGACCAGAGCATAACAAAACATCACACAAAGCCTTTTTATCTGACAATATAAGCTACATATGGCCATGTCACTTATTTAGAAATGTACAACAGGATAGCCCTTTACATTGTTTAATGAATGATGTCTTTACTCTGTGTGGATGTATTTATTATGGTTAACTGGGCCGCAAATTTTCAAGATTTTATTATTTTTGAATAATGTGACACAGAAATGGAATGCTGGAAATATGATCCTTATAGGTTTAGGCTTTCAGTGTCATGATTTGTTGAGTGTTTCATTGTTTCAAACTGAAATCTTAAATATCTCAAGCGAGCAAAGTGTTGGTTTACATTGGGTGTCCAACATGTTGTTTCTCACCAAATATTCAGAGTGTAAGCAACAGGCAGAACATTTATTTAAACAGTTTCCTCTGTATGCACATAGCGTTACACATGAAAGCACGGAGAAAAAGATATGGAGACGGGTAACAAAAAGAATAAACTGAGGTAAGACACAGCCATCTAATTGCAAACAAGGAAAAACTATTAAAGCTCTCAACCAAGCACAAAAGCTCCCATGGTTTCAGAGCAGTGAGAGTATATCCGATGCAGGATATGCTGGAAAAGAGAATCCTTTCAATGTGTATGTAATGCAGAGATTTCAAAGCAAACGCTGCTGGAGTCGTCTGACCAATTTCTCCTCAAATGACATATGGAAAGAGCCAGTTCATAATCCTGCAGGAACAAATAATATTAAAAAAAGATACACATCCTGTTTGGCATCAAAAGAACACATGCTGAAGTTGCAGTCTATTATTGACCGTGCCAAATCGATGAGGGTTTGGTACAGAGACAGAAAATATCTACTTAAAGCAGAAATTCATGGAAAAAGCTTTATTAGTGCATACAAATTGCAACCGGTTCAGCTATGCTGCGTTGAATCCTGCTGGTGATCGTTACACTGAACACTTTTGATGGTTTTCCCTGTACGCGAGTCATGTAAACTCGTAAACGTATCATGCTTAAATCAGAAAACAACGTTTCCCATTAAACTGGGATCCAAACTCTCTAATTTTTTTTTATATTGTCACTTTGGGTCACTACTTAAACAGCACATTTCAGAAATGGATTTAGCCACGCTCATTAGCTATGCTTGTTTATGAAATCTGACATTTGACTGCCAATACTTTCCTATGAATAACATTTTGTGTGAAAAGTGTGATAATTTTTTTGGTTTGTCCATGAAACACAGAATCGTTCTGCTTCTATGTCTCTTCCCCCACCCGTATAAGCATGGATTTGATTAAATTCAGCTGCTTTTTCACCGGTTGAACTTTGACCTCCATGCAAAGTTGCAGCCTCTGCCAGGCAGTGTATTGTGTATTGTGTTGTTCTTTGGTTAACTTGCAGCTCCACTCTTGATTTGAGATTTGAGAGATTAATTCATTCCTTTCAGTCACAACCAAAAGTTTTGTGTCACATATTGCACATTCAATGACATGTTTTGCGTCGTTGATTTCTTTTAAGAGCCTCTTTTGGTGGAATGAAGTGTGTTTCCGACATCACGTGCTGTAATGAAAAAATCAAGTGAAGAATACCGGGCAGACAAAATACGTTTGAAGATTGAAAAAAGTATTAATAATATCAATGTATTAATTGTGTATTACTGTATTAGTATGTGTTGTATTAGTGAATGAAGTATCAATGTGATTTATGTCTGTGTAATCCAGATGTGTTGCGACTGTGTTTTATCAAAAAAAGAAAAGTGACAGGGAAATCTAGAGTTTTTTGAAAGTATACCAAGATTAAAACACACTGAAGAACATGCAGGGTTTAAGAAAAAAATCACATCTGGCATAGTATTTTAAAAAGCAGCCAGGAAAAGAGTCTGTCCTTGTCATTTTAAGGACAGTGCCCTGAAAACATTATCTATGAAAAAAATCAATTAAAAAAATCTATTAAAAAAAGCGTTACCTGCAGTTTGAAATTTTAATTTTGCCACCAAGAATGTTGGGAATTGAATTTCTGACTATGTATACCTTTATGAAAGCTCTCACTAGCCTCCAAATGAATTCATTCTACGTGGAGTTTAACAAAAGAAATGCGTGGTCTTGGAGGAGTTTCATATCTCTGCTGGTGGTTCTGCAAACACCAAGGGGCTCAAGTCTAAACAGATCTGCACAATGGTGACCGACTCATATGGGTCAAGGGGAGTGATGAATATGTAAGCAACACTCTTATGATATGCTCCGTAACTTACTGCCTCTGTGGCCGGGGCCAAAGGGCAGTAACCCCACAGGCATGTGCACAGCTGGAGGCCACACAGCAGAGCAGCATCGAGGCTAATTCTCCTTCCGAGCCCTATGTTGCAGGAGACAGTCTTCTATCAAGCGTGTTATCCATATGATCCCTGAGGATTGATACGTTCATGCTGGAGTGTGAAGCTGTGAGAGAACACATTCCAGCTGCAGGATGGAAACACAGCAACCTACATCACATCTGCCACTCTTGGTATCTGGCAGTGTAACTGGTGAAAAGAGCTGGGAGTGACCAAATTTGGTGAACTCATTTAGACTAACTCAGGAATGGAAAAACAAAGAGCAACTATGCACACCCTCATGACTCCCGGGATAATTGGGTCACGGCAAATCTATTACTCACAATAGCATAAAAGATGCACCGCTGACTGAATTTAAATGTAAAGAGGAAGCTTTGCAGTGTAAGGGTGAATCTGATAGATGAGCAGAAAAACAATCTGATTAAGGCTGAAATCCACTATTTCTGTAGTTGTTTGTTTCACATCTTATATGTTGGAGTGAATGAGAAATTTGTATGACTTAAGTACGTAACTGGAACATTTATCAACTAATGTAATGGTTGTCTGTGTTGTGCTGCCATCTTGTGGTTTGTATGACTTTGGGCTCAAAGGCTAACAATGGAATAAATAAATACATAAATAAATCCATAAATAAATCTTCTTTTTTTTTTTTTGGTTTGTTTGTTTTTCTCAGCCCGGCTTATTGGGTGCACTTGCCACTTGAGCTCTACTGCTCCCTAATTCAAACCAGATTCCTCATAAGCATAAAAGTATTATATTGGCTGTAGGGCCAGATTTCCCCAGTCTGTTTGAATCTATTTCTATGATTTAAACAATATATAATTACTACATTTACTACATTTAATTAACAAGTCACATATGACTTGACAGATGTTTTGCTGTGTTAAAATAATTGAATATAGACTAAAATGTGCTTTTGTAATATGAGCCAGGAAAATATGTTTGGAAACCACCACCATCCAAATATGTTTTATTTCTTCATGACGGACAACGTGAGGTACTGTTAAAGGATGCTACCAAATTTATGATACTTCTCAAGATCAAAATTATTCCATGAGCTGTTTTTGTGTCACACCCACTAAGCTAACTGACTTGAAGATGCCTGGACAGATGTCAGGGTTGAAGTTTTTCTCGATTATATAATGCAGATTTGGGATGACGTAACTAATAAGTGGCTTATGAATTATGAGTTTTCATATTATCAGTAACACTTTGTTTTTATTGGCTGGCAAGAAGGAAAGTATTTGGCCAAGAGAGGAGAGAAGGATGTCACAGGCCACAGTCAAATAGATATTTAATATATCCAACACACATTCATTTTCCGTTGATTTTAAGAACATATTTTTCGAGAGTAATCTGCATCAGTATAGAGCCTGAACAAACCTAATTGGTCGATCTGTAATATTTCTACCTTATCTGGCCCGGTGACAGGACGACCAGCTCGTTTGCAGTTAGTCAATGAATTGGAAATGAATGAAGGTTCCCATGTGGTCCAGCTCTGACAGCCGGAGGGTTTTGGGTTAAAAGAGCAGAAAAGCCACCCACAGAAGCCTCTACCTCTCACAACTTTTAATAGAGTTTGGAGACGAAACCCACTTAGCCATATATCCATGCTTAAGTAGAGCTAGTCAAATATGGTTGCAGTACTTTGCAATTTGTGGCAGCCTCTCATCCTCTGGGCCACCTGTGGACCATAGCCTCTCTCTTTTTTTTGACCTGTGTGCAAGTCTGTGAGTAAGAGCTTGGACTGTTTTGTGCAGCTGCAAATAAAGCCAAAGTGTTTTCTCCATAATAACGGGATCAATCAGATGAAAAACACTGAAATTGGAAATTGTACCAAGGGTAAAGGATTAACCTCAAACTTTAATTTCTCGATTTAGTCGAAAGCTAATATTTTCTCGATCTGCCAAATGGAATATTCCGTTCTGTTCCTCATGTTCGACAAATATTTACCGAGCGGTGTTCATTTTAAAACGGTTTGCATATCAAGTAGAAAGTTGCGCGTAGGAATGGCACACACAGCAGTTGCTGTCCATTTGATAGCAGATAATTGAGCATTTTCAATTAACAAGTGCCATTGATATGGTTTTTTTCTCATATCTCAGTTGTTGGAAGTAAATTTCTCCAGAGGAGCACCGTTATGGTACTTGACAGATTAAGAAAGTAGTGTGCTTGAGTTTACCTGAGGGAAATTATCAACGCGTTGGATGACAGGCGACTTAAGTTATTTGAATGGTATCACCTCCATGCAGCTGTACTCCTGTTGACTCTCTTGAGAATAAAATGAGGCCATGTCGTCTGGTGTGCATGTGTGTGCGAGCTCTACATCTCTGTCCCTTTGTGAACTTGTAAGATAAAGAAATCCACTGTGCCAGGATGTGATTGCTGAATAATGAAAAGCTTGCCAGCATTTATTTCAACATCATTCTGAGAAGCTTCATAAACAGGTTATTATTAGTATGCATTTATATGGATAGGCCGTGCCAGGAAGCATGTCTGTGTTTTACTGTTCAAAGAAATAATACTATTTCACATCTTGTCTGGCGGTGTCGACGTGAAAATGCAACAATCTGATGTCTGTGTCAACAAAATACAAAAGCTCCACATGGCAAAGAGTGAGAGCAGTCTTTGTGAATTGAAATTGAAATCTAAATGTCTTTGGAGTAAGAAACATTTGCAATGTATCATCTGCTTTCTTTTTAATGAACCTGTTTTTTTGATATTTATAATGCATACTCGCTTATGTGTGTGGCCTACAGTCAGACACACACACACACACACACACACACACACACACACACACACACACACACACACACACACACACACATACACACGCGTATGTTGAACTTGAGTGTTGTTTCTGTTTTGTCATGACTATATCTGTATATGCGCATCTGGGAAAGACAAAAATGCTGGCATTCTGTTGAACAGCGACAAAGGCTGTCTATTTTGTTCATTACGCACAAACCTTTGGGGTGGAAAAATACAAAATTGGAAAAACACCAAACTATTGCAAGCATAATATTTGAATGAAAGAAATGTTTTTTTTTTCTCTGATTTTCTCAAAATACGATCATTTGATCGAAAGGGGGAAAGAGAATCAACATGATATTACTCGTAAAATGAATTAACAATGTATTAATGTCCACTTGATTTGTGAGGGATTTTTTTGAAGGCAAAACTGAACAAATATAATAACGCATCAGGTTTGACCAAATTAGTGTTTTGTTCAGATCCTCCCCTGTGCCCCCCAATAGGGAACAGTGCTTAATTGGTATATTTAAACAGCAAGACAAATGATCATGTTTGTCTAAATGAAATTGAAACATCATTCCTCTCTGGTAGATTCAATCATACAGGTTGTATTACAGTTGTATAAGTTTGATAACGTTGCTGGTACCCCAAGTATGATGATGCATGATATGAGATGGTTTTGTGTGCATACGTGCGTGTGTGTGTGTGCGTGTGTGTGCGTGTGTGTGCGTGTGTGTGTGTGCGTGTGTGTGACTTATATATTTCAAAGCAATTACGTCAAATTGAATGGTTGTATCATCCATGTTTTTCATTGAAGTGATGCTTCATAACCTTCATTTTCAGGCTGATTACTCCATCCCTGCTGAGAAGATAATTTCCCTGCTGCCTTTCTAAACACAATGTCAATACTAATTAGAGATATATGCACCATCTCATATTTTATTCATTTACAGGTTTGGTAACCTCTAAATGGGAATGATTCATAGTGAGTTTTGCACCTTGCGAACAAATAGGACTGGGTTCACAGAGAAGCCATTAGAGCTGTCATGCGTTAGCATTGTGCATGTGGTCCAGTCCTTGAATTGTGTCAAGTGTATACTTATTAGGCTGATGGATTTTTCAACAGTCTCCTCACTGTTTCCAGAGTTCTCATTCCTCGTTTAGAAAGACCAAATGACTGGAATACTAAGAGGGGAACCTAGAGACGTCACAACAGTTATGAACTGTTACATAGATGCTTGTGTTAGAAAGCACATCTTATGATCATATAAATTAATTTGCCGGCGCATGGCTTCAAATGATCTCCATGCTGTGCGGTTTTACCGTAATATGCGTTTTATGTTGATGTTACTATTTATGCATTCTCGCCTGCAGCTCCACTGTCTCAAGGGAAACTGGGCTTTTAAATTGTGAACATAATGGAAGATTGTCTTCTGTGGAGATGAGAATAGCAAACATTCATCACTACTTTCAATTACTTCACTCATGACTCAGTGCAGCTATTAAATGCGCTGATTTCAGTACCGGTCAGACATTGGCTTATTTTGACCCGAGTTTGTCTGTGTTCTACTACAAAAGAAAACAAAAGGACTTTTGAGGATTCTTTGTGAATGTGCATCATTAATCTCTTAAGACCTTAGCTTTTGTTTGTCATGTATTTTTAATTTCTCCCAGCTATTTGGAAGCAGTCGTGCCAGAATAAGTATTGAAACTAAACTACATTGTCTTTGTACATGAAGTGGTTTTTTGAAAGAAAGAAAAAATAAAAGGCAAAAGATGTCCTTTGATTTTACATGGTACTATTTTCACATGTTACAGGCTTCTTATATTGATCTATTCAACATGATATTTTATTATTATGAAAATATAATGATATTAAAAGATATATGATTTATTTGTTTATTTCTTTTACCCTTGTTAACTAAGGTCCCAAAATCCTCAAACAAGTATTTGATAATCAGCAGCACCTTCACTTATTACCTCATTTATCTAAGATTTGAATGAATCTTAGGTTTATAACTATCACTTATAAGTTAGATAGGAATTACACATTAATTAGATCATTAAAGTTGATATTTTGTGTTGAATTTGCAGAAGTGATAACAGATGTTGCTAATTCTAGAAGCAAACTTGTCAGAGCCAAGTAGAATGAGGTATAAGGTGTAAAATCTAAAGTCCCCATGAGGCTTCAAAGTTTGATTTTTGTTTCATAAGAGGTTGAATCGTCATATATTTCTCCGTCATTGCACTGGGACGTTGTCTTCCGTTGATGCTGTGCTGATTGGAAAACAGACACATCAGACTGTCGGCAAGGCTCATTCCTGAGCCTCTCCCCCATTGATCAGTGCGCTTCAATACTGTTCAAAAGCTATCTGTGTGCTGTGGGGTGGATAGATTTTCCCTGTGGACCAATGAAGGTCTTCAATGCAAAATCTCACAAGATTAGCTGACACTGGACGGTTTGTTGGTTTCTATCAACACGCCAGGGTTGGAGCTTCACCTTTTTGGTGTTTCAGAGGAAACCTCCTTTGTTTTAAGGTCACTGCACTTGTACTTTCTGTGCAGCCTTTCCAGAACCCTGCAAGCCACAGAGGGGAGATTTGCTGCTGTAGGGCAAAGCTTCTCTCATAAGAACCATCAGAGACAACGGAATCGAGTTATATTTTATTGAAACAGTCTCATCTCAAAACCCCATTACAGATCAAACACAGCGACAACTTACATTTAACATGGCCTTTGTGGGTCTCAAGAGGAACGAATAGACTGAAAGTATGTTTAGTCAAATATTGAAATATGAATTTTGAAAAGTAAGTGCCTCTGTTCAGTACTACTTTGTACTTTCTGGAGGAAAATGTTTTACTTTTCCCCAACCATATTGGTTATACACCTATGATGTGATAAAGAATCTTCAATATGCTCATCAAAGGACATCATCAAAATGCTCTTAAATGTATATGTGATTTTAAAAAAATGCATTAAAGATATACAACACAACCACAAAAATTAGCATTTTGAATGTGGAGGCTTAAAACATATTAATTACATTTGCTGATAATATATCAACACATACTTATTTCAAGACTTGTAACAGACCACCATAAAACGTCAGTGTTTCTATATAAACTTATGATCTATATATACTTATGATCTGATAATCTTGTTCTTTGCTGGTCAGCGTTGGACAAAAAAAAAAACGTATTGGTTCACTCACAAAATTACATGTAGAATAATGCACGTAGCATTATTTCTATATTTAGTAAACACATTTATATATATTCCCTTTTTTATGTGCTTGAGATTATTGACAAACGCCAGATTAAATTGCACCTGATTGTTTCTCTCGAGCTTGATGAGGGCAGCCTCACCCGATCAATATATCCATTTGTAAGGTGAAATCTAATTGGAAATTGTTGCCCATTTGCAACTGCTCTCAGACACACAGGCAGACCCACTGGGCTGGCAGGAGGCAAAGCTGGAGGGGGGCTTTGGCAAAACCAGATAACAGTCATTTGTTATCTGCTCCATAATGAGAAATCAAACAGATTCCTTTGCTTGCTTATGTGGTACCCTCTTCTCCAGCATATTGGCAGAGTTTAATTGTGTTCGCCAGCTGAAACCCTCTCGGCTTTTGAGGTTTCATTCGTCATCAGAGAAATACAGCTGCTCCAATCCGCTTATCAATGTGTCTCTGCGATGTTTCCATGGAAACTGTGTTTACTGCCCCTCAGTTTTCTAAAAATGGTTCCCCAGTGATAACGGTGCCAACAAGCAAGAGAGGCGCTATGATGTGACAACCAGCGACAATGATTGACACTTTAGGTGAAATTAAAATATGCTCATCTGTGCTCTTTACACCTTATATGCTTATGGAAATAACTCTAAACTAAGAGGAAGCCATTCTGCATTTCAGATTTTGTTGCTTTGAAGATGACAAGTTGTATGGCTTTGCCTAATTTTATCCCATTGATTATTTAAAGCACCAAGAGAAACAAGGCCCCCTTCTCTGATACTCCTTCCTTCAGCCACTTTTCATAAGTCCTGCTTGCAGCCATGTAGTGAGGTGCTGAATATATTAGCTGATGAACACAATTTAGATAGAAGCAAATTAGAAATTGAAGTTGACCTTGTGGCAGTCTACACTCAGTTTGAAGTCCAGACAGTGGATAAAAATGGCTAACTAATGTCATTATTTTCTTTCATCTTCTAATAATGTGTGTTTATTATTGTATTACTCAAAGGCAAATGGCTTTTCATTTTATTTATCATGAAAATTATTCATTATAAGTCTAATCATGCATGTGACAGCTCTGACAGTACTTTTCTCCATTAGTGCTTTCATTTTCAAGATGAGGTACGTGATTGTGATTATCAATCAAATGAGTTTAATCAAAAACAGATTAAAAAAAAAAGATAAAAGAGACAAATATATCTTATTAATATCGTGGTCATTATTTTCTGCTTCATATAAAACCTTCTTTGTGGTACTCTAAGAATGGTCGTGTTCAATTAATTGCACAATAAAGTACATAAGAAATGGATACATTTTGCCTTAAAATTATAAACAATTAGAATAATAGCTCTTGTTGATAAAGAGTATTTGAACAGGCATACATTTTAAGTTGGTTTTATTGGTTTTATTGACCTGAAGAAGAGCTGGGTAAGGTGCCACAAATCCCTTCGCCTTTATTTTCATCATCAAAAACATTTAAGGATTCTTGCAAATCTACTCCTTGAGAATTGTTCAATCACGCTACAGTGCAAATATGCTATAAAACTTCATTTGAAGATAAATATGTCTGTCTGGCAGCTTAAGGGAAACCATGTTTGCAAAGTTATAGCTGGATTTCAGATTTTGTTGAAGCGGTTCTAATAAAACTCCACCATTCTAATTAGACATTTCAAAACGGTGATAAGTATAAAACCAGATTGTTCCATCTCCCCGAGGGAACTTCATGGTAGGGATCCTCGTTTTTAACGTCCACTTAATGACGACACCCCAGAGAGTGATCAGAAACTGCTGAAAAACTGGCAGACTCTTACCGTTACAATCAATACAATTTATTGTCTGAGGCAATAAGGGAAAGGTTGTGTTAAATATGATATAGTGATACTGTCACCTTGCGATTTTGTCTCATTAAAGGTACAAGGTTGGGTGCTTTCTAGCAGGAAGAAAAATGAATGAAAAGCAGACTAAGGTCATAGTGGTTTCATTTGTTTCTGCTCGAGCATTCAAAATTAGAGAGCCATTTATTTGTCTCCTACATAGTCTGTGAACATTTGAAAAAGACTGTGTCTGAATTTTCACACGGATTAGACTGGTGAGTAAAATAAACCAGAGAAACCAGCTGCTAAAGCGTTATGTTAACTATTGATAGTCACAGTCTTCTCCGTTTGGCATTGGGTTGTCCATAATACTCATCATGGATGGAAGCAACACAATGTTCAATGACTGTTGCCATGCAACCAAGCCACCACAGGTGTGCATGAGACAAGCATGTTCGGGTCTAATTCTCTTGTTGCCATAAAAGATTTTTGGAATTGGTTCACCGCTTATAACGGCTGGACAAAATGCAGCAGATAAATTTCATTGTGTTACGATGAAGGCTTTCCTTCTCTTTTTCTGATGTCATTTTTTAATTTGTAAAGTGCACTTTACTGAAGTCATGGCGCATAGAAATTGTTCCAGCACGATGTGATATATAGATGTTAATTTAAAAAAAAACAGGGAATGTGTCTCTTTTTGGGATCAGGAAGACAAGTAGCTGGTCAGATTTAATAGGAGAGGAGCCGCCCAGTGTTTAAGACCAGACAGCTGTCAAGGCAACGTCTCCAACCATTTCTCACCACCGGCTGATATGACTCTACTGTCTAATCTAAAATACACAATATTAAATCACTCAACTTTAAATTATTATTTTTGAAATTTTATTACAAATCTTTATTTTGGAAAAACATTCAACCACATATTACAAATATGAGATGATTTATTCTTTATATTGAACAATTGAAATCAGTTACATTTCTTTTATAAGGGACATAATATTTACAGCAATGGATAGAGGTTTGTCATTTTCTGGATGGCATAAGAACCATTTCATATAAACAACAAAACCCACTACATTTTTTCACACCATAAGCTCCAACCAATGGTTAATAAACATATCATACATTATTTATTGTTTATTTTTTCTCGTGAAATCCATGGAAGTCACAGAGGACAGCATATCAAACAGAATAGATAGGAGTGGTAAAAGACCAATGTATTTAATTCAACCTTAGAATTGTTTTTCCCCTTTTTCTGAAAGCACAGTACCTATACCACTTTCATCTGCTGTGTTTGACAAGAATCAGAAACTGACTATATAAATGAAGTGTTTTAAATGAAAGCCTCTACAACTGAGAGTATTGCATCTTGCCAAGAAAGACATTATGAAGTGGATCTAGTATTTAATCAGGATAAATTCTGCCAAAAAACATTCATTTTTGGGTTAAAAAATTTGTCAGGTTATAAACAAGGGAATAATGTATATGAGTATGTAATATGATATTTTTGAATAACGTGTGAAATGATAAAAAGTGATGATGCCTGAAAACAGTTTAAAAATAGAGAAGATGAAACGATGAAACGAAAAGAGGCAAAGGGTTGGAAGAGAACAGAATGAACCCCTTCCTCTTCAAGGACTTCTTATAATCTGAAAAAATAACAATTAGTTTGTGGTATCAAAGTTTAGTAGCACCATTGGATGAAAAAGCAAGCTTTTCTGTTTCAGGATACTTCTCGTGTCTACAGATCCGAATTCATCGTATTGTGACAGGCAGTCATTTGATGTGTTCTTCCATTGGACAGCCTGCATGATAATCACTTTCATAAAGCCATGTTTGTGCAAGCACATCACATCTCATGTACAGAGAGCCCTCAAGTTCCCTGTTTCTTCTGACAGACCTGGTGAGGCTTTCCAACCGGCTTCGTGAGACGACATTCCCTGCCATAAGAATATTCCAACCATTAGTTTGGAATATGAACACGTTAATATTCAGCTCAAGCCTCTGTATATAAGAGATTAATTTCCCACATAAATATCTAAAAAAGCCAGGAAATAAGCTCCTTCAGTCTGCCAGTGTAATTGGTCTCTTAACATACTTCTGTGCGCTTCTGAAAGGAACAACTGATCTGAAGTAGTTAAGCGACTGAAATTACATTCGATCTTTAATCTATTTTTGCAACATTTTGACAGCTGCAGAACTCCAGTGACAACACTCCAAGAGAGAAGCCTGCGAGCGAGATACAGATAAATTGTAAGCCAGTGTCAACATTGGAGCAGCAGACAGCGGGCTGGGAAAACTGTGGTTTAGATTTGGACGACTGCACGGAAACTGCAACTCAGGGGAAGCAATATGACATGCAAATTTGAGTGGGAACATGTCACAACCCCGCTTGAGGAGTGATTGCTTAACAAACAGAAAGTAATCAATTGAATTCAATAGGATGCATACATTGAGGATCCAGGAGAAGAGCTGTACAAGCGCTGAAAAGTGCAGGAATGGAGGTAATGGGGAGTATGGGGATCTAGACGAGGGATCAGCAGGGTTTCAGTGCTCAGCGAAGGAGAAAGGATCTGTGGCTGTCAGGTTACACCCACTGATGAAGGAGGGATGTGACTGACAGATGAGTTTTGGAATAGCCCGCCCCTGCTCTCTTCATGTGGCCTGAGGGATAACAGGAGGAGCAGCACTCTGGTGGGCATTTAGGCTGCTCAGTCAACCATAGTCCACTCCATGCCTCCTATACACTAAGCAGGAAACTTTAAAACATTTATCCTATTTAGTTTGTATGTCAGCCAGAATGTGCGTGTATCTAAAATGTTTATCACAATCTGGTGTGCCACATACAAGCCTCAGAATTGCATCGTTTTGTAATGACAGAGAGATTATGATAATTGTGCCGGGTGTTGTGGCACAAGAGAATGTACAAATCCTTCCCTCTCTTCAAGAATCCACCCATTAAATCCTTTCGATTCTTCCTCCGGCATGTAAGCAGAAATAGCTCCCACTGCAAGTTACTTCTGTATATCCTTGCAAGGCACAGGATCAGCCCATGAGTTGAATTATGGGGCGAAAAAGTCATTAAGTGGAATAAAGATACAAGGAATCGATGGAGCAATGGATTCTCTGCAGATCTCAATTGTCTTCAGACTAGTGAACGTGAGCATCGTGGAGGTAAATCCTGCGTGTTGTTTCCAGGTGAGCTCTCCAGACAGTTTACCTGATGGGGGATGAACGACAACAGCCCGCAAAGATGACATGCCAGCTGGTTACCATCTTATGGAAGAAAAATGTTACGATATCATAGTGTTGTAAAAATAAATGAATAAAAATGAACACTTCCTGATTGGGATATTCAAATGTAAACTATGAACCTATACTATTAATATATCTGAGATGTCTTAAAGAAATAAATTGTGATGGTAATCCCCTTAGACAACAATACACCCTTAATTCCCTACAGTATAACAGACAGTAATGACTAATCTTTGTTGTGTGTGGGCAGCTTTAAAAAATAGCACCATTGCCTGTCTGGAGCCTGTAATTTTAATGGCTGTGCAGAAACTGTTGGATAAATGAGACAGACAGCTCTTGTAGAAAGGATTGTTCTGTTTTATTCTCCCTTCTTGGCGAGAGAGACGCTAAATCTCTCCCTCTCCCCTTAATGACATCCAGATTTGACTTTTTCCCCTTTAATTGTATGACCCTACCTGGCGCAACGTCTCCCCTTATGGAAACTAATGGCCATTTTTGCCATTTTAATGCTCCGGTTGGTTGTCATTATACGGACAAGGCGACCGCAGCTGTCTCTGAGATGAGGAAATTAAAAAAAAAAAAAAAAAAAAAAAAAGAAAGTCTTGAACGCAAAGTAGAATTTGGCCATTACAAATAGAGACTGTAGTCATTTAAGTGGCTTCACCAAATACTTGTGGTATGAATCTTTTTGTTGCCATATATCAAGTGGAAAGGCATTACAGTCATCATAAATCTGGGGGATGTGAATAATGCATGACACAGCGAAATGTACGTCTTTCCCTTTGGTGATTAAAAAACAAAATGAGGATGCAGTACATGTGCTTATCGTGAATATTTCATAGGCAGAATTCAGTATTAATGCAGTTTAACAAAGACCGGGCCGCACACGTGTCCCCTGATGATACACAAACTCTGAAACCCCAGACCAGAGCAAGCCACACATTCCCCGCTGTGAGATACAATGTGACACTTGTAATTTGGACCTCAGCATTAAAAAAGGAGAAGAACACAAAGACGTGTCCCGGGGCTGCAAAAGGCCAAGATGATGTGGAAACTGGTCAGTAACCAAGTGTCAGACTAAGTGTAATATGGCCCGGAGCGTGTCACAGCATTGAGGCATGTGATGTGCCCAGAGTAAACTCACAACACCCTGCCCGGAGTTGGTTTGATGTGAATGAAATACTTGTTTTCCACACCACATTTTAATAGTCGTTTCCTCCACAGCACATGCCAGTGAATTCATGTGGAATGAGTCATTCATGCCTGTGGTCCAGGAGGCCTCGCAGCCCACTCACCGCCACAACCTCATACTGTCAGGTCCGCATCCATTCTATCCTCCACACGACATACAGAAATGTATATTGAAAAATGTTTGCGATTTATTTGGCGCGGCAAGATAAATCTCTGTTCTTACCCTCCCGTGGGCTGCATTTAGCCTAAAGTATATTTCCTGTCGTCTCGTCTGTGTCTGTCAGTCGGCTCTCCTCCGTCTCGCTCTGGGAGGCCAACCTTTCAGCATTTCCAATGATGCGCCACTGAAATCTGTTTCCAGGGTAACCGGGGCACCAAATACTCTCCCACAGGCTCCTCGCCGGCGCATCCTTTGTTTACACTTTTCATATCAAGGAGGAGGTTGTTGCTCTAAACACATAAAGATGTGGCCACGATGGGCGTTTATTTGCGTAAACGTCTGCGTATTAAACGGGAATCATGGATCTGCAACTCAATTCACCTCCTCGTGACTCAATTCACCTTTTCCTGACTCCAGGTGCATTTCAGTCACCAAGAGGCGCGGTTTAGTTGATAAGCCCGCAGTTTTGTGCACAAATCACAAACGCACCGTTGAAAATCGTGGTCTATTTGATTTTGAGCCCGCCGGTCCTGGACGCGCCGCTGCGCGCCCGGGTGGTTTACTCCAACCGAAACCGAGCCCATCTCGCCAAGCTCAATCCGTAGCATTTAACACTGATAACTCCCCGTTATGTAACAGCCATCGACGCCGGTATTTCACCGAGTTTCTGTATCGATCGCCTACCTCGTTTCGTTTGACTTATTGAAAACCAGCACACGTCCGCCACTTTTAAAGGCTTTGCGCTTGCGCGCAAACGCCAACGAGAGCTGTCCAAGTGCTGAAATGAGAAAAGGCGTTCCGCTCGCACTCCTCCACAGAGGATGGTCCTCCACCTGCGAAAGATTTCACTTCATCAGTACAAAAAAAAACAGGCCGTCGGATTTTCTCCACGGGGCGAAGACTTGAGCCCAAGCCAAAGCAGAAATATTCCAGGGGATGCGAGTTCCACCTTCCCGAACGTCTGACGGCTCTTTGCACCTCCTCTTCGCAGAGAAATCGTTTTTTCAGGAGTGAGAGTTTCGTGAAACTAAACTATGATTTGTGACCGCGTTAAGGAATGTCTCCTTTATTTTTGCGTGACAAAAGAACATCCAAACGCCCACGACTTGGTCAGGAAGAAAGCGATATCTCCGTGTGGATTATGTGTTTAACTAACCTGAACATATGGAAGAAATAAAAAAGTGAGAGTCCATGAGAACACCACCCGGAATGAATCGCTCCTTTCTTATGGTTTTGGGAGCTTTACTGTCGTATTTAATGGGGACAAACAACTTCAGGTAGGTCAATTTACTTATCCATTATCACATGTTTCCAATAAGGTGTTATTACAGAATGAACTGGAAGTAGTGAAACTGGTGACGGTGAGTTTTTCTATCAAAACAGAAATGTCCAGAATGGCGTTTTATAACAATAATAATAATTATTGTTATTATTATTATTAATAATATTATTATCAGTACTATCATTATTAGTAACATTGTTGTTATTATTATTATTATTATTATCATTATTATAAACTAGAGCAATAACACCATTGATTTAAACCAGGACTGATTCTACTCAATACTCTTGCCTTTGCATTATTTTTAACCTGGAATCACATCGTGAGTGTCCTTTTTTTAAGATTCTGTGTTTTCATGGATTCATATCCCAGTGTGACGTCTGCGTAGTAACACACCGTCAAAATCCTGCATGATGCCTCAGTGAACGAATGTTCCTTGACGTGTTTTCTGCTTTATCTCTGCCTGTCAATCACTCCCCACTCCCTATAAGGTGACAACCTGAATGACTCCTGTCTGACTTCTGCTGTGTGTTTCAGAGTTGTGGACGCCAAGGAGCACGATTCCAGGTCCTCCTCCAACATGTCCCCGTCAGACTTTCTGGATTCTCTCATGGGTCGAACATCGGGGTATGATGCACGAATAAGACCCAATTTTAAAGGTTTGTGTGTTTGTGTTCCTCTCCTCACTCCCTCTTTTGAACACAAAACCACTTTTGGCTAGTATCCTGCAGGGAATTCTAACTGTAAACACATTTGAGTCTGACATTATCTCCAATTAGGTTCTGAATATGTTGTGAAGATATCATCTGCCTATCCTGTGATTAAAAAGCAAACCAATCACGTTGTCTGAGAGCAGCACAGCTCTCCTGACAGCAAGTGGATCGAGAACAACCTCCTCTCGCCAGCTTGATATCATTTGTTAAAGTGAATTCAGATATAATCAATATTTCCATTAAAAATTAAAAAGAATGAAAAGTTTGCAAATATCAGAGATCATCCCGGTGTATAACAAGTGCTTGCAGTTGACAGAGAATGCCACCATGTCAAATCCAATGATTGATAGTGCCCCAGTGGCGAGGCTGCAGGCTGCCGACCTCCCGTGTTGTTTTGCTGTGATACCAGAGACACACGGAGCATCTGTCACTGAAGCGGAGCGGCATGAGGAGAGGCCGGCCCACTGGGGCCCGGGCCCGATCTAAGCTGGGTCAGGTGGGGAGGGATTTGTTTTGAGTTCGGGATATTGAGCATCAAGACAGAAAAGCAAAACGATTGATCAGCCTCGGCACAGAGCGACCACGGCGCACACCTTCTGGATCCATCTGGGATGATTGTTGACAACATTGCTGAAATGGACTTGAAAGGACAGCTTGTTTGACACCAGCTGGCATTTTTATGGGACTCCCAAACTGAAGGTGTTTGTTCTTAAATCAGAAAGGACAACCTCAAAAAGATTATACACAGCTTTATATGAAATGAAATGTGTGCTCTGGTTTATTTAAGGGCAGATAAAGAGTTCCAGCAACTCCCTCTCACCCTATAACTAGAAACAATTCACATTTTTACGTGAACCCACTGCATTATAGAAACAGATGTGAACCCCCCTAGTCATACTTTGATGAGAATGTTGAATTTCTGAAGGCTGACCTAGATTTCCTTGCTGAGTTTGTTGTGAGAGAAGGTGCCGCTTTATTTTTTCTGCTTCCGCTGTTAAATGTAGCTACCTGACGACAAACTGAGGCAAATAATAATACCAAGTCTGATACAATATTGATGAGGAAAGCGAAGGGAAAGGGTACGGGAAGGGCTTACAACTTCACTTATCACACAGAGAGGAAAGATTTACTGTGACTTGAAATGGCATAACCTGCCGAGCCTCGCAAAGACATTTCTGTTCGCTCTGCAGAGTAAAAATGACACTGTTCATTAGCGCATGCTGGTTACACTCACTCTGCCGGGTGAAAAAATGCTATGATTGGATACATGAACTAACAATACTAGCATGTCTGTGTGTGCATGAATTCGCTCCTGACTGCATGCATCCCTTGTCAGTGAATAAAGGGGAGTGGGGGGGGGGAACCCTTCAAAGTTCTGAAGATCACCACACAAGTATGAAAGGCATCACTGTATACGTCTATCAAGTACAACACTATAATTATCTAATGGTATCACCCCCAAATGCAAAATCCTTTATCAAAACATTGGAAATAGATCCTCATTTCCTTTCCTTTAGACCTCAATTCAAACAGTCGGTCAATAATATACACAATAAAGACTAGGTAACAAAAAGTGGAATACATAATTATCAGACGACTGATATTGTAACACAATCGAAATAGCATGGACACAACATTGAGTCCAGAAACACTGTACTGTACAGATGCTAATGCAAAATGGAAGAAAGGGGCAATATTTTGGGGAGGGGAGAATTACTTTGAAACACAGAACAATATAATATGACAGAGATGTGATTTTTGAAAAAATAATTCAGAGCATGACCCTGTCAGGGCTCTTTAACTGTAAATGATCAGATCTAGTATGACGTTGATATCTGTCTTTAAAAACATGGCTGCCTGCATGTTTTTTTTAGTTGTTTTTGCTTGTCAATGTGCACAGTACAGTGAAGCAGCAGCATGTAAACTGATTAAGAAACGTCCCTAGTCCAGATGGTTTTAAGGTTTTTTCCTCTCATGTCATTGTCATTCCATTTCACAGGTCCCCCTGTAAACGTTACATGCAATATTTTTATCAACAGTTTCGGCTCTGTCACAGAGACGACTATGGTGAGTGCTCTGGCTGATGTCGCTACACTGTGTCAATGTGTTATCTGTCCCTCAACTTGCAGGTCCACCAGTAAATGTTACCTGCAACATATTTATCAACAGCTTTGGTTCTATAGCAGAAACTACAATGGTGAGTGGTGCTCTAAAGCCCTGCTCTGGAGTTAAAACTCCATCATCCTGTCTGTAAAAATTTGACTTCTTTATTTTTTCATCCATTCCTACTTGTTTTGCCATCAGAGAAGCAGTTGGCGGATCCAGAGTTTACACATGGTGTCAATCAAATATGATAGTGTCAGACAGCAAAAGACAAGCATTTTTGCTGCCATCATGCCTTCACCTCCCCCCCGCCCCCCGTACAAGTATTAGGCCATGTTAATAATTCATAAAATAAATCCCAACTTGTAAATCCTTTTAAGTGAAGCCAATAACTGTGGGTGGGGGGTTGGAGCTCCCACAGAAGCTGATTTACAATGTATGACAACAACAAACTGCCAGCAGCATAAAGATATAAAACCTGTGATGCTGCCATTTACACTCATCATCAAACAGTTCCTAATGAGTGATAATAACTACTTAGATCGTGAATGGAGGGTGTTAATTTGTGTCAGAACCGGAGTTCATAAAAGTGCCAGGGAATTACACGGCTTAAGACACAAATGAAAATATTTGGAACCGCCAATATGCTGATGAAATGTCAAACAACACAAGAGCTTGTCATCATCATGACACTCTGCTCTGTGACACTTGGTTTACTTCTAGCTACATCCAATAAATGCATCATTTAGCTTCTTTTATGGCTCTAAAATGATGATTAATTTGAAAAGTTTTTTGTAAGTTTTTTATTTTTTTAATTGAAGCATTTTTTTTACCCTAATGACAACAGATTGGTTTAATTTCAGCTCAGCTGGATGACAGCATTGCTGGATGATATAGAACTTGCCAGATGTGCGTTGAAAGCCATTCTTACATTTCATCCCTTACATAATTTTTCTTTTATGACATGATAGTTTGTATATGATGGGGCTATTTAAGAATTTCATTTATGTTTCAGTTTCAAACAACTTGATACATTAGCCTTAAGAAAAAAAAAAAAAACTATTGCTGTTTTTTAGAGTGTTATTCTTGTTTATAATTTGAAATCCCATCTTTCAGATATATGCCAACTTTCTTGAATTATTGTCAATACAATATCATAATTACTTCATTAAATACAGCACTGCACATTTGAAGTGCCTGACAACAAAACTTGACCACACAACAAGTGCCAAACGGAAAAAGCCAGAACCAGAGGCAGGACAGCTTCAAAATGAACCTGTGCTACGGCCTGTTTTCAAATAATTATTACGTAGTTACGCACAAGCATGGAGGTAATATTAGATTTGGAGATGGCCTATATATTGTCAGCGTGTTTTTAGGCTTACCAAGCTTTTTCCTTCTTACACTTTGGTCTAAATGAGAGGCTCATTATTTTTATTAGATTCTGCTTCTGATCCCTTTTCCGAGGCGAGGAGATATCCAGCTTTTTCCAGACCTTCCTCCCACGGGTTATCCTAGCAAATAAATGGCTTGTTTTTGGGTCAGTCACCTGACTCCATCAACAGTCATCAAATACACATAAAAACATCAATCACATGTGGATGCTGATTCTTACAAAATATGAATGTCTGCTTGTCACCTTTGCATAAAAATGACAGACAAACAATAGTTAAGCTGCTGGTTTTTGGATAGTATTTTGCTGTTCCGAAAAAAGATGAGCACCTGTAATGGATCCTGACAAACAGGCTAATTTCTCAAAAAAGTTGGCATATCACTGAGATCTGTTTGTAATGTATTACAAAATCAAACAGGTGAAATGTGCATATTTCCAAAAATAATTAATATCATATTTCACAAGTGATTATGGATGACCAACATTCAGTCACCAGCATGTTGTCTCACAAATAACAAGACTGAACTGCAAAATATGCAAAGCCGTTTGTTTTGTCTGCAGGATTACAGAGTGAACATCTTCCTGCGGCAAAAGTGGAATGACCCACGGCTTGCATACAGTAAATACCCAGATTCCTCCCTGGACCTGGACCCTTCCATGCTTGACTCCATATGGAAGCCTGACCTCTTCTTTGCCAATGAGAAGGGAGCCAACTTCCATGATGTCACAACAGACAACAAGCTGCTGAGGATCTCCAAGGATGGCACTGTCCTTTACAGCATCAGGTGGAGAGTTGAAGCTCTATTAGATATATTTCAAAAATACAAAGGCTTGAATCACGGAAGAGCAAAGTAGGAGCATGTTAAGTCTCAAATCAATTTCCTAAAATCATCTTTATATTTCAGGGTTCGGGTCACAAAAGAATAAAAAAATGAAGAAATTGGGCGGGCACCACAGTGCAGTGGTTTGTGCTTATACCTCAAAGCAAGAAGTTCCCTCATTCAAGACCAGCTGAGGGGCTTCATTTATGGAGTTTGCATGTACTCCATGTAGCACCATGAGTTCTCTGCAGGTTTCCTCCCTCAATCCAAAAATGTGCAATAGGTCTCTTTGGAGAGTCTAAATTGCCCAGACGTGTGAATGAGAGAGTGAACGCTCACATGTCTCTATATGAGGCCCTGTGACTGACAGATGGTGAACCCTGCCTCTTTCCCGATGACAGCAGGGGATTCACTTCAGTGCGCCCACGACCCTCAGTGCAGGGTAGGCGGTATAGAGGATGACTGAGTGAAAATAATGAAGACCTAAAGTATCTTTTGGCAAAATGAGGTACAGGTTATCATATAAGTAGAGGAATTAAAAAAAAAAAATCAATTTCGTACATTTTTACTTTTGATTTTCTTCTCTAATTTATATTTTCTTGTAACTTAAATGTACAGGTCATGTTCCTGAACTTGTTTCTATGCCTTAATTCTTCAACATTTTTTTTTTTTTCTAGCTTCTTTCTGGATTAGAATGCATTTCTGTTTATGGACAATAGAACGCCACAATCATTGCAAATGTCCCCTGGGCCGTTGGCTCCACTCATTTGGATTTACCATGACCTGGACAGCAGAGAATCTTTAGTGATGTAGTTTTGCAATTGAATTGTGTTTTGTATGCAGCCCACGCAGGAACGCACTTTACCTCCAAACATGTTCCGTTGCGTCCTCTGTTATGCTTCCTTTTAATCATCAATGACTGTCAATCTAAAGAGCAGAGTTTTAAATGGATTTCATCTCATTATGATAACTTATTTGAAATGAGCTGCAATACTTCACCATGTGCAATGAAGATTTTTTAAAAAAAAAGAATTGCAGGATGGCAAGGTAATCTCCAGGGTATTATTAACAATCCATGAAAAGAAAAAAAAATAGAACTCAGGTTCTTGCTGGTCTCCGTCTAAGAAAAATGTTTGGTCTTTTTTTTCTTTTATTGTAAGAATTGAACAAACATGGTGCAAGGTCTAAAAACATGTTTTATCAAATTTCAATCTGACTTGAATCCCAAGCAGCACTTACATTTCTCTGCAGTGATGCAAGAAAGAGCAGAGGATGTTTAAGTCCATTAAAGAAGCAGCTAAAGGCTGAGTGGTGGTCAGGTGTGCCGGCGGAGTGGGTCAGCGGGAGAGATGAAAGGTGGTTACACTCTCTTCATTCTTGGACGAAATGACACAGAGAGTGGGCTGACCACCATAATACATTGCAGAGACAATAAGTTGCAGTAATGAAAGTGTGATAGGAACCTTCTGAAGGGAATCCTACGTGACCTGTAAGAGATAATCACACACCCCGGGGAGGTGCTCCACACTAGTCATGAATACACAACCACTGATTTAGTTTTTCTTGCAAATTATTTGAAAAACTAATTTAATATTCAACTTCAGGCCTTGATTAACACAGTCTGGTACTGTTGGGCGACCATATTCAAGCAAGCCCCTTCTTCTAGTTTGCCAGTAAGAAGGAAAGGTTTTCAAATTTTTGTTTATATGCGCCACAAAATTTATTTTGTCGTTGAATAGAGAAAGACTATGCTCAAAATTTTCAGATTTTTTTTCACTATTTAATTTTATTCTATTTTCTTTGTGTTCAGCTTTTTGTTTGTTATAAGAGATGTATTGATAAATCTGTTCATGAAGCATTGCCTACTGTATCAATACAGGTTGACACTTATTCTATCCTGCCCGATGGACCTGAAGAACTTTCCCATGGATGTCCAAACATGTACGATGCAGCTGGAAAGTTGTAAGTAACCAATTTATTCTAATCTTGTCACCTAATTCTTCTCAGTTGACAGCTGTATTAGATTACACACCATTTATTTCCAACCTGCAGTTGGCTACACCATGAACGACTTGATCTTTGAGTGGCTGGAGTCTGGTGCAGTGCAGGTGTCGGAGGGACTCACCCTGCCGCAATTCATTATGAGGGAAGAGAAGGAACTTGGCTACTGTACCAAACACTACAACACAGGTCAAACTCATGCAAATACACATACAAGAACAGAACTGATTAACTTGATAAAAATGAATATTCCAACTGAAATGTTCCCTCCTATCTTTGTTTTTCTCCATAATAAAAAGGTAAATTTACCTGCATTGAGGTTAAATTCCATCTGGAGCGTCAAATGGGCTACTATTTGATCCAGATGTACATTCCCTCCCTCCTTATTGTGATCCTGTCATGGGTGTCTTTTTGGATCAACATGGATGCTGCTCCTGCCAGAGTGGCACTCGGTATCACCACTGTGCTCACCATGACCACCCAAAGCTCCGGCTCGAGGGCTTCTCTTCCAAAGGTAAACCTTTTGTTTTCTACAAAAAGTTGATGTGAACAAAGCACAAATGGAGCACATAATAATGGGTACAAAATGTCTCCCACATAGCTTGCATTTGAAAACATTTGTCAGCAATTCTTCAGAAACAAGCCATATAAAGGTTAAAAATACAAAATAAAGCAGCTGATATAATTTAAAATCTAATTTAATTCCTCAGATACATTAATGAACTAATAACATAAATGCCTTTACGGTTATATGTTACGTGACAATCAAACGACTGAGGGCTTAATTTAAGAGCAATGACTGTTATTGATAGTGGAGTTGGGAGTGTGAAATGATTTGCACTTTTTAACACTAATAAAAAGTGCAAATCAAGTGGTACTTTTCCACAGAAGCCAAAGTCGCAAAACTCTGTCTCATAAGGAAGGTGCATATATATTTCCTAGAATCTGCACCAAACCCAAAATTGACTGCAGTTATGAATGAAATTATTCCATAGAAATTAGGGTTTAACTCTCAGACATAAAAGATCAGTTTTAAATGTTTCAGATAGGGATGTTGGGACATTTTCATCGTTTGAGAGGGAGATATTGCTGCTCTTTGATGGCTGTTAAATGATTTTCAAAGTTGATCTATGCAGTTGAGAGTAGATAAGTGATGTGTTGATGATCACTATTCTATATCTACTACACCCAGATTGACAATATCACCAGAAATCTTTAAATCCTCTCATTTTAGTAAAATGAGTAAAATCCTGAGTTTAGTAAAATCCTGCAAAACTGAACAAGTTCAGCAACTACAATGCTCAGCACTGAAAGATGCAAGTTGTTTAAAAAAACCTGAGCAGCTGCTCCATTTAAAGTAAAGAGGGTCAAGTATGATTAAATCATTAACTATATCTGAAGAGTGTGTGTCTGTATGTGCTTGCGCGCACGCACTGAAAGACAAATTATTTTACTGCACGTCACAGTTCAATATCCCTCCTCACAGCTGCATGTAAACATGAATTTGTTAGTACACACATGTTCACCACTTTGATTTCCCACACACCCATGCCGATTATATTGTGCCATTGCTTAATGATATTATCTATTTCATTGATATCCTCCTGGATATATGCGTATATGTATATATACGCATATATACTGTACATATATAAATGGACAGTATAAGTATTTATTATTCATGTGTGTATGCATATTAATAGATTGATGTGTTTGTATACAAATACACATAAATAAATGAATATATATATTAATTTTTAGTATACTGGGGTGAACTATCCCTTTGAATAAACACTCTGTGTTATACCGTTACCGTGAGCCGAACTGCACTTTAGAACAGAAGAAAGAATAACAAATGGGGCATTCAGCTCTTGTAGGTCTCCTGTAAATAGCCATGCCGTGAGAACTTAAATGGGTTTATGTGGTGCACTTAGGAAGCGAAGAGAATTAATAAATTCTATTTTATCACTGACTGCTTGAAGCACTCATTGCAGCCAGTGTTTGTCTTTCTTCAGTCTGCAATTATAACACTTATAGGACAAGACAACCCTATGCCGAAGCTGATTAACATACCTGGCCAGGCCTTTCAGCACAATTTCAAATACATACATCACCATCAGAAGTGATGCAGCTCACTCTTATAGAATCAGGGTAAAAATTGTGGATGATCTGCCATGCACTGAGCGTTGGATGCTGATGATCAATCACTCTCGGATGAATACAGAGGGTCCATAGCTTGTCAGATATTCGTACATAAAAGAGCACCTATACTAATAAATATTTAAGAGAGGCCTTTGAGAGACTAGCTATCTAAGAACACAATAACTCAATATGCCTTAAGTGCCCTCAAAGAGCTGAGTTGTTTTGTCTCACATGCTAATCAGCTGTCACGAGTGGACGAGGTCACACCGATGAGCAGGGGAAAGCTTTCATCTTCATCCTGTTTTCAAAGAGAAACTGAACAGAAGCGGAGGAACAAACTTATATCTCTAACTGATATAGGGTCTGCTTTGATTTGTAATTAGGGCAGTAGTTAATTTCCCCTGAATTCGGCCATGCAGTCGCTTTTACAGAGCCTCATTTCCAATTACAGGAATTTAAGGGTTATAGTTTTCAAGCATCATGGGTATGGCAATAAATGGGGATAACAAAAGGAGAAGTCCACTGCAGATCATCTGCGCCAGCTATTCTCTGAATCAAATTGGGAAAAAAGAAAAAAAAAAAGATCAACCGATATCTTGTCAGAGCCCAGTTTCTGTTTGCACTGCTAGCTTACAATCTCATGTTTGGAAACTCTAACAAAAATAAATCTGTTTTGCTCTGACTTTCAGGTCTCTTATGTGAAAGCCATTGATATCTGGATGGCTGTGTGTCTGCTCTTTGTATTTGCTGCATTGCTAGAATACGCTGGGGTTAATTTTGTCTCCAGGCAACAGAAAGAGTTCCTGCGCTTGAGGCGGAGACAAAGGAGGAATCACAAGGTGAACCCTCAGTTCGGATGATCAAACTTTTAGTCAAAGCAAAGGCAGGACAGCAGTGACAACTGCTGCCTGATGTCTCCAGAGAATGAATCTTAATAACTTTTTCTACTAGCTTTGATGCCTGATCTTGTTTTTGATGGATTGTCAAATAACATTTAAAAATGCATTTTTGCTCAACTTTATTTACACCAAATTTTGTGACTACCGCTAACACCAAATATCTGCAAACCTACCATGAGTAAAAATATGCATCATCTTGGCCACACAACATTTGTCTTATTCATCTAATGTGTTATTTTGAAGCAACAGCATTTCTGACAAAACTATTTGATTTGGATTTGTTTTTTTGGTGAAAATTATTTTTCTTAAAGCAGCATAACAATATTCTCAGCAATTTCACAAGGGTCCCAAAACTATGGTTTCCACCTCTTCAGCTACCTCCTATTCAGTCAGCACTGTGCCTCACAGATCCATTGGTGTGACTTCAGATTACTTTGTTTGAGTTGAGATATTGAAATGTTGTAATGTTATTATGATTCATGAGTTATGATTCATCCCCTTAGCAGTCTGTCTAAGTGGTCTATCATGAGGGCATCAGTTTATCTTGGGATTTTTTGCAATTAAGAAGTAAAGCATGGAATTTGAGCCGGAGCTTCACGAAAACCTCAGTTCATTCTGCCATTTCTGTTATTTCAGGATGACGACATGCGTGAAAGCCGCTTTAATTTTACTGGCTACAATATGAGTCAGTGTCTGCCAGCAAAGGATGGCTCAGCTGTTAAGAATGCTTCTCCAGCTCCAAACCTTCAACCATCAGTCCCAAAAGACATAGACACCATGAGGAAGAAGTTTGTGGACAGAGCCAAGAGGATAGACACAATCTCCAGGGCTGCCTTTCCTCTGGCCTTCCTCATCTTCAATGTCTTCTACTGGGTCACCTACAAGATCATCCGGCATGAGGACATCCACAAAAAGTAGACGCTTTACTGTTGACATGTAACATCATATTTCTCATTTCTCAGATTGAGAAATGCATTGAGCGGTGCAACATCGGTGTTGTTTCAGGGACAATGTACAATGTCCATGCATCATTCAGTAATGCTCGTGTTCTAACTCCTGAGACAAAGATGCTTTTTTGTTGTACTGCTTCAAAATATTTTCCGAATAATCTGGAAAAAAAAAACTGTTCTAACTCAAGGCTTAGTAAATCTCTGGAAAAGACGGACCAAATGTTTTTGAATCAATTATGCCTTGACGTTAGTTGAACCAAGGAATAAAGTGACATTCCACAGATTTGTAATTGTAAGGTAGCTTAGTCAGAGCCTCTGAGACTTTTTGTGATTGCAAGAAGAGGTATTTCTTATCAATGAGGTTTAGGGCTGTTTTGTATTGTACTATAGACACAAAAGCTCCAACACAAAATATTATCAAAATATACAAGCTGATACATCCTTTAAACATTAGCAGGATTGCGAATGAACTCAGAAGGAAAAACTGGATCCTGCGTTTTTATGAAATAACTGAGGCCTTAAAGATTTGGTGAGATGATTGCTTCTCTTTTATTTCAAGGATTGCTGGCTTTCAGAGACGAAAGCACAGTCTGAGATTTTCTACCTTACGGACAGGCATCCAACAATACAACTTCTTGTTCTCCCTTCCTCTACATGTATTATATATCAAATTAACTGACTACTGACATGAACCAAAATCAGCATAAAGTAATTCAAATGTTTTGGAAATCGTTCTTTATCTTTAGAATAATTAATCGCATAAACTGCCATATATTTTACTGGCTAAGTATACTGATTGGCGTGAGCAGGGGTAAAAGTCAGCCTACAAACTGTGAACATGCACGACATTACAGTGTTGTCATACGCTCATATCCACAATATTTATTTTCAAGACCTCTTTGGTATGGATTTAGAGTTTTGTAGATTTAGTCTGATGAAATATTTATTGTAATGGAGGAAAGCTTATGTTTATAAGAAATATCTTTCTGTATACTTCTTCCACCTTAGCTGTGGACTGTGACCCTTCACTTGCTGTGTTGTTACTGGATGGTGACACATGTCTGTAGATGGATTCAGTGGTGACGGACTGACCTGCGTAACATTCATGGTATGGAGCAGCTAATAGTCCTTGCACTCCTGACATACTGTGGTGAAGAATTCCTTTCTTCAATGTTTTTCATGGAAAAAGGTTGTTTACAGGCTGTACATCAATAAAATTGACTGGATACTACATTTACTTGATTTCCTCGTGTCCTGTTTTGTAAAAGGTAGAAAACAATGTGGTTGCTTATGGCCTGGATTTATGATCACAGGCAAATATTAGATTTGAGTTATGAAAGCAAGACACAATCCTTCTTTTTTCTTTTTTTTTCCTCTCACAAAAAATTGATAAAAATAATCCAGAATGCATTTGCCCCACATCAGATCAAAGGTAGAATAGAAAAATAAAATTCTCCACTCACTGAGCCCATATGTCAAGGTGATGACATACGCTATGGATCGGCAGGTGGCCTGAGGTGACACAGTCATGATCTGACACTGGGTTTCCATCAATGCATGATAATGGACTTCACCATGTTGCATAGCGAATCCATTAGCTGGATCTCACCTAATAAAAGGAGGGAAAAGAGTGGCTTCAAAAAGAGGACCACTGCGCTTGTGGTCAGACAATAAACATCAAAGTCTGAGGTGAGACAGTATAAATCTTAATATGCAGATTGATGGCGTAAAATCACATTACTAATCAATTTAATACCACAATGTGAGAAATTTTCAGTAACCAATATTTGATATAGCTAATAAAATAAGCTGCATGACTCATCAAACTGATCTTTTATGCTTGAAACACGGGGATTACAAAGTAATCAATAATATTAATCCTCATATGGTAATTCCAGCCATTTCTCCCCCACAGCTGCATATCACAGTATAATATTATTGTTGTTTTAATATGTAAAGCAGCACCACTGATTATGTAATCAAGTTTTAGTTCGGCAGCCTATGAAAAGAAATTTATATGCGGCGTATAATTGTGTTGAAGCCTGAAACAACTTTCCATCATTCATTAAGGTTTAGGGAAGCTGCTTTGTGAGTTCTGAGAGAAGCAAGAAAATGAGTGTTGCCATAGCAACTGCACAGCAATCATGAAGGCTACTGTGTGAGAAAAGTGGGAAACTGATGAAGTTCTGAACACTGATATATTATGTAGGCATAAGTCTTGTGTTTGAATATGATTACTGCACTAAATTAAAAAGCAACTTTACTGTATGAACATCATACATTTAAAAAGAACCTTATTTTCTAATTATCTTAGTTTATATGTTACTGCAGTACAGATATTGTAAAGCCTGATGAAATCATCTTCATGCTGGTAGCATCCTAGCCTTGGCTGTAATAATGGAGAACCCAGTGGTTATGAATCATTAATTCAAGGTTAGGACTGCTTACATGACAGGCTAAATAACAAAAGGCATTAGCAAGATATTCTTTTCCTTTTTTCAGCTACTGAAGAAACTGTTCGTATGATTTTAGGATTCAAGTCTCCCGTTTACTATGGAAAGAGGCATGCTGTTGTCTAAAAAAAACGTAAAAGCTGCAAACTCAAATAAATTGAACTTGTTTGATGATATTGATATAAAAATTAACATTATTATCAGTGCAATATTTGGTGAATTAAATGTAAACCTTCTCTTTTAAACAGTAAAATAACACATTACATTGGCTGAACAGTTTACACATGGATCTTAGATTCGTTCAATGATCCAACATGTGAATCCTGCGTTGCACATCGACTGTGTTCACTTTGTCAACAGCACTCCAGATATAATCAATGACCTCCCACTTTGTTTGCTTGACCCACTGAGTTTCATAGTCTGGTGAAATAAAACCCTGTGATTCCACTCAATAAGTCATCTGAGGGACCGGGTCACTGCCCTCACCAGGTAGCATCAATATTAACATTCTCAGTGACATAAGATTCAATGGATGACTTGGTTAAGACTGTATTATTAGAAGCAAAAATCAACCCGGCAACTAATGATAAAGTGAGTCTATTAATGGAAAACACACATTTAATAAATATACTATCATTTACAATTGTGAGGTTAAGATGAGGCCCCAACATGTACCAAATATAGTTTATCAATGTAGCACAGACACAATGATAGCTTGCAATACACTGTCGTGAAAAATGTTTAACTGGATCTCTGAATTATAAATTTATATACATGTTTGCTGTTTTTTTTAATCTATTCTTTCAGTCATTATCTATAACGTGTATCCTGCAGTCAGTTCACGAGGCAGCTCTAGCCTTACCCAGCTGTCACTGGACAAGAGGTGGGGTTCACACTGAAGCAGTTACAAGTCAGTCACAGGGCCAAATATAAAGATAAAGACACACAGCCATTCATTCTCTCATTTGCATAGCTGGGAAATTTAGAGCATTCAGTGAATTTACTTTTGGACTGTGAAAGGAAACCAGAACCCAGAGGAAACCTCACACGGCATGCTGAGAACTGGGAAAATACACACAGAAAGGACCCCTGCCGAAAGTCGAACCAGGGATCTTCTTGATGTCAGAAATAAAACATTATTTCGGAAGGATTTGACAGAAAAACAAACCTTATATTTTATTCTGGGTTGAACTTTTCTGGTTTAAGGGAACACAGATACAACTTTCCTTCTCACACACTGATGTTCCCCTATGGCCATTAACAGGTGCCATTTATTGTACAGGATCAGCCACTCATGTGTTTCATTAAAAGTGACAGAGGTGTTTGTTTCTCTGCTAAAAAAGGTGAGAAAGTTTTTTTCTTCCTTCTCTGTATACGGGATTAGAGAAGGGACAAAGGTGAGAGAAAGGCAAGTGTGGTGACAGAATAAGGTTTTAAGATAAGATAAATATTATTGATCCCCATCGGAGAAATTCCTTTGTCACAGCAGCGTAACAGTTAAAATGTCAAAAAATAGAAAAGTAAAATAAATATGAATATAATTATTAATAGAGAAACACAAGACAGAAGATAGCAAGACATCCACGAATAAATAGACAGCAGCAACAGCAACAACATCAGGGATGATAATGGACAACAGTAAGGGTGAAAAATACACAGCCAGAACTAAACAACAATATAGATAGAGTGACAATAGCAATGACGAGAATAAAATAAATACAAAAAAAAAAAAGGCAGGATGCGTGCATCCTGGGACCAACAAGGATAAGAGAGCCTGAGAACATCAGGTTTTGTTTTTAGCAATCACCTTTGGATTTTTCCATTCCAAGGCAGAGGAACAACCACTTCTCAACCAGGTTCTGCTAGTGGTAGTTTGAAAAATGCCACATAACAGCCATTGTAGTGGACACAAATTAGAGAGGTGATCAAAGCTGAGTGTGAAATAAATGTAAAATAAAATTAATTGTAAAATCAATGTGAAATTTGACAGTGTCACATGGACTTTAAACATTACTTCAAATATGAAACGCAGGACTGGGCAAAATGTACAAAAACAAAACAAAAAGCAAAACTATGGCTTTCAGCAAAGTGAATAATAGTTCTGGACAGAGCCTTTTGAAAGAGATTTGACACACCATCGCCAATCTGAACTTTGACAGTATTGTTTCAATTTTAAATGTGTGCTTTATTTTCATTCAAGTACAGGAAAACAGGAGATGTATCATTTTTGATTCATCCTCAGCTGCCTAACCATCACAACAGGCTGGAAAATATGAAGATGGGAATATACATTATATGGCCAAAAGTATTCGCTCACCTGCCTTGACTCATATATGAACTTAAGTGACATCCCATTCCTCATACATGGGCGTCAATATGATGCCGGTCCACCCTTTGCGGCTTTAACAGCTTCAACTCTTCTGGGAAGGCTGTCCACAAGTTTCAGGAGTATGTTAATGGGAATTTTTGACCATTCTTCCAGAAGCGCATTTGTGAGGTCACACACTGATGTTGAACAAGAAGGGCTGGCTCTCAGTCTCCACTCTAATTCATCCCAAAGGTGTTCCATCGGGTTGAGGTCAGGACTCCGTGCACGCCAGTCTAGTTCGTCCACACCAGACTCTGTCACCCATGTCTTTATGGACCTTGCTTTGTGCACTGGTGCACCGCCATGTTGGAAAAGGAAGGGGCCAGCTCTAAACTGTTCCCACAAGTTTGGGAGCATGGAATCGCCCAAAATGTCTTTGTATGCTGAAGCTTTCAGTTATTTTCACTGGAACTGAAGCTCCAAGCCTGTTCCTGAAAAACCACCACACACCATAATTACCCCTCCACCAAACTTCACACTTGGTACCATGCAGTTAGACAAGTACTGTTCTCCTGGAAACCGCCAAACACAGACTTGTCCATCAGGTTGCCAGGGGGAGAAGCGTGATTCATCACTCCAGAGAATGCATCTCCACTGCTCTGGAGTCCAGTGGCCACGTGCTTTACTCCACTGCATCCGACACTTTGTATTGCACACAGTGATGTGTGGCTTGGATGCAGCTGCTCGGCCATGGAAACCCATTCTATGAAGTTGTCTGTGCCCTGTTCTTGAGCTAATCTGAAGGCCACATGAAGTTTGGAGGTCTGCAGCAAGTGACTGCAGAAAGTTGGCGACCTCTTCGCGCTATGTGCCTCAGCACCCGCTGACCCCGCTCCATCAGTTTACATAGCCTACCCCTTCTGCGCTGAGTTGCTGTCATTCCCAAACACGCCCATGTTCTTATAAGACAGTTGACTGGAATATTTAGAAGCGAGGAAATTTCACGACTGGATTTGTTGCACAGGTGTCATCCTATAACAGTTCCAGTCTGGAATTCACTGGGCTCCTGAGAGTGTCCCATTCTTTCACAAATGTTTGTAAAAACAGACTGGTCCTTGGTGCTTGATTTTATACACCTGTGGCCATGGAAGTGATTGGAACAACTGATTCCAATTATTTGGATGGGTGAGCGAATACTCTTGGTCATACAGTGTATGAAGTAGCTGTGAGTCAGCCGTGTTTCGGGGGGTAGGATGTTCAGTCAAGCCTGGTGCAAGAAGGGTGGTACTTTAGCAGTATGAGAGAAGGGCAGCTCATCTCCTCTCCTGCTGTGATCCTCCCAGAGCACTTGCCAAAAAACTACACATCCATTCTTTTCAAGCCCCATGGGTCAAAAAAGACAGAAAGAAATATATATATATATATATTGAAACAAAAGAACCAGTCTTTCCTGGATTTGTTCGCAAGAGGTGGCACTTTGACCAGCCATGTTTACGAAAATTGTTCTGACACACACACACACACATATATATATATATATACACACACACACATATATATATATATATATATATATATATATATGGCTGGTCAAAGTGCCACCACTCTTGCGAACAAATCTAGGAAAGACTGTTTTTTTTGTTTCAACTTATGTTTGATATTCTCTTCAAAGATCTCTTTTTTGACAGCACTGATGTGCTACACAGACAGCATCTATCAGTTCACAAGCGACTGACAGACCCATAAGAGAAAAGCACCACTAAAACTACAATCCAATGACAAGATATTAAAGGCTTTTTATTCTGTTTATATTCACATTAAAATTAATATGACTCCTACTACATGGCAAATGGCCTCCATAAACATTCTAGATTATACTCAGGACTTGGATTATCAACGGACGTAAAAGAGGAAAAGAGGAATGAGCCTAGCAGAGACAAGAATCACATCAGTATCAGATGAAAAGCGCAAGGAGGGAAATACAACATAAAAACACACTATACACACAGATCAGCTCGGTCAATGGGTTGCATGCTGTCGCAACAGCAGAAATTTGACCAGCATAGAGAGTGAACTGCATTTCTGGTCACTGAACAAAAATCTAGCTCCACCATGTGCCGCACAACTAGAGCAAAATTTCAGGGGATGTTTTTTTTGTTTTTAACAATATGAAGGTCTGCAGCATTTTGGCAGATCAAGGATCACCGAGTTGCTACAAGAGCTGATAAATCCCCCTGGAGCTGGACTTCAGACAGGCTTTGAGTAAGCTTGCGATACCCACCTACATCCAACAGGGGGCTTAATCTCATTCTGCTCCTCTCTACATCTTGCTGCCATACTTGTCTACATCTCTGGAGCCCTTCCAAGGAGCCCGGCTCTGGGATCTCCACAGGTTCAGTCCGTGTGATCTCCTCATCTTCCTCTGCACAACAGAGCAATGATGGCAAAAAGTCTCTGAGTGAAACCACCTCTTTTTCCAAAGCCAAAGAAAATGTCTGTGTGTCTCTAAATCCTCTCCTTTTCACAGGCTGGATGGAGCAGGTACCCGGGAGGTAATCCAGAAGGGAGTCCAGGAACTGGAGCATCTGTAAATGGCTGAAAAGTAACAACACAAACAGAATTTCCACATGCGTCATGTTGCTTTGAATTAAATGGATATTAGTTGATGAGGTTCTCTGCATGTTCGTCATTGGTCAGTTGTGTCACACCCATGAACTAACTTGAGAGTTTGGCAGAAAGTATTCAGCTTGTCAGTGGATACTCTCTTACTTAGTGAAATATCACACTGATGCATTCAACTTAACATCAAATTCTTATTACCTTTGAATGTACAGTGTAAAATTGACTGCGTCTACTTCCCCCAGGGCAAAAATAATCTCTAGTTCTTTTAAGTAACACTGAATGAGGTCCCTGTTAAGAATAATATTCAAAAACCAATACTGTACTGTAGCTGCAAACAACTGAAAAAATCCATTTTAAAATACCATTTTGGCACTTTTGACAACTGACCTTATTTTTCAACTTTCCTTTCTACTGTATAAAATCAAATTTCCACTCAGAACATGATAAATTATCACTAGTAATTAATTCTGGAATCTCACCTGCAATGGACAGAGAGTTCCCCTTGGAATGGGCTAGTCTTTAGCCAGCGAACTACCATAAGAGCTGAGGGGCCTGAAGAATTACATATTAGATATTCTGGGTTCACTTCTATTCTTTTCCAATCCCCTCTTTTCTTAATCCAGCCATTTATATCACCTAAACTGTGTTCAGGAGAATCTATGAAGAAGACCTGGTGATCCAACAGTGCCAACAGGCTCAGCAGGTCCTCTTGAACCTCATCTGCGCACAAGAAAAAGATCATCACTACCCTGGATTCAGAGCTACAAACTCAAGTTGTAGGAATTTGTATTTTGGGCTTACCTGCTATAAGTTCAGGGTTTTTCAAAAGTTGGGTATTGAAATCTTGGTGGATGTCTACAGCAACTTCTCCACAACCCAGGACAACTGGTGTTGGGTTGCTCACAAGGGCATCTTTTCTCTGGACATAATGGACAATGACATGGCACTTGACACAGGCAGAGTTCAACAGAGGTGTCAGCCAGGTCACAGCAGTCACAGCAAGTCTGGGTATGTTGAGATCATTTGATCCACCAGCATTGTGTTGCTTGCTTCTTTTGGCTGCCGGCTCTGAGAACATGGAGGCTGAGGAGGAGGAGGATGATGATGAGGGGCTGAGCATGGGGAGCCAGAACACTTGGCTCTGAGTTTGGATGACTGCGGGCGTTGAGCTCTGGCCCCTCTCTGTCAGGATGGATAAGCTCACACTGGCCGCTGGTCTGGAACAAGAATAACACTTCAGTAACAATCAGGTATCACAGATGCAGTAACTAATCCGGCTGGATCTCAAACACCATAGTATTATAGACTGTGTGTAGATGAGTGTGTGACTGTTGGTAACCTGATTACCAGTAGCACTATCTTCAGGAGACGAAATTGCATCAGCTAGAAAAGTGCACAAATCAAAACAACACTTAGCTCTTATGGCACAAGCTTTTTTTCTCCTCTAAAGAAATAAAATAAAAAAAACATAGAGGTGGAAGAAGTAATCAGATAGCTTCACCTTACCACAGAAGGAGATTGGACGATTACTAAAAACCCGTTGCCATAGAGACCAACTACACACCCTTCATCTGGCTTGGTGAAATTCATAGAAAGTTGAGGACAATCTAAGAGCGGATATTATACTTGACTCAAATGCAGGTATTAAAGGTTACATTTATTTTACCCCACCATCTTATAAATCTACCCTGGAAATCGTTTCTCGGTCCTGACATTCTGACAATGAGCCATTTTAGTAGAACTCAGTGTTTCCACTCTTTTGTGAAGACCATTTTACACGACTATTTCGCTGACAATCAACCATTTATATAAGATGGGCATAGCGCTGGGATACTAATATGTTCTCCTCTGTCGAAACACTGAGAGAAAGTCAGCCTTTATGAGGTCCGCCAATGAGCAGATATGATGTGAGTATTTTCTACATGTCTGTGACGATGGCAATGTATTAAACATCTGAAGCGTCAATAAAGGCATACACACCAACTTAAGTTTTCCAGGTCTAGTTGCATTTTTTAACTTAACACATGTTTATAGGCAATCATTTAATCTCTGGAATTGCTCAGTGTACCATTATTACTTTCCTATTTCTTTCACCCTCTTATAATGTGGGTCACTGAGAAACATGAACTCGAAAATAATGTAACATAAAAAATCATATGATTACTTAAGAAACACAAACACATCTTCAACAGAATGTAAACTGAGACAAGCCTCATTAATCAGGATATTTACATTCTTTTAAATGCAGTCAGTGTCACAGTCATTGATTCATATTCAAAGGTGGATTTTCCACAATGCAAGCACTCTATGTGCTGCGTACTTAAATTCAAATAAATTGGATTTACACAGAGCCGTCGGTGGTTAGTATCACTCCCACAATCATTCGGTCCTCAGCAAAACGATGCCACAGCCTATCAATTTGAGGTTTTGAAGACACTGCTGGCATGTCTTGGTCCTTGTCATCCCAGGATTCATCCTTTGACTCATCATCACTGTCCCACAGACCAATAAGGCCTTCCTGAAGAGAGAGCACAAGGACTATAATCAGCAATGACAAGCTGGTGACAGCATTGACAGCAATAGCATGTTGTTAGACATTTCTGTTTCAAAGGTAATTTACCTGTAAATTAACAGAGCAAAGACAGCTGGGATGACTTTGTTTTCCAAATTTAACACAAAATATTGCTTTGCAGCAAAGCACGGTTTGGGCCCCATGCCCAATTTGGTACGTGTGTTATTATAGCAGGTACTAGTTTGATGAATTGTGTTTGCTCAGGAGACAAGAAGCAATAGCTAGAGGTATTTATGACAAAAAAAGATAATAACGTACCTAATGCTACAAAGGATAAGAAAATAAGAAATCGCGTGTGGTTTTATTTTTGTTGTTTTATTTTTGTTGCCTGCATTTCACCTCGCCTCCTCAAAGCCTGTGGCAGTTCCACAATAGCTGACTGTCATTGCTACATGTCAGATGCCAATGCAACTATGACAGCTTATCAACAAGAGTGACAAGTGCCCCAGCAAATCTCAGTAACAGAGGGGCAGGGATGAGTGGCTCAAAATAATATATTAATTCTTTAGATTGTAATTAGGAGTTGGAAGCTCTCTGTTTTAAGGTTAACGCTAGTTTAACCTTATCAAGAAATAAAATGCTTGCCATGATCAATTTGAAAGATCTGCTCATTAAAACTAAAATGAGATTTGATTCTGTGTTTCTACTGAAAGTGTTGAAAGTGTGTATGGTACCTTTATGTGACTAAGAGGAGCAGGCTCTTTTTCTGAAACCACCTGTGTAAAAGCTTGCAGTGACTGATTCAGAACTCTTTCCTTCACTCCCACTTGACTCTGAAGCTCCTGAAGCGTAGACAGTCCACTCTATATGACATATCAAAAATTGAATAATTTATCAACAATGGCATGTTTTCATATTATGACAAAAGAACCAGCAATCAATCAAAACAGTTTGATAAACAACATCATGGGGAGGGAATGTAACAATGGTTTTCAAACACACCTTTGTAATGTAAATAATAATTTACTGTGATGTAAAGTAAATGTGCACCTGTAGTCTGGACTCTAAGGCTTCGACAGTAAAGAGACGGGAATCTGATGGAGTCAGAGACATGGATGGTTCTCCACTGCTCCCGCCCCTCTAAAATGTTTATTTGAAATATATAGAATTGTTGTTTTTTTCCCAATAGATAGCATTCGCATGCCAATGAATAACGAAACATTTTACCTACAGAATATGAAATCCCACAGAGGTCGGTAATGATGAAATTTTCCAGGGGTCGTTCAGTTACACCATCAGGACTTAACAGCAAGAGTATCTGGTCTGTCCCGCATCCTAAGAAGTTGTCCACATGGACAGAGCTGACCCCTGACCAGGAGGAGGCTATCTGAGGAACAGAACATCAATGTGACATTTGAGTAATAGTTTCAAATTGGTGAAATAGAACAGACGGTAAAAGAACCCCCCATCACATGCCTGAAATGTGTTTTTCCATATGGCACAAACATGCCCATGGCGAAAGGATATGACGAAGAGGAGGCCATCTCTTCCAGTGTCGGCAACCTGAATTCCTGTGGGGAGCTCAAAGGGCACTTGACACGTCTCTTTCACGGTACCATTCTCAAAATAGACAAGCTGCTGGTTGGATGTTGCTGCGACCACAGTTGTAGTCAGAACATCATCTACTTGGTCAGCAGAGAGCACCAAAATGCACTCGGTGATGAAAACATAGACCAGAGGCAGAAGCACTGATGGATCAAAAATGTGGCCATTCTCAAGGAAGTATGCCAGGCTCTGACCGGTGGAGCCCTGCACTCCCAGCACAAATGTCTTTCCTTTGCAGAGGGGAAGTTGTCCATAAAGACTGTTTGACAGCTGAAATGGAGTAGGTCTCACCTCTCCTGTCTGCACGGATGTGTAAAACACTCTGCCAGCATGGCTCCACAAAACTGTGGGACCCTGGAGGATAGATACATCTCTGCTCAGTTGATAAGGGAGTTTGAACTCGATGCAGGGCTCCAGTTGGTTTGAGGTGTTCAGTGTGAGGAGACAGTAATGGAAACTCTCGTCTTTATCGCTCTTTTTAGACAATAATACACAAGTGGTGACGCATCTCCTCTGAGTGTCCAAGGTGCACTGACATTTCAAAATACTTGCACGGGATGACCTCTTCCTATCGATGACAGATGTTCCATCGTCTACCCTCAAAAAGTCATTTAGCTCCGGTTTGAAAGAATAGCTGCACAACACAAACTCTTTTCTTTCCTTGACATTTGTAGTCGATGCTTGTTCGCAATTAAATAAAAATATCTTTCCATTGAATGCCAATCGATTAATTCCATCCAAGTTCTCCGAGGGCGATTTCTGCATCTTGTGGAGGCTCCTGCTCACCCGGCGGCTTGAACCCTCCTTTTGACAACTCGAGGACCTTTGAGCTATCGAGTTCACAATAACTAAAAAAAACAAACAAAAACGCGTTTGTTGCTTAAAGTTCGAGTTACACTTACATGTGAGACTTGTGTAACCTTTTTTTTTTACCTTAACTTACACCGTTTCACTCGATTCGGCGCGCGTGTGAGCCGCGGTGCATTCTGGGAGATTAACTTGTAAACACTCCTGACTTGACAGGATTAAACCAACGTATGGGTCACGTGATCTGCCGAAAGAGTCTTGAAATTGATTAGATATACACATCTCCTGCTATCTTGAATATAAGTCAACAGCCCCTCCTCTTTGTAGTTTCGTACGAAAAAAAACAAAGCGGCGAGGTGTGGCCAGGAAGGGAGCCAAAATGGCAACGACAGGATGTCAGTTTCTCAGTCTGCACTGATTCATCCGAAAATTAGCTAGCTAGCGGGCTAGCTGAACAAGGAACTGCGAAAAGCGAGTCGAGACAAAGTGGAACATGGCTGAACTTGACAAACAGCAAATCGAACAGGTATCGTGGACGGTAGATAAACCGAGCTGTGTTACTCTCCGCCTCCGTTTGCATGATTTTGATGGGTCGGTTATTCTGTTGTGACAGGATCTAGAGAAAAAAATTGAAGAAACAAGGCAAAGATTCAAGAATGAATTCCTTAAAGGTAACTCACTTGTTGCAAAGGTGACACGACCTTGATCTCTGACATGTCATCTACATCCGCATGAAGTTGTGACTGCACATTTGAATATTTCATGCCAATATAATTGGAATATCTACTTTTGTTGACGTGTCGCCCTGCGATCTTAATAAGACCATGACCTACCTGCTAGAGCCCAGATCAGCTCAATCAGCTAATGTTAGCTCTGCATTTCCACCTGAGTTCAATATGGTGTCCACATTGGCCCCTTCAACCAATCCCCCTATTTTCGACATTTTATCCCAAAGGCTTGGATAATCTGTTGCTAGAATGTTGGTCAGGTGCAAAGTTTAGCCCTTAGCTTAACCTCAGTTTCAATGTGCAGCCTCTGTTCTATCCTCGCAGACTCAACAGATAGATATGACCCCAGAGATCTGGAGAGACTTCAGGAAGATGATTCTTTGGTGGAGGGCTACCTGATGTGGAGAATATATGTTGTCGATGATGCCTTGAAGATGATTGATGAAAGTCTTCACTGGAGGAAAGAATATGGGGTAAATGGTAAGTCAGCCGAGTGATATTCATTTAACTGTATGTTAAGACCAGTCACAACTGTAGTGGAGATTAAATGTGAGTATAGGTCCCGGGTTACGAACAGCAAAACCCATTTATATTTGTCTGTGTTTAACCAGTAGCTGTATGATCCTGTTCTTCATTCTCCCAAACACTGTCAAACAGGAATTAAAAGAAACATTTAGGGTCAAATTGAAGTCCAGCCTGACAGGAAAAAAAAATGTAAAAAGTTTTCTTATTTTCATGTTTGTGGGTCAGTGGTTCTCTCGCTGCTGCTCCAGGACAAATACATTGTGTGTCAAACACCACATCTCTATGAACAGACTACTCAGAGAACAATCCTCCATGTTCCTGTTATCTGAAGAATTTAATCAAATTGCTGATAGCCTTTTTTTGTTTTTAATCTAGCAAATTCATTTAATCTGTCAGTTGTTTTAAGGAAACTTAGTTTATCCTAGGAAGAGGTCCAGGGGCATCTGGGGCCCTGTCACCTCTGCACCTGAACTCTCACCTATTAATCAGGAAGTGATTTGATAGTGTGTGATATTTTTTTTTTTTCACCCCAAACAAACAGTTGTGTGTTTGATATTACATCAAGAGGTGGCAAAAAAAACACTCAATGCTTTGTTCACCCATTCTTTATAAAAGAATGGGTGAACAAGAGCTGTTCTAGTCACATTTTATCATTTCCTTTTTGATGCCCATTGATTTACCCAATAAAAAGAAATGCTGAAAATAGGGATGGCAGTTTTCAAAATGTTAGAACTGCAAAAACACCCCTGACTGATTTTTCATTTGTCTGATAAAAACAAACACAGGTAAGCGGGATAATGTGTGTCTGTCTCATTTGTTCAGATCTCACCGAGAGCACAATTCCTAAATGGATGTTTGAGACCGGTGCTGTCTTTCTCCATGGCTATGACAAAGAAGGCAACAAGCTCTGTATGTACACAGTTTTTCTGTGATACTTTTTACACAGCCATGACTTTGCAATTTTCCAAAAGAATCCCGCAAAGTGTCTGTTCAAGACTAATTCAATCTGTTCAAATCATTATGTCCAGTCTGGTTTAAAGTGAAGTTGCATGTGAAGGATGCAAAAACAATCACGGACAAGAAGAAGTATGTTGCTTTCTGGCTGGAACGGTATGCGAAGAAAGAACCTGGGATGCCGCTGACTGTTGTGTTTGACATGTCAGATTCTGGCCTTGGAAATATAGTAAGTCTGTCGTGATAATATCAGAAAGTTTAGCCTTTTGTTCTGCCTGTACATTTTTTTTATTGATGTGCAGCACCCTGATATAAATGTTTTGCATTTTTTGTTATGTTCCTGTTAACACCACTGTGTTTTCACATGGGCTGATACTCTTCAATGTTTTTTTTTTTTTTTTGCTCTTTGGAGATTAAAGTAACCTTTAAATCCCGCTGGTCAAGTCGAGTGGACAGTCTTAATCCATAGACTCACTGTGTCAGAGGCGTTAGCTCCCGGATGGAGCTCACCAGAAGCAATATTAAGTTTCTAAGCCTTAAAAAAATAACCAAGAAAATCTAAATAAAACCATACGGGTAAGACAGAAAGGTGTACAGAGCAGAACACCAATGAAATAGAAGTGGTGATTGAAAAAGGGGCTTCATTGAGGCTTGTTGAACCACTGCACGAGCTGCAGCGGGGCTAGTCAGTATGATCTCATTAATGCTTGGGAGTGAGTCCCCTGCATAGCAATGAGGGTTCTAGCCAATTATGGAGCACAGCCAGAACACAGGGGCTGTATCTATTGATAAATCTCCCGTTTTGCCGATGACTGCCACAAGTACGGAACCCAAGGATAAAGGTCTATCACGGCCTCCTCTTTGAAATGGGAATTTTAGGTGACAATCTTGTGTAATGCACTTTCTCGAATGGGTATATCGTATGTTAGCTCTGTGCAATGATTACATTTTCAAATATGTAAATTAAATTTACCCATTTTATATTGGGAAAATCTTGTGACATGGTCGGCATTTACTCTTAATTTTCCTATTTGTTTTTACTACTGAAAGAGCAACTAAACAGTGCATTCGAAGAGTAAACAGCAGATTTTATGGATGACAGTTTGGAAATGGTATTTGATTAAAATAATTTAAAAATGGACAAGGGCCTCTCGGCCTCAGTGTTTAAAAGCATTAGTTATGGATTCATTCAGGAGTTTGTAATGCACTTTCTTTCCCTGTTTTAAGTGCATCCTTGAGATCTAGGATGCAAGTGACATTTTAACATTGTTCTTAACTCACATCCTTGAAACATACTTGATTTTTGAAGCCTTCTTGCTGTTAATCATTGTATTTTTTCTTCACTTTGTTACAGGATATGGACTTTGTGAAGTACATTGTTAATTGCTTCAAAGTGTACTATCCAAAGTTTTTAGGTAAGTAAGCCACATTATTCACTTTGTTCATGTACTGAAAATATAAAAAAGGCATTCTTTAAAAATCCAAATTAACTTAGATGAATACTAGCTAAGAAAGAATGAAACTCATTCAAAATACCTATTTATATTGTATAATATTCTAAATGATTTAGTAATATTAATATCATCGTATTCTGAAGCCCAAATGTACAATCCTTAAAAATAAGCATGAAATTGTATAACCTATTACCCCCAAACCCAAACAATCAGTAAGCAAATTTAAAACCAACATGAACACGATCTCTCAAATACAGCATCTTACAACCACTTAATAATTTGTGCCAACAGTGAAGTCAAATTTGTTTTTCATTTTTATTTATTTTGAATATAAGTTTTCAATATTTTTATCATTTCAGCCAAAATGATTATCGTGGATATGCCTTGGATCATGAATGGTGAGACCCACTCATCTCTGTATTATCAGTCTATTACAGCACTGTAATTTTTTACTTCATTTAAAAACCCTTCGTGGTTTGGTTCTTACACCCTGAGCATAAGCCACGTTTGTCTGTCTTCCAGCTGCCTGGAAGATTGTGAAGTCTTGGTTAGGTCCAGAGGCTATCAGTAAGCTTAGGTTTGCATCCAGATCCGATGTGCAAACATACATAGGCCCGGAGTACTTGCCACCTCACATGGGTGGAACGGTATGTTCTCTTTCTACGTGTATAAATGTCCATATTTTCCAAGTATCTTCAGAATGTAAAAACAGGCTGTTCTCTAGATTAGAAGCTGGGTCACAATATCACCTGGTATTTTGAGGATAACTGTATGAAAAATTGTATGTAATTGGTATCATAAAGTGCTTTGTTTGGCTGACACCATGTTTCCACCATCATTATGTTTCCACCAAAGTGGAAACATCATGACCAAATGAAAATAAGTTGTTTTTGACCAGATTTGTAACAATACATGATATGATGTTGCTCTAGTCATGTCTTAATGTTTCCATAAGTGGTCAACAAAACATTGCTTCCACTATATTTTTATTTTCTTTAACTGTTTATATTCATGTAAAAAATTTGATATATTTATTCCAGAATGTGACAAACCATTGTAATGGGCATATTTTATAGATATAGTATTGGGTTTTTGTCCTGTATGAATTTCTTCTCCGGATTGTTAAAATCACTGCTTTCATTTGACAAGCTTCAAAGAGATGTAGCTTTATTGTATTCGTAGAATATAAGCTATTAATCTGACTGTGGTCTTCTCATATAAGTTCTGCAACTATATTTAGTAGCGGTGTCACATGATCTTTGCTAAGAACATGGTGTGCCTCGTGCTTTTAAAACATATTTGCATTTATAGAACACATCTGCCTGAATTCCAGGATCCGTTCAAGTACAGCTACCCTCCTCTTCCTGACGATGACTTCCAAACACCAATCTCTGACAACGGACCTATTGTTAGTGAGGACGACACAGAGAGCAAAGAGAGTGAAATGGAAGGGAAAGATGCCCTAGAGACCAGCTTCAACTCTGACGTTGCTGTAAAACCCAAAAAGGTATTTTTCCTCTTGGGATCAATCCTAGTGCTTGCAAGACTTCTTCGGTTCTATTCATTTTTTTAGGTACTGGAATATTTGGCTTTCCTTTATCCTTGTTGATCAATTGGTTAAGCTAGAGTGAATCACAGGACTGCTGCCTGTGTGCCGTGTAAGTTTGCAGAGATTTTAGAGATATTAGTGATTAAGAGGAATGCAGTTGATTTAATTGTTTATCTGATTATGGTTAACTGTTGCATGTGACGTGGTGATTCGCTGTCCTGTATTTATTCCTGAAGTGGCTCATTATCGTCAGACTGTCATTCTCTTCGTCAGTATTATTGTCTTCTAGTTATTAGCATCTCAGTTTCAACATGAGTTGGAGCAGTTTTCAGTGGACCTTCTTCTGAATATTGAATTCCAGACATGGATGTTCATCTCTTACACTAATCTCCCTCCAAGTCCAAATACGACATTTGTTTTTATTTTTTTCTCTCCATCCTCCACATGGTTCAGAAATGTAATTATTTGATAATGCCAACTTACTTACCTCATCATTTTAGCTTTTTTTTTTTTTTTTTCGCTTTTATCTCAGACAAGAATTGGGTTATTTGTTTTTTTTGTCTCTGCCACTTTTAATATTGTTTTTGCCCAACAGTGAAGTTACTGTAGTCCACTCCACTCTTGTTATTCAGCATCTAAGCTTTAACTTTTACAGTTCCAGGTGACGATCCTCCATGCTGTGGATTTCTGGTCTGGTGCCAGTAGTTGTCATATCAATGTATTGATGGAACATCTGTTTTAGGTGTAGAACATTGACTAGATTTCCTCAATTTATGTGTCTGGTCTCGTTCGGTTGATCTGCTCTGTGTACGTCATTGCAACTAACACCCCACCACCACCACGTCACACAAAAAAGGCTCCAGTGGTTAGTATCCGCTCCCACTTTTGCATCACTGACCTTAAACTACTCAGATGCTTCTCAATATAGTATTATTCTGAAAGATCATTTCAGTTGGTGTAAAATCATTTAAATTTAAAATACATTTACATTTAATACAATTATTGCCAGTAGACCCTGCAAATGCAGGGCCAATAAATTGTGACAATACTGCCGCGTTTAAATATCACTCACTCTCTAACTGCTGTGTGCTGCAGACTTTTCCGTGTAGAGGGCAGTGAGTTATATTGCAAGCAGTGCCCTGATTTAGCAAACTTTAAGCTCTTGCTCATTGTCTCTGTGAAGGTGACTTCTAATGTCTTTGGCTGCAATTAAATCCTGCCAACAAAGCCCCCCACATCCCAGCTTGCACACTGATTCTCTCATCAGCTTGGAATCTCTTCCGGTCTGCAGAAGCAGTCTCTTAGTTAAACACATTCCCTGCTGTAGCCATATCACTGTTCCCACCGAGTTGCTCTCTGGCCAGAGCTCCTCTCAGATTCTCTTCAGTCACAGCAAAACTACCCACCTCAACTCAGAAACTGTTAATCCTGTTTTTCCAGCCGACGGCATGCAGACAGAGGATGCACAGACTATTACAAAGTCACATGTTCTTTTCAAACAAAGATTTTTTTTTTATGTCCTCCTTTTGCTTTGTCAAGATTTTCAGCTTTTGACTGGCGCTTTGATTTTGTCGGAAAGGAACAGACCTTCAGTTGATGTTAAGCATCTGGAAGAGACCCCTCCATCTCTCAGTTCTATTCCCATAACGTGCTAATCTGCAAATATACAGTGCACCTGCTGTTAACAAACACCACGTTGGTCATGCACAACAGATTTAGATTTACAAAGCATTTAAATCATTCAACTGTTAGCCACCAAAATCATTCACAGAAGTTTGCATGTGAACCTGTTTACCTAAACATGGAATCCTGCTAATGTGTGGTTTGAAGTGGATATAGATGCCCTGCATACATGCGAGATATAGAAACAGTTGGGTCACAGTTGGGACATGACATATCAGGTCAAACAGAGAAAACAACAGACTCCATGCTGACCCTGTACAAAAAATTAGAAAGCCTGATTTTAACTGCAGATTTAAGATGAGGGCTGTATATTTATCTTCTACTTCCATTTATCTTCTATGTTGCAGCAGCAACATGTACAGCTTACATACATTTTTTTTTAATATACTGACCTTTAAAACTGTCAGTCTTTAGTGAAGTGTTTACTATGTTGCTCCTGATCAACATTCCAGTCTATCAGATAATTCATTGACTTGACAACTGAACTGACTCGTTCAATAAAACTGAAGAGCAGTTTTCCACTTGTTCATTCTCAATGCTGCTGATCATGTTTCATTGGACAAAAAGTTACAAAATTATATAAAGCAATGATTAGCATTCTGCTCTGAGCAAACATGAGCTAAGTTAAAGTTCAAGCCTGCCTGTTCTTCAAGCCTGTCAACAGTGCTTGTGCTGAGCTCCGCTCCCCTGCCCCCACCATTCCTGATGTGAAATCTTCTTGGTTCCAGCCATAGCTTTGCTGATAACTTGATGGCTTCAGGAAGCTAATTGCCTTTCTCTCTTTTTTGAAACAAGGGCTGGAGGTGGTAAGGCAATGTAGGATCACACCCACACAAGGAGCTCTGAATCCGGAAGAATTTCTGCAAGTTGGAGAAGCAGGTGTACTCATGTGAATCTAATAGTTGTGAGTCCACCTGCCTGCCAGCCAACTGATGGCATCAGCACCCATTTGACCCATCCTGGAGCACACATTTCAATTTAAAACGCTAAATTGTATTATTCTGTTTAAAAAAATTTCCAACATTTCTGATTTTGTGAGGAAGCAATGAAGGCTACATGACCTTACGCCTACTTTTTTCAAAACTCACATGTCCAGAGCTGAGGGACAAGGATTTCATCATTTTAACGGACCATTTCAAAATCACTTGAACCCATTCACCATTTCATAATAACACTCCTTATTTACTCCAGAAGTATAAAGTAATTACTGTTATATTACAGTAGAAAAAATGATCACTTCAAATCGTCTAATGTCTAATTTGTTGGTTATGTATAAAGTCTGAAATGATTTCTGTCTTTGCATTTCCTATCAATCGCACTATGTGGAATGGAATCTTTTTATATTTATCGTCTTTTGTGGTCTATTTTGTTTCAATGTAATTTGATGTTTTAGATAACTTTCTTAAATCACTTAATTTCTCATAAAATGAGTTGAGTTTTTTTTTTTTTAATCTTTAGTCAAATATGGAATGACCAATTTGCCTTAACAGTACTTTTAACCATGACACTAGCATGAAACACTCGACAATCTTTATTTAATTTATATTTGAAAATTTGAGCATGTTCAACTTTTCTACGTTCTTAACATTTTTTTGTTTGAAATGTGGACTTTGAAATAATTAATAAATTGATATATTTAATGGCAGCCGATTATCTCTTGATGTCTTCATTTTGAACAGCGCATGCATGCAAGGCAAAATGACGTGCTTTGTTTTTTGTTTGGTTTCTTTATATGGACTGACACACTTATGACTGTTCCCATCACATGTAGCGTCTGCTCACCTTTCTTCCTGCCCTCCCTCCATTCACTCCTCCCACAGAGCTCACTCTCTCACTGTTTTTTAAAATGCTTTTTATCGACATTCAGACTCACAGTGATTGAAGCATCCATTCTGCCAACTCGCCATGTTTTCAAATGTCCAGAACTAATTCACAATGTCCCTTCTATCAGCTGTTGCCTTGTGGTGGGTCTCAAGACTATTTAGGTGAAAGTTTTCTGAGGATTCTGCTGAAATGAGAGAATCCACTTTGGACTTGTTGAACTGCTTGTATACAAGGTTCCTTTATTTATTTATTTTTCAATTTGTTTCCGCAAAAGTCATGAGTCTGTGGGTTACTTTAGTTCTGCCTTTTCAAACATGCTGATTGTTGCTTCCCCTCAAGACCATCAAGGACCAGAGTCAGGAGCCTTCATGGGTTTCCTCAGTTGAGAAATGAAAGGATCATGAAATATTCTTTTTTGAAAGCCTAACCTTTCACCCAATTTTTACTGGAACCAGTTATTAATCATTGATGATTACCGAGGCCCTCATTAACTGATAGCCTGCTTTTCTTAAAGGGCAGGGGTCAAACACCGCATTTCCGAGAAGAGAGCCAGATTAGGGTCACGTGATGACATTATCACCTTTCTAATTACGTGTTCTTTGTTGTTTCAGGTGAACTTCCTTGAAGACAGTTTGAGGACAGAAGACGGTGATAAAGGAGACGCATGTGCCAGAGCCAAAGGAGCCAGGAAGCCCCTCACCACATTCAAAGGCCCTCTGCTTGACGTTAGGTACTCCTACAGCATGTCATTAGCGTAACGTGTACACACTTACTAAAGTTAATTTGTGGTGATAAAAGAAAAAGGGATTACTGAGTCTGAAAAATGACTAATGTAATGCATTCAGACAAGAACCCCTTCTCTGTGAAACTCCCTGTAAAAACGTTTGCATTTTCACATATTGAATCAATTTCTGTCCTATGGTCTAATTTATCTATTCATTTTTTTCCGAGAGGAAGGGGTCTCTTAATATCATTAATTCTTATTTGCCCAGCTAAATTATCATCATAAACTAACAATACTAGGGCATGTTTTTGATATACAAGCCAATCCTTGTTCAAATATGAAATGTGGGTTGGACATGCTTGCCTGATACACACCCTGTAGTATAAAACACTACAACCATTTCTTTTGCTTTTACTAAGATTGGATGTTGATTTTGGACAGTTAGGAAAGAAATAAGAGCTGGTCTGACTCACACAGACATTATAAATGCTACTGGTTTATAAGGCAGATATGTAAGTTATTAATATTGTCATTAGCTATATCATCAACGGCCAATATGTGAGTTTATGCACTGATCAGATATTGTGATATGCAGTCTACTGGTTGGTAAAAAGGCACGGCTGCTGCTTTTGTGAGCAGCACATATAGATGTTTGAAGAAAAAAATGACGGGATTTAGCAATCAGGTGTTTTTGGGAAAACAGGCAAATTATATAAGCACCTTAGCGCTATTTATGGTTACAGACTGTTTCCTATTGTAAGTGATCAATTCATTTAGCAACTGATATGTCTCCATTAGCATAAATGGATTTGTAAGTTGACAATCAAGCATGAAATAGAAGAAAAATTTGATTTTGCAGCCGAGTAGTTTCATTGTCATTTGCTAATACCAGTGGTACAGTTTAAAAATATGAAAAGCTTTTTACACAGGGTAACTGTTAATATACCTTAAACATTACACCATTAAGTCGCAAGTAGCGCTGTGTGTTGTGTCCACTTTCGTACCAGAAATCTGATAAACTGTTATTTGCTCATATTTTATTATACATGTTTGTGCTTCATCACATTCATATATCAACAACAAGATCATGGACACACACACTGATGGACAATGTTGCCTCACATTGCCTCTGGTATAATGATGTATTCATTAGGGCAGGAAAAGAGACTGGCTGTGTCACCCTCAGCTGGTGCCTGGGGTATTTTTGCCGAGGAAAACAACTTTGAACAACAACAAAAAAATCTATATGAAATTATCCCAAATCATTTTCTTTCCACATTTATAGATCACGACTGACTTAATTGTTGGAATGTAATCACTTTTTTGTGTGTTTTTCAACATGAACTCATCACCTGCTGAAAATCATTTCAGTAAAAAAAAAGTTTGTCATACAACAATCACTTAGTGTTGCTTCCTTTAGAAGTGATCTGGGTTGCTGCAATTAAATGGTTGATGTTGCCTCTGAGACAAACTTGACCTTAGATGTTTAATTGCTTTACCACATCAAGCCCTACTTACTAGAAGGGGGGGGAGGGCAGCAGCAAAATTGCTTGCTCTCAAAATATTGTGGACTCATCTAACCTTTACAGTTGCTTTGAATAAATGTGTATACATGTGTAAAAAGGCTCCTGTACTTAAGGGCAGAAATGTTCTCTGCACGTATTGGCTCAAAGGCTAAACTATCGACGGACGTGTAGCTTAATAGCCTAATTGATCTGGCCATATGTGGGCAGGAATTAAGGGTTCTACCGATCAATTCTTCATTGAGTAGAAATGAGTTGGTTGCTGTTAATATTTAACGATGCTACAGTAATCAGGGCGAGGCTCTGCTCCAACATCAATCACACTCTGGAAGTCCTCCGTCACTCAAAAATGGATTTTGCTCATCGTTGCTTCCATTGGACACTCGAGGTTCAGAGTTTTTTCCGTGCACATGCCGTGACTCCTACATGATGGCTTCAAATCAGTTAAAAACCTATACTTAGGCATGGCTTATGACAGCACAGAGAAATTCAATATGTTGAGGAGAAAGCATAAGCAGTTTGTCAGTATTCCGAGTTTTTTTTATACATGGTAAATCGGGTCCGGGGGGAACGTTTATGAAAGTAACACTCCTCTCTTCAAGCTCACATTGTCAAATACTTCATATGTTTCGAATAAGAATTCATTGAATTGCAAATGGTATTGACCTAAAGGAGGTGTAGTTTAAGGAGCTGCTGCTAACAGTGATCATTATTGGCTTTAGGGGGGAAATATTCTTTAGTGCATGTTCATACTGCATATCATGCCTCGGTTTTCTAAACAATGTCTTCCCGGATGTGTTTTCTCGCGTAAAGTCTTTGATGTTTGGATTTTGACAGCTCAAGGCTGTGAATCAGAGTGATAAACAGATTTAAATGAGCCTTAAATGCAATTGTGTCTCCGAGCTGTTAGTCAAATTCGCATCCGGGGCTTCAGAAAAGGGTCTTTGATCGTGTGTTTGCCAAAGGTTTCCTCTGCTTGGAGACTCACCCTGAGCTCCAGCGAGCACCGGGATGTACAGCTGTTCCACTGGTAAAACAAAAACACTGAAATATGAAATATTGCATGGCATCAGTCTCTATCAGTGGGAAACTTAACTCTTAGAAGGACAATATCATAATCCATTTACTTGTTTCTTCCTGGCAAAGCAAAAGCCTGCGATGCAGTAAGTGTTCACTGTTCACTGAAGCTGAATCCATCAACTCAGTGTATTTTATGGCTCTATTTTTAAGTTTGGCTGTTAGAAATGGAGTATAGGGTGCACAGCATCAACAAGCAAGTGAGGCAAATTTTGGTCCCCTGACACTCGCCGATCAGACTCACAGCCTTGATGTGTGACATGATTGCTTCGCTCTCTAAGGCTTATGTTTATTCATTATAAATGCTCATTTGTCTCGTGAAGGTGCCCAACGATGGCTTTCCAAGCCAACGACAGGCCTATTGTAGGAGAGATTCATTGGAGGGATGAAAAATCATTGTATGAGGTTGTTAAAAGGGTTTTCAGCAAAGAATCATGGAATACTGATTTTTAAATAATGCCAACTGTTAATTCTGCTGATGGCAACTCTTGATTACCCGACATTCATGATCACATTTTTTTCATTTCGTGCTTGGTTCTTAGAATGTGATTAACAGCGAAGGGAAGTGATAAGGCCACTCTGATTTATTTGGTTGGCCTTTTGTCAAAAATGTATTATTCTGTCTGAGCTAAACAGAAATTCGTTTGAAAGTAGGCTTTTGATTTTACTTTTGATTTTATTTTTAATCTTCAAATTAGTGCTACGAATTTAAGCCTAACAGATAACATTGTGTGTTGCATTAACACTCAATTCATGTGTACTCAGACCACATGCATGGAAAAGAACAGGATGGTCACACTTACCACACGCAGATATGTAAAATGTTACACCATGCGTACAATGTTTAAGCTTTTGATTGTAGACTGTAGTTTCTTTGGACCTTTGTATAGTGTTTTTGTTTCTTCCCCTACAGCCCGGCTGAGGAGCTCAGCTTTGGTTCTGGAGAGACAGAGAAGAAAAGCCTCATTATCCTGAGCAATGTAACCAAGAATCCACTGGCCTTCAAGGTGTGTGTGTGTATGTGTGCGTGTGTGCGTGTGTGCGTGTGTGCGTGCGTGCGTGCGTGCGTGCGTGCGTGCGTGCGTGCGTGCAAGTATGTTTGTTTTTGTTATCCTTCTTTGTTTTAAAAAAAACTGTCTGATATAGTGATTAATATAAACAAAACAAATGGTTTAGTCACTGAGCTCATTAAATGAAAGTTTCTGCATCATAAATATTTCTGCTTTTCAGATTGGAACGAACAACATTTGTTAATGTCAGTATTGTAAAGCTGTGTCTCTGTCAGAGGTTGCAAACAAATGGTCTATTCAAAGGCATTTAATTAAATTGGAAAAACAGTGAATATCACCATAAATAGTGTGTACCTCTCTCAAACTCAAATTCAGTATGTTGTTCTATATAATGTCTGTTAAATTTAATGAAATATTCTTCCCAGCAATTAGCATCACCCGGAATTGTGTGGACCCTCCCCCTTTGTACGCTCTAATAAAGGTGTATTGCAGGTACGAACCACTGCACCTGAGAAGTACCGAGTGAAACCCAGCAGCAGCTGCTGTGATCCCGGAACCTCGGTGGATATAGTGGTGTCTCTGCATGGAGGTGCTGTGGTTTTGTTACGCTCTCACTTGAGATTGTTTCCAAATGCTCACAATAAATGGTTAAGTCTTTCAGTATTTTGGCAGTACCAGCAGTTGATTCTTTTTCCCATAATGAAATATTTCAAGAGTGGTGAAATAGTCACATCCAGCCAAAAACCTATTAGGATTGCTCTTTATCTTGCCTGCATAATGCTTTTAATACTACCATATCTAATATTGGCCTGCTATTTCTGTCTCTCACAAAATAATTAGGCTACCTTTATTTTATTTTAAAAAAATCCTCCTCTTAAATAATTCCTCTTGGCATGCCGTTCCTTTCAAAATATTAAATGCTGTATTTGAAGAAATCTCGGAGGATTTGAATCTCTATTTTTAAAGCAGCATCTTTGCCTTATTGTTGATGTTTAACTTTCCCCGGATTGTTCGGTGCAGGTTCCCAGGCTTCACCCCAGGACCGATTTTTGATCATGGCTGCCGAGATGGAAAATGTTGCATCCCAAGAACTTGCACAGTTCTGGAAGGAAGTTCCAAAAACCAAAGTTATGGAACACAGGTGTGCATTCAGTTCTATCCTTGAACAAAAACAGTTACTGGACTCTTTATGATGCTGGTCGTCTGTTACCACACAGATTAGGTTACAGTTTGGACAGCAGACTTAGACGCTGTGTATTAACCTAACAGTCGTGGCTCATTAGACTCTCTTTCCCTCAGACTGCGCTGTCGTGTTCTGGAGAGCATGAAATTAGCAGCAAGCCCTCTCAGGGACGGGCCCATTGAGGCAGCAACCAGCGGGCAGCAGGAATTAAACACAGCGGTAAGCTCTGGTGGAAAGGGGGGGCATCCACTGTTAGCAGAATGAATCTCTTTAAGTCACATATCTTTATTTTATGTACTTCATTATTTCCTGCATTAAAACACCCATGAATTTTGATTTATTTATTTGTTTTATTTATTTTATTTCATTGCATGCTCCAAAGATATGCACCCTGGCACCAGATGATAACTTGATTTTCAAATCAGTAAGTACAGCATGTAGTTTGAACGTAGACATTGATAGGTGGTGTCTCAGTGCAAATCCTTATCAGCTCCCTGGCTTATTGCACTTTTTTTTACAAACTGTTTTGTTTCTTTGTTAATGCTGAGCAGTTTTAGATTCTTAGGTTTTCTCGTAATGATGACCTTAATGTCCCCCGAAATAACTCACCTCTTGGTTTTTTGTTGTATACTAAAATAGAAAAGTATTTCTATCATCTGTGTGTGTGTGTGTGTGTGTGTGTGTGTGTGTGTGTGTGTGTGTGTGTGTGTGTGTGTGTGTGTGTGTGTGTGTGTGTGTGTGTGTGTGTGTGTGTGTGTGTGTGTGTGTGTGTGTGTGTGTGTGTGTGTGTGTGTGTGTGCTTCCAAAAGTATTGTTGCAATATTGTAAAAGTGCTTTGAATAATGGCTAGATCAGAAAAGTGATTTATAAAATTGAAGTTATTTCTTCAAATGCTGCCCTTTGGTAGTCCCTATCTGAAGCATGAAGTCAAATGGAGTATGAATGAAAAAAACATTCATTAGAAACATGTTATACAAGTATGTTGCTTTTCTGTTATTGTTTGTTTGGCCCTCTAAATGCCGTTCAGGTTTCTCACATGGCCCCTTTAAAAAGTATCAGCCCACCCCTGCCTTACACGGAGAATAGCTCCTTAACGTTGTTGCCCAGGAAACAGCCACAGTGTTTGTTCAGACTAAAGTTCTTCACTTAAGAGTCCATTTGCAAAATACCAGTTTGTATCCCCTCGCTCCTGGTCTTTATGCAAAGCTAATTTCCCCCGGCTGCAGCTGTACACAGATTGCACAGACAGTGATAGAGTTTTTATATATATAATTTTTTTTTCCATTTTACATAACCAACTTGAGGACTGCCACATACTCACATACACACATCTCAACTTGCTAATGTGTATATGCAAAAGTGTAGGTTTTCTTCCCATCGCATCTGTGTAAGTTTTTCATGTCTTTCATTTTTTCATTTCATGAGGAAATTTTCCTCCCAAAAAAGCTTTCCCTGGTGACTCTAGTGGTCTAATTTTGGCCCCAGTCTCGTCTCTATCTATTTGCTTCCTTTCGCTGAGATCATCCACAAATGTAATGCCAATTTTTGTTCCTCTGTAAACATAATCATAAATTCCTATTTAGGCTGGACAGACCAGTATAACGGCTCTCCACAAATGTGCTACATGTATGAAATACTCCATAACAACCCTTTTTTATTGGATCATGCAAAATCCGGTACCACTATTTTACTGCAGAAGAAACATGTGAAGACCATGAAATCCTAGTTAATTTAGCAACCTACTTTAAGTTCTTCTCAGATCAGCCAACCACAATACATATTGTGTAGCAGCTACACATTGTGACAGCAAAGTGCAGCTTTTAAACCATGTTCCCCCAGACCAGTAACCACAAAATTGTTGAGCTGATGTCTCATTATTTTACATGGTAATTCTCATAAATTGATGATGCATGGTAACAAAAAAAGGGGGGAAAAGGGATATTGTGCATAAAATTATCAGCCAAGTTACCAGTTTGAATTCTGTGCCCCATTGGTTTTCATTTCCTTTCTTAAAGTAAGCAGGTTACCATCAATTTGGAAACATTTGGAGGCATTTCTTGATCAGGCATTGTTCTTTGAGCCCTCTGCGTATAATGTAATCCATCCCTGTTTGGATTGTATGAGAAATATCGCCTTGGTTAAGTCTTTCATTTTAACTGCTTGTCTCGAGAAGTTCATCCATGCATTCATGTCTTCACACCTTGACTGCTGAAACTCCCCATAAATCCACATGGATCAACTGGCTCTTCCAGGATCTAGACTGAAATCTGAGAGCAATGGGAGCCCTAGATTTGTTGTACAGGATGAGAGATGCAGAACCAGTTCTGTATTCCATCACACTTCTACACACAGTTTTAATATGAAAGCTTTTATGATGAAAACTTTCTTTTTTTTGGGGGGGAATGGTGGCAGTGTAGGTTAGTGTTTTTTGCCTAACAGCAAGATGATCCCTGGTTCAATCCCAACAGGTGGCCTTTCTGTGTGGAGTTTGCATGTTCTCCCAGTCTCTGCATGGGTTCCCATTGCTTTCTCTGGTTTCCTCCCAAAAAACATTGGAGAGCCTAGATTGTCCAGATGGGTGAATGAGGGAGTAAATGGTTGGTTCGCTCTAAATGCTGCCCTGCAATATTGCCGTCTGGTTCAGGGTGACCAATGAAATCTTGAACAAGCTTCTACAACTCTGAGTACAAGCTAAACCGATTAGATATAGATATTTAGATATAGTATCGATAATGAATAAAAGTTTTCTTTTTTTGGCTTCTCTCCTGTGTCTAAATTGACTTTTATATCATGCTGTTAAGCAGCTTGTTACATTTTTTGAAAAATGCTTCACAAATAAAGCTGCAGCAGACCTCATACTGGTATTTCTCCCAAATATGATCAGAGTGTTTCTACTTTACTCTGCGTCTGCAGTAGCGTGACTAGCTTCTAGAATGTTTCAATGACCCAGTTTTTGTTTTCCCAGCTCATGCGGGTGATGGCCTGCAACTCCCGGCTGGAGCAGAAGCTGAATTCATGTCTCTGGGTGCAGAAGGTTCTCGTCGGATTGGTGCTGGTTCTGATGGTGCTGAACCTGTCTTGTTTCTACCAGCTGAGTTCGACCCAGCGGCCGTCGTGAGCTTTTTCTTCGTCAGTTGAACGCAGGTCTCCCTCTGTGGGAAGTGGGGATTCAGTGATCACCTAAAGGCTGATCATCCAGAGCTCAAAGACAAAACCAGGACAGACCTTTGCTGCCCTTCCTACTGCCTACTCATCACCGCTCATGGAGAGCAGCGCTGACTTTAGGGATAAGTGACTTGATTCAAAGCTACTACGTATAGGGATTTTCTCATCAGGCACTTGGAAGATTAACAGACTCTTTTAACACAGTTACAGCGAATCATAATTTTTTTTAAAAGCGGATCGTGAAAAAAATAAATGTATTTATTTCAGAAGTCACAATATGTAGGAAAGCTTTATTTTTGGGATCATAATATACAGTTTTTATACAATATAATTCTACAGCATATATTAAATAAACAATTCTTTTTCAGTATAACTTGTTTTAGATTCTTGTCTTGTTTCTTGTAATCGTATTGTTATTTTGAGGGGACCGTAGCACGCCCTCCTGCCTTCATAAAAATTGAAGCTGATGCCGCTCAAGCTTTGTATCACATTAGCATTCACATTCCTTACCCGACCCTCATTAGTGCAGATGTGTCTAATTGAAAACATGGCAGTATATGAGTTTACTAAACCTCTTCCCACTAAGACCAAGGAGCCACAGGAGATCCATCTCCACTATCTCCAATTTATTTTAATTACCCCAACACAAGCAGACTAAAAATACCAAAGCAATTACTGGTGAGTCCAAGGACATGGTGCCGCAAAATGCAAGGCACTGGTATCTATAACAAGATCCTGCTCAAAGTAATCAGGACATGAGTTGCCACACAAGGAATGATCAGTATTTGTTTATTAGATCTACTCATATAAGGGCCGCCTTGCATCAACATCGCAACTTGTGCTGTCGGTGGTCACTCATGTTCAAGTGATGGGAAGGATTCAAGCAGTAATGAGTGAACTAATCTTGAGTTGATTATAAACACAACTGTTTTTGGGGCAACAAAATGTTTGTCCTCAAGAGAAACAAGTGGGGCAATGGATGCTCCATTTGTTTTGTACTTCATTTTGCTTTTGTTTATCTTATCTCTCTTCACCTGTTCAAAATTATTTCAGTTGGTATCTAATAGGAAGTTAATATATCTAATGGGTTTGTGCTGGATGTATTAATTGTTTTATACATTCAAAGAGAAACCCATAGTAAGGAATACATTGTGTGTTATTTAGTATGGTACAACTTTCACCAATAATGCCACTCAGCTGAAATTTAACACAGTACCTGAGTTAATCCAGATAAGGTGTTATGTTAGAACAAAACTGCAAAGCTGGAGGAACGCAAAAGCAATAGGTCATAGAGGAAGGAAGTTTTATTTTAATGGTCACATGCCCATTGTTCCCAGACAGAGTCATCTAACCTGATTGTTTGGCTGTCACCACTGACAGGCACTGGATACTGTATGATTTTCCTTGACTAGACAGATTTTAACATTAAATGCCAGTGAAAATTAAACCCAGTGCAGTGATTCCCTGGCTTTGGGGTGTCATGATGATTCAAGACACTGATATAGTCCAAGTGACACTGGGACAGGGGATCAATAGACAATTGATGAGTGCTACGTTCAACACTGTCGTGATGTTCTTGCATTTGCTGCTGGGGCGAGCATGTTAATGTTGAGTAAAATAAAGAATAACATAATATTTAATCACAAGCAGTTTTGTATTCCAGATTATTAAGAATGTGAGTGATAGTAGCTGAACTACTGACAGTAAACCATGGATAAAAGCAATTTGACTGCTGCCACTCTCCGGACTTGTGACTCATTATCAGGACTTTCCAAATTTTAAATATAGCTTTCTTTGACTGTTTTAATTTGCAGTAACTGTGACAAGAGAAGGTTATTTGGAATCATTTTGAAGTCCAGCGCATTGAGAGCTAATTTCTTTCTCACTGTGTTGATAGTTATCAAATGATAATTTAAATTATCATTTCACTGTTTTTTTATGTTAATCAGTTATAGCTGTTCATTTATATCTTTGGTCTGAAAATGGCTTTAATTAAACCCATTTTTAACTCACAATTTGAATGTTCAAACTCGTCACCACAGCTGTTCTATAAAAGTACATCTTTGGATACACATGGATTGTTCAGTAAAGTAATTTGAAATACAAGAATGGAAGCTTGCTTTATTTCCATTTCCACGCCATTCCTTATATTTCCATTCATCCTAATCCTTTTTCACGCTTCATGAATGAACTGCTCGTCCCGCTGAATGGTTGTTTTTACAGAGCAGTCAGGGACTGGTGGACTTGATGTTTGTTTGTTTTTTGTTTGTTTTGGTGGGAAGGATGGTAACTACTGTAGGGCTGCACATAGCTTTCGGGGTAAGAGCCAACTGTTTTTACACTAACACTTAATATTCATAGCTTTTGCTGGGAAAGAAAAACATGCTAAGAATTACAAAGGCATGAGCAATTTTTGCATTGTATTAGTCTGGTCGCCGCAGTGGATAAACAAAGAAAAACAATTTTGAATGCAAATGTAGTTATCATCCACATTTCTGGGAAGAAGAAAAGGGTGTGGAAAAGGTTGATTAATGTATCCTAAGGTTTATTTTAACCTAAGACCTGTCATTTACATGTATGGACATCACAATTTAGGTGTTTCCGTATGTGGACCACATTTTCCTCAACCACTACATCCAATGATGCTTGGTTTCTATACTTATCAGCTATATGATAGTCATATAGTAGGTAGGAATCAAAGCTGCCTGACAAACAAGAGGTCAGATCTTGGGAGCTTAAAGCTTGGTAATGCCCCCTTTGTGACCATAAAGTTCATTTTAAAAATGCCTGAAATTACAATGTGTTAGGAGGAATGGATCACTGTAAATCAACGAGAACCCCCTCAACTCAAAATTGGATGTTATAGATCCATCTCTGGTAGAAATTATATTTGATCAAAATCGGGGAGACCAGGTTGTCCACAGACTCACCTCGTTGCTCAAAGATTGGGATTACTATTGAAACACAATTTAATTGGAGACAAAATAATGGATTCTTTTCTTTCATGCCTAATAGTGTATTTCACATTCAAGACATTTGACATTACAAATACACTATCCAGTCTCTGTAAACAAAATGTGATTGAACTGTAGGGACAAAATATTGTGGTTGAGGTTTTATATAAAGTATGTAAGCATGTATAAAGCAATTATTATTTTGGAATATTTAAAGTATTACTATAGCTCACCACATGTTTACTGATGCAGTGCATATACTGAAAGAATTATTTATTCAGAATAGATTGGTGCTTCTTCCTCATAAAAAAATTATGTCGTTCATGAGTGTCATTACCGCAGCAATGCTGCAAACTCATAAGAATTTAAAATGTAATTTCAGTAAAATTAAACTATGCTGCAGACAAATGTGAAAACAGCTTTCTTTTTTAACTCCACATGCACAACTTTCTCCACGCATAAGATCAAACCTATTATAAAATTCTCTTAGTCTTTATCTCAGATTCACTTCCAGGTACTAATGGCCACATAAACAACCTCGTTAAAGAAAAAAAAAAAAGAAAAATGTAGTCAGGAATGTATCAGCATATTTCAGTATATTTCATTATACTAAAAAGACATTTGCAAAAGAGTATTTTGAATCTATTATAGTTTCATTCTCCTGCTGTTTTTTGAACAATTATTATATGTGGTATAGATTTTAAATGAGGAGTCCTCAGCTTTGTCAAAAGCAGGTTCCTGAGTGATAACGTTGCCCTCTTTATGTAAGATTGTGCAACTACCCCCCCCTACTGATGTGGGGGGGAAATGCACTGACTGTGAGGTAATTTCCTTTCGAGGCAAAGTCACTGCATCGGAGTTTCGTCCAGGTCTGTCTGATAGAGAAGATAATAATTCAGCTGAGAGGGAAGATGAAGATCCCGAATCCTGGCCAGTCTCTGCTTACCCACAGTTTTCCTGATGTGCAGCCGACACAAATGCTTCAGAGAAGACACTACTGGGGAAGCATCAGAGGAAAAGTAGGAGCCGTGACAAAGAGATATTTGGATTAGTGGTGAGGACCGGAGGCACGAGCCCAGTGTAGAGGCCAGCGAAAGCCTCAGCTGCTTCTCGGTTACTTAGAAGGAATACCTCCAGTTTGTCTAAGCAACCTTTCTGCCAGGCTGTTGGGAGGCGCGAGGTCTACCGGACGTTTGCCGTCAAGGTTCCTGAGGGAGTGATCCGCCCCGTGGTCGAGGAGGACGCTCACCATCTCTGGGCTGGACAGCCGGGCAGCGACGTGGAGGGGCGACTCACCAGAAACACAGCTGTTCACACTGGCACCTGAGGGAGAGCACGGACGTGTGATATCTCCATCGTACATAACCTTCACATCTCAGTTGAGACAACAGTTATGCAGAAGAAAAGGTTCTTACAATGGATGAATCCTCACCAACAAAAAAAAAAATTCATCTGTTAGGTTCTACTGATGCGTTGCTGCCCTCCTATTACAATCCTTATGAATAATAACTACTCATTTTCATACATTTAAAAGTATTTGATGTCAGAAATAGAAACCAGATGCCTCCGACTTCACTAAAGTCCACTGTAGCAGAGGCTAGCAGAGGCTTTAGGTTCCTTTCTAATTGTCTGCACCAAATACTGGACTAGGACCCGCCTTCAAAATCCATATGTTGTTGAATCCTCGCTTGTTGTTGTGCCACTTTGAATCAAATTCTCAATGATCCGCAATGTGAAAACAGAAGTCCGGTGTCGATCCGTGCACTCATCAATCCGCACCTCGAAGCACAAGCATTCAGCTGAGGCAATAATATGCAAAACATGCGATCTTCCTCCTCAGAATAATGTATAAATATTTATCTCACTTGGTCTACTCTTGTGCCGAGCGCTAAATTATTAATAGTTTCGAGAGGCTGAGTAAATAGGGAAAACATCGGTACCGAGCTGAAGCAGTTTCTTGGCAGTACTTGGGTGCTTATTTGAGCAGGCGACATGCAGGGGTGTTCCTGCCTGGTCGATGTTCTGATCCACATCTGCGCCGTGTTGAACTAGAGGCTCAATACACTCTGGCTGACCTGCGCACAGTTTACCAGCATCATCACAATGAGAAGCATTTCATTTCAACAAATAAAGCTTTGAATTCTGCTGACACTTTATATCTCTAGAAGAATGTGCAATCTTTTGATTTTCTTACTAGAATGCCAATGCACTATTTTTCATGCATTATATATATTCACACATGTCTGACACTCCGGCCGCCTTCGCGTGTTTGATATTGACCGAATTTACTGGTTCAGTGAAGTTTATCCATGCAGACAAATGCAACCTCTAACCTCTGGCTGCAGCCATGTGGATTGGAGAGCTGGACTGGCTGGTTCCCCGGGGAGTCGCCCTGTGCTGAAGGAGCAACATTACGGAGGTCACGTGACCTCGGCCGCAGGCCTCAGACAGCGGCGTCCTCCCGTCAATCGTTGCAGCGTTTACCTGGCGAGAATATAATTACATGAAATCAATCACAACATTGTCCAACAAATAGTTAAGAAACAAAATAAAAATTGACGTGCTAACAGTGAGAAAAGGGGATTTTAGGAGATCTGATACGTGTCGTGTCACGTTAAGACTGGTTTACCGAGCGGTTATTTAAGGTGTTAATAAAGATCGGTTTCTGCCTGTTTGCTAATTAATGCTTGTTGTGCATTCACGGAAATGCCTGCTCACTCTTTTACCCAGAATGTGCAAAGTTAATCACTTGCATCTGCCTAACTAGACACACTGAACACACTGTTTGCGCTTTGTGTTGCTTTGTTTTCGGTAATAAGTGTGAACGGTGTAACCGGCCAATAATGTCTTACTGACATGTGCTCCACTTTCCAGCAGAAGTTTGACGCAAGCTGCATGGCCCTGAACACACGCTCCATGAAGAGGGGTGACCTGGTCCAGAGTGCTCAGGTTTACGGATGTACCCTGGGAAGAAAACATCGTACACTATTTTTTCTGAAAATAAGAATCTACGTCAAGGCTTTGTTCTGAAATGAAATATCCACATCCACTATGAACATTCCAGAGTCTTCTGTAATGAACAGAAGATGTTGCCTTGCACGCACTGGCGGATGCCAAAGAGCAGAACTTTTCCAAAGGCAGCATGTTGTTATAGTGAAAGAAAAACAAAAGAACAAACTCAGGCTGAACAGAAAATCCACTAAACCATCAGTTCAAGCCCTGACAAAGCCATACCTGTGCAATGAGCCTCTGCAGAGCGAGGGCACGTCCATTATAAGCTGCATCGTGCACGGGAGCCCAGTCTGATTCAATGTCTGTATCAGCATTAAAGATCATAAATATTCCCAGTGTCGTTAGATTCTGTCATGAGTCGAGGAGGATTCTTTGTAAATAGAACCATCGGTTGTAGTGCAAACTAACAAAAGCTGATTTTACTCACCACTCATCAGAGGATTTGAGAAAAACACAGCAGCCCCGGTCTGACATGACGTGTCTGTGGGTGTCTCCCTGCATCCATCTGACATACCTAATGCTGGTGTTAAAGAACTTTTTTTTTTAAACTGGTCTTTTTTTTTTTCTCTCTTCCTGCATACACAGCAGTGCAAGCAGAGCTGTGAGTCAAAACATGCCTGAAACTCATTTACTTCTCATCCACTGTGATGTCACTTCCTCTCAAACAAACTATTTGCCATCCAGGAAGCAGGGTGGTTGAATGTGGCAGTTAAAAGTAGAGTGGGAGGGAGGAAGCCTGCAAGCCAAGTTTCTGTAGTTTGCGAGACTTGTGACACTGGCAGGCAGGAGAGGTGGGGGAGGGTTAAGTAGAAAGAGAGTATGTCTCTATATGAATACTTTCAAGAAATACAAGCAAAACAAACATATTAAAATTTATTGTTTTGAAAACCTTATGTTGTGCTGAAATGGGATTGTGCAAAATCATAGGCTCCGGGTCAACGGGTCCAAGGTGTCACACTGAGTGAAAATGAATATTACCAATCACAAATGAAGGCAGGCGAGTGAGACAAAATGGAAATGAGGAGCTGCGGCTTGAAACTGAAAGAAAATTGAAAGCCCAGCTCCTGAAGGGGTCATGAGATGCAGATGAAATAATGTACAGGAACAAAATCATCTAAATTGCTTATTAATGGCTATAAGGTTGAGAATGTTTTCTAAGTATCCATTAAAATCTTTCAATTGGTGAAAATCATTAGAAAATGTCATTTGAAAGAAATAAGAATTCTTCAAAACAACATAGTATATTTAAGATGTCTGGAGCTTCTAGTTTGCTCCACAACTTTGATTGTTTATCCCGATGCATAAAAACTTTTCTGACTACTCATGGAACAATAACAATTGACGCTGACAGTTATGAACAATTATGGGATGACTCTGCAGAAGATGGAGAGAGAAAATGCAGCAGATACAAAAACTCATCGCCTTTCAGAGTTTTAACACGTTTTTCATGGTCATTTATGTTTGCACTGTTATATAAATGTCAGACTTGTCTTTGCGACAATCTATAACTGCTAATCAGGAAGCACCTGTGTAATGACTTAATTACATGAATCATCTCCGCTCCCCACACACACACACACACACTCACATACACAGAATTTTAACGTGATGCTATAATAAAGAGTGGGTGTCCTTGATCGTGGAGTAAAATAAATCTGCTGTCCTCACACAAGGACATCTCTGAGCAAAAAGTACTTCATTTGTGAGAAATTGCAGCTGGTTTCATTTTCATCATCTTCTCATTGACCTCAAATAACTCGCAAATACTAAAACCCCATTGCCAACTCAAGCTCAGGTCCCACGGGGTCAAGATTGTTCCCTAAACCCACTGCCGGATGTCATAGGCATGTGAGGAAACTTTGCTTGCGTGTCCACACGTTCCTGGTTGGTTTAGTTAGCAGTCACTTCACAGAAGTCTGTCCAATAGAGAGGAACCGCCGGTTATATTCGGAAACTCCCCGCAATCCGTTCAAACTGAAGAAGATGAGCTATGAAATGCCTGCAAGGGAAGAAAATCAAGCCCAGTTGCTACGAGAAGACGATTTTAACTAGAAGGAAATGTAGATGTTTCAAAGAATCTTTATCACTGCAGCCACTTTTCATAGCAGACTCAAAATTTTCAAGGGAAATGTTTTGACCGGGAAATTTCATTCTTGAGAAAAAAAAAAAGATACGGTTGTTTGTGACATGATCATTTAAATGTTTTAAAAGATTAGCGGCCACTCGATTTACCATTGTGGTAAACATGCCTCACTGGTTGGGTTGACATAAATATGGTAAATGATGCCGTACTGCAGTTCTATTGTTCTTCAGACAACTATGTTTCCTAATCATGAAAGACTAATTCATAAAAACAAATGATGTATTCTGACACTAGAAACAGACGTCCATCTCTGTCTAGTTTGGCCCTCCAGTCAGTCAGTGTCAGAAAGGTCATTTCTGTCGGCGTTTCCTTTTGATTTAAAATGATCAATAAACTGAAGATAATGCAAGGAAAAATAGCTTGAAAGTCTGAATGTCATACATCAGTATTTACAGCGATGATTATATAAGAGGTTTAAAAATCAGTATTTCTGAATGAGTGGAATTTAGATGGTCGGACTAAGAGAGACCTCCTTGAACTAAAATAATCGCCTTGAATCGACCTCTTTCCACAAAATGTTTGTATCATTATTTTACTGCAGTCTGGTACTACAGTGCACTACAGATATATTAAAACATGAAAAAGATAGTAAAAATACAAGCATCAGCTCTTGTGTCAACAACCGTAGGCTGTCTGGACAGCAGAGGGCAGCAACAGAAAGCAGAAAGTCAATACGAGTCAATCCCAACTCCTTTGGGGTGGTTGTTAATCCATGGCAGCAGGCTGCAAGTTTGCTTGCTGACTTTGTGCCATGTCAGGGAAGGTGTGCGTGGATTAGAATTCCATTGTACAAACTCAATGAATGCCCTCTCTGTTGTACCGAATAATGAAAGACCTTGATGCTTTGTTTTCCCAAATAAATCAGCCACAGTGTCCGCCGGTTTCTCTCAGATCTCAGTCCAGGAAAGAGATCCAGAAGCCGCCGTGACCTCGTCTCTCTCTGGAAGAGGTCCGCAGCATTTTCGGAGAGGAAACGATTTCGGCTATAGGCTTTAAGCCGTCAAGCAAATCAAAGCAAACCTGAGTAGGCAAACCAAAGATCAGCAAATGTTATACCTCTTACAAGGAACTAAGGTTATGAGACGGATTCTGTTTTATTCCCGGGCTCAGAAAAATCAGTTCGACAAAGACTTTTTAATCTTCGTGGCATGGATTTAATATTTTCATCATTGCCTTGACAGAAACTTGACAACTGTGTTTCCTCCCCTGATTGAAATGTCAATCATGAAAAAATGTCCTTTGTCAAATATAAATCTTGCAGTATTCCACAAAACTGTTATCTGAGAAAATCCCCTCTCCTTCAGTTTCTTTCAAACCTCATGAGAATGCTCATATTAATTTAATAGTATCTAAGATTAAACCAGAAGAATCTACTTTTGCACATCCTCACATTCATTGTTTGTGTTGAGCTTATCTCATCCTGTACATTTTAACATGCGCATTCACGTAACTACATTAATTGAAACCTTCCGGTTACCAGAACCAGAATGTTTTTGTAGTAGAATCTGTGGATGAAAGCTGGAAAACCCAGGAGCCCGATTTAAACACAAAAGGACGACCCATAGATAGCAGTTATATCATCATCAGCAGTGTTTACCTAATCCTCGTGCTGCTGAGAGCAGGGCTGGGCTCGTCACATGACACGGAGGCCAAAGGGCCGGACAGATGACCCATTTCCCTTAATTAACCGACTCTTGTATTTATTATGAGCTTAATGAAGGTCTCTGAGCCGAGATTGAACTGAAGGCCTCTTTGGTCCCCCACTTGGTTTCATTCCCTGGTGTAAATGTGTTTATAAATATGTTACACGCTGTAAAATGTGACAACTCCAATTCCTAATGGTGTGTCATTATTCTTGTATTGGCAGAAAAATAAGTCAAACTACATGACTCTGAGGAGCTAAATGTCTTTGTTTAGGATGGCATACCAAAAAGGGAGCTCCAGCAAGGAGCCTTTTCTGTGCGTATGAGTTTCAATGCTCTCTCCTTGACTGCATGGCTCCAAAAACATTCAGTAGGTTCATTTAAAACAAAAAATATCCAGTCCAGGGTGAACAGCTGGAATAGGATCCCCATCTCACTGAATGCAGAGTAAGCAGTATAGATAATAAGTGAATGAATGACTGAATGAATGAGTTTATTATCCAATTAATTGATGAATCAATAAATTCATTTGTTAATCAATTAATCAATCAATTAATTAATTGACAGTCTTTGTTTATGACATGTCAGACAATGGTCTATGTGTAGACGTACAATATTCGAAATTTAAAACAAATGCATCCTACAATACTACAACTGAATGCACTGCAATATACAGTCCTTTGTGTATGTGTTTGGCAAGTAAATGAAATAATTTAAAGCAAGACGAAATTGGCAGATTGTTTTACTGCATGTGCAAAGAATGTGAAATTAAATATGGCGAATATATTAATGGGCAGAGGTGGCCCGTGAGGGTCTGTGTGCAGAAAACTATAGGACTTCCATCCATCTCCTGCTGCTTATCCTGCACTTGGCGGGGAGATGCTGGAGCCGATCCCAGCTGGCATCGGGCAAGAGGCGGGATGCACCTTGGACTGGTCGCCAGTCAATCGCAGGGCCGCACAAACAGTCGCTCCTCATTTAACAGCGATGATCCGTTCCAACGACCACGTTAAGCATTAAGGGAATTCGTCATGAAGCGAAGGATTCCCTTCATGCCAACTCAAATCGTCACATATAAGTACCCAGCAAGCAATTGTTTGGACTTTTTCATCTGACATCTTCAGGGGATTAAAAAGTATCGAAAGTACTGTCGAAAAATTGGAGGTAACTAATTAAAATATACTACGGTGACTGAATGAGACTTATTGACTGAAGGAGAGAAGATGCCGGCTGTATCTCAGCGCTGCCAGTTGCCTGAGCCCAATTTATCATACACGGCTACGTTTGGGTACATTACTACTCTCAACTGCGCTGCCATTGTACCCGACGCATATACATTGACGTCGAAACTTCTGAGTTGTTGTTAACCGAGTATGTCGTTGAGTGAGGAGCGATCAAATAGACAAACAATCATTCACTCATTCAGGGCAATTTTCCCACTGCATGTTTTTGAAATGTGTGAGGAAACCACACTAACATGGGGAGATCATGCAAACTACACACAGAAAGGTCCCCTTATCAGAATCGAATCAGGGTCCTTCGTGCTGCGAGGCCGAAGCGCTAAGCACTGCGTCACCATGACACCCATGTTTGCACTCACACAGTGTAAAAGTAATGCATTCTCCACAGAATATAACAATATAACAATGTTCATGTGACAATGAATTACCACTGTAGACTCAAATGACTTCAATCTTTCGGTCATGGAGACTATATTTGCAGCAGTGTGTGTGTGTGTGTGTGTGTGTGTGTGTGTGTGTGTGTGTGGAGGGGGAAGGGTAAAAGGCAGAAAACAGATAAAACCTTCTTTTCTGAACTAATTCTGAGTTGACTGGGAACATTTCACTTCTAAATGTTACTTCAGTACTAGTGTAGATGTAGCCTGAGATGCAGGTATGCAAAGGAAGACAGGAGATGGGGGGGTCAAAAATAAAGTCTTCATTCCTACCCCTTGTTTCACTAATTTTACAGAGTAAGGCAGGATTGAAATGCTACTTAATGTCCAAATACTGTCTGAAGGTTTATATCAGCAGATTGCTTTTTCTAGTCTGTATGAAAGCCTTAATTATTACTGCAGGTATTAAATGTCCTTTTGTGTCAGTGGTGTCTCATGTTTTTCCAACCGAGATCCATGCACTGCTCTTCTAGTTTTATTTTAATGTACACTTTTGTGATGCTCACATAAATGTCCACTGCAATCGCAATGAATTTTGTGGTAGAAATCACATTGGTGGAATAAAATTTTAAGCGCTTTGACAGTAAGTAATAGTATTAGTAGTAGTCAGTAGAACTTGAATGGTGTTCCTTGGCTTGAGAACCTGCAACAGTAGGCTGAAGATCTGCTGACACATGCACCTGCGAAAAAAGGGCGAGAAAATTAGGTAATTTCAGCAATTTCACCCTCATATTTTCTTTTCACTAAGTTTCACTAGAGTTTGCTGTCCAGAATGAAAATGAAGTTCAGGATATGTGTGATGGACTCCAAAGCCTGTTGTGGTAAAAAGGCTGCAGCAGCAGAAAAGTATATTTCTGTGATTCATGCATGCGCTTGTACCTGTAAAATATCTGCCCGGAAGTGTAAATGTGAAATACTTCGATGCATAAATACACAGAGAATCTTGTGTAAACACAAGAAGTTTGGTCTAATCCAGCCAGCTCGTGACAAGAATGTGCCTGATTTTCAAAAAAAAAAAAACAAAAAAAAACAGGAAGGCACACAGGAGGCACAGGTGCTGCAAAAAAACAGTAAAAACCAAAAAAGCACTTTACCCGTTGCACACGGATACAGTCAAACAGGTAAAAATGTATATTTTTATACCACATCAGAGCTTGGAATCCACAAAGCCACTTCCGCCAGCTTTTAAAACCACCTAACCTGGAGATCTTTGACACTGTCAGATCCGGGCCCTGAATCTTTGATCCTTTGTTGCTGGAGCATCTCTTCTCGCCCTGCCTCTCTTGATATTCGGGATGGGCCTGTGTGGGGGTCAGTGTTGCAAAAAATTTCCAATAAAGCTGCATCCAGGCTCTAACCTTGCATCACACTCTCCTCACAACAGCCCTTCCTATTGTGTATTACCCCCGGCTGCAACTGCAAGGATTAAATAAAAGCACATGATGTTTCCACCCCGTGATTTCTCAGAGAACTGAGCTAAGGACTCGGTCATTTCCTCCCCTTTTTTCTTTTCCTTCTGTCTCCCTCTTTCCTTCTTTTTTCTCTCTCCCGGTTCCGCGATGGCATCCCCTCGGCTGGAGACCTTCTGCTGCCCGAACCGGGACGCGGCCACGGATCTGGTGGTTTCCTTCCAGCCGATCATCTTCGGCGCGCTGAGCGTCGGCAGCGCCAGCCTGAGCCTGTTTTTCTCTATTCTCCAAAATCTGCCCAAACGCAAGGGATACAGGAGGCTCGGACAGTATCCTCTTCCTCGACCACCGTCTTCTTCGCGGATATTGTTGATCATCAGTGTGTGTGACATGCTGGGATGCGCAGGTAAAGTCCGCCATTGGATCAGGGAACCCTGGTTACAACTGGATGCAACCACGCTTGAACTGAGTTGGCTTTTTAACCCTTTAGATGCTTAAACGTGTACGAGTTTTGTGGTCTTACTTCATGTTTAAAAACGCACATATCATGATGATTCAAACTTTTTGCAAATGGCCTTTTTTTGCGGCCTACTGCTGCAGGATTAATGACTTCATTAATTAATTTAATCGCCATATTTTATTCATTTTCTTACCTATTTGTCTATTTTATTCTTATTCTATTTTCTAATTTTTGTCTGTTTATTTTTAATACCTATAATATCTTTATTCATTTGGTTATGGTTGTTTTTTTTTTTTTTGTTGTTTTTTTTCCAAATTTATTTATCATTTACTTAAATGCAGTTTGTTTCAATACAATATGTAACACATTCAAGGCTGTGGATAACATCGTGGCTACAGTAACGCAGAGCCAGAGAGAGGTTCACATACTGAGCAGTTTCTAACACACTGCCAAATGAAACACACAACACCAGACCCACAACACATAAAGATTCTGGTAAAGCTCCCAACCTTTTTTTTTTTCTTTCTTTGCAGCAGAGTCTCATATTGAAAAGTGCGCTTATAAACCACACCTGGAGGCAGATCACATTTCCATGATGTAAACCCACAATTAAAAAGGAGTTCAACTCAAAGCACTTCATCATAAAGTTGACTATGTATTCAGCATAGTCTGAATTTAGTTTCCTCTCTCTCCTGGCATTGTTCCTTTGCTCTGATTTCAAAATAGCAGTAATGAATAGAGCCCATCTGTTTCCCCTCTGTTGTTCTGTTCCAGGTATCATTTTAAGGTCTTCTCTCTGGCTGGGCCTGCCAGACACTGTCGCCCGCATCTCGGTGGCCAACAGCACTGATGTGTGGCCGGAGCTGTTCTGCGTGGGCAGTGCAGTATGTGCATTATATCTGGCAAATCCTTCAAACTGCACAGACAAATGGCTAACGCGGCTGATGTGCCGGAAATAGAATGTGACAGCAGCTTCATATTTGTATAAACATATTTACCATAACCCATATTAGCTCTTTGTTAGCTCAGTGTAAGTGTAAGTATCAACACCACTATCTGCACAATCTTAACCGACAGACTAGCAATGCTGTGTAATAGTTGTCAAAACTGCTATCAAAGGTGAAATTAAACTCATTTTTCACAATATAATCATTTTTTTTCCCATAAGAACAGACTCTAAAGCACACACAAAAGAAGATTCTAGTGGAGATACAACAACTTCCCTATATATTTCTAGCAAGGAGCAATTATAAGACTAATCAGCACAATTGGTTCTGCTAAAACTGAAGAATATGATCTTGCAGAATAAAAATAGGGGCTTTATTGTGAATAATAATGAGCCGATTAGCTACTTATACGTACGGTTATGAGGCAGTAAGTCAGTTTAAGACGTGTTAACAAAAAAAAGGTTAATGACACAAAATCACATCCTTTATGGATTATAGTGTAAGACATTTTAACAACATGTATTCGCATGCTGAGCACAATGTTGCTCAGTCATTCCTGAATGTAAACCTGCCTCTAATAGCGCTGAATAATTTCAGGAATTGTCAAAATTTAAATGTCTGTTTTGAAAATAAAATCACCAATTTCATTCACATCAGAAACCAGAAATTGCTGCTCATTACATGCCCATCAGTCAAGACATTTATTTGTCTTAATTTTCATTTTTCATGTGTCATATATTGTATGTTGCTTTTTTTTTTCCAGATGTGGATCCAATTGTTTTTTAGCGCTTCATTCTGGTGGACCTTTTGCTATGCAGTCGACGTCTTCCTGGTTGTGAAGACATCGGCGGGAATCAGGTGCTGCACCATTCTTTCCCAGAATCCTTGATTATAGAAACATCATGTTCTTTTAATACTGGAAAGCGTAAAGTTTGTTCTGCTCATTTGTTGAAGTTGGAGTCCATAGAGGAGTTATAATGTGTGTCTTGTCTGTCAGCTGGTTAACAATGTGTTACCCTCCCCTGTGTGTGTGTGTGTGTGTGTGTGCAGTCTTCACAATTGTTTGGCTTCACATAAAACAATTTGCCCTCCAGATAGCAAGCTGCAGCATGTGTTGTGAGCTCAGTCTCATGACCTCTTTCTTTCTCCATCAGCACCATTATCCTCTACCACATGATTACTTGGGGTCTGGCTCTGCTGCTGTGTATCGAGGGGTTGGCAATGCTCTACTACCCATCCATCTCAGAGTAAGAGGCCTTGTCGTCCAAAGTTACGCATTTAGTTTGCCAATTTGATAGCGTCACCAGCTGTTGAAATGAGGGTTTACCTCCTTTGGTAATGAGAACACATTGCTTGGGTAAATTTGTGATATCCGGCGTTGGTGCTGTTTATCCCCTGTGTGCGCAGCTGTGAGCAAGGGTTCCAGCATGCCGTTCCCCACTACATCACCACATACGCACCCATGCTGCTGGTCCTGGTGGCAAACCCTATCTTTTTCAATCGGACCATATCCGCAGGTCAGTTACCCGTTCTGACTCACAACTGACGTCCTCGAAGGAAACGTATCACAAAACCTTGAATAACTCACGCGTTCCTCTCTCTGACTCAGTGACATCTTTACTAAAAGGACGACAGGGAATCTATACAGAAAATGAGAGGCGGCTGGCCAGTGCGATAAAAGTCCGCTTCTTTAAAATCATGCTGGTTTTCTTCATTTGGTATGTGATCAGTCATTTTTATCTTCAATATATTGAATTAAATATATTTTTCTGATGCAGCTTATTCGCAGCCTTTTTTTGTTTCTATGTGATGAACATGAATAAGTGAATATGTCCAATTGATTTACTGATGATATCCAAGTTAATGAACAGATCTACAGATACTGGTGATTTTTTTTTTTAAATCCTGCAGGCATTGGTTTATGTTTATTACTTTAAAATCTCCACAGTTCTTTTCAATTGTCTGGGAATAAGCTGCAAAACAGTATTCCCGCAAATTTAGCAATGTCAAGCTAATGAAGAGTTAGTTTTGTTTGTTTTCACCACAGCAAGACATTACACCATCTCACCTCAACGCTGTATTATGTAACTGGAAAAAACATATATACTTTATTCTGAAGCTGTTTTTTTTTTACTTTTGATGGTGATTATAGCTGGATTCCCAACATCATTAATGAGAGTCTCCTCTTCTACTTGGAGATGCAGACTGACATCAGTGACAGCAGTCTGAGGAATATCAAGAACGCAGCCCTCATCACATGGTTTATTATGGTGGGCTACTTTAACTTGAGCCTAATGTTGGCACTCCATTTAAAATGCTAGACATCTTGATTGATCGACATTTTTAATCTTTCAGGGTATACTGAACCCAATGCAAGCATTCCTCAACACCCTGGCTTTTCACGGCTGGACGGGGTTCGACATTGACCTCAGCCTGCAGCGGAGGAGGGAGCTGGCCTGGGACTCCGTTTCTACCTCGGTGCCAAACACAGGAGGCCACAACACCATGGTTGGAGGTGCCCTTATCTACCAGAGTCACGTCCAGGCAGCCAAGAAAAATATGATAGGAAATGGGCAGCATCAGTCTGATGCCATCAGTGTCCTCTCAGAAGGTAATTGGGATCTCAGTGGCTCAAACTGCTCGCCGGTATATCAGGGCTGGTGATGCTGACACGCTACACTGCATCCTCTGATGCTCTGGTTGGACTCCTCTGTGAAAGTTTGCTGTGCGCTATCTTTTGGAGAAATGTTCACTGAAGAAACTGTCCAAAATGATAACCACTTTATCATTATTATTATTATTATAATTATTATTATTTCTACCGAATTCATTTGAAAGTCATTAAACAGAACAAAGTTGAAGCTCTATGTTTATAATTTGTTATATTTTTATAACGCAGTGCTGTAGCTGACTTGCTGAATGTGACAATAAAATGTGTAGTATTATATAACACCCTGCAGAATTGTCTGTTTTGAATAATGGTGCTTTAACAAGAGAAGCAGCCTGCATGTGTTTCTTCTATGATAAGATATGCTTGTTTATGGTGTAACGTTGTGGCTGCGACTGAATGCAGTTGCAAAAGTGATCTCTTTGTACAAAGTTAACACATAGAGCTTTAGTGTCTTCTCTCGCTTCTCTCCCTCCTTCACTGTCTGCCAGCTCCTCCCCACCCTGATTTCACACAACTCTCTTCCCCCTTTGTGTAACTCTTTCACAGATATTCATGTGATTCCCTTTTTATATCAGTGTGGCTAAAAAGGATCAGAACCTCTTTATAACCGTGTCGTGAAATACGCCAAACGCTTATCAGTACAACAAAGCACTCCAAGTGCACGTCATGCACATCTGCTCTAATTCGCAGAAGTGCGTGAACAAGATAGATTAAGCTCAGTAAGGTTCGCCATCATTTCACTAACTTTAAATACAATCTTTGTCATTTCAATATCATTAGATGGAGCACCTGGCTTTGGACCAATACACCACTAATTATTTACAGTAGATATGAGTTTACGTGCAAACACTCTTTTGATTTAGAGAATCAATATTTGAAAAGGGGTTATTGGGAATCCCCCTTGAAAAATGCAGACATGTAGAGGTCTTACCATTAACACACGTCAAAGCTGATATCTTTAAAAACATCGGTGTATACAATTTGGCAAAAATGTCTTAATATAAAAATATATCTTTTAAAGGTAGAATTTGAAAAACAAGTAGAAATTAGGTGTCAAATTATTATAAAAATTTAAATTGTTAAGTACTGCACAAACACCTCAAAATATGCCGCCGTGGCTTTCAGTGAAAGTGTATCAATGGAAGCCGCCCTCGGCTGCAGTCTGAAGTAAACCCTTGTCAATAAAAACGTCTACGGGCGATATATTACAAATCTGGATCTGTTCAGTCAATTGTAATTTTCAAAGTAAACCCTGACCTGTCTGAGAACAAGAATAAGTAAGTCTGGGTTTCTAGTGGTCCAAATATGTACTTTCTGGCTCGCTGCCATGACCTACATTGAGATGCAACAAGAGCGGAGCTGTTGTCGATGAAAAGTCATTAAGCCCCCTGTGGAATGTTTAAAGTGAATGTTTGAAAGGTTTCTTTTGTATGAATGTTTACCCCTTTTTTAAATATTTTATGTTTTGTGGATAATCTAGAGGATATATTGGGGAACTTACCAAATAAATTCTGAAATAATGTCACGTATACAATCTATATACAGACATTGAAGTTATTTCCAGACAATTCTTTACGTTCAACATACAAACCTTCATTCTGCAAATTCACTTGTTTGTTGAATTCCAGATTAATTCTGGAGAAATTGACAGGTAAATATAATTATCAGAAATACATTACTTTGATGTTCTTATCAAAAATGTCCTTAAAATGACCAAGGGAACACCGTAAAGTTCAAGTATTGTGTAAGTCAAGCCTGTGATTTTCCATACTTAAGCAGATTTTGTAATATTATGTTAACAAAAAAAAATCGGCCTCATAATTCTTTCAAGTTATTCCTCCCATTTTGCCCATATCCTTGACACAGTAACAAGTATCAGCAGCATTAGTTTCTTTGACATGACAAGCCTTAAATCATTTGTACAAAAGGTTGATCATTCTACTTTCCCCAACAAATTCAGTTGATGATGAACTCAAAAGGCATGAAATGTAATCACAATAAAACTTTTATATGCACCTGCCCACTGACCTCTACCAGCAATAACCCTTCCCATGTTTTGTCTCAACAGATTCAGATTCTAGTACAGTTGAAATCCACATTTCCAGCGAACAACACGACTATGAGGATGTAGACGCTGATGAAGAATCCTTGGGAACCTCTGTGAGGCACTAGCAACAGCCTGAACCTACTTTGAGTGTTACACTGTTCAGATGAATGCCTTGTTTGATTTAGACTTCATATTTCACCACTTATTTACTGGTTATGAAAATAAATTTGTTCCTGGGACAGAATGAGACTCTTTAGTCCAAGCCTAATGTATATATGCTTGAACCATTCTATTCTGTCTCCAACTGTGTTGAACTATTATCTATTTATAGATATTAACTATCTTACTGTATTGCAAAGCTGGTATCTTTGGTAGCACTGATCTTCAAAATGAATTGAAGGGTTCTGAAACTGCTCAGAATTGGTTCTGTTATAGTTATAAATCTCCCAGTTAATGAGGGATACAGACTTTTCTATATGTCCTAATGTCATTCTTGTATTTTTGCACAAATCCATCTTATTTGATATTAAATGTCACATATTTCTCAAGATTTTGTGGATCATCATTTTTTGACATTGCGAATTGTTGCAGAGGAGCTGTAGAACCACTGGAACAGTCATTTTCTTATTACGGGAGAAAAGTAAAATACCTTAAAAAAAATATATAAAAATTTAGAGGAGAAAAAAAAATTAGGCTTCATTGTTTCTGATATCAAAATAGAGTGATTTATTTGAGACACTGAATGACTTGAATGTTTTGTCTTGGAAACAGGTGACCGCACCCTGGACTAGGGTGCGAGAGATAGTAGCTGTCACAGCACTTTAATCCACATTGGCCACCAACCCACAGTCCAATTCTCAGTCTGACACAGACAATAATGGCTCTGAAAAGTCAGAAAAACAATGTACCACACATTAACATCCAATTGTGACATGTAAAAAAAAAAAAAAAAAAGACAAAAATAAAATGTCGGCCCTTCACTTTCAGCAAAAATCAACATTTGCTGAGCCCACCATGACAAAAAGTGCACTTCACATTGCTTTATCAGAAATTGACTGAAAGGGGAAGGAAGTGAAAAAAGCCAATCCAAAGTGTTGAGAAATTAGTCTGAATAAACTGTCTTAACATGACATCCCTGTAAGCAGGGACGGATATACAGCACACTATTGTTGCTTAGCCCACAATATACTTCAAAACTGATCAGCTGGTAGCAATAGATGGAACTTGGATTTTCAGTAGACTGATCAGAAGAAAGTGCCAAAAAGAAAAAAACAAAATGTGGTAATGCTAATTTTTCCCACTTTGATCTGCTCAATAATTTTAGCGATACAGATTTGTTGAGTCAATTCAACAAACAGACCAATGACTTTTCCCACTCATGTTATTGACCAGAAAATTCCATGAAAGCAAGTAATGAGCTGCACATTTCTTTCATAGCTTCCAGTGATCAGCAGATACAGCCAACTTCCTAAACACATCCAACCCAATGCCATTTGTGCCTTACAGGAAAAAACAAAACTGTTTAAAAAGAATTCTTATCATGGATTATTGGTAAAAATGTGACAGCTCAAGCCATTACTGAGCCCCTACATGACATCAATAAGGTATACTGTATATAAACATATACACAGTATATAAGTCTGTGTATAAATCTAATTTACATATCTTTACATTCTTTAAATTTACATCCAAAAAGGGAGAAATTTCTCTTTGTAAACCACACTTTTCACATTTTTTCCATGTTTTCAAATCTTGAGTGAGTTGAGCCAATTTAAGATGTTACGTCTTGAACTTTTTGCCTGGCAGGATTTCCTCATGAGCTAAGAACTACCTTGTAGCGGCACACTCAACTTTCAACAGTCCATCTGTGGATTACAGACACGATAAGCAAGAAGTGCTCTTGAGACAAAACTATTCTCCACAGAGGAGAGGCAAAGCACCCTGTCCACAGACATTACCAGTGCTTCAGTACTAATGTTACTTTTGTCATGCCTTTAGTTCGTTCATTTGGACATTTAGTAACATTTCCTCAGAAGAATTTTAAAACCACAACCCTTCTCTCATATGTTCTTGCCTTTTTGCACGTGTCTCAATTATACTTTTCAAAATACTCATCCATCAGTATAAACTGATAACAGCTGGACGAGCGGCCCACAGGGATCACGGCACTTCCTCATTAGGAACCTTGTACAACATGGATGCACCGAGGGAGTTGAGTTCAGTCAAGGTTTGGGGATGTTTTAACTGGCTTCCATTAAGTCTCAAAACAGGCATAGCATAAACACATCTGCAAACTGTAGGATGCGCTGAGTTCAGTTGGTGTTTAGCTGCTGCAGTCATCAGTTTTGCTCCTGTGAGGGGTTTATTTCGCTCCACCTTGCAACCCTTCTTGAGCAATAAGAGTGTTTGCTGACGTCAGAACAGGGCAATCTGCTGCACATTCCAGGGTTCACCATCAAAGCCAGCTATTTTCGGAGATCAAGAACACAAACCTGGAGGGTAGAGAATTGGGAAATAATACATCTGACCCAAAAGATGAATTTTACTCGCTCATGTCAAAGTAACAGATTTGATGTCACCGTGGTGACAGTCGGTGCATGCACACGCTGCATGCACACGTAAGCACCACCACAGAGGAATCACTACTTATTCAATTAAGTAGCCTTAGCTTACCGAGCCGTCTGATGCACTGGCCCCAACTTTATCACCGGTGCTGTTCCAGCAAACTTCAAAAATACCACCAGTGCCCCTGTAGCTGTGCACCAAAGCCCCAGTCTGGAACATCAGCATTGAACAATTAACCACCGAAATATTCATTTGTCTTGCAATTCAGAAAAACGCAATTTCGTAGCAGACACTTACCGTGGTGTTCCAAATATGGACACACTTGTCAAAGGAGCCACTAGCAAGGTGCTTGCCATCTGGGCTGAAGGCCACACTGTAAACGGGTTCCTGGTGCTTTGTCAATGTGTGAATACAAACCCCTCTCTCAACATCCCACAGTCGCACTGTCGAGTCAAAGGACGCACTGCAGGTGTAGACAGGACAAAGAGACACATCAGATGTCAAAGCAAGAAACTTGTCTTGGTATACAGTCACTTGGGTAAAGTCTTCCCATGGTATAAAAATGCCAAAAACAGTAGCATGCTGAATTTCAATTGAATACACAATTTTTACGATTCGATCATTTCCTACTGTTTTTGGGTAGCTTTAAAACTAAGATAGACCGTCTCACTGCAGTGACAGAAAACAAGTCTTTTACGTCTCAGTATAATCAGCTTCACAATACTTTATACTGACCTAAAGATATCACTCCCTCAAATAAGGAGAAAAGAATTTACAGTGCATTATTCCCAGCCAAAATTAGTCATAGGCAGGACAGATCTTCTGAAGTTACAGGCTTCAAAGAAAAGGCTTTAGCTATAAAATGGTATACATTTTTATTTCATTTTAATGTCAAAAAGTTGATGTCAGAGATAGGGGGGGGAACAGTGATCATAAAGCTGAAAAAAAAGCAAAAATGTGCAATTCTGAGGATGTACTAAAGCATCACAACAGTGTATGAATTAGGATGGTGACTTGAATATGATTGGACTCTGAAAACCAAAGTACACCTTCATTTCGAAACTTAACTTACAGATAGTAAGCACTGAATAGCAAATAGCCATCTGCGGCTTTGGATGCTACCGCTGTGCAGGTAGCGTTGGCTTGATTGTCAAATTCAGATGATTGAGTATCTAGAATTTTTCTGGGTCAGGTATTGAATACCATCCCTCATGAGTCAGATGAGTATGGCTATTAAAAACCTGTCTGCCCTGTCTTCAAAATGATCTGGAGGTTGCCTTGGTAACAACTATCATAGAGATGAATATTGAGACATGGGCAAGGCTGAGGTAAATTGCATATGTATTGCAGATGGAGTGTTCAAAGCGGACTTGTGCCATTTGCATTATGACATTCTTCAAAAATATGCTTAAAAAAAAAAGACAATTTTAAGATTTTATTAATGAGAACTAGAGACCATTATACTGGACATCAGTTGGGACTGTAAATTCCTTTGGTATTTGAACTGGAACATTTACACATGCATGCACATCTGGGTCAGGGTGTAAGGCAGTGGGCCATTGACAATTACAAGCCTGGAGATTTTTGTTCCCTTCCCAATTGTACTCAGGCATATTGTTTTTGGTAAAAAGTACATGCAGTATGTGTGTTAACAATAAAAAAAGCAGTATTTTTGAAATTAATAAATGTAGGTTGTTAATTTCTATGTTGCTGATAGGACTGAAAGCAAAACTTCATGTGAAGAGCTTCTCACCTGGCGAGCATAATATTCGAGTTGGGGTTGCTGGTGCTTGGGCCTGTGGGGCTCCACTTGATAGTGTAAATTTCTTTACTATGAGCCTGCAGATCGTGAACGCAGGATTCCTGCTTCATACTCCAAATCTGCGACAAAGTATCAGCAACAGTCAATATCTTTAAGTAATTTGATCGAATTCCTCTGAACAATAATTTCACCTTTAAGGTCATGTCGTCAGAGCAGGAGGCAAGCAGCATTCCCGATGGATCCCACTTAATGGCATTAACTTCATTCTGAAAACAGACATCACTCATAAGGATATGGAATAAGAAGACAGGAAACTGGCAAGAGTAAAATAGAACAGGCAGATTACTGTGTGGCCCTGGAAGGTCTTGAGGGGCCGGTCACTGCCGAGACGACAGACATGGATGCACATGTCTGTACTGCAGGAGGCAAAGGTGGTGTTGTTCTGCCAATCGACATCCAGTGCTGGAGCTTTGAGTTGAATGGAGTCATATCACAACATATTCACATTGAATTTAAGATCCACCGTGCTCAGCTGTCATGTTCTAAATGCATTTTACATATGTTTTACCAGAATGGAAAGGGAACTGCTGCTTGGCCTCTCCTGTGTGTGCATCCCAAATGATTGTCGTCTGGAAAATTAGAGATTATAAGGTAAGGGCTAAGGTCACTGTTTAACTGGTTGTATGCATTTCTTATTTATGTATTTTTAGGACATTGAGAATAATTAGGGGATTGCATTAAATACCTTATCTACACCAGCACTGAGAATTGAGTTCCCCTTCTTGTTCCACTTGAGTGCAAATATGGGCCCTTTATGCTGCCCCAAGGTGCTTGCAAGATTTCCTAATGAGAAGAGGCATAGCAGTTTCTTTTAGAGATCCTCTGCATACATTTCAGAGGCTACACCATTCACAATAATAATGGCATGAAACAGCACTGTGCTACATACCATCCTTTGTCCATATCCTTGCAAAACCATCATAGGAGCCTGTTGCCAGGAGTGTCCCATCACTCTGTTTGATGGGAATATAGAATCCTGAAATTATTGCTCTGCCAGGAATACTGTTTTTGACTTTTAATACAGGTTCACAAAGATTCAGAAACCTACATTCCAGTCAAGTGAGGTGACGTCTTTGTTGCTGGGAACATCCTGGCCACCTTCTCTAATACAGTGGCGCAGCACCAGCTGGGTGGAGTTCGAGTTATTATTCTCATTGAGGTTCCAGATCCTGGCGGTGGAGTCCCCTGAACTGAACAGAATACGATTGCAATAGGAAGGTCAAAAAATAGTTTGAAGGTAAGGTGTCATTGATGGCTTTTATGTGCCGGTAATCATATATTTTAAAAATAAAACCATAATCCTACACAGAATACAGTGTGACTCATCTTGAATGAAATAAGAGCTGATTGAACACAGAGTCTCACCCTGAGGCCAACAGATCACTGACGGGGTTCCAGGCACAGATGAATACTTCAGACTCGTGGCCTCGCAATACTGTGGCTTTACTAGCCGGTATCTCCACATCCACATCCATCTCCATAGGCTCACGATGGTTATCTGAGATGAGTGGGGGGTTGCGAATTTGCACACGCACGTGCATACATACACACACAAATGAAAAAAAAAATGTACATACAAAAATTAACATGTAATGCAAAACAACAAAATATGCACATGCCTAAGTAGAACACAGAGAGCATTTAACATTTATTAATTTCCCTCTGTATCACAGATCAGAGAGGCTTGTTGTGCATCCATCCATCGAAGTAAGAAGAGAACAGTTATAGGTAAGAATTTAGCTTGTAAAATAGTGAGCTTAGTGTGCTGTCAGAGCTCCATAATGCTATATCCTCAGACGCGAGTTTCTTTTATTAAGTCTATTCAGGGTGGGATTATATCACAGTTATAATGTCACCTACAGCTGGTATGAAATGTAAACTGATTAAATTAGGCGATCAGAGATTTGTGCTACTTGGCCCCCATGCGGTCGTCTTTGGAACCAAAAATCCCAGGTTCGATTCCTGGTTCTCCTAGCCTGTCAGTGTTGTTGAGCAAGACACTGACACTCTAACTGCTCCCCTGGCGCTGTTCCTTAGCTGCCTTCTGCTGGGGTTAAATGCAGTGGTCAAATTTCTCTGATATTGAGCTCTATGTAGAACTGTATGCGACAATAAGACATTTCTTTATTCTTCTTCTATTGCTCTCGAGGCAGTTGGGCGAGTCATATAAGCAAACTAGTGTCTTCTCCCCTTGGCCATCATATTAAAATCAAGAGGACTAAGAGAGTGATCTCACTCAGTTGTGGCTTCCAAACCAATAATTTATGATTTAAAAAAAAACCAGCCAGAATATTTGAAATGAAGAGCTTGGAGGGATCTAAATATGTGTCAGGTCTCTTCGCTTCACTCAGTTGGTTCTTATCTGTCAGACTACAAAATAACAATGAGGGGAAGTGAAAGTTTCTGTAACCCAATAATAACAACTCTGGCTGTTAGCGCTTTGATATTGGAGATGTGAAGCCCTTCAGATCAAAAACCCATGGCTCTGTGGCAGCACAGAACAAGAAGTGCAGCTGCAGCCTGCCCCATCTTTCAATTTTCTTCTCCCAACCAAAAACAGATAGGAAGCACAATACACCTGTAAAAGACTATAAAAAGATAAAATGGAATTTCCTTGTCAGTATAGCCCTTTTCACACGACGTGCCTGTCTGCCTGGGAGAGCAGAGGTAGAAATAACATTAATGGCAGCTATATACATTACGTTGAGCCAGGCACCAGACTCTGAAGCAGGGGTCTGCAACATTTACTATCAAAAGGAGCTGTGTTTGCCCCTTCTCCCATCAAATAAAATCCACCTTGAGACTGAAAGCCTATTTGACCCATAAAAAATAACAAATAAGAAAGAATAATGAAAATAACATGTTATATAAAGTTTTACCTATATTTATACTATGTCTAAGTCAACTATTGTTTGTTGCATATATGAAATATTGAACTATAAAATCTGTAAACATTTTATTATTTCTATTTGTCTTATAAGAATACACCAAACTCTATGAAGAGGAAACACCGACATATAGGCCTACTTTAAATAAAACTGTCTATGCTGGTCTATTTGATTCCTTTGAGGAAAATGGTAAAATAAAAAGGTTGAGGAGCAGTTGATTTCAAGACTTTAGCCACATATAAAAAAATACATTTGTTTTGCTCTGCTTTCCACAGCAGATCCTCTTTATATACCTTGGGAGTGTTGAGGTGATGATGCGAGCATATATTTTGGCTGATTTTACACTACATATCAAGCAGGTACACTGTTGGCGGTTGAAACAAATGCATCTCCAAAAGTACAATTAAAACTATATATCAGAGACTTTTTTGGATTGATAATGGTTATCTTAGGAGAGGGTCACAAAATCAAGATCAGCCATGGGCAAGTGGCTGATCTCTCTTGCTCTCTCGCTCTCAGCAGCATCCTCATGCTACAAACACATGTTGAGCTCTGAGCTCTTATTACATAACTCATAATTTAGTTAAAATACAACCACTCCCACTTTTTCATTACAAGAAACACTATCACCGTGATCTCTACACAAAGAGGCATTCCCTTAAAACGTTAAAATGCATATATAATAGCTGGGATTAGATTCCATTTTTTTTTTTCCTTTCAATGCAAGATAGCCACTGCAGAACGTCTGAAGAGTGGCAACCCCCCGCTCAAGAGGGATGCATAACTCATAACTATAACTTGCACAATTAGCTGAATGAAACCACCGGCTCGTTTACACTCACTTTTTCCAGCATTGAAAACTAATACCGGTCATGAAAATGACCAAAGGGGATAAAGTCATTAAACTCAATATACTAGCACCTGAGAAAATGTTGCGTGAATGTAGCATCTCCTTTTAAGATTATATTCTTCATCGATGAAACGATGAGTGGAAAAATTACGCCTCAGGTTTAACTTACTCATATTGTGTGTGCCATTCTCCTCCCCATTGACAGTGGCTTCGCCATTCTTTGGTGCACTGGACTGGTTTCCAGATGTTGAAGCTGCCATGGCACAGGCTGCCTGCTGCTGGGCTAACTTGTCACGGAAGGCCTGCTGTCGCGTCTGCACCACATCTGGCATTACTGCATCAATAAGTGACAGCGACTCAATTGGCCGGCCATCGAAGACTGTGCCATCCTATCAAGGAAAAAAAAAAACATTACCCGAATGTCACCATAAGGTTAATTACAAATAAAAACATAAAAAAAACAAAGCATGTTTTCCAAGAAGATGTTCCTTTCAAAATGCCTCCTCAGATATTAATTTCTTCAGTCTTACTATGACTAAAGAGATGAGAGAAAGTGGTGTATTACCATTATAATCGTGATTACAGTAAGAGATCTGTGTTTTCACCTCATTGATGCTGATTTCAGCCTCCACATACTGAAGCCCCTTCTGCAGGATGGAGATGAGGGCTGCAGGGGGCACTAGCGTTCCATTGATGTTAGACTGGCTGATGTGGCTCTCAATGCCAAAGGTGAATGCTGAGTGAGAGAATCCTGAAATACCATTCACATTCATTAAAGGGGGGAGCGCACACAACTAGAATAATGTCTTGTTAAATTCAAACAATGCTTAGGAGTAATTGCATGACATTTGGGAGTGTAATTCAGGATACAAATGTCAATCTTGACCTCTGAAAGCTACCAATAGGCTTTATTTGTCTTCATAGGCTACCTCAATAAAGACTAGAGCATGTGACTTACAATTTCAATAATTTATCTACAAGAAGAAATAGTACACTGACAAACTTAATGTGCATCTACAGTGAGTTCACATATCAGATGATGAATAGTATTCTATATTCCATCGACCAGACCTAGAACCTGACTGGATGCAAGTGAGCATGACATAGTGTATCTTAAATTGTGAAATATGGCAGCATATGTGCTGATTCTTAAGGGACAGTTTAGGTACGTATTAATCTTGTGAAGTTAAAAAAAAACAAAAACAACAACAAACCTTCAACACCATAGCAAATCAATTCAACATTAACCACAGACAAGGCAATCTAGGCCTAGCAGAAATACTGTAACATATTCATTCTGTTTGTAAGTCAAACCTGATTCTTGGAGGTATCTGTAGACCAAGAAGTTTACTTCGTCACTGGTAATACTCATTTTAGTCCAATTGAACGTAGATGTATGCTCGAAGTCTGGGCTCACTCCTGCAGATAAAGAAATATGTAAAATAATCAATTAAGAGGAAGAATAAATGTTACATGTTTTAGAAAACTGTCAAACATACTGTGTGATCTTGTATTATTTGAAATACATCCTTGACTCAGATAACCATGAATACAAACTTATACAGTGGCAATATTCTTTTTTTTTCCTTTAAGACATCCAAATGCATTATATTTTAAAAAACAAACAGCAGTCTTTCGGTCTCTCTTAGTATATGTTCACTCTTGTACTGACATAATCAATGGCAGGGTCATTTAACCACTGAATCCATGTCAAGTACACAAGGTAAGTCTTTCCAGACTACTGTCTCTGCCCTAATGAAAGTGTCTACATACATTTGGCTTAGACAAAAGAATTGAGTGGCTCTACCCCTTCTTGGCCTGAGCAGCCATTTCAAAAGTCTTGGTATAGCTTTAACTATATTAAATGCATTTATACAGCTCACTTTGTACATTACAAAAGAAACCAATTAGTCATAGCTAGTCATTTAACCTCCACCCCCTGAAGGTTCTTTTTTTTGTTTTGTTTTTTTAAGCCATATAGGTGCTGAAGATGTTTATCAACATTCCAGCCTAGATGACCTCTGGGTCTAATACAGCTGTAGAAATAGAAGTTCGGTTGAACTCTACAATTGTGCAGCACTCGTAAATTTCCAATACCTCATGCAAATGCTTGTCCATAAAAAAAAAATAAGATCAGAAAATAGCTGAAGAAACGCACATGCTTTGAACAACTAAAAACAACCAAATTTTAAAGAAAGTACAAAGGCAGTTTAGTACTGATGATGGACAGGAAATAAGGTCAACAGAGGAAACAAACATGGATGAGACAAGAAAGTCATTCTCAACAGAAGGACGCAAATGGAGAGATAACTTCAGTGGGGTAAAAACAAGAGATATAAAGCAAGGATTGAATCAGTTTTGAAGGTTGTAAGGTTGTACAACTTTCATGCCACATACTGTTCAGGCCTACTTAAGTTCCTTGTAGGTAGCATAGCAACAAGCGGAATACACAGAACCTGGTGTTGTCCCAATCACCAGTGGGCATACAACCCAAGGGAATGAGTGTATTACTCAAAGTGAATAATTCACTCTTTCAACTTATTGTATTTTTTTCAGATTGTGTATTTTACTGCACCACAGAAAACATATCAAGGGTTAGAATTATAGAATCAGCTATAACTGGTGCCACAACGTGAAGGTTGTTGTAAAAACAGAAAGGGGGCTGGAACTGCGCACAAGGGAGTAAGCATGTTTTACATCAAATGTTGAACCCAAAAGTAGAACAGCACCTCACAGAATTATTAGTTGTAATCACAGGAATACAGCCTAAAATACTGTTTTTAAACTTATTTTGTAAGAATTTTACATATTATTAGAGCAGGAAATTAAACACACGCAAACTGGGGAAAAAAAACCAAATCAGAACCTTCATTCCTTTTAGTGTGACAAAAAAGGCCAAAATGTGCCCTAATTTGACCACAGCCACACTTCTCTTTAGCTAATTACCTTTCATATGAGACTTGGAGGGGCAAACCACATCAAAGAAAAGAGGGTGGCACGCTTCCCAAGGACACCATAACAAAATACTAAACAACTGAAAACGTAATTCCCAAGAAGCCCAAGGGGCCCTGAGTACCAGGAAGGGAAGGCAGCAGTGATAATCCTTAAATCAGATGGGCCCATAATGCAATCCATTACAATACTTGTCTGAGAAAGTAATGTGCCTTCAAGCAAAATAGACAAAATGTTAAGTTCTGCAATGGCACGGACACTTCTCCACTCCGAAGTGAGAAGTGGGGTTACCTGCACGAGCTGCACATGTTAGCACAAATGTCACCATCAGTTAGACCAGACATGAAATGGACTGAAAGCTGCCAACTCCTTGAACCTGTGTGTGAACAAAGCAGGTCATTGTCAGGAGAAGTCACAGCCAGCGGATGGGCGTGTTGATGTTTCCATTATTTGACTGGTGTGAAACAGGAAAAATACAAGCAACTGAACATATCCAGTAGGGGTGTGGGCAGCGGTTAAAAAGACATGCAGCACACTATCGCAATAATGTTGCGTAGAAAAAACGATATACATAGATATAACTTCTATTATTCTAAAATTAAGAGAAGTGGTTTCACAATTTTCATCAAAATTTCAGTTTTGGAGACACTTTGGATGATACGTCTACAATTCAATCTAAACAGAAATTCAGGACACCAACACCACTCTTGAGTCATCAGGTCTTAATTGGAAAACATTTTTGCATACTACTTCCTACTCAGGTCTTATAATCCACTATAAATATACAACTTCCATGAAATAAATTTAGTTTACACATCTCCAGACTGTCTTTAAAAACACACTTTTGCTTGCTACATGTAACAGGGTGGCAAGTTATCAGTTACCCTCAGTATGTCTGTAGGTCTTGATTAAATCCTCAACTTTTGAAAAATCTGCAAATGCTGCACTGCTAATTTATGTTTCTTTTCATCCACTGCAGTTATGTGAAGAGTGGGAGTTGGTTGAGCAAGCAAAGAGCTGAGTTCTTTTTTTTCTATCCCTCTTACAAAGACACAATTTCATTTCCTCATTCAGTCAATCCATAACCGTCGGAATAAAAATCTCAACATTAATGTTACTCAAGGACCTCAGAAAGTTGCAACTTGTATGCTGTGCATTACTCATTACTTTAAGCATCAGTTTTTCTGGGGTTCCAACGATTGCAGGACACTCTAGTTTCGCCCGTTTTTAATATCACTTGGACTTTGCACACAAGGAGATGGCTCATAAAGAAACTCTGAACCTGATTATGGTAACACTTGAAGGCCGAAAGACGGGATTAGTATCTGCCTATTTTCTGTCAGTGCTTTTAATATTAAAGATCACATTCATTCTTGTTCTTTATTTGGTTGGCAAGAGAGGTGCCACTGACAAACAGTGAGGTTTAACAATGTAAATGAAGGGACCCTGAAGGGAAAAGCCGAGAGAATAAGAATAAGAAGAAGAAATGAAGGGGCGATGGGGTAGCTATATTTGTGTTGAGAATGTTGAGTGCTGTCTGTACTGTAGGTTATAGGTTTTGTACTAAATGGACTTCAATTATAGAAAAATGCATTTGGGGAACATAAGACCTAATACAGCCATGACATAAACAATGTTTACACTCTACTAACATCACATATCCTAATGCACTGCGGACGGCAAAGCAAATCTTGAAGATTACAAATATAAGGCTCTTTACAACATTCACAACTGATGGTAGCATGCATTAAAACATGCAGTTTATAATTTGAGACTGCAAAAGTCAGTATCTGTTGTATTTAAGCAGCATTTTAATTGCAACTAATCAATTGTGCAGTGCCCTCAAATGAATTGATACGTATTCCTAAATCCATTACAGAATTCAAATAAATGGCTGTCAAACCAAAAACAGACAAACAAACAAAAAAAAAAAAACATTTGAAAGCAGATTTAATGGAGAAATAGCAACTACACAACCCGCTGTCTGCAGCACACTCAGGTTTTTAAAAGAATGCTGTTGAAAACCAGCATACCAAGGACCCCATTTTCTCCTGAACAGTCACCTACTGACAGATGTGCAAACAAGACCTGGAAACAGCAGCCATTTTCTCTTGAACTGCTCTGCTGAGTAAAACCCGCCTTTGAAGCTTCTGGTTGGGCTGCAGTCTTGAGGGGGGAGGGGAGATAGAAAGAGGGTGTGGGGGAGGGGAATCAAAGCCGAAGGATGGGAGCAGGGTGATAAATAATGATCCCCACACAGGTAATCACAACAACCATTTGCACATTATAGACCCTTTTTACAGCGGACATTTTGACTTATAGCAGGCAAAGCACAGGTGGCACATTAAGGAGACCGCAGTTCCATTCATGTGTCCATGGTATCACTACATATTACACCACGACAGTGAATTCTCTACTGCTCTTCTGATTCAGATCCTCCTTGCGCTGTCCCTGCTTTAACTTGTCAAATTTCTGCCTGTCTTTCCAAAGGAGTCATTTAGTGACAGCCAATGTAGGTCAGTGAACTACCCAGCGACTAATGTTCCTTTACACAGTGAGGAATAATGAAATCTACAGAAATCTATATGATGTAAACCAACAGATTGTTGGCTCTCTAAATGACATGAATGGCTGTCATTAAAAACTGTAACCTGGAAAGACATTCAGGTTACAGGTTTGACCAAATAAACTAGGCCATTTGTACCACATGTGTGATGTACACAGTGCAACTACAATACTGCTACTACAATGGCACCCAGTGCTATTTTTATCACACATTATATGACCAAAACCCTTGACATACTTCCAGATAGATCCGTGGCAATAGGAGTTTTAGATGTGCATTCTCCTTCAATAAATAACAGCAAATTCACATGCCCCGCCAAGAAGGAAAAGGCTTTATGTCGTCCCTCGGGAATAAATGGGGGATGCTGACAGACAGAATCACTAAAAGGACTTATCATGGAAGATTACTACTTGGGAGCACCAGGACCTAAGATCTACCCACATGCAGAGCCCGTTAGCATCATGTAAAATTCGCGAGTCCCACTTTCCTAGTGGTGTCATGTGGTAGTCACTGTAAGCACCAAATAGCAACCATTCTTGACTGTGGATGATTCCAGCCATGTTTTCCAGTTACTGTAGACAATAAGAGTGTGTCCAAATTACACTGGGTTAAACATTATTAAACTGTCAGTTGTTTAACTGTTTTAACAGACATCTTGGGGTTTATCATCTGAAAATATCACAACATGCATTGTCAAGTTGAAAAAAAAAAGAAGTTTACTGAATTGTCAATTGAAGATATCCCAGTAAGTCCTTTATCAAAACATTGCAAACCACTCATCATAACAGTCACAGAACCCTTCCAGGTGAATCAGAATATCTGAATGTGGAGGATTAAACACAAAAAACACATTACCAACCAGCTCTATTCTTAATAGGTCTGTATATTATCTCTTACCGATAATGTTTTTTTCTCAAAGTTCTGCAGAGGAGTAAGTGGATGCGTTTGTAAGTTCATCATGCAAAGGCAAATTTTGAGGCATCACTGGTTAAAAAATAAAAAGTAACTTACACAAGACAACTACGAAGATGCCATAAATATGACAGGTGAGATCATTAGATTAACGAACTTCAGTTACCAAGAGAACAGAATAGGGGAATGGCAAGTCACTGTAGATATCTAAACAAAATACAACAACCTTCACTGCAAAATGTTTGTGTTATTACCTCCCTCCTGCACTACAGAGCTAATAGGCACATCACTATATCTGCACTGAGCAATCTGCAATGAATGGCAGGCAGTAAAATAACAATACTGGAAGAAAATAAATTACTTTATGAGATATAGAGCAGAGTGGCTGAGCGCATGGATGTTTTCCATGGAGCAGTGCTGTGGTACACTGACAGCTTCAATTTCCTTCCAGCAGAACCATCACCTGGGCTTCACTGCCTAAAGTAATCCAAGTGCCAACATCTGCGGAATGGTTTCGGCTTATGGATGTGGCCTCCACTGCTCCTGCTAACATTATCTTGGTGTGTTTGTCTTCACAATAGTTGCCAATGTCCCTTTACAGTTGAGTTAGTCCTACTTTATTTCACATAATCCCCCAGAGAAAGAGAGAGAGAAAAACACAATAAAAATTTAACTGATACTCTTAAAAAGTAGCTTAAATATGTTTACAAACATATATATGAATATAAATACAAGCATGGAATGTGCAATGAAAGATGATTGTGGGGAGAATGAACAGCCTTCTCAACTTACTATTTAACCCAGATAATTTTCCTTTTTGTGAAACAAGAGTCAACTCAACTCTCAACTCTAATTCACAAGGGCAGAAAACAAACCAGAGGGAATCAGACAAATGTCTTTTGTTTAAAGTATTCTGAAAAATTTGGCCTTTTGTCCAAATCCAAGAGTCCCCACTTATCAAATGTAGCATTAAGCTTATTTGTGTGAAATAACTAACATACATTCTTCAAAATATTTACACTTGGTGCGCATTTAAGAAAAAAAAATTGTCTCTAAAACTGTCAAAAAATACAATGGTTGCAGTATATTAATATGTTGATTAATTTGGAATTTTATATAAGAGGCGAGTCATAGCTTGAGCAGTGAAATTGCCATTACTGTCACAAATCTCCAAATGTCATTGATGCCTTTTATTTGGAAGCCTCATATCATAATACATCTGCTGTGATCTGTGTCAAATGTGTCTCTGTGGTGAGAAGCCCAACCTGTTTATCATTAGTGCACAAGAGAACACATTTGTTCAAGTCCATTATGGAATGGTCAAATCAGCCATTTTAGCAAAGAAAAATGCTCCACATTGTCACAAGCACTTGTTGCATAATACATCAATTTTTTCCAGCTATGCTTAAAAAAATGCCACAGGAAAAGGAATCCATCAGATTACAGGCCTGCCATTAAAAACAAATATAAGAAAGTAGCCTTTGTCTATACTTCCTTCCATACTATGGTATCTTGTGGAGTACACAAGAAAACACCATATGTAAAATGTTGTATGGGGGTGGAAAGAAAGAGTGTGCGTTGTGTGGAAGAGAATGTGGGACACAAAGCTATTCTGATGCTCAGCGCGTGCGCATGCATGCACACACACTCACACACACCTCTTTCTTCCAAATGCTGTTCAGAAATCAGAGGAGGAAATCCAGAAGATAAACAGATGACTCTAATGAAGAGACTACCTAAGATGACAGTATTGGTGTGACCACAAACAAAAAAAGGAAACTAGCACATATCTATTAAAAAAAAATACAGCATATCTTAAAATGGTTTATCGCTTTAAGTGATAAAAACAGATAGCATGCCATTTAATCATTGCAGTCATTTAGTTTGATAGAGTACATGTCTCTGCATTGATCTATAAGGAAGAACCATAGTCCTTGGGTTTGCAATTGTTGCAATAAAAGCCTCAGCAGCACTTCTTTTTTTCAGCAACATGAGGATTGCACAAATAAGCTGTAAACACAGCAACTTACCAGTGTGGGGAATACAAGTGTTGCTATGGTGACCAGAAGATCTTGGTTCTCTGTCAACAGCTGCTCATGCCACCCTAAACAACCCCCATACTCCTTGAACTTTCCTTCGATTTGACTTCAGGGTCAAAGAGACAAGGCAAAAAGGTAGATTGAAAATACAGATCTGAATTTTAAGATAACCTTTAGCTGTTTTAACCAGCATTTTACAATAAGGTGACACACAAGAAAGAGCTCCCCTTCATTGTGCTTTTGACACACATGAAAAAAATATTCAACATTTCTTTTGAATAGTTTTCAAAACCAGTTTGGCATATAGAAAAGTATAATGAGATGTAAACTCAAAATGTAACTTAGAGCAGTACTAAGTGTCAGACTACAGTGTTTGCACAACTGTAACTAATTCATGATGGCGTATGCAATTATTTGTACAAATCAGACCAATAGACATGTTATGTTACTGTGGCACAATGATGCACCTACCCAGCCCATCCTCTCCACACCAATTTTTGATCAATGCATAGACTCCATCAGACCATGTTTGCTTCTGTCCTTTTTCTCACGGATGCATTTACAAAAATCTCACTGTAAACAAGACTGATATGAGAACTCCATGAATGGGTGAAAGAGACTTATTCTGTATCTGCGATACTCCGGAAAAATGCGAAAAAATATAAGGCCAATGGGTCATATTTAGGTTGGTGATGTGTTTGAAACATTGTTTGATAAACAGGTTGCAAATACGTAATAAGAATATCAATAGACAAGTTAAGAAAGCTTCTCCTGTAGAAAGCACCATACTTTTTCTTATTCATGTACAGATAAATGTGTAAATGTTTGCTACAAGTTTGTGTTCACCTGTTTACCGACAGTTAACTAGCCATTCTGAATATTTAATGGGAAACAACACAATTTTGCATTATAACAACATCTCTTGAAACACTGATAATTGTTTAAAAAAATAAATCACCTGCAATTTTGATGAATAAACAGTTGGTTCAATTTTAAGAAAACAAAACTCAGTGTTATATGTCTGTATATATGTGTGTGTGCAAACACACACACACACACTGTATAATGTATTTGGGCAGTGGACATTGTTTGAAAACACTGATCTAACATTCTGACCAACTAAATGATTAATAAAAGAAAATGAGGGCTAGTTACAAGATAATTAAAAATAATCCTAATAGTAACAATGGGGGTCTTCAACCCTTCAGTCATTGTAGCGGTTACATTTGGGTGTACAATTGGTCACAATCTGCTTGGGCAGTCACACTGTCTATACACGGTATAATTTGATCCTTTGCAGATAGCTGCACTGCCCTCTAGTAAAAAGGCCAAAAGAGTTTAATGTAAAAATGAAGTAAGAGTTCGCCTTGTATGGTAGGCTTTAAACAATATTGCAGAAATCAAATATTTCACAGGAGACTGTCCCAATTTGCAGGTCAAGCCCCAATATGGTTTATCCCAAGCAGGCCCCCAAATAAGTCAAGATCCAAAATATCGACAAAAACCCAAAAACTTATAGAGAATTGACTATCACATCATTTAAAATCAATAGATTCAGCACAATTGCTTGAAAGGAAAAAATAAATTCAGGATCCCACAATATGGTTGCGATATTTCTATTCATTTAGATTGTGTGCCTTTAAAGCGGAGTCCATGGACATTTAATAATATTTTATATCACGTTACTTTGACATCATGACCCTTTTTTTGAAATTGTGTCCTAAGATGATCGCGACAAAGTAGTCTTAAAATTGCTCTGTGTAATAGGAAAGAATATCAATTTTAAGAAATTTTCAGATGTTAGTAGGCGTCACGAGCAGTATTCGCACATTTGATCATTCAGTCTTCATCCACAACCAGATTCAAAATGAATAGGTACAGTTAAGAAACAGATTCTCAACCAATGGCTGCACATGATTTGCAAGTTGTGAGGTAAGACAGCTAATGCAACTGTGAGGCCTCCATATGTATAGAAATGACCTGAAACATATTCTGTGAACTCTAACATTATATGGAAGGATTTTTAAACAAGGTTTTCTTCCTTTTTTTAAATCCAGAATTGAGTCCACATTACTCAGCCAATTAGGTGGAGCAATGACTTGCTGTGCAAGATTAACTTTTGTTTGTCATTGCACTTGCATGAAGTACATAAAAGTTCTGACCTTATTTTTATGATGATGATCCGTATTGATACTTTGGAAAACTCACCACAGTCACTAACCGTTGTTTCTTACTTCACATGGGCGGCACTAGTGGACCTGCCATCTTTCTTTTAGAGAATATTCCAAGGTATTAATCCCCTCTAAATATGGGCATTACATACTAGTTGTAAATTGTTGGGGTAGAGCGTTCTTGAGAAAGTCACAGATCTGGGCAACAATCTCACTTCAACATATATTAGCAATCAGTGCTCAAGTGTGTGAACTTCAGATTGGAGAGGTGCAAATTAAACCACAATTTATTTTCACAAGACAGGATTCATTTTTACATGTGCAAATAGCAGCACAAACAACAACTGAACATGAGGATTCACACATCATCAATCATCACACGCCTACAGCGTATTGAATCCTTTAGTACTGTATAATCAGCTTGATGTATGAAAATATTTTAGAACTTAAAAAGTAAAAGGGACATTGTATGAAGTCTGTCAAATGTATGATAAAAGCCTAGTAAAAGTTAACAAAAATTGGATCCATAGCATCAAGAACTGTAGCAAAAGCACCTGCTCTTTTATTGACGTCTAATCCATGGATGAATTTTTTTTAGATCTAAATTACCAGTAGATTAGTCTTTCAATACAAAAATGACAAAAAATAAATAAAAAGGAAATAGGAGATGAAGTGCAACTGCATGACAAGAAGCACAAAACTCTCAGTATTTTCAAGGCAGGTCTACTGTACTGTTGTTTTTCATCTCCATCTCTATGAATGAAATGGAATATGGGAACAGATCATAATACCGCCAGATTTGAACTGGTAGGAAAATTGAGTAATTGCAAAATCTGCAAGAACTGAAGAGCAATTCACCGGATAGAATATTTTGTGTTAACATGTCACTTTCTGCAAGGGAATACCGAACAAGCCTTTCTAGTCCTCGGTTTATAAATCTATACGATGGAGAAGCATCACCCTGTCATTGTTTGGTTCTCTATGAGCCAACAATGCATCACAATTTTGGGGTCATTGCTGCAGGGGTGGAGCGGAATCTCTTTGCAAAATTGGATACACAATGGCGGGAATTTGTAGCTGCCTCCTTAGATTAAAAAAAATGTGGGTCATAATGCAGAGGAAATAACCATGTGGAAAAATTAAAGAGAATGAAAGACTGTTTATGGCATTTTAAGGTGGTAATAATGCATTGAGATGGAGTGTCGGAACAGAACACTCCATCACTGAACCAGCAGTGGAAGTGGTCAACAGAACTTGAACAATATAGCCAAAAAAGCAATGATAAAGTATAACACTACATATAATATAGAAAAAAATTTAACCCACAGGTGGAAAGAGTACATGATTAAAGTCACACTTCATTTCCAAAGGAGATATTTCAGGTAATGTAAGCATTAAACCAATAGAAGTTCTCATTTTATAACGTCACATTAAACAAACTTAAGGTTTCTCTCAAGTTGCTGTGAAATTCTGTTTTCACTATTTTTGTCTAAAAATCATTCTTGTTCAGATGATGCCAAATTCATGAAATATCGCCAAAGTTTTAATAGCCTTACTTGCAGTTCCATTCTAAAAATGTTGCTCTTTCCCACCTTCAGTCTGTAATATGGCCTCCACAAATGTTTTAAAATGTATCCTTCTTGTCACAAGTGCCTTCCTCGATTATGAATTACTATCTTACTTCCAAGTCAGTTCCTTTACTATTTTTAAATTGCCACTTCTCATCCACACTTTAGAAAGCCCCCACCAGCACCACCAAACCACCATAATTCAGCCATGTGACCAACTTATATACTACATTCAGTATTAAACATTTTTGAAAGACTAAAAGTAGTCAAAACACTGAACTTATGAGTAACTTAATCACTGTCATGAGTCTAGTATGGGGGCCGCATTAATGGGAGTGGTCAATGACATTCTTACATTTACGAACATTCATTACATTCTTATACCACTTAATTCATGACTTGCTCTTGATATAAATCCCATCTGATTTTAGTTGATCAGCTGCATCATTCATCATAGGTCTGTCTACAGGAACAATTCTCCTCCATTAATCCAGAACACAAGAAATCATTGGTCACTTTCAAAAATATGCCCATTATTTAATTTCACTGAAGTAAAGATCTTATTCTCTGCCAAACCCAAAAGCAATTCTCAAAATATAACACCTATTCATTGACTACTTTTTTTAACATGGTCTCAAGAATTCAGCAAAGCATATGGTTCAATTAATTGTCAACTTAATCTTAATACATTGCCGTCCACTAGGAATCTCATTGTCGTCTTTGGCCATTTTTATGACTTCAGACCATCACAGTACTCAATGATTTAGTCCCTCTTTGTTAAATACAGAGGTTAAACAGATTAAGCTGTCTTGAACTATATTTAACACTATCTACCATTGCCTCTATACATGTTGCAGTTACACCACGCTAAATCACTCCCAGTTGGCTCAAAATGAAGCTGCCAGGCTAAAAATGAGAACAAGCCATAGGTTCCACATAATTCCTGTCCTTGCATCACCTCCACTAGCTTTTTGCATGATTCAGAAAAGGTCTTGAGACCAAAGATCCAGATAGACTACAAATAAGGAACTCTGTGACGGTGCAGTCAAACATATTTCAGATCCCCATATTCCACAATCTCCTTATCAATCACAACAAAACTTGAATCCCTGCCTTTCAGCAATCTCTAGCTCAAACGACACAATAAGGAGTGACTGACTGTGAGTCTTTGGACTAGCTTGAGTCAGTCTTTATCAAGCAAGCCTTTTTATAGAATTTAATGGTATGAACAGCCTGCATCTTATTGTGCAATGTTGCCTTTTGGTGGGTGCAATACTATATAGTTGCATTTAAATAGGACTACAAAAAAGCTTTATTTCAAAAGCATAACAAAATTTCTGTGAAAACAGGTAAAGTGTAAAGTGTTGCTGCAGGAGCTTCAGTCATAAAGGCAGAATCTCCCTTACCTGACAGCCTCAAATGAGTCACCCCTCTGGTTTTCATTTAAATACTCACAAGGACACAATCCAGGCACAACATTCAAGTTCACACAATGATAAACAGAGCCAAGCTAAATCCACAGCAAGTAAAAATAAATAATTATAGCCTTGAACCAGCCAGTACTTGTATGGACATTATATCAGAGTAACCACTTGTCTGCCAGTTGGCAAGAAGCCCATGCACACTGCATAGAAGAGGATGACCACCTCCCTCCATGGCCCATAATAAATAAATACTGCTACAGAAATATTTGGACATCTAGATACAAAGGATTACAGCAGCAAAAAGCTATCATGGGCTCTCTCAGGGACTTCCTTGCCCTACTTGCAAGCAAAGGATACATTTCGGTTTTAAAGACACTACTAAAATGAACTGCGCATTTGATCATAGAGTTCACACTAGTCGAATTGGAATTACTTATCAAAAATCAATGTTGAGCTAAGTAGGGACTGGCTTTAGGCCATCAGATAAATGGATAATGATTCTTCACATATTTATAGGCCATCAGCTTATAACACACCTAAGACCTCAGGTGGTCAAAAAAAACAAAGACAAGGGGTTTCTTCTGAAATTATGTCACTGAATAAAGAGTATACAGACTCTAACCTGTAGGCTAATAATATTCACAAATGTTCTAGAATTACTCGACACAAAGGTTGGTGAGCAACAGTGGAAAACCAACGTAAGAAAAGGAATGCTTTAATTCTAATTAGGTTTTATTGCACTTCAATATTAGTTAAACTTGCAGAGTTATCAATAAGAATTAGAAACTACTTGACACAGTCATTGCAATGGTGATCCAAAACGTGTTAATGGGCCACGAAAAAATTCTATTGTTATTCAACAGCTAACACTTAACCAGCCTTATAATTACTGCCCCCTGGGTTCTCTAAATGTTCACCTCAAGTAACAAAACTGGTCAACATGGTTGTTGTTCAGAAAGTGTCTGGAACACTGGGCATAAATATGGCTTAGACTTAGACTTTGGGATCCACTGCCTATCTGAACTTGTGCCCTTCCAAACTACAGTAGTAAATATAGCATTGTTGCTCTTGCAAACTCTTTCTGCAATTGTAAACTATCTTTCTACATGGAGTTTGCCTTTGATAAATCCACTGAATTGTCAACAGGACAGACTAGCAAATATCTGAAATAAGGGGCAATGGTAAGGACAGAGGGATCATGTCCAGAGAGTAACGATATAATTAGATCATCTTGGTTAAAATAAAACGTTTTTTGAAATTGCTCTTCGTCTGATGCCTTTATAGTTACACACAAATCTGTCTATTTTTTGCCAAAAACCTTTTGCATTCATACAGAAAAAGAGGAGTATGGAAAAATAGACAGGACAGTCTCCCTACAATTCAAAAAGTGTAAATAACCTTGCTTATGCAATAGGAGGTTCAAAAAAAATCCTTGAGTTCACATGGAAAACTGCACTGCAGCTTTCACACCTCAAATAACAATTATGACCAATCTTAAAAATAGGACACAAAAACATTAAATGCTCCAGTGCTATTTTTTCAGTGCCAAAAGCCTTAACATGTTAAGATGACTTAAAAAATGTCTTTTACATCATGATTTAACCAGAAAATTGCACTGTTGCAGCCGGGGTCAAGTTGCATGCATGTTTTCAAGATATCCAAAGCTCTAGTTGAGAACTGTGCAAGCTGCATAAGCCCAGAAAAAGAACTATTAATATCTTTGTACTTTGCAACTGGTGGCTAAAATGGACATTTCCTCAACATCTTTTCTCACATATGAATTCAGCCGAATGACTCCACAGTTAACTGGGTTGTTCAAGTGGAGGCAGCAATATTCTTCCTTGGGAAACTCTGAAGGACTGTATGGACTCAAAAACTTAGCCAAAGCTTACTGCCAAGAAGAAAATCCTTAAATTTTCAGTTGTAGGTGTACTGTTCCTCCCAGTGAGTTTTGTGGCAACAGCAACATGATAACAAGGTAAATGGAACTAAATAATACCTGCTGCAAACAAAGCACAAGGCATTTTTTAATTTCAGAAAAAGTGCATAATAAAGATTGACACCAATCAAAGGACCAACCTCAGACAATATCATCCACTGTGTGCAATACTATTCTTTTGATGTAAAAATTCTGGGAACCCTTTCCATGGTATCAAAAAAATAAAGAACATAATAAAAATATATTACTTAGTATGTGTCCAAACCACTTTAATGTGAAATCTTTTCTCCATACTCTGTAAGATGGGTTGGGAAGAGACTTGAACTTAAAAATGCCCATGTTATCCATGTATAGATTAGCACTATCAAGAAAAGAGGTGTGATTTCTGTGAGGGTAATTATATGCACCATATTCCTTATGACAAGTCCAGTTGTTACAACGATGACATATTGAATCTTATCAATGCATTCCAATTTCATCAGCATGATTGCTTATGACCAAAAAAGATAGGTCAACGAGAAAACAAGGGTATCATATTGACATTAAATATTCAAATCCGTTGAACCAGAATTGGGTTGACACAAAATGTTGTGTATGCTTTTGCTATTATTTACTGGAATCGTGTGACCATAGTCAAGCACAGGGGAGATTAACAATTAGCTCCTCAGTTGCCAGGCTATAGTTCTTAAATCGGTTTGTGTATGCTGCATCTCATAAGAGAGGACAACATACCAAGATGGGCTACAGTTTAAATAAGAAGGGTATTGTGGAGTAAACAATGTCCTTGTCTATTTAAAGATATTCTTGCTGCTGTACTGTACCATGGACATGTGGAATCATTGCTTCCATTTTAACAGGATCTCCTATGTACAAACAGCTCATTCTGTTGAGATCCAATACAGTTACACGTGACTAAACAACAACAACTTAATAATATTGTTGTGTAGTAAAATGAGAAGCCCCATGAAAGCTGATAGCAATGTATAGTACAGTTGAATGTCCTTCCCCTCCCCCACTCATGTGCTTCCTAAGTCTGCATGGGAATATAAATATGTATCATTCACGTTTCACAAATGGACGGAAAGTCCATTTGTTCGACTTGATGCGGCAAAAGGCTTAGCATTATGCTATCGAGGCCAAGTTGTGTATCAAAGTGAATCCTCAGAATAGAAAAAATGTTAAAATAAAAACACCCTCCAACATCTAAAACTTATTTTATTCAGTGGAGCAGTCCAGCTGAACTACCATGGTGTATTCGAGTGGACAAAGTGACACAAACGAAGAGACGGAAACGTTTTCAACGAACGAACTCTTCAAAAATGGACAGTTAGAGGCACACAACCAGCAGGAAATTCAACACACGTGTGTGGTCAATGGGTGACGAAGATATGCCGGCAACCCCCCGGCCAACGCCATAGTCGCTAATTTCTGAAAGCCATTCTCCTCTCCCGCTTGGGGAAAATCCACACATAAACACAGAAGAAGTAAGGAGCAAAGCACAGCACTCGACTTTTACTGGCTTACCTTTTATTGTGCGAGTGAACTCGTGGTGTCCGCCGCCGCCTCTTCCTCTTCCACAAGGAGAATCTCCAACTTCAGTAAGCTAGCAGCGACTTTCCTCCCATTTTACTTATGGTCATATTTCAAGTTCCGACCGCTGGTGTTTGACGCGCTGTCGGCTAATCTGGTGTGCTTACAAAGCGAATTCAACCAGAAACACATACAGCGGGTAAAGTTGGAACAAACCCGAGTTTCTGTGGTGGTGGCTGCGGGATACTCTGGAGTTTCACCGTTCACTGAGGACGCGAAGAGACAGCAGCAGCAGCGGCGGCAGCGGGGAGAGAGACTTCAGAGAATAGGAGAGAGAGGGCTAGGGTGGGGGTGGGGATGATGCTAACTGACCTTAAACCTGAAAATTGAAAACACAGCCGAGGGTATTAATGATTGGGTTAACTGTGTTCAATTACTGTACACCCCTTCGCCATGTTCGGCTAAATATTTCCGCCTTCTTTGCTTTAATGGACGTGTGTCGTTACTAAACGTTTCGCAGCCACTGCATGTTTGACACCGCTCTTGACGAGTGGGGCACTGCGTGGCGCAAAGAAATGTCATATAAACGCGGTGTTTTTCATCAGATTGAAAACATATCTCAAAAAAACGCATTCATGTCCCGATCCTTTTATTTCAGCGTATGTGTTTTTCAGTGTACGACAGGCGATACAGTCGAGCATGTTGCCTATCCGGCCTCTGGGCTACTTCCCCTCCCCCACACTCCGCTCTTTTTCGCCTGCCTGGTCAGACGGGGGTTGATTAATTCTCCTTTCGCCTTGCCCAGTCATTCAGATTTGGAAAGTAAATAACAAGTTGACATCATTACGGTTCTACACTGGTGTGACACATTCCTTTGGTTACCGTACATATTGCAGTATGAGCGCACGGCAATCGTTGCTCCAGCTTCCATTGTACCACATCAAATGTTCGCTCTTACAAATACGTTCAAGAATTACCGGGTCACTGTAACAGCCTATTACAAAAGGCATTTTCTTTTTGCTATTACTTTAAATGACACACAATTAGATTTGGAGAAAACAAGTATTACTGTGTGTGTTTATGTGTGTATGTAACTTTTCCTTATTTATTTGACTAATTATCATGTTTTATACTGATTATAATGTTTTAGAGGCCTTTGAATTCAAAGGTTATAAATATAACAATGTAATGATTCCTTGAAACAGCCATGTTCCAAAACAATAAGGTTGTTTTGTATTTCTTCTCAGCCAAAGGCTCTCCTCCCATCGTTGTATAGAATAGTTTGAAACTGGATCGTCCTCTGTACAAATAAATGTGACCTTTCAAAGAAATAAATGTGACCTTTCAAAGAAACAAATGTGGTCGTAATTTTATGGTTTCATTCAGGTTTCCAGATTACATATATTAAAGAATTTGTGAAGGTAAACAATCAATAAATAAATCAATCATTCAGTGAACAATCCAAAATTCAAACATGTCCCAAAACTGCCTTAAAAAGGAACCCATGAGGGGAAATTTAGACTTGTATAAAAAACAAATTTAACCTTTGAAAGGACACGTCGGCCTTGATGTGAAATTCTTGTATTTCCTATGAACCTTGTTATACAACAAACAAGAGATCTCCCGGCTAAGCACAATAAACGATAGCCCAGGGAATCATTGCCGTCAAACACATAATCCAACAAACATCAGAATACAATTAGTTCATGTTGTGACATGTACATTCGCAGTTTTAATGAAATGAAAAATATTCATGAGAAACAGCATTTGGAGTCTTTTTCAGTCATTTACATATCAGTACAGTATGAGTCTGTGCTGCCATACTGTGTAGTTTGTCAGTAAAGTAATCCTGGTTGTTTCCTCTTTTCTTTTTTTTAGGTAATGTCACTGTTTGATAATTAACATTAAGCCAAAAAAAGAGGAACGCACATGTAAAAACTCGCTTATAAGAGTGCTTTACAGTTGTCTGTATTTGATGCAGCTTTCTGATTCCTGAGGCTTCCATTTATTGTATCACTCTGACTATCAAAGGGAGGTTGCTGAACTTCATACTGCACAGTGAAGAGAAGGGCATCTATCGTCTCGGTTAACTACTCTGATCGTGACAAATAGGTTAAGTTTCTGAAAAAACTGGCGTTTCCCTTTGACCGTCTCTCAACATAGTTGCTCTGGGGGTTGGATCAAATAAATAAACAGCAGCGCTGTGTTGGATGGAATTTGTCTCATTAAGTGTGAAATATGAATATAAACAAAATGGGTATCGTAAAAGAATGAAAATGCTGTATGGTTTAATATTGTTTTTAAAAGAGCCTCAGTGGATCTTGTTATATTGCAGCGCAGCATTAAAAGGGAGGAACAACATCTGTATGCCATTGTAACACCATATGATTGATAAGCAGAAGGGTTTTAAAAGTAATGGCAATTTACCCTATTAATTGGGGAAGACTTTCCCACAGTGGGTGTCATTTGGCCATCGTAATATCACACCCTTCTATGGGAGGAGAGCCGGGCTTCCCGAGGAATTCATCTAGTTGTTTTTTGCTACGCTGGATAAGCTTAGGTCCCAGGAGCCTGCAGAAGCCATAGTCAATGTCTCTCTGGAGCCTAACCTTCTTAATGGGAAAAGATGACTGTAGCCACTTGTAACGAGATGGCTACTTTAGTCCAGTTTGTTATTTAATCTGTTGTCACCTTGATTGGTAGAGGAATGTGTTACTCCTCTGTGTTGTTTGCATGGAGCTGGAGGCAATTCTGGGACCAACATCCCACAAAATATGACAGTGCAGCCATAGAGACAACAGCAGGTATGATGATGGTGATCGACACCCCTTCTGATACTTTTGAGTAGCAACAAGATATTTATTTAGGTCTCACACCGCAAGGTTTTTTTTTTTTTTTGATTTAGCGCAGTAGTTTTTTAAATCTGTTAGTCTCTTTTCCTGTTCTTCTTGGCTTCCCCTGCCTATGGCAGCTAGTCCCAAGACCATTAATTGCCTCTGAAGATTGAAGTGTGTGTTGAGGTGTTCAGTGACAAATTACTCTTTCTGGTTACAGACCTTCTTCTCTGACAGGAAGTTATTTTGCTGCAGTATGGAAGATATTCAAGTTCCTCTTCTAAGGCGTAAAGTCTGTCATATGTTCTTTACATGTTGCATTCCTTGCAGTTTCTCACTAAATTCAACATTTGAGGACCATAACGTCCAGTTTTGTGATACAAACACCATGGAAATTGACGCATAACACTGTAAATATTTTGCAATCAATAAGTTCCTGGCTGGAAGCCAGATGCCATCCTGTAGTGTCCTTGTCCTCCAGGACACTACACATCTTAACTCTTCATTTTACTGGAAGAGCAAGTTGGCATTTACATTTATAAATTCCATATGGTTAATGACATTCTACCTTACTTACATTTAAAAAGTACAGCCTCTCTGATATCAAAGTAAAGAGAGAAATGTATAAGGGAGCGACAAAGATCAACTTTTGGAGGGATACTAGCACACTGGCTTTTTTAAGTATTTGTGATATTGATGGTGTTATCTAGATTTTGTAGTTTGCAATGCCCATTACAATGCCCATTTTTTATTTTAAAGTGTCAAATTGCTTTAGAGTATCCATTTTATTGTTTATTTTATTTTCTGTATTATTACATTACATTTAAAAGTCTGGCAAGGGACAAAGACTGCTTATGTGCATCACATGTTCCTAATTGTTTGTGTCAATTTTCTATGTATTGTCCCTGTTAAGATAACGATTTCAATGAATCTAATCAGTGTCCATTGGAATTGTAAAGATATTTAAAACCGTTATGATAGACTATATTATCTACTCACCAAAATGGAAAGACACAAGATTAACGGTAATTTAACAGTGACTCACACCAGAGCTTGAAAAAATGTTAATTTGTTGAATGATTAATGTTCAAATAAAATTGGAGGAAGAAACAGAAAACAACATATTCTGTTAGGATGTTCTGCAAGCACTGCTTTATTTCATTAACTGTGGTTTCTGTTAATTTCCCGTAAAGAGAATTTGCTGCTCAACTATAAAAATTAAAAAATCAAGACGTGCATTACTAGAAAAAAGATTGATCACAATGTGAAGCCATGTCATAGTGTGCGAAGGCGACACACAGCTGTTTGCATTGGTTGGTAGTGGATAGTATTTACATATCAAAAATGTGGCAACTGAATAATGCGTGATTGATTCGACTATCTCATACTGTATCTCTAAAGGGTCATTCTTTTTGTCATTTGATGTTTTCCAACAATAATTTTTTGTGTCTATTTTAAGGTCTGCAATTTTCTCAGTCCTATTTTTTTTTGGTCTCTATTCCAGTATTGTGACTTGAGGCATTTGGAAAAATAAAGAATGAGCTGACTCAAAGCTATGCACTGTCTTCAGTCAGTTCATTTTACCAGTAGGTATATATTTGGAATATATATGGATTTCTTGAGCTGCTGTTCACTTTTTCTTCAAAACTAAAGGTTTTTCAGTTACTGATCTTTATTCTTTTTAATTTCCACAAGGAGTCTACTGGCACAGCCCGATGCAGAGTGAAGAATTACATGTTCATCAATATCTACAGGCCCTAATCCATCTGACTGGCCATTGTTACCACTACAAAACCTCACTTTAATATTTATTTGTATCTTTTTTCAAATAATATAAGTCTTCTGACTCCCATTGGTTCACCTTGCTCGAACAGCAATATTTGTACAGTACATAAACATTTATTTTCACGCAGTTTAAAAATGAGTCATTAATTATGTTTGCAACCAAGCTCATGTCACTGTGCTGTAACAGCCTGCTCTCTCTCTACCCAATAAATGATCTAAAACTCTTGTCAGCTGCATTAGAATTCCTCTAAATGCCTTCTGCACTTCTATTACATAGTGTTTGGTAGAAGCACTTCCTGCCATAGAGTCTGGGCTGACCTCCTAACAAAGAACAGGTTCAATGTGCCTCCCCTCCCCCAACCGGGAAGCTGATGAAGGTCACATGACCTCTCTAGACAGCACTGAGGAGCAATGTAATATGTTGGGGTGGGGGAAGGGTGATACAAGTCACACGACTGTTGTGTAGATATTAGGGAAGAAAAAAAAAGCAGGGAATGCTCAGTGTGTAGCAAGAGAATATCCAGTTGCATATCTATTTCTCATCGTGTGCTGGTGTCCACTGACATATCGGGTTTAGTTCCCTAAGCCTCGACGCTTTATTTACTCTGTAATAATAATAGGAGCACAGGGATCAGGGCGTCAGAGCCTGTCTTGAATACAAGGCTTCATTTTCAGTGTGTATGTTTGCACGCACATTTGAGCTCACAGCCTCAGAGAGCAAGAGGAAGCTTTGTGTACTCACTGTACAACACCTCCCCTCCCCCACTGCAACCATTTGCACTGGCTAGACATGTGGAACGGTTTCTGTAGCACACTGTTATGTCAGAGGCTACAGACTAATTTCCCAGACAAAGAAGAGTGCAGGACAAAATTAACATATATTTTCAGATGGGCATAACCTGAATGCAAAGGAGTGGTAATATAAAATAGCTGTGGTCTGGGAAAAAAAAGAAACTGCAGAAATTTATTGAGCTCTGAGGTGAAGATGCTCTTCATATTTTGCATCTTTATATTCTGCCCCATTTGTTTTGGGTTATTTGCGTGTTACTTCAAGCTGCATTCCTCCCCCGCAATAATCAAATTCCTCTGACAGAACAGGAGGAGGGAAGGCGGGAAAAGCTGACAGATGTCATAGAATCAAGGGTTGAGGACAGAGGTCAAGGGTTGGTGACCTGGCCATCTAACTGACTCCCCTTACCCTTTTCTCCTCCTCTAGCACAATGGCACCCAAATGACTTTACAATGTTTTCTTCTTACAGTGACTTTTAAACTGTTTTCAGTCCCTCTTAGGCTGTGGATACCCCAGACATTATAAGCAGACTTGGATCCTCATTGTTCTACACAAAGGAGTTTACATTAAAATTGAAATGAAACATTCCACAGAAAACATTTGACATATGCATTTCCATCAAACATGAAAGAAATTGAGCAATGCATCATTTTTTTTCATACTTCTCCAGAAGCTGATGAGTAGATTATGTCTCTCTCTCTCTCTCTCTCTCTTTCTCTCTCCCTCCTGTGCAGTAAATATGTAAATGAAACCAGCAGCTGTAACATAGCTTAGCACAGAAACTGGAATCTCACTGAGCTCAAAAATTAAACAACACACAATATTTTGTTTAATTTAGTTCTCAATTATGTTGCATTTTTAAAGATGTTTTTTTCCCTGGCCGCAACCAGTCTCTGCTGATTGCCTGTTAAATCAGGAATTATAATTCATACATTTCTCAGAAAGTCCATGGGAACTAGAGACACACAAGACACAGACCAGCCAGAACTGTCACAAATAATTAAAAAACAGTTACATTTGGATTTGACTGGCTAGAGTAAATGTTTGTATTTATCCAAGTATGGTTCAGCCATCTCTGAGGTCTCTGGCACCTTTGAATTTTGGTGTTCAAGGGCTAAAACATCAGATCTAGACATGGTTTCAATCATTGTTTTTGGATTTTAGTACTGTTTACCCAAAACATCTTAGTTTTCATGGAGACCATATGAGTTATAATTTGAAGGTCTTTTAACCTAAAATATGCTCATCTCAAACTACTGTGTTTTCCTATACCTATTAATGTAAGAACAATTTAAATGTGGACAGCGATGCTGTCTGTGAGAAAGAGAACAGTGTTAAGGAAAATCAAACTGGCAATGGATACATCCAGTATATCATATGAATATATGAACACTAAGCTTTGCACACTTCTAAAGAATATAAAAAGGGATTGAAAACTGTCACACCCTTCAGATGCAAAAAGATTAATCGCTTAAAGTACCATCATTTCAGTTTGTTGTAACCTTAGAACCCAGAATGAATTAAAAACTTACCTCTGCTTGAAGCACACCAGCTGACGGTTTCCGTCACTCTCTCTATTCATGGTGCTCACAAAACCTATTAACTGATATCAAAATATCTGATATCTAAATCACTCCACAGTCGCGTGGGACAGTGTAGGGCATCTTTCCCTTACTATATAAAATTGATAAATAGGCCTGTCCAAAATGATATATGCACAAATACTGGATATCACAGTTACATTAGCCTGGTCTGCCACCCGGCAATAAAATACAAGGTTTTGGTGGATTTAAAAAAATGAAATTTAAAGATTAGTAAAGTGCTGCCCATTCTGAAGTCGATTTGATGTGTAGTGATTTCACAAGACCTGGCATGGGAGAAAAATGGGGTGTCATGGAAATATCAGGGACACAGACAAGAGACAAGGACAGCTTTAGTGTGATTCTATTCACTAACCATCACCAGCTTCCTCACAGATAACCATCAACTCCTCAGCTGGTGCTGGCTGGTTGGAAATTTTCAGCAAATCACCCAAATCATTCTAGATTGTTAAAAAAATACCCTACTCTTACTCTGCTCCAAGCAGCTCTTAATACTGACCAAGAGCCAATATAAGCTAGGAATAGAAAAGAATCTCATTTTTCTCTTTAAATCTTACTCCCTAAATAGGTTCCCTACCACTCTGCTGAGGAATCCAGGCCAGCACCTTCTACCTGAAGTAGAGCTACAGGTTCTGAGGGCTCAAATTACACAGTTGAAAAACAGATGTGGTGAGATCTGGAGAGGAATGAAGGCAGGTCCATTCTACTAATTCAAAGGTAATCATCTCATCAAAATTCTGTTGAACCTATTATTCTCGGTATGAATGCTACTGCATCCAGTTGATTCGATAACATTACAGTTGCGTTTGTAACACCACAAACGCAGTTTCTTTCTATTAATATTTACTTCCTTATCTCAAGAAACTTCCTGCCAAATACTAGCGTTAATATATTTGGCCCAGGGTGTGGTCATTTTGTATATCACTCCTGTTGGACCTGCAGTGAAAACACCAAGTCCAGTTGTGAAAACAAGCTGGTTTAAGCCTTAATGACCCGCCCCCATACACACACACACACACACACACACACACACACACACACACGCACACGCACACGCACACACACACGCACACGCACACGCACACACGCATGCACACACACGCACACGCACAAACAAATAGTTGAACAATTACTCAGATCATTTTGTCAAATATAATGGAGTATAAAATAACAAGGTACAAATTGAAAATATTGGGGATCTGTTGCCAAGTATAAAATCCCTTCTTACTCAGTGTGTTTTATTACTGTAGTGTATTGAACGCTGCAGTTTATTGCGAGCAACTATGCTCTCAGAGTGTTTTAAGATTAACCCAATGTTGAGATATCCAATGTAAGATATCTCTTTGGTGTTACTGTATTGTTAAAAACTTGATAGATCCATAACACAATTTCTAAAAGGAAAATTAGAGCACCATATTACATGCGCGTCACTAGTATCTGCAGATACTGGCTCTAAAATGCAATATTGCAATGGCTGCAGTGAAAACTGTTCTATGTGCATCCTAGTTTGAAGGGATTTTTTCTTTGTCAAGTAAATGTGTACATGCTTGAAAGAGTTACTTTTTTTGCATTAGCCACTGGGCTATATTGATAGAATAGACATAGACATAAGTACTATGTCTACTCCTACTTATTAAGTATTATGTCTATAGTAGTATGAATAGACACAAGCTGCCATTATCATGTCACACACCTCACAGTCAAAAGCTGAAGAACCACAAAAATAACAGCTGAACAGGGAACTGTTATGTCTGTGTAGTTCAATAAAGCATGTGCTGCTATTTACACTCACCAATCATAAGGCAAGAATGGAGTGAATGAAATCAGCTCAAAGAAATGTGCAGCTGAAGACTTGTAATATAAGTGTCCACTGAAAAGCACCCAAACAAACAACACACAGTTATTACTGATGCATGTGACTGACTGAGCACACAGAACAATCCCACTTTAAGTTAATCACAAAGCCAGCTAAATAAAGCTTTCAAAATAAGTCATTTAATGAGCCAGGCACCTTCACACAACAGAACTTTAAATTATGCTCTCGACAAACAAATCACTGGCCAGTCATTGGCCACTCATATATATGGATATCATATTGCACTGATACCACACATATGTTATGCAAATTAAATAAACATACACTGTGCATCCTATAATCTATTTGAGTCAGAAACAGATAATCTGACCTTCTTAGTGCACAGACAGCAGAATAGTTTTTTACCTCTTTTGATTCATCCTCTTTTGCCCCTTTCCCGAAGATCCAGTTCTCTCTCAAACTCCCTTATATCATAGGAGAGCATTGAAAGTTCATCTGACACATCATGTTTGTTTATTTTGTTACTGTTCACTATCTTTTTAAATCTGCCACATGTTTTAGCAACATCTCCTCTAGTTTTTTTTTTTTTTTTTTCAGAAAATCCAGGCTTTTTCTTACTGGGCCCTTTTCTTTTCCTTTGACTTTTTTGTTTTTGTTGGCATGCTGGCTTGACTTTATATTAGGGCTGTCCATCTTCTACTTTAGAATTTTTCCCACACAGTATTTCCGGCTAAATGTGCACCACCATTGATCCTAATCTGTAATCCACAAAATGCATTGCTGTCCAGACCACTGGAAAATAATAGTCAATTATCAGGCATAATTTTTTTGTAATTGTTGCAAGGATTATTAGCAACATTAAAAGAAATGGCAATGCTTTAGTTGTCCACTTGGATAACCAAAAAAAGCCAATGTTTCTCTGTTAATCATGGAGACGCCGTCTACCCTTGGGCATGCGCTCAGATTTTGTGCTAAAACTGGGTCAACTCAGGGTGCTTTAACAACCAATCACTCATGCCAGATTCTTTAATCAGTTATAGATACGACCAAAAAACTCGTGTCTTCTGTGTAAGCAGAAGCACTTGGTCATGTGCTTGCAAATGGTGGTGTAATAAAATTACACAATGCAAAAAATGAGGAAATACTATGGATTTTGTTAAGGAATATACACAACCTGCTTTCTTTAAATTCTCCTTTTACTCGGACACTTAACGGACGGATATTGTCGCATAAACTTTTTGTCAGTGAGTTTGTCATCATTTGATCGATTAAAACAAGCTTGTTAATGAATCATATTTGAATGGTTGTTAAAGGCTCCTCCAATTAACATTATATTCACATTATAGCAGCACAATTCTGGTATATGCAGGCGTCCGTTAAGGGGGTTCAGATGGTCTATATTAATAATAATCTATCTAGGTCTCTCAGATTTAAAATTGTAACAATTAACCAGATGTGCTCTATGCACTTCTGTAGCATTAACAATTTTTTTTAAATTAGACTGGCATTTGAAAATACTGCAAAAAGACAGACGTTATCTCATTGAGTTCTATAATACTCCTAATTTGTCCATTCAGTCTTTTTTCTTGCTTATCTGCGCAAAAGGTCGTTGGGCTGCTGGTGCCAGTCCCTGCTAACGTTGAGCTAGAGGCGGGATTTAACTGGTTGCCGGTCGATCACGGGGCTTCTACTAGAGACATACGAGCAGTCACTCTCTCATTCGTAATTTACAATCCTAACTTAACCTAGTGCATGTTTTTGCCTCGAGAGAGAGACGAGAGAACCCATGCAGGCATCGGGAGAACATTTAATCCTCATACAGAAAGGCCCAGGAGTACTCAAACCAGGAACCTGCTAGCTTTGAAGCAGAAATGCTAACCACTGTGCCACTGTGCTAGTTTATAATTCTGTATTTTTTTCAGTGCTGTCTGTGAGCAGTTGTATAAAAACACAGGCAGTCATCTGAGATTCAGCATTCTACCAGGTGTACAATTGCATACTTTGACCTGATCTGATAGAGAGATCAGTCAGGATACACACTTTTTCCCACTGCAAACAGAGGCCATTGATTGCTGTGGAAGTATTGTTTTGCAGCAACTGTGTTTTAGATTTGTGTCTCGTATAGTCGGAGGTGTTTCTTTTTTGTCATGGAAGGAGATATGTGGAGAAAAGACCAATGAATTACACGGTTTAACCAGTCCAAAAAATAGTGGCGCAATAAAAAAGAATGAATTTGAAAAATAAAAGGGAAGTAAGGAGTCAAGTTGTCTTCACAATGTTTAATGAAACACTTTTAGACAAGACTGCGAGGCATCTTCAGGTCCTTAAGAAGCCTTTTCAGATAGGCTGTTGTGATTTTATATCGAAATGTTAGGCATTCTGTTGTAAGGACAAACAGATTTTACATGTAGTTACAGTTATCTCATGGTTTCTTTTGTTTCTTTGGCTTTTTAAATTGAGCCAGCAGTGCTTTAGTCACCAGGTTGAGTTTTGCTGAAAATATGTGTGGGTGCGGTGTTGTGGGGGTGTTAACTCAGCTCTCATTTTACAACCCAGGGGCATTTTACAGCATTTTACTCTATGCTTTCTAGTTAGAAGTGATCTCCCAGTGACACTGTGTACTAGGTGGGGGATGGGCACACTGGCTGTGCAGTGGATCCCTGGTTTCAGCCTCGTGCTTTGTCATTGTAGTATAATGCTGTGTAATGGGCTTCCACTCAGCTGGGCACCATGTACAGCATTGTGACATGCCACTCAACATAATCTCCCCACTGACCTCAACGTTCAGGAGATGACATTTGAACATGGCTGTCGTATTTGGTTGTTCCTTTGGGATGCAGGGATAACAATGTGAGCTTGGACTATTTTATGGTACAAATTGATGGTATTATACAACAAACACGAGAAGAGGAACTATATCTTCTTGTTTTCAGATAAAACTCATCCAGCATATACAGGTATGACATATATAAAGATCGATAGCTAAATTATCTATTAATACATGCTTACATTAGTTTACAGAGCACAGATAAATACAGCTATGCCTTAGGAGGTGTGTGTCATAGAGCATATGTGTAAAATACTAGAATGAGTGAGTGTCTCCATTTGGGGTGTGTGACACAAGCAGCACAGAAAGAAGAGATAACATTAAATTTAGGGCTACAGTACAAATGTGTCCTATTTTTCCATCATATCTAATAATTGTTTGCATCAAAAGAGAGCAAAATCCCCCTGTTAAATTATCCATTGTTGGATATTAAATGCTGGATCATCTCCTGGAAAATATTGAGGAAAAAAAAGAGGGTGTTGTCGATGCACTTGTTTAGGCCAGAAACTTCCCTGTGGCCACAGTGCCATCTAGTGGTACAACAGACAACCCACCCATCCACATGCCCTCCTTGAAATGATAAAAATGTTCTTCATCCTGTTTCAAAACTCATGCCTCGTCTATCGCTTTTTGTTTGTTTTCATATTTTTGAATCCAATCTGAAAATAAACCACCTTGTAAAAGGGTGTTGTTATTTTCTTCACATGCCATAACAACTTTTGCAAGGGATACACAGCTGTCAGTCAACCATCACTGTCTAAATGTAACTTTAGCTCAGAGTGGGTGGTTTATATGTGAACACAGCTTGAGCTTTTGACTGTAATCCCCCACCATTTCACAACACTGCATTGTTTTGAGACGTGGTTAAAGAAGGAAAATATTCCGCGCTGACTTCTATTTAGAAGTCTTCATACCAAGTGAGGTTTTTTCCAACCTCATATAAATAACAAATATTTATACAAGGAATGCTAGAATGGGATGTGAAGGTCTGATTAGACTTGAAATTATGAATGGACAAAGAAGTAGCTTTCAAGCAAAAGGGTTTATATCAGTGAGACAACCTACTTAGAGAAGTGAGAACTTTCCACACCATTTATTTTGATTGTTTTAAGAAACGACCTGCCAGTCGAGCGTTGCCCGAGAAGATAACAGTGCACGGTATCATAAAAATGAACAGGTCACGGGATAAAACTGCAAAAAAAGCTCAAAGTTTATCTATAGTTACAGCCGTATTGTTCTGCTTGGTAGAACAACATTAGGAGGAGCGTCGGTTGGAACTGATAAATAAAAATCCAGTCATATTTATGCTGTTTACTTTGATTGAAAATTGCAAACTCACTGCAGATATCTCACCTAACGTTGAAGGAATATGACAGAAGCTCACAGTATTTAAATGTGCGAGGGTGCTTTTCTCGGTTTCATGCACATTTAAAATTTCCCAACCTGGCGGGTATAATTACAGCTGTTTATTCAACAGATAGGAAACTTGTGACTTGGGTACAGTTTAATGTTTTATGCCTCTTCAAGGTGGATAAACCGTAGATGTTATCTGCTGCGCTGTCATTGGTTTAGCCTGCTCTCAGAGATAGGCCTCGTGCTTTTCATCTTATGTTGGCTGCTGGTTTGCCTGAAGTAATTTACTTACAATTAGTATCCCGAAAAAAAATCCAAGTTGAATTTAATCATAGACTGCACAGATTAAACAGTGGTTCATACCAAATGCGGTGGATCTGTTGACTCTGAGTTTTGGTTTTGTAAACACAGTCTTTAAACTGTCTGTGTCAACCTCTGTGTGTCAGTATAATGAAACATGTCATTCTAGATGATATAATCAATATCATCCGGGGTTATTTTCAACATAGCACTTGTTGTTGTTGCATAATTAAAACAGTGGAGTAAAGCCTGTCAATGATAGATTATTGCTGTATTAATTATTGCTGTATTAATATAAATAAATGCGCAAAGACTTTCTTACGTTTCTTTCGACAAACAATATATCAGCATCAACTAACTACCTTCTGCTTTGCTCGCCGAGGTTTTTTTTTTCTTTCCTAATGTGTGGTTGCCTCTGCCGATCAAGGGGCTGTCACCAGAGGTGTGGAGAATGGTTCCACCTGCAACTTTAAGCATTATAGATACTCTTGTGTTTGATCACCATTACAGCATCTCTCTAGGGTGTATGCAGGCTGAAAACTGATACCAGAGACTTGTCTTCTGAGATGCCTTTTGTCAGCTCCAATGACAGAAACGCACATTTGTGAGTGGAGCAGGTCCCCGGCCACACAAGCATATCAAGTCATCTTCCAGAATGCTAAGGACAGGAATAGAGACTGCAGTGTTTCAAAATGTGCCCTTGAACAAAATCCTCAAGCATGCCATCCCCAGAGATTTTAATAGCAAAAACAGATAACGCCACTCCTATTGTGAATTAAGTCTTGTAATCATTCCCACATATATGATTTCATTTTAGCTAATTGCTTATTCATTAATTGACTGCCTTTTGTCTGCTTTTGCTAATTAAGTCTTTGTTTATTATGTCAGTTCCTGGATACCAGGAATATTGAGTGCCTGTAAAACTCTGACAACAGTGATACCTATTTGTGAGTCACAACTCAGAAATAGTTCAATAGCAGTAATTACATTAATTATAGAGGATTGCCCTTTCTTTGGGCCAGCGATGAGCATAGATCAGAGTGCACACCTGTAAAAAGCAGTTGTGGCATTTGGATCCTATGGTTTTAAATAACAGACTATAGCACCATCCATGCAACATAAAAATCTCATTCGTATGCCTTTCTATTTCCATATGTAAACATGTGTTTCTAATGATTCACTGTGTAATTACAGGTGAAATAATGCAGTGACCCTTGTTGGGGATAGAGTTCAGTCAACTCAGACCTCAGTGACAACTCTAGACTGCTTATGAATCTTAGTTCACAACCGAAAGAGGCTATTCCCAGTCAATGAAGGCATGGCGTCAAAGTCCCACGGGCTGCAGGAGACAGCAGGACCGCACACAGACAGTTTGTTTCCTTCACTGCACACTATAAAATCCCTTACCACACATGGCTGTAATAAGCCAACAAATTAAGCCATTATACTGTTTTTAAGGTACACAGACATCTGTGTTAAAATAGTTTAAGAGTAGCAAGGGATTTCACACTGCAAGTTCCACTGTATGTCTGAGACCACCAGGGAAATGAACACAACCATCTTATCATGAGCGAGCTGAGAGATGATATTATATCACACATTTCAGTGCTTTCAAAAAATTGTAACAGACCAATACAGCTTATTATTGCGCTCAATTTACTTTCACTGAGCAGAATGTCATTTTTTTTATGAATGACAAGGGATTTAGTGGCCAAGGCTATTTTATTTGTGTGTGTGTGTGTGAGATTGTCATCATCACCAGAGACAGTGCCTGATGTTCAGGATGGCGCTTCCAGGGCCAGATCAGACTCTCCGCAAAGAGCTACGGGTCAGTCTGTTTAATGAATGTATAAATAGCCAGAGGCATGATGACAGTTTATGTCCGATGCAGGGAGAGTATGTGTGTTTCACTCCCAGTCTCCATTCAGTTTAAGAGCAAGACCAATAAAAGCTCATTATGCTGCTGTTGTAATGGGGTTCAGGGAAGTTCTCCATGAACTGACAAAAGCAGGAGTGTCTCGTAAAGGGAACTTTCTAAATAAACACTCGTTCCTTTACTCCGTGGGTTTCAAGATTTTCGTACGTGTCATATTTTCTCCTTACTTTAGGCAATGAAATAATGCCAGAAGGCTAAGAGTCAATCAAGTGGAATTTAAACAGGATGGTTTTAATGGTTTTCCATGAAGAAGTGTTTTTCCAAGCTACTGTTAAACTAGGAGGCAGTAACTAATAGAAAGGGCTTCCCTGGGATTTTGGCAAGCATTTGTGGTTCGTATGTGAAGGTTCGATAATGCAAACATGTTTGCTCTTCACTTTAGTAGAGTTGTCTCATCAGTTAAAAGCAGCATGTTCAACCTGCTTTCGTACGTTTGAGTAAACTATGGGTTTTTCCATGGAAAACTACACTACATTCATTGTTTGCATGTTGTTATTGCAAAATATTTTCAAGCAATAAAAACCAAGGTGTTTATTGTATTGTGCCTTTTATAAGTAAACATGTACTGATTCGATACAGAAGTTCTGGAGGGAGATACAGAATTTAATGAGAACCTGGTGTCTGAAGGTGACTTTAGCTTGGAGTGGAAATTATAATGTTGTAGTATTCCTTTCCTACTTTGGACTAAAGCCTACCAGCACCTGCTATTGCCAGACATTTGAAAAGGGACAATGAACATTCCTTTCAAAAGGATCTGCAGCAGTAATAGCTAATTTGTCCCAGCTACAGATCCTTGTGACATAAACATGACACCTTAGCAGACATGATGTCCGCCTCATTGTGAAGCAACACCTTCTCACAGACAATAAACAAAGTCTTATTTGTTGCAAAATCAGAAATGTGCCCTTTAAAGTATCTATGTATATACATATATCTATATCTACACGTGTGTGTATATATATACTGTATGTGCGTGTGTGTCTGTATGTATGTATGTATATATATGAATATATCTAGATCTGAATGACTTAAATATTCTAATTAAACCCTTTGTTCCTTAAATAGTTGAATGTGCTGACGACAAAATCACACAAAAATGATTGACGGAAATAAAATGTATCAACCCATGGAGGTTTGGATTTGGAGTCACTCTCCAAATTAAAGTGGAAAAAAACACTAACACACGCTGATCCAACATTAATGTCATGCCCTTAAAACAAGTCAAATGAAACAGTGTTGCTTCCTAAGTGGCCAGTTTGTTTTCACAGAAGTGTGATTGACCTGGAGTTACATTGTGTTGTTTAATTATTCCCTTTATTTTTTGGGGGCAGTATATACATATGTATATATATATATATATATATGAAAGACATACAGATAAAGATGCAAGACTAAGAACACACCCCAAATTAGTTTAATTGACACAGGTGTATTGACTATATAATGTTCTCTCTTAAAAAAGAAAAATGAAAAATAAACAGACAAACAAACATATAAAATCAAGTCTCATGGACAATAACCACATATTCTTCTTTAACACAGAATAAGTAAATTCATAGCATATAAAATATAATGGTCAAAAAGGGACAGAATTTTTATGTAATCTATTATGTGATTCTCATCATCTTAGAGACTAAAACAGATGATAATTCGGCTCCTGCTTGCTGCTCTGAGTATACATTTTGTTTTGCAATTAAAAAGGGTGTTTGGATATGTGTCTGAGTTACAAAATTACAAGTTGTGAAACATTACACACGGGTCTGGCACAACTATATACTCCTAAGTAAGGCAGCAAATTGCAGGTGTTGGGACAACATTTGGGCTAAATGGTTGCCAACTATCCAAAAAGGGCACTGTTTTTTGCAAATGTAAATGATCAAATATGACTCGACCTGATACTGTTTGCAGCCTCTGGATTAGTGAAATAATGAGTATATTGCAATGAATCTGAACTCAACAAGTGTCTTTATACTGTGCAAGTTTTGAAGGAATCACCAGAGGGGCTTCAAACTGTTTAAAAAATGTACAAAAAGCGCTGGTCTAAATACCCTGCAGGTGCTAGCAGGGTGAGGAGAGCTGATGACAAAAGGGACACAAACGACCATCATTGTGTTGAGAGAGCACAGGAATATCATCAAGTGTGGAACAACGTTTTGTAGTGGACAAAATTAAGTTACATTGTTGGTTACTGGCTAAAAGGACTCTTCGCCATTGGCATGTATTGACCCCACATTGAACCAAATGATTTTATAATTCTAGAAATGCTGCAAGATCAAATAATTTCAGCAACATTTGCCAGAGGCAAGATCATAAGTTAGCTGCGGTCGTCTCATGCAACAAATCGCAGCGTTTAGGCAGAAGTTGTAGTATTTTTTCTTCCGTCTGTGCCACTGAGAAGCATTATTGAAAATAAACAGATGCCTCTTTTTTGATTATGTTTGGAGTTTTCATAACACACCCACATTCGTACTCCTTAGAGCGTGAACTGTTGATTGTGAATTGTTGAAAACTCTTTTCAACAATAGTTTAACTTGCATCTGAAATGGGAGAAAAAAAGACTTATTTACATTTTCAAATAAGGGGACCAAACCACACACTTAAATCAATGACAGAGAGAGAGAGAGATGGTGTTGGAGTAGATTATACTTCTTCTTGATGGGGCTCAAATGGCAGTTAACGCACTGTGATCCGTGATGTCGTCGTCTCGTCCCGAGTGGGTCGTGTCTGTGGGCTCTGCCGTACAGCAGCCTACCTGCCCCGCGTTCCTCACGCCTGTCAATCATCGCGGGATCGACCAATCAGAAGCCACGATCCCCCCGTCGCTCCTCCCCGGCGTATAATTGAAGTTTCTTTAGTTTCTCCGGCGCAGCCAGCACGCAGTATTGTCCGATCCGTGGTGGGATTAAACACACAATCGCCGGACCATGTCATCTTGGACCCTGAACGTGTGCGTGGCTCTGTGTTTGTGGATTACAGCCCTGTCGAGCCCGGGAAGTGTGTCTGCGAGGAAGCAGGACGACTCTTTCTTCACTGCCAGTGTTTACCGAGCGAGATGCGCTTCGAGATGCCTCAGTCTGCACATCACTCGCATCTCCGCGTTCTTCAAACACTCCCAGGTACGAGACTCGGTCTCACAAACTTCTGGCTTTTTTGCGTCCGGGTGATGAGGAAAGAACCGGGCTCGGTTCGTGTCATGAATGGATGTGCGGGGCGAACCATCGGACCTGCTCCTCAGGAGCCCGTTGAGAGCGCACGGAGACAGAGAATGGTGCTGAAATACTTTCTCACATGAGATCCTTTCGAGGGAAGGAAAGATTTGATCAGGAGTTTTACTCAGGGAAAATACGAACACGTTGCAGATTTACATTGATAATATGGGGCGAGGAAAGTTGACAATGAGGCTCACTGACTATGTTCATATTGTGGTCAAATAATGATGGATGCATCTCAGAAAAGTCAGCCTGTACAATTTACTCTTTCATTTACTTTATCAGTCCGTAATGGATTTTTGTCCCCCAACTTTTGTTTTGCCCATTTATGCCAGGGCTCCGATGTCTTCCTTCCAGGTCAGAGGATCCGCTTTCTTTTCATCCGTAGTGTGATTTTGCACCATGTTGTGATGCAGTCCTTGTTTGATGCCACTGAGGTATAAGCTGTATTCAGTGAAAGATCCCTATGTGGTGTCAGAAGTTGTTTTCCACCCTCCGCTGGTCACACTGTTCTCCCCCAGGACTTGAGGGAGAAAAGGCCTAGTCACTGATCCTTCAGCTATCTATCTGGTGGCTACCTTTATGCTCCCCTCATTTGCATTTACAAAGGCCCCCTTGCTCAAAGTGCAGGGTTGAATCCCCAGCGCTCACAAAATATTACAGAGAGGTACACTTGTAATTAGTGCTAATTAAGCAGCCGGCGTTCATTGTTTCCTTTGTCGGGATTTTACATCACTTTGGAAACACGAGGTTGTTCTTGTGCAGCGATTTCAATGCAGGCCGTCTGGACACAGACCCGCTGCAGTTGGTTCAAAGTGTTTTACACCCAGCGAATGTAGCTCTTAATTAAAATCCTCGAAGGAGAGAATTTAGCGCTGCCGTGCATCCAGTTGACAGAGTTTTATTTATTAGGGTGCAACCCTGGCAAGCAGTGTTACTTACCGCTGCATTGGGTTGCAAAGTTGGAAGGTGAAATCAGTCAAATAGCTGTGGAGAATCACCCCTTTAAGACAAGCTAAAAGACCACATCATGGACTTCAGTGTCTGAGCAAGACCTATTCAACAAGGAGCAATGCGAGAGGGAGGTATTTGTTTGAAGGGAGATGCATTTTTGTGGTTAGTGATAAGGTAGGTTGTTTGAGCGAGCTTGTGGGTCCAAGAATAGCAGGCAATTGTTGATAATGTGCAAGAACTGTCTTATGTCTAATGTCCTCTCCATTCCTTTCATGTGAAAATGGGGGGTCTGGTCAGCTGCAAAAACACATGGCTCCGGCCCCCCTTGCCCTCTACCCCCTTGCCTGGCCAATAAATGGCAGCATAACACCTCATAGGTATGTGGAAGATACACACTGGGCTACTGATGCTTCTCTGTCGAGGTCACCTTCCTGCTAAACACCGGTGCCCAATTGTGGTAAATGTGATAAGCACTAATGTATTTTTGCCACAACAGTGCTGCGTGCTCTGTCAGCATAACCTACAGGTGGATCTGCTTCCCCTGCCTGATCTTATTACAGTAACAGAGCAACTGGCAGCTCGGCGTACCACTCTAATGATTGAGATGACAGACCTCTTAATTCTGGGTCATTTGATATTCGATTGGAAATCTAAGATAACCCCTTCCTCAAAAAAACGCCACTCTTCCATCTAATATGGAGTTAAATATCTGAAGAGAAAGTCAGCTATAACTTTATCGTAGTCTCATCTTTTTCGTAATCTTTACGTCGTAATGAACAGTGCCAGTATCTAATAATCGATTCGATCTGCTACTCATTTTGGTTATGTTGTAATATTTTTCTTAATGCATTTTGCAGCTGTAATTTAAAAAAAAACGTTTTTTTCTATCTGCTCTTATTTGATCTCTCATCAAACGCTGGAATGGGGCTGGGAGATTTTTAACGCTTGCAGATGCTACAGACATGCATCTTTCCATTTTAAATGGGACCAACCAGAATCTGTGTTTTAATTGTTGGGATTATGTCTCGATGTGAAATGGAAATAACCGCAGCGTTAGGAACCCCACGGGTTGTCCGTTGGTTGTCAGATTTACAGCAACTCTAGATTTATTGGCGTAATAGTATTTCCAAATACAGATTTATTTACATTTCAGTCCACATTTTGAGAACTTGTCACCCCAGTGCTACATACCGAGGGGAACACCCAACCATAAATATTAGTCTCGGACACTTTAAAATATTAAGAGCAAGCTGGGAGCCCCTCGCAATAATGTATTCTGAAAGCATCAGCCTTGTAGTGGATTATTTATGTGAGGACCCGTGAAGCCAAAAACAAGGTGTGTCCGTGAGGTCTTGTTATTACATGCAAAGCAATAAAAGTCCAACATTTTAAATTCAGTCATTCATTTCTAAAATGCGGCGCTTAAGCATCTTGCTTGAGCGATTTGTGCTTTAAGTGAAAGGAAGAAAAAACATTGGAAAGTAGTTTTTCCATGTCCCCTTGTTTGCGCCTTTGATATTAAATAACATGCGGTGGAATCAAACCTCAGCCAGTGCTTGTCTCATGTGTGGAGTTTTTCATTGGCGAAGACAGTGGATGAATAGGGGTCTATGTAGCTTTCCCTAACCTCTCTGTACAGGCTTTAAACCGTGACAGTCCTGTCTGTAAATCCCAGTAGCTGGTGCTGTGAGACCCTGAGCTACTCCATATGACAAAGAGCCTCCATTTGTAACCGGAGAGATCTTTACACAAGTTTTGTCACCCAACCACCCTTTTTTGTTAACGTTAGATACACGCTCGAGCATATTAGCTCACTTTCACAGCTCTTGTCAAATAATTCATACAAAGTAAATAATTGATGAGTCGACCGACCACAGCCCTAAGACCCATTCCATTTGAAAAGCCTGGGCCCTTTATTTAGTGCCGTATGTGGCCTTCAGGACCGGTTATTTTGGTTTTGCCTGAGGACCCCTGCGCCGGCAACGGACACACAGGACGTCGTTCTGCTTTGATGCTCCGCTTCCTGTCAGCGTGGCTAGAAATCGACCGAGACGCTCCGCACTGGAAAGGTGGTTTAATTCTGGCGAACACATCGGTTCTATTCAAAAGCTTTTCTCTAAGGAAAACTGACGTTCATTTAATCTGGCCCCATAGGAGACAAAAGACCAGCGTTTTCCCAAGGTGGAATGCTGTCCTCTGAGATAAAAGGGGGGTTTGTCCATGTTTCTCAGTTGTCTAGACAATACAACACGCCCCTAGCCACCTGCTCTTACTTCTCAACTGACAACCGCCATAATGTATCACTGTGATAAATGTCCTGTTTACATGACTCCGCCAGTGTCGGCAACAAAGTGGTGAGTTCAACTTATCCACACATTCATAGGCCGCTGTCTGGCCTCCTCTCCTTGACCCTGATATCTGGAAAACATTCGTTCTCCGGAGTGCTTGACAGTCCCCATCGCTGCATAATGTCCCGAGTGCCGAGGAATTTCATTGTGAGACACAGGGATGAAGTCCTGACCTATAATTATTCCCCGTTGGTCCCTGACATGGTGAGGTCACGCCTGGACAGCTGGGGCAACATCCTGCTGAGCGTCTCTGCTACAGGGATGCTGTCACAAAACAAAATTAGCTCCTCTGTGGATCTGGCCTTGTCACCATCCGTTGATGGGGAAGAAAGGTGCCGGAAGAGAGGACCGGTGATTGAGGACACGGTGTACATCGTGAAGGTGTCTATAAATTTTCCCCAAGTATTGGCTTCCAGTGCAAGTGTCAAGATCTTATTTACAGGCTGCCACCGACAGGGGAGTCGGCCCGGCTGGATTGATCATTTCATATAAGTTGGTCAATTTCACAGGGGCTTAATCATTGGCTGTTGCACCGCTGAGGTATAATTCACATGATGATCGATATTTGGCCAAACAGATTGAATGCGTTCGATCTGTGTATTATAGAAGAAAGAGCTGACGCCTTGCACAACCGACGCATTGGCCGAGTGAGCACCTAATTTCATTTCATGAAACAAATATTCTAAATCTCTTCACCACTGAGATTCATGTATTTTTCATCGTTATCTGCAGTCTTTGTGGAGGAGATTCTCTGGAGACGTGACCGTACAATCATGAATTCCTTTGAAGCCATTTGACCATTATCCTTGACACTAAAAGCAAAGCAGTTACTGGTACTGGATGTCAAATTAAGCCCTTTAATGATAAATTCTCTCCTAAGGTCTCATAGGAATGTCTTTCTGGATTACATTGTATGAAAAGGCTTTGAACTTGACATTGAACTTAAGCAGACTTTTTGCTGTCAGACCCCAAAAGTTTGCTTATATTGTAAAGCTTCAGAATATCCAAAATTGAAGCTCTGATCCAGGTCATTGACAAGAGTGAATTCATTTATATTTCGTGTTATCCTGTGCTCTTCTGTTGAAAATGCTTTAGCAAGACATTTATAGATGCCTTATAATATGATGAAAAAATAAAAGTGACGAGAAGAAGAAGCATTTATAGCGGCCATAAACAAAATGTTCACATGTTTTTCTACACTTCCCTCCCACCCTCCACCCCAATCGTGCAACCATGGAGGATGTTATCAGTGTATCACACTGTTGCATTAGTAGTTGTTACAGTCGTTAGGATCCTTCATGTGGTGAGAAATTCTCCTGCCAGAAAAGGGAATGCTGTCACTTATTATCAAAAATCCAAATAGATAAATGTGTTTTATGGCGTGGAAATGCATCTGGGTGCATAGCTGTTGGCACAAAAAAAAATCTGGTTAGGAATGGTCCGGACTGGGGGTTACATACCTAGTTCTTTAATATCACAATTCATAGCTAGTGTTCCAAAAATGTAGATACCAATGGTCCCCAACACTCATCTCTCTTGGCAAAGCCTGCCGTTTGTTTGACTTGTCTAACACTGCAGTCTGCATAAATTTCACTTTCCCTAAATGATCGCCTGATTTACGTAAAACACCCTCGCTAGGGGGCATCTATCACTTGGAGTACAGAGAGTGTATTACTACGACTTCAAAAATGTGCTCCAGACTTGCTATGGTTGCAAAGACAGAAGCCAAGTAATGCGGCAACATTCGCTGCTGCTTCGGCTTCACAGTCTGTTTTAGTTAATTTTGGCATATTTTTCTTTTTGTTTAAGTTTTGTTTCAAGTCTTCAATCACCCCACTTGATTTATTAAATCAATTCCATCCAAACCAAAAATAACTGATTACCTGGTCAAAAAACTGAGCTTTAAGCAGCTCAACAACATCAAACCATTGAGCCTGGAGATGAAATAGTGATAGGAAATTAATTAACTTTGGACAGAAGATGGCCGGTACAAATACAAATACAAATAAGTACAAATAAATTAGCTTATTACTCTGGATTTTGTTTTGTCATAAAATATGTAGCTTTTATCCAATATTAAATTGATATGTATCCCTTTATCAGTTTGAAACATCTGTTTGCAGTTTAAATTGCAGACGTATAATATTGACCTAAATGTCATGTGTTATGACAGATTGCATATTTACGCTCTTTCGTGTTGATCAGTTGACCGTTTATTTTGAAATACTAGCCTTGTACTTGCTATCCGTACCCAATTATGCTTGCTGAGAATGACAACATAATACTTGCAAATAGAATTCAGGAAATGGCCACTTGCACAGCTCTCCATATTTGCGCATATAGGATTTATAAATATACACCACCATTAGGACCAAATGTTTGCCTTGTTGCAGCACAGAAGGTGGCACTTCCACGGCAATTAGAGGAAATTGGCAGTATCTGCAGTCTTCACAGGAGTGCTGAAATCGGGTCCTGCCTCAGTGACCTCGGGGACGTCTGTTGAGAGATCAAACGGGTCCTCAGAAAAGCTGAGGTCACCATGCTTTGCTGAAACTGACCAGAGGTTTGCCCCGAGGCCTGGCCCTGTTGCTGCGACCCCACTTTCCTGCTTAAGTTACACGCACTCAGCATGCAAAACTCGTTTGGTCTTTGAAATACTTTCACCGTTAAAATTAGATGTGATCGAGAGAGCCGTGGTTTAAATATGGTCATAATAGTCGGCGTTGTAACAGTAAAGTTTAGGGCCAAACCTACTGCGTGTTAATTCGATTAAGATATCGTTGTAAATATATTTCTATTGCGTCTATCACAACATTTACCCGCGCCATACAGTGTAATGACTGATGATATTTTTTTCCTCCTCTCTTGCAGAATAATGGATCCCTGGTTTGGTGCCAGAATCACAAGCAGTGCTCTAAGGTAATGTGGTTTCACTTGTTTGATGAATGAGACGCATGCCTCATTATCAGGGGATAATTCAACATTAAGTGTGCGAGTCACGACAGGACCAGTTTTGTCATGCCTACAGGAATCACTTTGAGACTTGTTGACACAAACTACCCCTAAAAACTTTTTTTCAGCCAGTCCTCATGAGTTTGTTTCAACTTTCATTGACACTCATTTCTTCTTGTAAATGACATTTAATGAACTAACATTCTAAGAAGTCGTGTTAATGCCTTTTGCATGCTTATTTGGAATTTGGAATTTCTTTGGGATGTATTATGGTATACCTCCCTAAGGGCTTGTTTGTATTTCTTGCCCTGTCCCAAAGAGGGTTGATACAAAGCCGGTGCTGACAGCTCCTCTGAAAAGATGGTGCTGACAGGCTCTCTAGGATCTGTTGACAAGGCTCACAGAGATGTGCTGTATAGACTGCAGAGACAGAACGCCGCGGAGTTGAAGCAAAGACGATAAACTAGCACAGCATGGTTCGAGTTTGAAATCGGAACAATAGGCTTTAATGCTGTCAAAGGCTATAATGTGTTCATACATAAAGTGTGTAACCGAGTATGAAATGTTCAGCTCCGGCTCGTCTGTCCGGCCACTGGACTTTACTGTGTACTTTGCAATGTGTCCAAATTCACTAAATGAATTTTGTTATCTTCCGGGTGAAAATAAAAGATCCATTAGATATGATTGCTTATCGTGCTTCCTAAAACAACAACAAAACAGTTGACTTTTCTATTAACACAAGGTGAAGCACCACAATGGATGCAGATGGTGTGCCATTTATACTTGTGTGGTGCTTTTTGAAGCAAAACTGAAGTTGGCGGTGGGACTCTGATGCTGCTGTAAAGGATCTTCTTTGTGTAAATCAAACAGTTGTAGCTTGCAGAGCAAATTGTTTGGGAGCTGAAGCTATAAATACTAAACAGCATTACAACGCTGATCAAACACCTCTGTTTTAGAACCATAACTAGGCATTTAGACATAGGTTAAGATCTCTTAGGACGTGTGTACAGACACATCTAGGGAATGAAACCCTGCATACCTACATGATCAGCATTTCCTATGGTGGTGATTAAGCATAAATGTAAGTCGGCCTGTACATTGACCCTTGGCATAGCCCTCTAGTTCATGACCAGCTGCCTCCCCCGCCCAGAGACATATAATATTAGTTAATCAGCAAAAAGACCACTATTTGCTGATTGGCTACCCTTCTGGAAACCTGCTGAGGAGTAGCGTGCCTTTTCTTTGTATGCTTGGGTCGTCCAAAGCAGATGGTAATATAAAGACATCCGTGATGACATCCATGATCCATGACATCTGTGTGACATGAAATGAGAAATAAAGGCTCGAGCACTGAGAGCTGTTTCGAGCCTGAGCTTTTCACTCAGAGGGATTCCCTTGCATATGTTTACCTGCTGATTTTAAAATTAACCCAGAAATAACATGAACATTGTGTATGAAACAAAATAAGGAAAAGTGTAAAAAGTGCCTTTTAGTTTTTCTTAGTCGTATTTATTGGCTCTTCTCTAGAGCCATAAGAATTTGCCTAGTTATAAAGGAATGCATGTAAGTAAAGAAACTATATTGCACGGAAATGTGATTAACTAGAAAATGCTGAGACTGTGTTTCTTGTGTTTTCTTAACAACACATCTTGTGATTTATTAATCACAATAAGTATTGCACCAACTACCTCACTAAAGAGCCCCTTCTGTTTGATTTACAAATCCCTTTTTTGAATTTCAAATGGAAATTTGCATTGGCTGTGGTACAACAAAGCTATTGTGCTTTGTGCTTTCTATTAGCCCTGCAAATATCTAGGTTACATACTTCTCTTACAGCACGCTGTTACCACAATTCGTTAAAGTCTCGTCAATAAAATTCTACTAATCACTTTATAAATTGTGTGGGTAGGTTAATTACTTAAGATAACTAACTGCTGTCAAAGAATGTCGAGCAATGAAGCAGTTTAATGACGTCTGATGGGCTTTTAGGAAACATGTCTCTTATTACTTTTAACCATCTGGTTCTAGAGTGCATTTTTACCTCAATGTAAAGGCTTTAAAGAAAGCAACACTCCTTTGTGCAGTGAAACTTGTTTCTCTGCTTTCCACTCCGATGGCCAACATCGACTCTTGGCACTCATCATTCCCCAGCCGTTCGACAGAGTTTAATGCTTGCGAGAGTTTTCACTGCCTGCAAGTCTAAACACAGCATACTGTTTTCATAATCAACTAGCTAACATTGCTTAAACTCAGCAAAGGTTCAGTTTTTTAATAGATCCTTTTTATTCTTTCTTGCTTCAACTTGCACTCGAGTGAGTGCTTCTTGTTACTGATTTGAGGCCGTAAATCCATGTGGCAGAATTTGATATGAACCTTTAAAAAAATAATCATATGCCTGGACAAGTGGAGTGCAAATACAAAGCTCTGATACTTTGCCATTTCAAACAGTTTCAAGAGCTTTTCAAATTTGATTCATTCAATTTTGTCCCAGGCCTTGGTTTTGCCCATCAAAATACAGGCCAGCGCATAGTGATGAAGTTTAATGAAGGGCCAAAAGTCAATATTTTGCAAGCAAACAGGAGCACACTTCACATCCACAAAAATACTTGAGTGCACATTCATAGTCTGTGTATGTAGTGTGTCAAAACGCAGAGCTATTGTGGGCACTCAACACAATTGTGCTAAACAGGCCCATGCTGTACAGTGGTTCCCCGTGAATAGCTCTACAGCCGCTGATTAGCCTCTTCACTTCATGAACAGCACACAGTCAAATAGAGAGACAAAGGCAGTGACTCCCTGGGGAGAAGAAGATCTGTCCACCCAGAGCTCTGCTGAGCAGCCACAGAGAACTCCCTGCCTGTGAAGAAAATGCAAGAAATGGCTGCCTAATAATTTAGACAAAGATACCGTGACCCCGTCCATCTGTGGGCATTTTCGGAAATCAAAGCCTCTTGTTTCCATTTGCGATGAGAAAGTCATTTTAGTCATCTCGTATGCAGTGTCCGGAGTTGGCCCCGCTCTCAGTGTCCCCTTTGTCATGGTAATTAACCTGCTTGCCCTCTCCAAAGCAAAGTGAGGTGACGTTTGGAGAGCCAGGGAGTCATTATTCTGCCATAACACTGGGGCAGCAGACAAACTCCATTCAGCCAGGAGACAGCAGTCATTTCTATATGAGCTATTATCATTTCCCTACCGTTAAAGCTCCACTTGAAAAGTTTGGATGTGCTCCCTGAAAGTTTTAAAAACTCCAGGGTGTTCTCTTTTTCTGCTCCTGCGTAGAAAATCCATTTTTTGCATGTGCATGGAAGGGTGTGCAGGAACAGCCAACAAGCTTTTCCATTCTGACTATGGGTGATATTAGTGGGCCTGCTTTCCCCACGGGTGTGATCCAGGCACCAAATCAAATGCTAGACTTGACTTGAGGCCGCTAAACATTGGTCTGTAACAAACCCGCATGTTTCATCATTCAAAATGTTTTTAGGGAGGGAGGAGAAGAAAGCACATGTGTATTATGCCCAGATAAGTTGGCCAATGGTGAGCTGTTGGAAAGTGCCCATCACTTGTAGTTTCTAGGAAAGAAAGGGTAATATTTTTCTTGTAAAAACATTGAATATCTATTTAAAGTGGTGTATTATTTCTCCGCTGAGACGGATCCCTCAACAAATTAGATTGAGTGCTGATCACTGACATGAACAGAATTAAAGCATCTGTCTGTAACACCATCTCGCAGTGGGATGATGCTTTGGCCTTACATCTTGTCTGTATACCGGCTTTGACACTGCACTTCGTTTATAAACTGTCTGCTTTAGAAAAGCTTTAGAAAGCAATATTGTCTGGTCTCTTTGACAGCAGTGAGTCGTACATGTCTTTCATAGATCTCACATAATCTCTTGGTCTTTTCAGCGCTTCCTCCTCCGAATCGAACCTCGAACTTCACATGCAATGTTTAAGAACAAGAGGCGTTTACGCCTTTGGATTACATGTGCCTTCGTCTCCACATTTGGAAGCTTTGTAGCACTTTGATTGAATAACAATCCCTGGAATGCTACTATGTCTCATTCAAAAGTGTCTTTTAAAGCCCACCGTCCACCCCCCAACCCCCCACCCCAACCAACCCCCACATTTTCTCACGCCAAAATAAATAGGTTCATAGTTTGTGTTGAACCTACGAAATGAATTCAGAAGCCCTATCCCGCTAACAATTATCTTTAACAGACAGCGAGGTACGTGCACTCTGTATGTCAGTTCTGCAGCTTGAAGTGTGTCAAGACCGTTTCCAAGGCTTTTTGTGTGGTCATCTTTTCTGTGGCGGTTGTTAGTATATCCTGAGGCACGCTGGAAAGAGTACGGCTGGTAGGTTACATCTGAGCATGGCCAGGATTGTTAGGTGCTTAAGTAGACTTCAAAGTGCCTTTTGGTCATGTTGAGGCCAGACATTCGTCTCACCTCCTTGTGTTGGCCACATTACCAGCACTGACACCTCAAAGTAAAATTCACCAGGAGGTAATGCGACATGAATCTGGAGAGCCCGTCCTTTTGCCTGCAAAATGGTGTAAAACCAAATCTAAGCTATTTTGTATTGCATTTACTGAATAAGTTTGTTTGGAAGTTCCAACGTTATGTTTCGCTTTTCCCTCTTCTGACTTGTTATATTTTAGTTTGAGGCAATTTGTGTGTGGGCGGTGGAGGAGTGTGAAACAGTGCTGGTCAGTCCCAGCAGGAAGGACCTGATCTGGACATGGTTGTTAAGTTTCATTGGCTAAAGGGGGGGTCGCTTCATTGGTTGCTATCTGTGGAGCTCATTATTCACATGGTGGGTGGCAGAGAATTGAAACCCCCACAGCAAAAAACCAAAGACGTGGCTACAAGAGAGGGGGCGAAATGCCCGCGGAACCAGAGTTTAGACTTCTTCAGTGGCAAGATCTAGCATCTAAAGCCGATCTCTTAAAGGCTGTCAGTTCAATATCTAAGAAATTAACACTTCCACATCATTATGCTATGAAATATTACGGTTACATGTCACACGGCCATCAGCTGTTGGTCATAAAGCACTTAGTCCTTTATTTTCAAAACATGATCAACTTTTCACTGATTTCTCTCTCCTTTTTCATGTCAAAAGGGATTTCTTTCTCTTTCGCTCTATCTCTTTCTCTCTCTCAGGATTATTTTGTTATTATTTTGTTTTTAAATCCTCTTTTAGCAATAATGACAAGTCACACTGAGATTATCCTTTGATGGCTTTTACGATCACAATAGACAACAACACACCCTTTACATCCACATTGCTGTGACTCTGTCAGCCACAAAGAAAAGACCTTGAAGTTACTAACTTAGTCTAGTACGAGATTAAATCTTGGTTTGTCAATATCATAGACCAGTGAGGCCTGAAACAGGAGTGTTACTGTTGACCAGATGCTTGTATATTTGGTTCTCAGCACTGAAAAATGTTCTTTGGATAAATTAGAAATAGCATCGTCACTAGGTTTGTTCAGTAGGAGGCACGCTCAGTGTGTGTATGACATGTAGCCTGTATTGATTTCCTTCTAAGTACAAATTTAATGTACTGCCGATGTCCCTCACTCATTGTGGGGTCAATTTTTGAGTAAGTTATATCGGATCAGAGAAAGCTAATGCGTCACATTGCTATGACACAGCAGGTGATGGTACAGACAATTTCACACTTTGTTTTTACCAAGTTGAAATGATAAAGCAAGTATAAAGTATATATTACTTCAATATTGGAACCTGTTTATATAAGTAAAAATGTAGATAAATATTCTGTCATAAGGTTTTTTTTTAAATCTGGTCATACCTATTCATGTATTATCTTTGCACAATACACATTTTTACTGCAATTGAAAAAAAAAAGATATATCAGCAGACTGAATAGTTCTTCAAAATAACAATCAGCATCAGCCACAAAATCTCTTGTTGGTCAGACCCTGTTTATCGCGCCACCAGTCACACTGACGAAAGGAAGATTAGAATCTAAGAATCGTAAAGCTGATGTGCTTAGTAGATTTATTCCCGCTCCAGTCAGAGCTTTTGCATCCTGCAGTTAAACCCCCAAGATTGTGTTTGACAGTTACAGGATAATGGGAAAACCCGAATGTATGTCACTGGCTTACTAATCAACAGCAATCCTAACCTTTGACTTTTAAGACTTTTAAGCAGGGTGGAAAACACCCCTGACTGTACATGTATTAGCAATGAAGAAAATCTCCATTTACTGTATTATATTGACTCTCTTTCTATACATAAATGATCAACCCCGTTTTTTCAATAACAAGGGATTTTATAAAATCAAGATATTACAATATAGAGATTGATGTGCCCACTTTAAGGAGCTGTTGGTGGAAACTGGGAGGGAGAAGTAGGATTAGTGTAAGAGAAGTGTTTCTGAGACTTAGATAAACAAATGGCGATAGTGGTGGAATGTGACTGCAGCCTGGGATTAGGATGGCTCTCCTCACTTCAATAGCGTGCCAGGTTTTACATGTTGTGAGCCCGTACTGAGACAGATTTCCCATGCCCCTATTTCATTTGAGATGAGAGGGGATTGAGGCGGCCTGAGTGGTCACTGTCGGAACAAACAAGCGCAGCTGGAATTCAATATCTTGTTTACTTGCCGCTCAATCCTCGATGAGAAATGATGACATTATCGAGAGGTACATTTTTCATTTTCCCCTTGGAAAATGTGAGTTAATTATCATTGCTTTCTTTCTCATGCAATGTCACAAAGGCCCACTGGCCTCTTTATCATCAATCTGACCCCACATGATGGATACATCCTGTTGAGTCTAATTGTCACGAAATGTAAACTGAGCCCAGAAGTAGGTGATAACTCAGGCTCTTGTTATAGCCGCTGTAATTTTGACTCATGTCACCGCGGTGAATAACAGTGTGAGATGGCCCTGTAAGAGACGGAGGAGGCGATGCATTCGGGGCACCGGTGTGCTGCTGCATGTGTGGGTGTCTGGGCGAAACTTCTGAGTCATTAAGTATTAAATGAACAGCTATTGCTTTCCATGGCAGACAAAGTAGTTCTGGCTTAGCTTTGTGGCATTTTTTTTGCTCATAAATAAGGCAGACACCTCTGATTGTAGGCTAAATGTATAATTCATGCACTGCCCCTCCTGTTCCTCCTCTTTTTCTTCTCACTTTCTGCCAAGCTCTTCCTTTTCAGCCCTTTGTTGTCTGCACCCTCAATTGCATTTAAATTAATAATTAAAGTGATGCTCAAAGAATGTCTATGACACCACCTGCTAGGCTACTCACCATTTCCCAGTCTGGTTTATTAAACAAGACAGAAAGACTTCAGCTGTCTACATTTCAGCTCAGCCCACTAGTTGGAAGAATACCGTTTGAGTTGGTTGTAAATATTCGAGAGTTATGACACTGGCAATGTCCGAGGCATACATTCCCCTTCGAGCTCACAGCTTACACTCTTCACTTAGCGATTTGGAAAATATGTCATTCCTTGCGACGGGGGAATTCGAGGCACTCTGCGTCAGATTGATACATTAAAATTCATAGTCAGCATAACTACATCTTGTATCACTTACAGTAAAGAAATGTTGATATGCTAAAGTGAGAATACCAAGAAAACAAATATGTTACAGACCTGTATATGATTTTATGTGAGAAAATATTTTCTTGAAGACATTAGATTATTTTTTATTACTTACTAGAGAAGCTTATTATTTCTTGGGCAAGTAGATAGAAAGACGATAGGGAGGTTTTGCACTCAGGACCTAATTTCCATAAAGTCTGGATACCCAAACCTTCAGGGAGACATAAGAGAGCACATGACCAGCATTACTCTACACAAACCGGTGACCCGGCTCCCACATGGGTATCGAGTACAATTCTTTCCAGCCCGTGGTATCGAAGACAAATGAAGAGAAGAATCCTGGAACCGAACCGGCGTGGGTATAATTTTATCTGTGTACCTCTGAACCACCAGAGCACGATTCTTAAGAATTATGGACATTGGCAGCTGCATTTGAAACATCAGTAGCATCGCCTGGCTAAAGTTCTATCAGCTAATAACAAAAAAAGCCAGATTGCAAAATATAAATTTTCATTCCTTTCTGGTAGGCTAAGCTTGGCACTTACATGCTGTATAAAAATCGCACTGCATATTACGGAAAAACCTCATGTCATATCTAACTGCTGCATGTAGAGTCGCAGACTCAAATCTCAAGTTAGCACGGCATTAATCTTGATCTACCTGATCCATCTCGCTCTCCGCTTGACCTGCGCATATACCTTCATTGATTTACTACGGCACAGAAATGAAATACTCAATCATGGATCTCGAAGAGCTTGCAAAAGGCGAAGTCACACAGGTTTGAGAAAATGGTGTGTCTAGACTTTAAACCGACTCAACACAGGGATATCTTCTTCCTGATTTATTTCCTTTTTTTATACAGTCCTTTGAAACCTATTGGAATATCAGAGACTTATTGGAATGCCTCACTCACATATGATTTTACACTTAACCGAAGACCCTTTAGCCTAGTTTACTTGTAATTAAAATATCATACAAGATCAAGCAAACATCTTAAATCGACACGATTATCTATCGCGCAGCTTGATGTGGGACATGCGTTGTGGCAAAGAATAAGTGAGAAGATGGAAAACATTCCTGAGTGCACCACAATTGGACTAACAAGTGGTTGACAGGCAGTGTCTAGGTTTAAACATAACCCAGGTTTCCTCTTTTTTATTGTTAACGTATTTTTAAATCAAGTACTGTGTAATGAATATGTAGATTTTTGTCCAATGACACACACATTCTACTCTCTTCTCTTCTGTTCTAAACTTCCCAAGCTTGGTGCATTGCATCTTGCAGTGCTGCTGATTCTCTGCTTCCTAGTATCCAAACACATAGTAGTGTGCTGTTATGCACTGTGTTGTAAATAAATATACATAGAATGGGCCAAAGTTGTGTCGATTTGAGGCTTATAATTTTTTTAAGGCTTTCAGAGGCAACCGGGAAAAGTACCCCGCTGGGGTAATTATTTGAGTTATATAATTTAGGTCCCACTTACAAGGACTGCCAAAATGATAAACCAACACACACACACCCAAAAATGTCTCTTCGGACACCATTAATGGCTTTCCACTGTTTTCTGATGACATTGTTTGGCACTAATGTAGCCATCCAACAAGACATTTAAATATGACATATGCCATCACCTCATCATCTTGTGTGATATGCGACCATATGCTTTGGAAAAACAAACAACACGATGATCAGAGAAAAGTGTTGGAGTGCTGGAGATATACGGCCGCATGATATTGCTGGCAAGGAAAAGTGCCTTGGCGATGTTTGTGAAAGATATATCACAAGATAAAAGGCTTTTGACCACTGTCCAATGTGAGCCTGGTGTTGTCAAATTTATCTTCTCTGGAGAGACTTTTGGAAAACGTCAATTTTCTGAGTATGAACACAGGCTTAGTGCAGAGGGAGGGTTGAAGCAGAAAACAAAAAAAAAGAAGGCTTTTAAAAGTCATCTGGATTAAAGTGGACGTGGTCAAAAAGAGATAGAAAAATGAAAGGCGGGATGACCCGAGATAGAAAATATGAGATGAGAACTGAGAAGAAACTGAGGAAGTTGAGGGGAGATGACAACCATTTCAAGGCGAAATTGAGTGAGAAGTGATTGAATATGTGGATTAAGTGCCTCTTTCAGCAAAGCAGAGGCTGGCGACTTGCTCTCTGAATGGGTCAGTATATGAGAGCAGAGAGCACACAGCTGCTGAAATAATTGGGTCCATTTACTGGGAGAATGAAAAGTGCCAGGGTAGCAGAATATAACTATAATTTACTGAGATTAACAGGGAGATTTACAATGTGCATGATCAACAACCAAGATTCCTATGTATCTGAGCCTCCGGGAGGAGCCGAGGATCTACCAGCAAAGACACACTGTAAATATCACTTGCCATCATTTCAGTTGACTGGAGGTAATTGGACTGATTTGTTCAGCTTCTTGTAACGTCTGCATTCCTGTGATAACCAGGAGAAAACAATGTGAGTGCCTGTGCGAATTTGAGGCGCAGACAAAAATGCAGATATTTCACCAGAATGTACTGGTGTGTTCTACTAATGGAGTACCTTACCATTGTTAAAATTAGATTTGCCCCAACAGCTCATGTAACTGCCAATATGGGATAAATCATCTGGACCATTATGAATCGTGGCTAACCTATTATTTGGTTGACGCTGCGTTTCTTGATTCATTTTACAAGACATTTGATTGACGTGTCATACATACATACAATGATGTAGTTTATATTGCTCCAGTCACTCACTCCGGAGTAAACATTTTCACAACGAATGATTTTCATGCTCCCACATTGCCGAATCTGAGTTCTTTACATAGCAATCATCTCCCCCATCGCTCCCTTCCCTGCGCCCAGCTCCATTCGTGACAAGGGAAGATGGGCTGTGGCATTGGCTACCATTCAGCCTGAATTCATCGGCCCCACAGAATGCCTTTAAGAGTCCTCAGAGTAACAACTGCTGCATTTTATTGCAGCGTGAAATGGGGAGTGAAAGACCGCTATGGATGTTCCTACTTAACCATGCAGAATGTGTCACTCTTGGTAGGGAGATAAGAGGACAAAGGGGAAATCAGCTGCTCAGATGCTCTTGTTGAGTCCTGCTGAAACAAACCAGGCTCTTGTTTACGTTTCATACCAAAACCAATTGTGTTTTCTTTGGAGAAATTTGTCCAGAAATATGTTAACATTGCATAGGGTAATTGCATGCGTTCCTTAGGCTATCCAAACAGATGGTAGTTGCGCTGCCAGCCGGAGAGATTTGCTTGGGGGACGACCAGACTCTGGTGCCCAAGCATTGCAGATACAGCTCAATTACATTTTCTGCCCCATTTGCTGTTTTCACACATTACATCTAAAAAGTCAAAACACTGACTTTGCTATTGGCATTGCAATGTGCAAAGTCCTAATATGCTGTGATTAATATAAATGATTATATATGCAAGATGTTTAACATTGAAAGGGTTTTAGCAGTTTCATTCTAATAAGTAGGTTTCCCCCGCTAGAGGCCGGATTCTTTTAACAACCTATCACGTTAAAAGCAAGAGCACATGCCTCTGAAGAGTGAGGGTCTAATTTGCATGTGATGGTTCTTCGAGCTTACTGTAAATGTGCTTTGGCGCTTTCCCTAGCATATTTTTGGCATGGATGGTATGGATTAGTTGGAGTACCAAACTGTGTAAAATGGAATCGGGCACTTGATTGATGAGAGCACCTTTGTAATTATATACAGCCGCTGTATTTGCTTTGGCAAGACATCAGTCATCGGTCCACCTCTTCCCTCCTGAATGTCAGCTTGTGGATGTGGTCAAGCGACAAACGCTGACAGAATGTCAGTTTTGGCACACCTGCTGAGAGTGCTCCCTATCTCTCCTGATAAAGAATTCTGGAATAAAAAATCCCACTACCACAAGAGGCCTATCACTTGATGGGCACCTTTGCTCTGGGTAGTCAGTGGATAAAGACATAAGAGGACAGAGTGTGTGAGGCATCACTGAACACAGCCTAATTCTGTTCTTTGTTGCAGTGTTGGTTGTGCAATAAGCAATGTTCTGTTATGCTTCACACTGCTTGGCACACACTTTAGCTTCTCGAGGTAACGACCATTCTATTTTCACTTGTTTTGTAGTGATTGTGGCGAACGAGAAAAAGATCCATCCTTAAAAAAAAGCCAGAGGAATGCATTCAGGCTGTGCACACAATATCTTTCAATGAGTAAAATGAGCTTGATCCCCAGGCTTATGTGTGTATGTTCAGTGATTTGTAGAAGGGATTTGGGGGCTTTAACATGTGCGTCTACTGGCAGAATGTCCTTTAGATGCTGCTGCAGCACAAGTTATTGCCTCAATTCCTCATTGTTCCGGCATGGTGCTTGTGTGAGACTGATGCTGAGGTTGCTGCAGCTGCGGCTGCGGCTGCTGCTGGTGCTGCTGCTGCACTGCAGGCACGGGATCTTTTGAGCATGATAAATGATATAAGGTCACCATTTTATTAACTGCAGATTATGATGAAGCTTCAAAAACTCCCTGGACTGTGAGAAGCTTCGTGTTTTAAATACTAACAGAAAATATGTATCTTTTTTTAAATTAGGTAATTAAAGAAATGCTAAATACATCATTATTGTGCTTTATTGGCTTGATAGCCTCACAATTAGAATATAAAAACTTGGCAAGGCAACTTAAAATCAATATGATGATAATTTCAAACGTTTAGCTCGATTCCAATCAATTCTATACATTTCTGAAATGGTTTTTCTTCATTGATTGTTGTATCTTATCTTGTTGCTGTTTGTTTTCTGTTATTCATATAGAATCTAAACTTTTGTCTAAAGAGTGGACTTGGCATTTTCTTTAAGTTACAGTTTTAGGTAGATTGGGTTGAGATCTGAGTGCTCACTTAGTGTTTGACCCAATTTTATCTTTCCTGCTTTGCCTGAAGAAAGTGGAATACTATTGGATCCGATGAAGTGAATACAGTTCACAGAAATAAGCGGGATAAAGAAAGTTAGGTTCAAAATTTCTGTTTTGATAAAACCTGAGATATAACCTGGAAAGAGAGGCTGATCACATATACCAATCTCTGGTTTATCACAATGTTAGGAAGGAAAATGCATTTTTTTCTACTGTTTTTGCTGTCCCTTTGACATTCCTGGGAAAGTAGGGGGGCATTAAAATATAGACAGTGACTTAATGGCATTTTTCTCCTTCCTTTTTTTTCCAGAGGGTTCTTAATCTAAACCAAATTTTTATTACAATTGTACCTAGAGGTAGGTTTGCCATGACGGAAATGAAGTGGGAGAAGGCCGATGCAGGAGTTGAGTTTTTTCGTGAACGTGGTCCTAAGTGCAACATGCTCCTCAAGAAGCAAAGTTTATGTTTCATCATGCACCCTTAACACTACACTCCATAAAAAGCAAATAAACTTTTCACTGGTAATGGTATAATAACGACAGTGAGCTAACAAATGAATCAAAGACTCATAAATACAGCTCTGACCACCTGACTATGACTCAATTTTTTTTCCACCTAACAGTATGTTAAATGGCATCTTTTCAGTAGGTGCTCTCATTCTTCTTGTTAGCGGTACTGTACTTTACATGTTGTGTATTCTTGACAGTTTGCTTGAAATAAACCAAAGGTTAAAATTTGACCTTTGAATCAACAGCTGCTTCTTCACTGATGGTAGTTCTCCATATCTGCAATACCCCCCGCCCCAAACCAACCCCTCCACCCACCCACACACACACTCACACACACACACACATATTGGCCTGTTCCAATGAAGAATGCAAAACTGCAAGAGAATGTGCTGAGAATTTACAGCTATGCCTTGTGTCTTTGTGTGGCTAAAGCACTAAGACGAGGCATGAGCAGAATGAGTGGCTTTGGCAGGTCTCTGGTTGGTGTGGTTTGGGCTGCTCCCAGTGTTTCACAGAAGCAGCCTGGCAAACGCTTGAGAGTTTTCACACCAGCACTCGGTGGCCAGCAGCGGGAGCGCATAAGACCCCAGCTTCTCTCAGTCCCATCTGAACACATGCCCTTTCCTGCGGCAGCATCTGCCTGATTCTATTGGACATGCATGGATTTACATTAGCTTTTATTGAATTTGATTTGTTCAGGGTGAGCGGTTCTATTTAGAGCAGTTTGACTAAATTGGTAAACTTTCATTTGGAATTTTATCATCCTATTATGTTTGTCAAAATAACTTTGTGCCGCATTCTCGCTGAGGTTTAGTTTTATCCCACGCCTATGCCAGACATTCAGTAAATTTGTTCCACGTGTTTAAAAAAAGGGAATCCCAAGAACATTAAATCATGTGTTTATTAAGGACTCTAGCACTCACTGTGGCAAAGAGAGGGTGGTTTGATACCAATGCCAGACAGTATCACGCCAAGACATGAAAATACGAAGCAGAAGAAGTGGCAGAGTGAAATTTAGGCCCTAGACAGAATGAAAAGTTAGTAGTACCGGGCTTAACGGAGGAATCTGTCAGGGGTGACATCAGGCGGTATCCAAGCACGAGTAGATAACAAGTCGGTGCATGTCGGCCTGCTCATTACGGATAAACCATATGCTTTTTGTTGATTGTTTATGTCTTTTGAAGGCATGCCGGGCATTTGCAAATCAAAGAGGTGTGACTGGTTATTGAGAATATACAGGCGGAGTGGCTGAGTGATGTACCTGTGAGGAATCCAGCCTATAAGCACACAGAGCTCCATCTCTATAGCTGCGCCTCTTTGATGTGGCTGACTCTTTGAAGAACTGACACCCTTCTCCTTTTCACAGTGCCTGGAGCCCTGCAAAGAATCCTGGGACCTGAAGGAAAATCAGTGCCAGGATTTATGTGAGGTATGAAATACTGTTGCTGGCTTGCATTGAGTGTAACGGTACACACAAAAAACATGGTCTGATCCAAATCTCAGCTTTGAGGGGATGTTTTGTGAACTGCAGATGCACGAAACACCTAAAATTAAATTGCCCCTTTTAAAGTTAAACACAGGTTTGCTGTGTAGCTGTGTCTGTTAGGAAAACTAAAATGGTTACCGAGCCTAAAAATGGAGTTTGTGTAGTTCTACAGGATTTTGCATACCCCTATTAATTTTGGCTTTTTGTAGTTTGGTTTAACATCCCTATAAAAAAATCACTAATAGGACAGTTATAGGATTGCGGGATAATTCTACAATGTAACAGCACAATGAGGTTAAATTAAAGCTATTTAACTTTTTCTCTCCCCACATAAACACGGAGATCCTGCAATTTGTGTTATGTCTGTGGCTATATTCATACGATGTTAATAAAAGGTCACCAAAACAGGAAAAGAAACACCCTGTGCTGCGGAAAAGTTAGTGACACATTATTTCATGGAGTTCAGACTGTAGTTACCGCTCCCTCTCACATTGCACAGCCATAATGTTTGTCAAAATGACAAACCGAAAATAAAAAAAGATAAATGACAATTTGAAGATGCTATAATAATTCAAAATGATTTATGCTTTTTCTCATTTTGGCGTATTCCGTTTGGAGATGTGCATTGATCTGTCTGAAGGATCATGTTTTTCAAAGCAATGGCTCTGGCTGGTAAGCTTATTGGAAAAGTGCTGGTGCAGAAAGTCACTGTATCTTATGCCCTAAAGGCTTTTACTGAAGTCATCATTTCACGTAGGCAATCAATATCAGTGCGCAATAATACAATACAGTAATGCAAAGTTATTGACATAGGTGCAAATTACAAAAGTTATAAAAGCAAAAGAAAGATTTAACAGCCTCAACTCCAACCTGAATCAGAAGCTAGAAATTTAAACAGGACAGTCTCTGTTCATTCACGGAGCCATTTGGCTGGAACTGAAAAGAAATCTGACGTACATTTCTCCCCCTCTCATCCTTCTTCCTGTGCTCCATAGCCTCTTTTTCCCAAGAAACACTATGAGTGTCTAACAAGCTGCGAGTTCCTGAAGTCAGTGGAGGGGTTGAAGCAGGGTGACTGCCCTGCTCCGGAGAAGGCCAGTGGCTTTGCAGCAGCCTGTGTGGAAAGCTGTGAGGAGGACGGGGAGTGTTCAGTTGTCAAAAAGTGCTGCTCCAATGGTTGTGGTCACACGTGCCAGCTACCCAAGAACCTCTACAAAGGTAATACCATGGGCTCATATTGCATTGCAGCGCTGTGATAAGTAAAGCCAAAACAAATTGTCCTAACTGATCGATGGCATTTCCTATGTTACTGCAAGTGGCAATCTTACCATTAAAGGAACAATTTCTAAGCGGGTATTTTTTTGCCTCAACAAGTTCGGATTGGTTCAACTTGGCTTAACAGTGACTTACTGTAGCATGACAGAGCCACAGCTGAGGCCAGACACTCTGGGGACAACATTTATTTTGGCCGCTGCTATCCGCAGTCTTATTTCTGCAGTAACAACCAAAGCGTTTGAATAAAATTGACAGCTAAACAACGGCTTTGTTGTGAAAAATTCTGGATATCCAAAAGAGAGTTTGGTGGGACAGCTCAATTGCATAATAACCGGTGCACTGGCATCAGCAGAGTTTCAAACAATGAATTATCGCGGGACTAAAAAAGTGAAGTGCTCCGAAAATGTTCCTATTTGAGGAATGTCTTCTTTTAATCACTATGTTTCAATATTCTTTCCTTTTTCAGTTTGAATTATTGTCATTAATGGTGTATTGAGTAATCTTCCGTGTTACATATTAATTTGCGTAAATCATGATGATTTGCAGGTTGCAGACAGGCTGATTAGTATAATACATTTTTGAGTCTGTTCAAACCCACCAAATCCCCCTTGTATTTTCTGTTTTAAATTAGAATCATCAGTCAAGAATTATGTTGGATTTGATGTTATACAGACACAGATGTACCCCAATATCTTTGCTCCAGGAAATTATTTTTAATAGTGTTTCTGAAGCAGCGTGACGTTGTGAGGGTGCTGATTTATTATGTTAGAGAGAAGAGCGTCTCTGAACTTAGGGATGAGAGCTGGAACTACACTATCAGCACGCAATCGTTGTCACCCCAAGGCCATAACAAAGTTGAGGAGATGTTGAAGTGAGAGCGGCGGGAGATGAGCCTGAATCGCTCTTTGAACCTCGGCTGCGATAGACTGCGTATGTGTTCAGTCACACTGCAGTAAGAGAAACCATGTTTATGTACTTACTGTATTAAGTTAGAGGGAAGGGCATATGATTTCAAGTTTCGGCTTGAGCACACGGATGAGCTTGGAGTAAATTTGATTCAGAGAAGTTCTGAAGGATGTCACGGTAGATGTCATGCTGAAAAGGTGAATGGCATTTTAATCTAGGAAGATGAAGACAGGCGTGACCTTTAAAATTCAAACACAGCGGCCCTGGCTATGAAAACCATCCGACATATTGTTACTCCGAGTTAATTATGTGTCATTCTTATGCAGTGCAACAGGGCACATTTGTAAGCAAAATTACTTTTGATATTAAAATGAAAAGGCTATCGAAACCATTTTCATGCAGATGCCTACTCTTGAGTCTTATAGGCAGACATTGTGCTGGAGGGTGTAATACTGACTCTATTACCCTGTTCAAGCCAAACCGTCACCGATTGCACAAGAGAATTTAACTGCAAGTGAAAATTCTTTGGTCAACAAAGATTTTTTTGGCTTTACTTTCATACATTCTTAACAATAAATATGATCAATTTGCAATAAAAATCCTTTTCATTTCAGTATAAATGATCTTTCTCTGAAATAACTTGTTTCCTGACAAACCTATTGCTGTACTTCACTGTGTTAATAAGGTACAAAAAGTATCGCTCCATAGGGAGACTTGCAAATCAGACCACACAGAATTTGAACAAACAGCACGCGGATGACAGGTCACACCTATTTCTACATTTACACAGAATTATTCTTAGCAATTTGGTGAACATTCATAAATTCTTGCCCTGGTCCTTAGTGTTAAAGGGCTAATCAGTTGCTCATGGCATGACAAATCTAATTGTTTCTGTGTGTGCACAAGTGTGTGCGTGTATTTGTGTGTAGTCCTTGCCATGATAGTCCATGATGCTGGAAGCCATTAGCAAACACAAGCGGAGCGAAATGGACCATTTCCCCCGCTGAGATCACTCTCAGATGTGTCTGTGTGTGTGTGTCTGTGTGTGTGTGTGTTTGTTCCCAATGTACCAGAGCTGTCTTCGGAAAAGATATGGTGGAACTTCAGTGGGGTTTAAACGAATAGGAAAGCTTAATCTCATAAATGATAAGGATTATAATTCAATGCATAGCATAGAATCGAATGTAGTCACATTGTAGAGTCAGATGAAAGAAGGGGCAGTAGGTGGTCTGTTGAGCTTTTCTGGTCCTTTCATTTTCATATCAGTCGCCACAGAAATAGTTGCATATATGAATCATTGATCGTTTATAGTGTGAGTAAGCAGTAAATTCAATTTATCACTCTGTCTGAGATGTTAAGTGAAAAATCCATGCCAGAAAGGTATCAAATTTAGCGAGCGTCACATTCACACTCAGAGAAAATGTCAGCGAGTGAATCTGTCACTCAGGATCCCTTGTTAGTCATCTCTTATGGTATCATTTGCTAAAAGCAGCAACCTCTGTGATCACAACAGTCAATACAGCAGTATGTGCAGTATTGAAAATTATGGCCTGAAGTGTAATTATTGGAATTAATAAGACATGAATGGATGCTTTGCTCTCGATCGTGCTTATACAGCAGCTACGTCATGGTTTGAAGTGCATGGATTAAGCATATGGCCATTGAAAAATGAAAGCTGTATGATTCTTGGACCAAACCTTACTCAAAAGTTATCTTTGGAAAGAGCAAACCTACAATAAGTGTATTTGATACCCTCCTACATATTGCGGAAGAGAGAGGTTGTGTGCAGATGTGGGCTACTTTTTTTGTAGGCCTCTGTGTGGTGTGGTTTTTGTCTTGCAGGAGCACTTGTGTGACTGTGTGGGAAGATGAGCTAAGACAGAGGGAGAACAGGAATGCTGTGGTTACCTTGGCTTGTATTATTATGCAGGAAATGTGACACGTTCGTTCACACTAATACAGAAACACACATACACAGGCACACACTGCTGCGGAGCTGTGAAACCGCAGAACAATGACCCCCAGCTGTTTGTATGTAGAAATCTGTTATCAGTGGGACCAAACAAAGTACTTACTTTATATGCCAGGGGCCTTTACGGCCTTTCTTCAACTTCCAAGATTTTATGCGACTCAATCAATCGCTTTTCTATTCCTTGAATGAGGAAAGAGATTTATGGAGATGAAACATTCAAAAATAGTCTTGATTAGGTTGTTCACTCACAAGCTTTGCGGTAATGTCGAGCCCGCATTGTTGCTGTTTACAAAAGATGGAGCAATGTTGGATGGCTCGGCCGCGAAGGCGGTCCAACATAATAAATTGAAGTGCTTGGCGGTTTATTGCAAAATGTTGACTATATTCAGCCTTCTCTTGTGTATCCAAAGCTCTTTTTAAAATCTTTTCACCAATTCATTATTGCCATGGCTGGTGTTTATTCTGCAATCCGCTCCATCCTATATGCAGTGAACACACCCTCGTGCATACCTATACACTAACTGCGTGAATCATTATTAGAAAATGTAGCTACCAAAACACATCGGTCACAGTAGAGAGATGATATTGTTGACCCACGGCATGAATTAAGTCTTACAGTGAGGTCATGTCTCATTCTCAGATCTGCCTGCCGTCCGTCTCACCAAGTAGCTTTTCCCCCAAGAGAGGAAACGACAAAATGTGTGCTGAAGCTAACCTGCGATGCTCCAAACAGCGGTGAAATTTCACCTCAATCACTAATTGTCACAATATTATCTTCCTTTGGTTTCATTTATAGGAGTTCCTTTGAAACCCAGGAAGGAGCTAGTGTTTTTGGAGCAGCCATCAGGTCATCTGGAGGTTCGGTGGTCTTCCAAGTTCAACATTTCTGTGGAGCCTGTCCTCTATGTGGTGCAACGCCGTTGGAACCATGGAATCCATCCCAGCGAAGATGATGCTACAGAGTGGCAGACTGTGGCTCAGGTACAAATCAAATCTACAAACTTGCTACGAGATTATAGTCGGTAGTACCGAGGTGTGCTTGTAAGGGAGAATGTGTTTTTATTTGCTTATTCCATCTTTTTTTATTTAAATAATTTTTTGCCTCTATGTGGGTTTGTCTGAATTAATATCACTCAAAATGTATCCTCATATGTTTCAGAATGCCTGAAGATTCGGCTGTGAAAGCGTTGCATTGTACTGACAGACAGTTGCAAACAATTGCTCTGACAATTGCACATTCCTCAAAGTCACAGTGTCTTTTAAAGTTCAGTAAAGAGAAACACATAGATGACTGATGTGGCAGCAAACTCACATGGGGCTTTGACCCTTCATGAACCCTGACCCCTACGGTTTGCGCTCTCCCCATCTGTCCCTCAGACTGCAGAGGAACGCGTCCAACTGGCCGACATCAGAGCAAGCAGATGGTACCAGTTCAGAATTGCTGCAGTCAATGTCCACGGGACCCGTGGGTTCACTGCGCCCAGCAAACACTTCCGCTCCTCTAGAGGTTTGTGTCTGTGCGCCTGTGTGTGTGTGTGTGTGTGTGTGTGTGTGTGTATGTCTGTGTGTGTGGCCTTGCTTTGTGTGTAAAGTCGCTGTTTGACACCCATTGCCCTCCATTTGTTATGGTTAAGACCTTGGAGCAGGTGTTGCCTGGGAAGGAGTTTTGAAACCTGATTTGACAATTTACCTGTCCATGCAAACAAGCAGCATGTGGCATTTCTTCCATTTGCATGTAAGCCAAGCTTTCTTTTCTTTTCCGCTGACTCAAGGAAAGTGTATGCTTTGTTGTAAAAGTATCTTTATTTATATGCCTGTATTTTTCATCAATTTTTTCACTCAACATCACTGGAATGCATCATTTTATTCAGCACAGGATTCTTAATCACCCTTTTGTGTGGTGTTTTCTTGAGATCTTAAATCTTGTAGCTCAGCTAAGTATCTGTTTAAAAAAAAACAGCCATTATGGACTCATTGATTTGTCAGTTACAGATTTTATTTCTATTAATGTCAGAGAAGTTTATGGTTGGCAAATGTATGACATTCAATATGTGATAATTCAAAAAAGTTTAATTGAGGGCTATAAAGTCTTGTTGTCAAAGTATTTCTTATTTTTCCCCTTTTTGAGATAGAAAAAAGGGAATAGATTACACCAAGATTTTTTTAACAAACTAATAAAAACGTTATTATCGGTAGAGTAATAGAGTAAGAGAGTAAAGCTATTTCATAACTTCTTTGACTAACTGAATTTACAGAGTACCAGAGTACTATTTCTATATTTATCCTAATTTTTATTTTGTTTTATTCCATGTTGCCTGACTCTGAAAGTCTTTTTTTAGAGACACAAAAAAGGGAATAGATTATGGCTAAAAAAAGCACAAACCAATGAATGATATATTATGGGTAAAGCCAGAAATTATTTTTTAACTTACTTGACTAACTTCATTTATGTAGTACAATTTTTTAGACATATTTTTCTTATTATTTTGCTTTATTTTTTTTTTGTTCCCTCGGTTATAAATGTATCCTTTCAGAGTTTCCACACATGTTACCATTGGGGTAAAATGAAAGGGTGGTTCAAGGAGTTGCAGTTGAATGCTAGTAATGAGAAAGGATTGGATGTAAAGAGCGTATATTTCTGTGTTGCAACCAGATAGCATTTTTGTCTTCAAAGGAGGGTTTTTCCCCTCTTTACATGCATATAAAATGTAATGTGTCAGAATTACTCATGATATTGCATGTTTAAATGAATGCAAGTGTTGTCTTGCTTCCAGAGACTGTGACACAATTTAGGAGCGCTTTAGATCTTTGCTAAAGATTAGGAAAAAAAAAAGCTCTGATGGTATCCTGTGTTGTAACTTGATTCCCATGCCCTGCGTCTTCAATGTTGAATGACACCAAATCTTTGTGTGTTGGAGTCCAAACTGTGCAAGTGTGTTTCATTTAACATGGCATTTGCAAATTAAATTGTTTTTTTTAATTTTTCAGTTTGATTTTATTCTAGAAACATAATCTTGCTTTCCTTAATATGTGCCAGTCCAAAACGCTTACCATGTTCCAACAAAATTGATAGCTTCTGCCAAATATAAGAAGTATTAATGTGTTTGGTGTCGTGTGTGTTGAATCGTCCCGTCAATCCTCCGTACATTTGCTCCCCAGAGTGTTCTGGACGCCTGTCTGACAGAGCAGGGCACCAGGTGGGAAAATGATTCTGCATCAGAACTGAAAACCGATACACAATCAGGCCAATCAGTGCCAGGACATTGATAGATTGATGGGAGCCGTCACAGATTTGATGAGTTCCTGGACATTCTGTCATTTGATTGTTATTTTTATAGTATGGCAATATCATCTGAGTGCAATTTTCTGTACTATACTTTGTTAGAGCAATTTGTTAAAGCTCTCTGCTTATTTATCTTGCTAGCCAACATCAGCTGGTAGAGGAACTCATGTGTCCAATTTTTGGACCGGTTTAAATGTGTTTCAGGTGGGAGAGGGAAGGGTAGAAGAGAGTCTGGGTTGTGGCGTGAATCATTTTCTCATTACAGGGGTATTCCCTCTGGTCTGGTGTTTGGCATGTGGCCCTGTCTCTCTTCCTGCAGAAGGCTGACATCAGAAGCAGCAGCAGGCTGGGTCACAGCAAACACGAATAGGTCCAGAACCAGCTTTACCGCGGTTGCACATACACATTGGTTAGAATGCTAAAATGTTATGCTAAAAATGAGCAGCATGTGTTTGTTAACCTCCGACCCAGGATTTCTGGCCCTGTCGTACGCGGCCATAGATGTTACGTGACACCTGTCATAACATCTCACAGCAGATTGTCAGTGGAAGACTAATTACTTTACAGTGTCACGCTGGTTCCCCTCCTTAAATGCCCTGTGAACTTTCAAGTGGTGAAAAGCGTTTTGGCCCGTTACACCCTCAACTTGAAATTATACATATTCTGCAAACACGGGCCCATTTACTCCTAAATGTCTGCAGATGTAAAAAATTTGTTACCACTGATTTTTATTACTTGTTTGTCATCAGATCCATCCGCGCCACCGAGGCCAACCAGTCTGCATGTCACCAATGTGACGCTTGGAGATGAAGGTCTGGTGACAGCTCGTCTTAAGTGGACCCTGCCAGAGGAGCCCGATATCCCCATACATCACTACAAAGTGTTTTGGAGTTGGACCGTACCCACCAAGTCCATGGTTCCATCCAAGAAGAAAAGGAGAAAGACCACCAACGGGGTAATCTTCTTAGCCTGTCTTAGTGATGTGTTCTTTTTCTGGGGTTTCTTCTCTCTTGCTCTCTACAGGGTCTCTTCCAAGATTATCTCAGTGTCTTCTTCTCTGGTCTCAACACATCAGTATAAATAACCATGCAAGGCTCTGGTTGAAGAGAGGATCAAGACAGAAAAGGGGTTGCATATATTTATAGAGGCAAAGAAGGTTATATTTTCCATGCTGTCTGTCTGTTTGCTGGATTACAAAACAACATCCTGGCAAATGTGCCAAACTTGGTAAAAAAAGTTGGGTTTTAGCCTGGGGAGAGGTCATCAATGTCTGAAGCAGTTTTAGTCACAGTGCAGACACACAACTTTTGTTCTATTTTAAAAGAAAAACATTGCTTTTAAACATGTCAATACTCAGATGCAAAATGCATGACATCCCTTCTGCTATACATTTTGAGGGTGTTATAATCACACTCCTTGGGAAATGAATCAGTAACTACGTGGTTACCCACATCATGGTAAACACTTTTCTTTGCTTGATATTTTCTGGTATTTATTCAGACAAACCTGCTGCTTCACCCCACAGCTCAGTTGCTGCACCTGGTGACAAGTTACTTCGGTGGTTGTAGGGATTGTCCGAGTAAACAGCAGGAGATTGTCTGCTCTGTGGTGCTCCGGGGATGCTGGAAGAGACCGGGAGTCGTGTGATGTGTTTTGGCTGTGTGCTAATAGCTAAGCTAAAAAACTAAAAACAGCTATACACAAATCTGGAAGCAAGAGCAGCTGGTAGATACAGTTTCAGTCATATAGAACCTCTCAATTAGGAAGAAAGACTAGATGTTTTTCAAGCCCTGTTTTTAACATTTTTTCTGCTTCTTATGTGGTCACCAATTTTGAAATATTAAGCATGTTGAAATCAAAGTGGAGTATGTTTAAAATGTGCCTGAAGATACCTTGAATATATGAGGATTCATGCATAGATTTTGGCAGTTACTGCATCTGTGGTCACCAAGTGCATGTGTAGATTATTATATTATAGTATGGGATTAACACGGCATATAATTTGCTCTTTTTTGGGGGGAATTGCTTAAATGATTGAGGAGAACCTTGTAAGTAAGGCTTTTCATTATTTTGATTTGAAAGAATACACAGTAACTTTTGATTTCTCAATAACATTAAGGAGCTCCCACATTTTAAAAGTTTGGATTAAGATATGCTGAGATATTCTTTATTGATCCCCTTCGTGAAAATTATTTTGTCACAGCAGCGGGACAATGACAGTATCAATGAATATGAGTGTAAATATAAATGAGAGACAATTAAAAGATAGCAAAAGACATCCAAATAAATAGACAGCTGAGTGAAAAACAACAAGGATAAGAATATACAACAGAATGGAAAAAAAAAAAAAGACAGCCAGGGTGAGAATAGACAATCAAAATGACAACAAGAATAACAACAGAAACAGAGTGACAATAACAATGACAAAAATATGATGCGAATGGAGTGACACCAACAATGATAAAAGAAAAAAAATAAGACAACGGAGTTTGGGCATGACACGTGCAAATGAGTGAAGTAGTGACGTTGTGGTTGCACAGATGCACCTCCGGCCGCTCAGAGTTTTGTGTTGTCCGGATTCCAGTTGTACAGTCTGACGGCCGTGGGCACAAAGGAGCATCTGAAGCTCTCAGTTCTGCACCGGGGTGGGATGAGCCGTCGGCTGAATCCATGAATAATTACTTATTCATGGATTAATGCTACACCTCTCCCCCGAATTCAGTGAAAGACTGCAGTGTAGTTTTTTTTCATCATGCATAGAGAGAGGGACAAACCTGCACACATTAATGAAATCATAACCTTTATGGAAGAGGCAGTTTACATGCTGAACTGCGATGGCTGCACACCAACCAGAGCGAAAAGCAAAACCTTGATATTGAAACTCCCAGAATATATGCTGAGACCTCTAAGCAGGCATTTTACCCATTGCCATCTTGTATTTTTGGAGCCGTGAGTGAATATATTTGTACAAGAGGACTGAGCCGTAATGCGCGTATATTGCTAAGCCCCTATCCTGATTAACAGTTTACATATTAACTCCAAAACTGCCACAGTGGAAAGCACAGGCTACCCTGCTTTGTTTATTTTTACTAACTGAATAAGATGTTGTACTGACATATGCAAAACTATCCATTGAGTTCATAAATCGTAAACAGTTGATTTGCAAAGAAATCAAATGAAGAGTTGGGCTATAATTCACTGAACCTCTATAAAATTTGACTTCAATGTCAAGCAATGCAGTTACCCTTCGTGGCCACTGGAAAACAAATCACAAATTGCAAATGTGTGAATAAACAGCCCCAAAGTTTAAAATCCACATATCACAGTTTGATAGGGATAAAAGGGTCAAAAGCAAAAATATCCACGTTTGCAGTGAGTGGAGTGTGGTGGCGCAGGAGGTAGAGCAATTGTCTTTGGAAACGAACATTCCCGGTCCAATTCCCGGCTTGTCCTCCGAGTGTGTTGATGTGTTGTTTAGCAAGACACTGAACCCCTAACTGCTCCCCTGGCGCTGGTGGACGGTACGCCTACTGCTCACGGTTCATCCATGATGGGTTAATTGCAGAGAATAAATTTCCCCATGGGGATTAATAAAGGATAAATTATTATTATTATCACTGGGAATGAACAGCAGTTACATAATCATGTAATCATGTTTTAGCTATAAATGAACTATGATGAATAACTGAGTACTCCTATCGCGTTATTGGTTTTACTCCCATTTATCTTTTTCATATATGAGTAAATTTAAAAGCCACATTTTGTGACCCATTGGTATGACGCTTTCAGTAAAATATGGCTTCACAGCTGCATGCGGATCAGTATCTATGAAGATCATTTCACAAGAAAATCAAGCAGAAAGACAGATTGTCTAGACAGTCCCCACACACCTGCATAGTCTTCCCCTGAATTAGTTTTTGAAATGTATAGCAGATGTGGCACAGAGAAGATAGTATTAGGAAAGATCAGACACTTATTGACACTTGTATTCCTGGTTTCCACTTTGGCACCTTGGGGCTCTGAAAGCACCCTGCCGGTTGAAGAATGTCAAAACATGCAGCCAATAACAAGAACTCATCAATAGCTCACGCTGTTGGTGGAATGCTAGAAGTCAAACACAGTGAGGAAACCCTAGGAGGCTCTGATAACATGGCTCCCTCACAAGGCCCTGAAGGCTATCTCCTCACCATGATACCTTCCTCGGCTCCACATGTGTTCTTAATAAACAGGGCTTTCCCACAGGCCTGCTTTGGCTGGGGTAGAGCTGAGTTGGAGCAGCGACTTGGACGTGACAAGGATTTGAAAGGAGGCTCAAGTGACATTGCGGTTTCATACAAATGCCATCCATTTAGTATTTTCTGTTGCCACAGGCTGAGAGCTGGGTCGACCTGGAGGGTTTGCAAGCAAATAGCAGCTACACTGTGGAACTGCAGGCTGTGGCATACTGGGGACAGGTGCGACTGAAGAGTCTCAAGGCTTCCCTCCAGTTCAGCACTGCCCAGAACAACGAATCAGGTAAACATAATGAATCAGTTTTGCTTCTTTTTCCTTGTTCATTCAGCTGTCAGACTCGTCATGTTAAACTTCTTGGTTTTCAGGGAAAACCACTTAACAGTTTCTCATGTAATTGTCATACAGTTGGATTGAGACATTCAGGCCCGAACTAATTATCCCCTAGGTGTCTAGCGCCATCAGCAGATCATATCAAATGAACAGATCAAATATTGAGGTCTACAGCACCCTGGTTAAAACCTCTATTCACCCACGCACCATTTGTTTAGTCACCGAGAGTTGGTTGCTCTTGGACTCTCTTAATGCTGTTTTTCTTGGTAACACTGCATACGTTTCTCAAATTTCTCATTTGTCCATCAAAGCTATCTCGCACCCATTGGACGTTGCCCTAAAGGCGTTTCTCCAATTTGGGAATACTTAAAATCTGTACTCGCCCAGCTTGCGTTGTCAATTCATCTGTAATCGTTTCAAATTACTAAATTTCTTTGACATTCCATGGCCCTCATATTGTTGCTAGTCCTACTCTGTGTTTACACAGCTTTATTGCTGGTTAAGGCTCACCTCAAAACTCTACCAAATGTACTGGCTTGGTTACTGCAATCAAGAATAAGGTGTACCGAAAAAACATGGAAGGAGTTATAGTTATTTGATTGCAGATTCACATAAGATTAGCTCAGCTAACCTCGCGAAATCCAATTTTTTTGTCTTCTTTTATACTTCAGAGAATGTTATTTTTCTTGGGAGAAACACTCAAATGGGAAACTCTTAAGAACAGGGTTGGCCAGGTTATACATACAGCACATATGTAATTATTCTGAGCTCCTGCATGTTTAGGAAGCGCCGACTAAGAGCCTCAGTGTGTATACTTTAGTGTGTGTGGCTCTAGAGGGATCTCAACCTGTAACATTGGCAGTGTTAGTGCTATGCGTGCTCATCAAGTTACACCATATTTATGCATAGAGAAGGTGTTGTAGCTGCTGGGATTATACAAAGAAATTATTGTTTTTCTGTTACTATGCTTCCACAACAGAGTTGTTGTGTCTTAGCTACAGGAGCAAACACGTCTCCTTTCTCTTCCCAGTTAAATCGGTGCTCAAGTCAAAGAAGGGGGAGATACTGCCTCTCGGTTCGACCTTAACAAAGCGGACCTCTGGCCCTCTCGAGATCGGGACCCCCTTCTACCAGGACGGTCAGCTGCAAGTCCGTGTTTACTGGAAGAACAGGGGAGGTATGTAGTCTGCATTTGTTTATTGCTAGAATTCAGTTTGTAGCCCAGTATGCTCATGAATCACAATGACTCATGTACACTTTATTTACGGTTTGGATTAATTCTCAGTTACTCAACCAACCGAAGGCTGTCATGTATTAAACTGTTATCACATTGCACAAATGGAATAAATGAAACAATGTGGTTTTGTGCAAGTAATATAATGTGAGTGCTGGTGAAATTGGTGTAAACGTCCAAATGGTTTGATAGAGTGGAGCCACTGTTTAGTAAAGAACAATACACACATACAGAGCCAGAACCATGGAACGGGATTTATTGACAGCTGTATTTAATAGATCTTCACTCTCCCTTTAGCAGTGAAGTGGTCTATTTTGTTTTAAGAGACCTGAGGTCACAGGGAACAGAGGTGTTGTGGGTTGCAGGACCGCAAGGGGTTAAAACTGTAGGAATGCCTCTCCCAGCGCTGTCCATTCCCCAGCCCTTCTGTTAATACCAGAGTGGAAATATGGAAACCTTGAAAGCAACGCTCTCAGGGTAACCTGTCAAATCCCATTCGCTGGTCTATGTTATGTTACTAATATATGTCATCACCCAAGCCAAACTCTACATCTTAGAGTCAAGAATGCAAACCCTGGCTGAAAGAAAGCCTGGTGAGACACCAACTGCTGAATCAGAGAGAGAGAGAGGGAGGGGGTATTCCTGGCCCAATAGATGCTGAGTGCGATCAGGCATGGCTGGGAATCACTGTGGTGCGGAAGGTTGTTAATCCTGGTTCCGCTCATGTCCCGTGCTGCAGTGTATGGTGTGGGCTGCTGCCACTTGTTAGTCTTCACAGGTGACCCAGTATTTGACTCTGGATTCCACAACTGTAAACACACAGACATTCAGATAGCACGGAGAGATGAAGTACGCGGGCATCTGGTTTGTGTGACAGAAGAAAGGGGAAAGTTGACTGAACTGTTTTTAAAGTCTCATTCATTGTGCCCGGGACACAAAGCAGTCCGGCCTCTGGGTTGTCTCCAGCATACAATATATTAGATAATGTATATTCCTGTCGTCCCAACTCACGGACAATAGACAGCGGCCCGTCAGTGGCAGCACTTTGAAGGCTCACTTCCACCGATGATTTATCTCACTCTGCCGAGTCTCTGTTCTTACCTCATTTCCATGTCCCATTTACTGTTTTACCTACCACTTCCTCTATCCATCAGACACCAGCTAAGCATATCGTGTTTATTTTTCACGGAGTTCCCACTTCCTTTTGATTCCTCTCTTCTGCTTCCAAAGAGCTCATGGGCTCCAAGTGCTAGATCTGCGTCAAAGCCTTCAAAGGGCCACTTTTATCCCCCCACTGAAACCCAAGCCACCTGAGGCAAACCTTATATTTATTTGGACAAATATTTTTTACATTTAAGAAACACATAAGAATAAATACTAAATGCCGGACCATTAGATGGGTGTTTTTTTTTTTGCGATAAAAGAACACAAGGGCAGTTAGAGCAGATCTGGTTAAAAGTGCTCTTGTAGCTTGGCATAACTGAGGTACAACCTGCTATAAAGGTCTGTAAAAGTAAAGAGAGCTAAAGATTGAAGTGAGCTTCATTAGAATGATTGTCATCTTGTTAATAAACTATTTTTCAACAGCATATATATGGGTATAATGTGCCTCTGCGTGTATAAAGGTACACAAGCTTGGAATGGAGGGGCAAAGCATTCTCTCGTAGCTGACTTTGGGGGCAGCCACAGGCATTTATGAACTTATTAAGGGCTGAGACTCAACATCATATTTGCTCCTTCAAAAGGCAAAAGTTATCATCTTCACACACGAGTCTGTGACGGAAACCCAGATAGATATATGTATTGATCCCGATGCTTAAAATTGATGCTTTGAGGCTTTGCTTCCCTGTAAACAATGCATGTGGGGTCACTGTTGCACTATTAGATAATCTTCTCTTAGGCAGACAAAGAGATTTACAAGTTATCGTGACTGTCAGTGACTGAAATGATGATTAGAAAATCTCAAACAAAGTGAATCACATTGTTAGATTTCTTTGTTTTGTGCATTTACTCCTCCAGCTGCCTTACCATGGTGGAGTGTTTTGCGTGTCCCAGTGATCATAGGCGCTTATTGGTTGGGGGGTTGCATGCCCTTGGAAGGGTCATCCAGGGCAAATAGGTCCTAGGTGAGAGATCAGACAGTCCAGGATTGGCGGTTCAGGAGACCCCCATAATGAAATTATGGACTTCAGCTGGGCACATTCAGAATGTTCAACGTGGATGTCCCTTCCAGTGGGTTCACCATCTGTAGGAGCAGCCAAGGGGGTTGGATGCAGTGTAAGCTGGGTGGTGGCCTAAGACAGGAGGGACATGGAATGTCACCCCACTAGTGGTAAAGGAGCCTAAACTTTAGTGTGTGGTCACAATGCTCTGCCTAGATATAGTCAGACTCATCTCGACACACAGATTGGACTCAAGTACCAGTTTTCCTGAGAGAGGTTGTACCCAATAAGCTGCCGAGCAGGTGTGGGCAACCCCCATTCTAGTAGGGGACTTCAATAGTCACATGGGCAATGACAGTGAGAAGTAAGTGATTAGGATGATCTAAACTTAAGTGACGTTTTGTTCATTTGCCACAGTCCATAGAAAGCACCATAGTCAGGCATAATGATGACAGTGCACTTGGCACCAGGACACTCCGGGCTACAGTTTCAATGATTGACTTTGTGGTCCTGACATCGGACTTGTGGTCGTATTTCTCGGACACTTGGGTGAGGAGCGAGGGGCGGAGCTGTAAACTGATCACTACCTTTTGATGAGTTGGCTCAGATGGTGGGGGAGGATGGCAGTCAGGCCTGACAGGCCCGGACATATTATGAGGATCTGTCGGGAACATCTGGCAGAGTCCCCCGTTGGCCAGAGCCTCGATTCCCACCTTCTACAGGCTTCAACCTTATGCCGGGAGACAGAATACATTAAGCAGGTTGGATTAGTTTCCAGCGCAGCCCTTTGTCACCACTTCTGTACATAACCCCTATAGACAAAATTTGAAGGTGCAGTCAGGGCGTTGAGTAGATCAAGTTTGGTGGCTTTAGCATTGGGTCTCCGCTTTTTGTAGATGATGCGGTTCTGTTGACTTCATCTGACCGTGACCTCCAGCTCTCACTGGAGCTGTTCGCAGCTGAATGTGAAGCAGCTGAGAATCAGCACCTCCAAATGCGGGGTCATGGGCCTCAGCCAGAACAAGGTGGAGTACCCTCCGTGGTTAGAAATGAGGTTCTGTCCCGAATGGTGGAGTTCAAGTATCTCAGCGTTTTAGTCAACAATCAGGAAACAAAATTAAGCGGGAGATCGACAGGCAGTAACGAGTGCACTAGTCTGTTGTGGTAAAGAAGGAGCTGAGCTTAAAGGCAAAGCTCTAGATTTAGCAACTGATCTACATTCCTTTCTGCAACTATGGTCATGAGGTGTGTGTAGTGACCAAAATGACGAGATGCTGGAATGACGCGTCCGAAATGAGTCTCCCCCGCATGTAGTCTGGGCTGTCCTTTAGGGATAGAGTGAGTTTGTAGGGGCTCACAATAGAGCAGGAGCCAGCTCAGTTAGCTTGAGCATCTGGTCAAGCTGCCTTCTCGATGCCTTCTCAATGCCTCCTTGGTGTGAGGCTCTGGACATGTTCCATCGGGAGGAGACTCCAGGGAAGACGGTCTCTTGGCTGACACGGCAATGTCTTGGGATCTCCCTGGAGGAGCTGGACAAAGTTGCTGGGCAGAAGGCAGTCTTAGCCTCTCTTCTTAGGCTCTAGCCCCCCTACCTGACCCCAGATAGTCAGTGGAAGATGGATGAATGGCTGGACGGTTGGAATTGCGCATTTATTTACATACTGTTTTTTTCTATATGCAGTGTTTCAGAGGTTCAGATAGAAACGTTAGGACTACTTTAAGACTGTCTGATCCACTATATTAGACTGTCTGATCCACTCTATTTCAATATTTGAGAAACAGGGAAGTGCTGAGTTTAGGTTTAGTAATTTCTCTGGCAGAATGTCAGTGGGTCCTCAATAAATGAATATAATTGTTGTGCCGTTAATCACAAAACTGAACAAAGAAGATACACTCCCTTTGCCTTGACCCACTGCTTGATTTACAATCTGACGCATCATTTGGGATCATTAAAGTTGGATCCAATCGGTAAGACTGTCACTGATTAATTTACTGTCAGTGTTTAAGTGTTTGGTCAGCAAAAAAAATAAAAAATAAAATGAATAATTGATTAGTAAATCCAGAACTTTGCAAAAATTGAATCTGTTTGTAATAGATATTTGGCATTTGGATATTTAATATTTTTTATTTTTTTATATTCACAGCAGCATGTGATCTTTCTGTTTTTTTTCCTCTCTTTGTATCAGAACCTGGAGTTAGTCGCTATCATGTCCAATGGGTGCCGGAGTACTGCAACCACAACGAGACGCGAGGACCAGAGAAATCGGTCACACAGGTTAGTAACCAGACACTCTTTCACATGATCCCACTGAGGGTCTGATCATAGAAAGCAGTGCCGTGGCCGGATCAGTAGCTCTGTTTAATGCAAAGCACACGCCTACCCTATTTTTTCCTGCGCTGTAAGGACGGCTACTCAAAAGAATACGACTCCACTGAGTGAACCTGAAGCACAGTTGCATTGGACTTGCAGTGGGCACATGACTGGCTGTTGTTTTCAATATTATGAGTCAGTCTTGTGGTCAGGTTTGTGGGGTGATGGCCAATAAAACGCATTTACGTGAACAATTTTTCCCGGAATGGGGGAATCATTCACCTCCAACAGCCCCAGCCATGCTTCTGCAGAGGGATTCTTTTAGGATGAAAAAGGGTTTGTGTTGGGGTTTGGGAGAGTCTAGGGGGTGGGGTTAACTCTTTGGGCTCAGGCTGATACTGGATGGCAGAGGCTTGGCAATCAACACATTCTTTGCGGAGCAGGACTGTGGTTGCTAGGAAATATACATCCATTTTCTATAGATCACTGGGAAGGATTCCAGGCCTGTGCTTTTATGTGAGCACAGTGCCTCATTCACTTTTAATCAAAGCTGTTTTATATCATAGAGAATATACGCACTGCCTCTCAAGAGACTGCCTATTAATGTTGAACTTCTTTATGACAAATGCAAGGTCTAAATCTACAAGTCAGCAGGATTTTGTGTTTGTTTCCTCAAAAAGCAGTGACAAAGGCATTTTGTTGTTGAGCTAAATAGATCTTGAAGGTTTGAAATAAGTGCGAAATGTAAAGCGCCGCACTGACTTCATTAGCATTGATCCAAAGGCATTTCCCATCCCTAATCACAAATGGATCCTTAATTTTTTGCTGCATCACATTTTGCTTGTCGGATAAACTCTAGAAACACAAAAAAATGTGTTGCATTTGGCAGTGCTAAAAAAAAAATGTTGCTGTTTGAATAGAAGAATGGTGTTTAAGCTTTACCATATGAGTGTTCAGAGTAGTTTTTTTAATGTGCAGCCTGTTTGAGCTTGAGATGGAGCATGATCTGCCCTTTTGCTGTGTATTTAATTATCTCTGAAGCTCCACAGGACTTGACCTGGGTGACAAGTCAAAGTCATCAGGCCTGAATAATGTGTTTCTTGGCTCAGGAAAACTACATCAACCTCCCACGCCTGCTGTTTTCATGCAAGTACAAAGTCACAGTCCACATGCTTAAGTCCAAAAGACGCTCCAAGGATGAGAGTACCACTTTCCTCACCCCATCCTGCGCTACCATCCGGAGTAAGACTCAGAAACACATCCCCTGTCCTGGGGAGGGAGGTGAGTATTTGCACTCATGAGAAGTCAGGGCATATTAATATCTGTCTCCTTTCGTGTATATATCCTTGTTAGACATAGTGGCATGTTCCTAATCTTAAGGTTAAAAGAAAAAGTTAGGTAATACTAACGTCTCATTGATCCTTGCCAGTAGGTTCCATAAAAAGATTGATATCACTCTCTTGTCTGTATACCATTTATTAATAAAACTCAAGTTTTGTTTGTTTAAACTTTGCAAAAAAAAAAAAGATACTTTATATAGAAAAAAGACACCTGGGTCATCCGCAGAGGCTATGTACGGGACTGTTTCTTGTCTTGGCAAAGAAACTGCTGCTTGTCGCACTTAGAATGCCGGGTGGGAATTGTAGGAAGTTTTTACATTTCTCCAAGAAAATGTCTGGCACAGTGAAACCACAGCATGTCTGTTTTATTCCTGGACTGAATGTTGTTACATTTGGTGTGAGAAACACTAGATGTATAAGTCTGCTGTCTTTCTTAATATCAGCTAGTTACTATGTAGTTAGCATGCATGCATAAAAATAGTAACAATCTTCTCATCAGATTTTGGCAAGAAGGCAAATATGCTTTTTCCTTCCAAATATGTCAGACTATTCCCTTAATATCGGTAATATTCAAACTGAGGCCGCCTTTCCTCTGACTTTGTTTTAGCTACAGGAGTCCCAAAAGTTTTGGCAAAGCCAGAAAACCTGACAGCTGCCTTTTCTATCAACGAGAGAAACATCACCGGCAGCTTCCTGTGGCGTGTGTCCATGGTGGCCCCTCATCTGCGAATCACAGGCTTCCAGGTCACATGGGCTGAGATCACCACCGAGAGCCGGCAAAACAGCCTCCCCAACAGCATCATCTCCCAGTCGCAGATTTTGCCTCCAGTGAGTATATCTGGACTCTGGTGGACTGGTTTTATTTAACTGTAACTCCTTAAACAGCCTCATAATCAAATATTTTCAATGTATACATGTTACTGAATCTGTGGGCAGGGTCGGAAAAAGTCACATTTCCTTTACTGATATGTATCTACAAGTGAAGGAAAAATGACATCAAATACCGAACTTTAATAAATAAAATGTACGGATGAATTTGATTCTGTTTTGATCGGAATATTTCTGAATCGCCTCTGATTGCAATGTATACCAGGATTCAAATGAAAGAACTTTGAACCAGCGCCATCGCGCTGAATATTAATGATATCACTAATTATAAATGACACCGCCCACCCTAGATAATGGACAATAATTCTTACAAAGATTTCGTGATGCAATAATGTATCACAATGTCAATAGTACGATACCATGATTCAATATGGCACTCATACGGCTATTTTTTAATGCAGAGTCTTGCCCAGTGCTTGTCAGACATTTAAAGTCACATATTTAGTCTTGCAGTAACGAAAGTACTTTCATGTCTGAGCATTTGGCAGAGGTGCGGGAGGTATCAGGATAACGCTCTCGTGGCCTCTTTGCATGAATCTAATGATAACTGCCGGTGTGTCGACAGACATGCAGATAGATCTAAAGCACCGTTGTGTCCTGCTGGAAGTTCTCCTCCTCTATCTTTTCATCTCCCTTCATCGTTATCGTCCATGAGAGCTGTGAAAAAGCCGCTTTTTGACATAATCTGCTCCATCAACAACACGTTCCGCCTATCTGCACCTCCCAGCCTCTGGAGCTCGACTATAAATAACACCACCCACTGCACACTTTATCAAGCTGACTGCAAAAAGGAGAGACAGCCTTATGAAAACACAGTATTTGTTTTTGTCTGCAAAGGCAGCTACACAGCAGATAGCCGGCTGGTTTACAGCCCATTCTGATACTGAACCTGTGTAAGTCAAAGGCACATTCTGTTGTATTTTAACTGATTGTTTCTCCTCTTCTTCACCCTTTTTTTTCTAACTCGGCAGGATCATAATTCACTTGTAGTGTCCAACTTGCGACCATCCACCTTCTACAGACTGGAGGTACAAGTTATAACGACTGGGGGGGAAGGTCCTGCCACTGTCAAGACGTTTCAGACTCCAAGCATACTCCCCGCCATTCAACACCGTAAGTTCCCCTCTACTGTTGTGGCATCAAATTACTCATGTCATGTAAATACACTTTGGTCTGTGTCTGCTAGATGTGTGTTGAGGCACCTATGTCTTAACAGGATTCACATTTAAAATGCTTTCAGGCAGCACTTACTCATGAAAACAACCAGAATACCAGTCATTTAATTTGGTTAAAGAGTAGTGTTCCCCCATGTTTGTCATTAGAATAGACTCCCCACCAAATTCCCACTAAACACTGGCCAAGTTTCCGTCCACGATTTTTTTCAAGTTTTGCATTTAAACTTTTGAAATAGAATAAAGAAAAACATACAGTAAAATGTTTCCTTACTTGGAGATCAGATAGGAGCAACGCAGATATTGTTACCTCATAGACGTCAAGAATGCTTTCGTGAACCCAATGGAACACTGCTGAGTGTTTAAATTGCATTGAAAAAAAAAGGAAGAAAAAAAACTTGGGCGGAGGGCATTCGGAGGTTTGATTCCAAGTTGAGGATGACATGACATTTTGAATGGGCGGTCAAAATGACTGTTCAAACAAATAACTTCCAGTAAACTTAATTTGGTTTGAGTTTCCAATCAAAAGTCTGACCATAAACTTCCCTTTATTGAACTTTGCTGCGGTCTTGATGAATGCAGAGATCCTTGTGTGATTCAGCACGAGGGTTGAGGGACAAATCTGTCACGACATATCAACTCCTTATATTTGCAACAGCAGTGAATGGAAATGCATAATTTAGTGTTTGGTTTTGCCAGTATTGTGAGGAATGTGTGGTACTTTTGGACAGAAACCTTTCTACTGAATATTTGGCCAAGAACAAGAAGTATATTCATTAGTATTTATAACCTACATAACACACAAATCACTACTGGGTATTTGTAAAATAAGCACATTTATTTATCGTTGGAAAAGCGGTCAGTTATTTATAAAAAACGAATCGCAGACAGCGACTGATGGCTTTACGATCTGCCGATGTTTCTAGGGCCCAGGCTCCGACAGCACCAGCCTCATCACCAGAAGCCATCAGTAGAGAGACACTGAGTTGGCGGACCGGGAAACAGGGAGATTCTGCTACCTGCTCGAGAAGGAAGGCGCGGAACTGAATGGCACACAGCACTATGAACTGACCCCCCTGCTAATTAAACGCGGGTCCTCCAGGCTCCACTATACATCCGCTATTCCTTCCTAACCCTCCAACTGATGCGTCGCCATACGAGTTGGTCTGTACAGTTGAATTTTTACTGCAAGATCTCATGTTTTTGCAATTGTTAGTACGCAGCTACCCAACTCATAAGGAAGTTCCTGGCACAACCAGTTGATTTAGCAGTCATTGTTAACAAAGGCACAGTTTCAGCTGGATTCGATTGGCGAGAACTTCAACGCACGTCAGATCAAATAGCGGACAGCAGTTTGATCACAACTCAAATCAATACTTTCCCATCTTTACTGAAGGCGGTTGTTAATGGAGGAAGCAAATGACATGAAACTGTTAACAATTGTTTTTCCATGAAGAAAAAATAGAAATTAATCTATTTATTTTGTGTTACCTATTAAAGAGGTGCTTAGGCATACAGTCAGTACTGATGGACGATGTAACCTCAAAGTCATTGTTGTCTAACCCAGAATATTTCAAATAGTATGTTGCATGTAGTACATTTGATTTTTGAACAGTAAATGAATTACAAGTTTGTGCTTCAAATTGAAAGCTTGTAATGGTTTTGCATGACTCCGTTAGCATTCTGTTGGCATGAAATAATGTCTTTTCAATATGTTAGCAATATTTCCTTAACAGATTAACAAAGAATTATACTGGGAGTAATATGTAATGTTTATTAATGAAATTATAACGTGTGGAAATGATGAACTGTACATGTTCTTGGCTGTAGAAATGTTTGTCGTGGAACAGTCAGTGAATGTCTATATTTATTTATGTGTGTATTACAAAGTTTGGTTTGAATGTGCGTGGATGTGTATGTTTTGTGTGTTTCAGTCTCAAATTTTTGAACCAACAAAAATCTTGTAAAGACATTTTGTAAAAATTGAATTGTAAATACTGTCTTACGTTACATGTTATTTTTTCATGGTAGAAACTGTACAAACTGCTAAGTAATAAAATAATCCTTAACCCCGTTCCTTTCGCTGTTTGTTGAATTGAATTCGCCGTGAGCAGTAAATAGACATGCTTCTCCTCCCCATGCTGAAGTATTTGGCAGTTGCTAATGCTTATTTTGGCTGTAAAAATCCACCATGGCAGACTACCCATACAGCGTATTCACTGATGGCTCGAGGAGCCAGGGACATGCGCTCTGCAAGTCCAAATAAACATGTCATCCAGCTCAACAGCCCCAGTGAATTTACCATTGCTGAAGTCAGGCACCCCTCAACATAATGCTCTTCTTCTCAGAGCACTTGTGTGTTTGAAAAGCATTAAATCCCCCCTTCGCTCAGCGGCCATTTACCCCCATGAAATGAAAAGGGAAAATGTTTACAAGGAGATAAAGCTAAAAGTGAGGCTGGAATTAAGCCCCTATTCTGTGGACTTTATGATTTTATTTTTCCTAAACCTCAATTGAAGTTGTTTGTGTATCATACATTATCCCGCAAAGGGATTCCATTTTTTTCCTTGAATGTATTTTAACCTGTATCCATGCAGGGTTAAAATACATTCAAGGTAAAGCCTTTATTGTAAAAAAACTAGGCAGAAATATTTATTACATTTATTAGATTAGCGTATTCATACATTGCTCGGATTTTAATGTGGCAGACAGAATATATGGGCAAAAAAATCAAAAGATTTATTTTGATAGTGAGAATTTCTTACTCCAAAAACACCTACAGGTGTAAATGTTTTTCAATGAATGAAATTATTCTGTCCAATAAATGTGTGTCTTAAGTATTTTTTTTAGCAAATGTTATATTTGGCTTAAAAGTTCATTTCAATATGGTACTGTGAAATGATTTGTACACACAGCAGTTTCATACAAGGTGAGAGAATTTTCTTCACATTATGTCATGTTTATTTTTTTTAAACTTTGCCAAAAGTAAAATTCACAAAAAAGACGGATGAACTCCTGCAGAAACAGGAGCCATTGCATTTAACTCGCGCAGCACAACTGCACAAAAGAAGCCTTGCCAACTGATTGTTCAGGAATTTTATAGGTTTAATTGTCCTATTTTTGGACCGTATGTAACTTTTTTTCTCAGTCCAGACAGAAAAAAGTAATCGATGATTATTTGTCTGAATTCCAATCTATTTACCCTCCTTTTCTTTATCAATGTCATAACTTGTTCATTTATTTCTACCTTTGCATATCCCACACTAATCACCAAGTCATGTATTTACTTTTATTTTGTTTTTCACATTTTGCATTTGTGCATCATTATGCAAATGAGGGGGCTATCATCCAGTATGTCATGGGTTGAGGAAACTCTTGCTCTGCACGAAGTACATCTTTGAGCATGATGTTATTTATTTTGGGTTATTCCAGCAAAGACTCAATGCATCAATAAATCCCCCTGGATCAAAAATAAATCCAAATTACAACAGACACATTTCCAAAAATCATAACAGCTCTGCCAATCCTTATACTAACATTGACTTTCGTTTAAGCCAAACTTGAAGCCTCGGAGGACAATATATTGATGCACTGAAGTGAAACAGACAAGCAGGCAAATCACAGAACTTTGTAATCAGTTCAAATTTATCCAATTTGTCCAAACAACGGAAAATATGGCTTTCTTTTACAAAAATATATATTCAGGTTTTAATAATGTTACATTTCATGTGAGAAGATGGGTGTCCTCAGACTGCCAGGTTTTTTGAGAGGTCTGTTGTTTGATGTCCAGTTAACTGGTGTTAAATCAAATGGTAGCCTGCATGCTGTGTCCGGAAGAATGACATGAAATTTGCATGTGTGTGTGTGTGTGTGTCTGGGAAGTGCGTGTGTTTGCACACCTGTTTGTTTTTATAGGTGTATGTGTGAAGAATCCTCAGAGACCAGACGTATAGATTTCGGGATGAAGTCTGTTCTCATCACCATTTTCCAACGTTGCCAACAAATTTCTCTGTCTTCACACAGTCATCCTCTTCAGTCAGTCAATGCTTCGCCACTCACTTCTCAGGGATGTTGTTTATGTACAGTTCTATTATGTCACAGGAGATTAGTTCCTCTTGGTCTGTGCATGCTAATCCCTCTCTCTTTTCTAGAAGCCAGGCCAGTGTTTAGCTAGGACTCCTTTCAGTGTGAGCCAGCCTAGCCCCTCTCCCTTTCAGCCTGTCACAGTCTCTCTCCACACACCGCGAATACCATGACCCTCAAGTGTGAAAACCTCAAAACAAAAGGGCCTCTAGCCTCCTTTGAGGCATGTTGCAATACGCCCAAGTCTGGAAGGATATAAGAGAGAGAAGAAAATATGCAACAACTGCATAATGGGATATCAAACCCCATTGTGGAAAACAGGCAGGGGGTATTGTTCAAGAATTGTTCTAAATATGAGTAAGTTTGCTCCTTGAATAAAATGGGTCTTTAGAATGTGTATTCATCTTCTGTTCATGAGGCTTGTGTTCTGGTTTCCACATAGTTCTGTGTAATCATAAAACTCAATAGGAACTCCATTACTGCCTATGAGAAACCTCTTTGGTATCTCATCTGTTTTTTCTTTCTTTTTTTTTTTTGGTATTTTCATTTCGATTAGTTGTCACGAATATCAGGAAAAAAGAAACTGGACTTTCTCTGCAGATATCCGAGACCGCATAGATGAGTTAGCAAATTAGCCAAAGGCTGCAAATAAGCTCATGGGCTGTTTCCTTCAACTGAGTTGGGGATTTTGATGGGTCTTTTTACACAGACCTCAGTTGTAAGGAAGAAGCCACGGATTCAAGCGGTGCTCAGATTTGCCCTTAATGAATGCACTGAATGCTACAGCATAAAGTCTGTAATTTATGTTGCATAACAAACACCATGGTTACTCTAAGGAAATGAGGCTTAACTCCAAGAATAAAAACAGAAAATTAATTTAATGGAGTGTAATAATACATGTCTGCTGATCTCTTAGCCCCGATCTGGAGATTGAGGTTGCAACGAGCTGTGTGTTACACCATTTATCAAATATATCCCACTTTTACAGGTCATCCATCTACAAAGCAGCTGTAACATTATTCCTCAAAGGATGGGCAGCCTTTGGATCCCGGCGTTACGATCCAAGACTGACTTTGAAGTACGATGCTAAAACCGAAAATGGATGGACTTTCCTTTCCCTTTTCAGATGACATTGATCGTAACCTGAATGATTTGAAAGCTCCGAATTTCACTCTGATGTGAGTTACAGGTCAGTGAGATCATAGAGCAGCGCCAGGCATTCTCTCCAGATTATTACCACATGGATTGTGTCCATTTGCCATTTTCTCTTTCATTATGATGAGATGGAATATATTGTCTGTGAGATTGATGAAAAATAACCAGTGCCCCCCTCTCTGTCTCCATTAGGGAGTGATGTAGCTTTAATGCAGTGGTATGGTGAGAAATCTGACCTTGCCCTGGGCAGTGGCATGTTTCTGCTTAGGCTCTGGTGAGTGGGAACAGGCAGGGGACACATGAAAGACTCCTTCTGTCAGCCCACAAAGATGTTCGGCCGAGGTCTAATGAAGACCAGGAGACACAGACCTGAGAACATGCACGCCACACTTTATACTGAGCCACAACATTGTTGACTGGATTCATATTTTTCTTTTGTTTTCCAAGGGTTACAAAGCTAAACTCAATAAGCACATATGAATCGTATGATTAAAAAAGTGCTCATGGAGGAAAAAATAAAACAAAAAAGAACAACAAAGAAACAAATGACACATCCAAAATAGGAATATCATTTGTCTGTTTAATGTTTTTTTTTTTTTTCATCTGTTTTATTTACCTTCCAGCAACTATTTCCTTTGTCACTGTGGCTCCATGAGGAAACTGTTGCCGGGAAAATTTTCCCTCGAGTCTATTGATGAAAAAAAAACACAATATTTAATTTGATTACAAGTTACATACGATTCACAAGTAAAGCGCAAAGACAAAGCCGGTTTTGCTGTCAATTCCTCCACATCTACCAAACACACAGGGGAATTGAGAAGTCGTTATTCATTATCCTGCAGTGCCACGAAGCTAACAAAATAATTATAAAGTGCACATTAAACATTGAGCAATAAACATTAACCTTTGAAGTGCACGCAAATACAATGCACTGGTACTGAGGTGAAAAGAAGAAAAAGCATTAAAGGTATAAAAACTGAAATGTATAAATATATGTGTTGTATATGTAGAGAACAGCGGCAGAGGTTTCTGTACAGTGCTAAGTAGCATAATTATGTTACCAGTTTGTTATGCAAATAAATAAAGTCCACAGCTAAGTAAAGTTAACCAAAACCAACTTTCTGGTCAATTTATCTGTAAGCCATGATCACCAAGTAAGAAGTACAACATGAAACAAATTTTTGGTTTGGTTTTGGCAAGAACAGTATATGCCAGTATTTTCAGAACAGGATAAGATAAGATAAGATAAGATAAGATAAGATAAGATAAGATAAGATAAGATAAGATAAGATAAGATAAGATAAGATGAACTTTATCGATCCCCATAGGGGAAATAGGATTTAGTTTAGGGAAAAATTGTGACTATATATTGAGGCTAAATCTGTATATCTGAACAAAGAAGCACAGGTGGTGACAACCAAGGGGCCACACTACTTCAAAAATACATGGCACCTGAAATACTTTCCTGATATTTCAGTCTTCAGAAGGAACCTGCTACTCTGTTTAGTCACAAATGCACAGTTTATTCTTGTTACGCAAGTAAAATTTTATTTTGAGGAAGAGCCATCTGTTAAAAACTCCTGTGTTCCTTGGAATGATGTACAATGTTTTATTTATTCATTTTCATTCAAATGGATTGGATCAGTCTGCAACACGGAAATCCACACAAACAATAGTTGAAAAGGTCCAGTAATTAAAGGAAAATAACGAAGGAAAACGGCAAAAATACACTGAAATTCATCCCCTCTTCATAGTCTTCCTCATGCTAAGTTTCCCATTATCATCTACTCATCCAGTTTAAGTTATTGACCTGATTTTTTGTTTTGTTTTGTAAATACCATCAGTATTATCACATCAACACTATCTAGCTAGACATTTTAATATGATACTGTCAATGTGTTTGTTTTTCTGTTTGCTGATTAGACATCACATAAGCCAAGATGACTTACCCTGACAGCAGGATAAGTGGTAGATAATGGATGGATGGATGGAGTTCAGTAATCTATTTGCAGCTTTGTCATTTAAGTAAAAAACAAGCAAGTGGCTAAACATTGGATTCACCTTGAAACGTACTTTTTTGCCAATTCAGCCAACACACCACTCACACTATCTGGAGATTTTATAATCAGTAAGTCATGCGAGAGTGTGAACGATGGCCTTTATCCTGAGTTGAAAACCACTTTGTTTTAAGGACTTACTTCTTTGGAGTTTAGGTCAAAGGTAAGCATCGGGTCTTCTATGTTTGTGTTTGCAAAACAAACCTCGCCCGAGGCATCATTACCCAGATCCCTTTTTTCTTAACTAAACATCCTTTTCACAGGCCCAGGGAGTGAAGTGACCAGGCAGGAAAGTACCATCCAGCTGGGTAAGAGCTGTTTATAATCCCTCCTATTAGTGTTAATCCTCTTAGTGCTCTTTCCTGAGAATAAAAACATTTTGACCCAAGTGACCCGGTCCTAATTAATGAAGTTAGGAAGTGTCACCGGCCATTGAGCAGTGTTTGCTACTTATTTACAACCAAGTGCATGATGAAATGATGCACAAGCTGGGGTACCAAAAGCATCCCCTTTTGATAAGTCGTTATTCAATAGCTGGCATTGAAAATTAGGTGGCTGTCAGCTTCGCACAACACGTGACGCCCTCAGGCCTGACTAGCAAAAAGGGCCAGCTCTCCGTCTTGTGTTCCTGTGAAGTCAGAGTGCAAAGTTGGTAGCAGAGCCTCAGAGGTGAGGCAAAGTTCAGAGGTCACTGTGTACCCTGGAGGGGTGGATGGCAGCATTAGGGCAACACTCGGGCTCAGGGACAAGGGGAAGGTCAGAGGTTGAGTTCAGATGGAATCCACACAGAGGATGTTGAAACAGATATTGTCAGGGGGGAATAGAAGTTCCTCTTTTTGGCAAATGTCACAAAATCTTTCAAAGTGGCCGGATTTAACTTTTAGCACACGGAAGAAACTGTACTCATCTCTTGCTCTGAGCACTAATTCCGAGGTGTTAAGATCATACATCTGCCATCCGAAGTGGTTGTTATCCTAAAAGAGGGAATTATAGCAAGCCTGATTGGAAGCGTAAACAACATGCTTCAGTACCTCTGCTTCCACCATGTCTGGAAATAAACCTACATGACAGAAGAAATGAGAGCGATGCACGGGCTCTGAACATTACTCAGATAACATGGAAAATTCCCTTCGCTTTTCACTCGCTATTCCCCCCACGCAAAAATCAATTACTGCTTGACATAATCTTGATTTTCTTGAATTGGCAGAGATTAAATCCAAATGTCTCTCTGCTGTGTTCTTTCCTCAGATGGGAGAATGCAGTAAATCAGCATCTGGTTCCCGAAGTCAAACATGTACTCAGGCCTTTAAATAGGATAAAAAGGCATCAGCGGTTATTATAAGTCACAATTAATGTATGAATTATAAGTCACAATTAATGTATGATGTATGACTAAAAAACCATTCATGATCAGAATGTAATAGAATAAAGATGAGGTTGGAAAACACTAATGTTACGGATCCAGTTGTGAAACAGGAACATAAATTCTTAAACTTTATAGCCCTTCGAAACATGGAACTGACTCTACCCAAAAAAAAAGTTCTTGAATAATACCTTTATTTTCATATTGTAATAAGACGCTGATTAAATATATTATGAAGAAAGCCAGAACATGGCTCAGCAAGCCGCAGTGTTTCTATAATGAATATACAATATTTCATTGTGTCATTGTGTGCAAGTCCCTCTGTGTGTCTATGTGTGTGTAGCTCAGAGGCTAAGGGCTCATTTCCACCCTTGATCATCATAGGCACCATTGATTGTAATGCTGACGAGCAGGCTGGTTCTGCCTGTGGCGCACAAAAGAATCTGGACATATTTAAAGTCCTCACTTTCATGTTTTTAAGTTGAATGCTGATGCCGAGGGCAGCTGGCTCTCATTAACAAAACATGATGTCAAACAGAGGGCTGGGATGGTGAAAGTCACTTTCCTCTCGTCCTCCTCGTGTGCCAGACGCAGCCAAGCTGGCAGGGCTGCTGGCACTTCATTCTGTGATGTCTTAAAAACTATGAAAAGGAAGATAAAATGTATGTGGTTTAATCAACAAAATCAGAACAAAATTCTAAAAGGGGTTATAAAAGTTGCATGTAATGGTGCATTTAATTATAACTATATGTGTTATGAAAGTGTCAGTAGCTTAATAAACTATTTATAGGATTTTGTGTTGGCATTTGCTTTATTGCACCGTGGCTCTTTGCTCAATATTATAAATTACGAGCATAATACAACTTAATTCATGACTTATTCAAAAGTGATAATAATAATAAACCCCAGAGTTGTAACATTTATTATGACATTAATATAAGGACCTACAAGTGAAGCGTTTGTCCAAAAGACTGTTCTTATTGAGTTTTATTCCTGCCCTATTACATATTTTAAAATGTTTAAATAATACTATTAGTTACAAGTTGAGGCCTTTATGAAGTTTTCGTAAAATATGCAGAGCACAAGCCAGACACAACACTCGTAACTTCAGTTTATGTTTGTTGGAACTCTAGCTGTTTCCCGAGACTCATCATGTTAGTCATACAAATGAATATCAGACTCCATTTAAAATAAAAAAAAAAATCTGATTATATTATGGATGGTCAAGATATCATTTAACTTATTGAAGAAGTTATTACCATATATTAACTGTGAATATATTTAGTGTTGAACCTGTACAGTGTGACTGAACAACATAAGGTAGATTTGTGAAACCTTTATAATAAATCCCCTTTTTTAAATACACCACTACACATACTCCTTTTTTGAAACCCTGTTTTGCAACATAAACAGTTCCATTTGCGTTGAGGTGTTGAGTGATTCAAGGATTTAGATGGGCTGAGGGAATCCTGCTATTTCGTGTCAGGACAGGCCACTGTGCCATTTCAGTCTGTAACATGTTTATGACACTCATGAGGTGCAAAACATATGGATTACATGTTAAACAGGTTTCCACAACACTGAAAAACCTGGAGTGATCTCCCCTTTTATTTGCTTTGATGGAAAATGGCCCCTTACCACCTCCTACCTTTGGGATCTATGACATTATCAGCTACTAAGCGGATATTTTTTGACAAAATCTGCTTTTTATTTCCGTCATCTCGACTATGGAGCATGCTATTCTAAAGGCTCAGTTAATTAGGAAACTCTGTACTTTTTGAAAAGTCATCTGATAGCAGCAGTAACATTTTTTTTGCGTTTTTAAATTGTTTGATATTTAATGACTCCACATGTGCGCGCGCGCACACACACACACACACACACACACAGACACACACACACACACACACACACAGAAATACACACTGATTGTAACTTGGCTGAAACAACGCACCTTTAGAGAAATAGTTTCAAAAAAACCACACATTTCCCTCTAAAATCATACACTAAGCAAAAAGTTCTTTGAGTCTCCCACTTTCAACGGAAATAATTGGCTGCTGATTTAGTGCTTAATATAATCTGCACTGTCTACCTGAATTTTCTCTTTTCAAAAGCGGTGACTATTTGATGTTGTAATTATGTGGCCGAAGCTCCCACTCGACTCGCCTTATCTCTTTGCTAATCCGAACCTCATAAAGGCAGTAAAGCCAAGCTTGAAAGACAAGGAAATATTATCGGAATCTAATCCGAAACAGCCCTCACAATGTGAAACCAGCAGCTTCTCTGATTTATGTCATTGTATCTTTAAAATAGACCATTAAAAACATCACAGTAATTTGATTAAAACAGATTGACGGCATGGTGAGTTACTGTCAGTGTGCCAGGGGGCGAAGGAGTGTTTCTGATTTCTCCCGAGAAGAATCCTTCACCTCCCCGGCAGTTCTTCCAATACAAGGGCAGTCCCTTTCATCTGCTCCTCTGAGCAGGCTCCTAATGCGTTACAGATTCTTTTCAGCTCTGACAATATTTTACCATCTTCATTTTAGTGGCTTGCTGGAGTGAGATTCAATAACCTTTGGATTTTTTTTTTTTCTTTTGGAGGCACTGTTGATCAAAACATCCCACTGTATAAGGTACTGTCCAAGTCACACTGAAGAGAAACCTTGGTAAATCTGTGCCACAAAGCTGCATATTCCACAAGTGGCAAAAGGTCACAGGTGCATGAAGAAACATCTCCGCTGATAGAAAGAGACATTTATGAGAATAGAAAGAAAAGGAACGGGAGAGAAAATAACAATATTCAGTATTCAACATCGGACTAGCCTGGCAACCATATAAACCTGACAAATGTCGTTTGCTTTTCACCCGACTGATCGGCGCGGGCAGCTGCTTACTCATTCTGATTTCGCAATTAATTAATAGAATCTAAATGCATGGAAGGCAGGTTTGATACAAGGACTGGCCAACGGTGACAGAGGAACAGGAATGTCTTCTACTACTGAGGTGTTTTGTAAAAACATGTTGTTGCAGCTACTGTGGAAAGTTCCCTCTCAAAATGCCATTATATCAGTATAGAAGGATCTGTAGGGTTTATTTGATTTAAAGGTTGAACCAAAAAGGCCATTAAAGCTTTTGCAAAGAAGAAAAATGTGCTTACATTACAACTGAAAAGATTTGATGAAAACATGTTATCTGTCACATTTTTCTTATTTTCAGTGCAATGTCACACATTTCTTTTTCTCCAATTGGCTGCTGGTCTTGTTATTTGCATCCAGAAGAGTGTTTGATCAGCTATTTTAACATTCTCTGGAATTACGAAGTACGTGGAAGGAGAGCAAACAAATCCTCCAAAACCTCTGCGATTGATCTGCAGATGTCCGGCTTCCACCGATATTTCTGATCTACAAACAAAACAAAACAGACTAAAAAGTAAGGTATAATGTTGAAATTTCTATCTTGCACAACTTCATTTTAGCCGCTTGAGGATCCACTTAAATAAGAGGTCATAGGTGGTGATAGATATGACAAGGTCTTGAAGTGAGCGGCTTCTGAAATCTAAAGTGATGTGAGCTGTTTCAGGTGCTGAGAGAACTCATAGCTCTTGCATCTTGAAACGTCTGAAAATATATTTAAATTTTATTTGAGGATTCAAATCGAGTTGTCACTCAACTCGACAGACTTGCCGCTGGACTTAACTTGATAAATTTGATACTCAATTCAGTCCTGAGAAGGGTGAATAATAAAAATATAAATCAATAAATATATTGATTGCGGCAGTTCCCATCAAAATGCTGTCCAAGTGAGAAAGGATGTGAGTTAATTCATTAAAAAATAAAAGCAAACTTTATTGCTCATAAAAATTACAATTTAAAGGATGAGCATCTATTGCAAAACCTGAAAAAGGTAAATAATGTCATCTTTGGTAAAGCTGCTGCAATGATGCTTCGGGAGTATTAATCTTTATTTTTGAACACGTAGCCACAGTTTCACCTTTCCAAGGAATGCATTAAGTCATGACGTGAAGTCTAATTTCAGTTTGATGAAAACGTATCCAAATGCAAATGGGGATTTTCTCCGACCCTGAATGATATTTACATTTCTTCATATGTTAATATTGCGCCACATTCTTATGCAGCAAAATTTGGTATCATCAGCTCGGCTTTGAAGAAATGAAACAGAAACTAATATCAGTATGATAGCAAGATGGATACATCTACTCCATGAGGAATCTCAGCAACCTCATCAGAGTTCTCTGCAGGTTGTCCCGGGCTTAGCCTTTGTGGGGGTGAGGAGCGCAAACATGGACGCTGATTCTTCAAGTCAAGAGGAGCCAGCTGAGGTGGTTTAAGTATCTTACTAGATGCCTCCTTTTGAAAATATTCCAGACACAAAGAACCGGCGGGAGGCCCTGTGATGGACCTAGAACATGCTGGAGAGACAATGAAGTGGCCTGAGAACACACTGAGGTCCCCTGGAGGAGCTGAAACAGATGCTGGAGAGGGGGTTTACTCAGTCAGCTATCCCAAGTCCTGCTCCTGGGAAAGTGAGGGAAGAGGGAAGTAGTCATCAAGTTGGTTTTAGTGGTTTATCACTTTATTATGTTTTCTCATTTTATGTGTCACTAATTTATGAATATCAACTGGCAGGCCATCAAAACAGTTGAGTGTTAACACACAGTGTTGGGTTGAAGACCAATCCAATAGTGATCCATCCATATTACAGGTTTCGATTTGGCAGAAAAAGATCTTCCAAATGCCAATATGTGAATGGCAACACAGCAGGAAACGTTCCCATCTCTTGCCATTTATATTTTGCCATTTTCAAGAGAAATGTTTGACATCAGAGAGACATTGAAACTATCTCTCTGACGTCCAGTCCATCTGTCTGAAGTTAACCCGCAGTCCCGTGCTTCCATTCGTGAAGAACTGGGAGCCGCAATCTGTAACAATAACATAAAAAACAATCATTGCATTCACTAACCACCGTAGTGGTTGAAGTAAAATCCCTCTGGTAGTCTTCATGGCCTTGCTTTGTGATCTGTCTGTCAGAGACGACCAGTAGAAACTGCCAAGAATAGCACTCAGGCTGATGCGTCTGGCTCTTGTTAGCGCCGGACAGGTTTGTGTCAAGCACAGCTTCTCTGCACACTGAATTGTGTTGTTGTTGTGGTTAAAATAGATTGTTGTGTGGGATCGCTAACTGTCAGAGATGTCGGGGTTGCTAGATGACACACCTCCAATCAACTGATCCTATGCCAGTGTGACTCATGTTTTTCTCATGGTAGAGAAATAGCAACATGTCTTTGAACAGGTGTCCAAAGCATTTTATTTCATTATTTTTGTTTGTTTTTTTTTTGTGTTTTATTTTTGCACCACTTCTCTTCTTGTGATTTTTTTCCCCCCACATTTTTTTTCTTTCTCATTCCTCTCCAACAATCATATACATATGCACGGATACAGTCACGCACAATGATACACAGATTCTTTCTCCTGCTTTTTCAATGCGCTTCTCATACAACAGAAAAAGTGTTACCCTCTGGCAACTATCAATGGTGAAATGTGTTCAGAAAAGAATCCCCTTTGAGTGTGTGCCTATCCAACACAATTTTATGAAAAAAAATATTGAATTGAGTTAAATTTTCATACTATGTCCATCTTTTCAAAAGATGGGGATTATATTTCTTGCTTCAATTACTCCGTTGTATTCTCATCTTCTTCAAATGGACTGAAACCTCTTGTGAATTCATTCCAAGTGCAGTGTCACTGAATAAATATCCAATGACTTTCCTGTCTTGAAGGTCTGCCAGCCATTGAGGGGCTGTTTTTAATTGACTCATTGTCCACATGGTTGGAATATCACGGGCATCGCCATGGGCTGCACCTCCTCTCATTGGAGGCTGCCGTTGGTTGGACATCCCAGATCTAATGCCAATAATTGGATAGATAGGGTTTTGATAGACGTTTAGAGGGAGTCCCTTTCCCTTTTCACATATTCATGTGTCTGTAGCCTGCAGGGGTACGACAGGAAACCAAAGCAAACCGGTGGTCAATAATAGCAGCTCAGAGTTGTTCCTGTCTGCTTTCCATTACAGTAAGTACATTTTTAAAGCTACCATTCCTCCAGCATTCCTGTTTCCCTCTTCTGGGCTCTATCTCACCATGGGTATTTGGCAAATGAAGACAAGCTCACATGGATGGAGTGAAAAGACAAATTTCCCATCATCTCCCTCTTTTGGTAAATTCAGATCAGTAAGTTCAGATCAGAAGAGACAGGATCAAGACACTGGAAGCGTAATTCCTTTTCCTACGGATATTACTGGCTATGATTCATTGTGTCAAAGAAAAACAAATACACGCATTCACATACAACTCATGTCACAGGTGTTGCCTTTGGCTCATGGTGCGTACTTGAGGATACAAGTATACTTTTAAATCCCATTTGAATGGTATCAAACACTTGAGAGTTACCTCTGTTATGGTCTGCAGTCTTTTATTTTATTTTTTACTTTTTTTTCTGTAATGGACCGCAATCTGTTTTACCAACAATGTCTAAAATCATTAATAAAACAGGAATCCCGTGCAGGAAAGCGGTGTTAGTGAGGATCGGTTTGCGGTTTTTCAGTCTAAAGTGCAGATTTATTATTACTCATCTTAAAGTAAACTTCCAAAAACTGTTTTTCTGGGACCAAATACATGTTCAAGTGAAAATGACAATTTAGAATGTTAACAATCTCCCAATTGATCAGCATCGCTCATTACATGTCCGAAAATGTCATAACCACTTGCCATGCCAGTGTAAACAGGAAGCTGATTTTTCACTCTGAGGAAATACAGAAATGGAAGGTACGAGCAGAGATTTCTCCCGTTGGACCGTTGAGATGAGAAGAAACTGTCACCAGGAGTAATATGAGTCTGAAGCTGCGATGGTGCTGGAAACCTCAACTGGGAATCATTGCAAAGCAAATATAGCGACATATTTGAGTGATACCAACAGAACTGCCCATCACCAGAGGAAACTATGGTAATGGGAAAATAGCTCTCACACAATATAGATGAACTCATAAAACTCTTGAGGGGTAAATGGGTTTAACCATAATGTTCTAGCTTAAAAAACAAAAACAAACCTGAAAAGAATCAGGGTACTTTTCGTACTCGAGCCGACATTCACATGTGCACGGAATACCTGAAAATGTTTGGGCCTCACCTGAATGGTTTGTTTGAGAGGATGCAAACATCAGAGTTGGATTGGTTTTCCAAAAAGTGCGCTTCCTGATGCAAAGAGAAGAATATTGTCAAAAAGGCAGCAATTGCAACTTTGGGTTTGGTTTTTGAAAAACAAATCACGAGATGCTTCCCCCCCCTCATCATTCAGATGCTTATCAATCCCTGACCATTGCTTTAAAACTCAATTTTCAAAGGTTTTATTTGGGAACAGTGGAAACAAGTGCTTTTAGGATGAAATGGCATGAGTGAATTTAATCTTATTTTGTCTCCAGTGCCACTTGCTGCTTTAGAAATATAGTACATTTGTAGTATCATAATATAATGTTATGTTAAATTCCTGCACTTTGGTCATAAATGCATGGATATTATCCCATTATAAGATTTGCATTTAACATTATCTAATGTGGTGCTGCACAAAAGAAAATATGGCAAATTGTTATTTACTAATTATTTGGTATCTCTCTGGCCATGTAGACCAATTATCCTGCTCGAAACCCTGTGGTTAGGGTGTCTGATTGTTCGTCAAACACAAACACAACCTGCACAATTATAGTTCCTAAACTCATTCTGGGAACTCTGAAAAACAACCATCTTGATGACATGAATCATGAGAGGTGGTGAAAGCTTTGAATAAACCAAGAATGCATGCTGTCAAAGGAAACACCCCCTGTCCATATCACAAGCAGGATGGCTCATTAGTGTCATAAAATCCGACCACAGTCTGAGGTATGGAATTCTGGATACCTTGAGTATTTTAATTGCATGTATGACCTGGGTCTCTGCTTGACTGTCAGCTTACAGTGTAATAATACCACCACAGCCTGGCAACACTCTGAGAGGAGAAAAAGACCCAATTGGAAATAAATTCGCCCACTTAAAAGCCAACAAACACAGAGACAATCTGGGTTGGTGTAGGAGCAATGGTCTTCGGGAACAAAGTCCCACGAATTGTCTGCAAAAGTATTCTCTATACAGGATATCTCCTTTCTTTCCACAAACACATATTCAATGGGGATTTAAATAAGCAAGTGTGTGAGTTTGTTTGAGGAGTCCTGGAAACAACACAGTGATAAAAAGCTCCAACATGGAGCCAGAGGGTCAAACAGCTTGCTGCTAAATACACAGCTCAAATTTCTTTCATCTGAATTTTTGCCATTATGAGTAATTTGTCTACACGTTTTAATTTATGAGGTCTGTATCTATGAAGCCAGCACATTCCTCCATAATGTTGACGGTGAGGGATAGTTCTCGGCCAGGGGAAATAAAGCTCCCAGAGTAGAGTATAACATTATTCTGACTTGTTGCTATGCAGATTTGATTAATTATTTTCTTTACAAATCAACATTTATGATAAATTAGTGATGAAAAACTCTACCGACAAGTGTAATTATGCTCCTTTTTGTTTGTAGAACTTGTTCACGGGACAAGTACATGCTCTTCCCCCGGTAAAATATTTCACTGATTCCCAGCAGTAGCTTTGAAGTTAAAAAAGCCTAAGTGGAATGAAGGATAATATCCCCGGGGCCCCATTTAGTTTTGAGAAAATAAATATTTGCTGAGCCTGATCTTGTGTGACTGATTCTATAGGTAGCATTTTGGGAGAAGTGCCAGCTGTGCCTCCATGATATAATTAAAATGATAGGTTTTCATAAATGAGATGCCCTTTGAGGAGATGTGATGATTTCATTATCCAACCTTTCCCTGTTTTCCTGTCTCACTGCAGATGCTATGGATACCAGTGAATAATGAAGACATAATGAAAAGAACAACAAAAAACACCTGAAGTATGCATCTTACCGTGCATATTTGTTCAGTTTAATGATTTTCTAAGGCTCTTGCATATTTCAAAATTTCCCCCTGACAGCGTGGCATTTGTGAGAAGAATTTCCATCGAAGGATCTTTCAATCTGATATGAATGTCATCAGCCGATAGTGCATTTCGTTGGATAATGGAATTTGCAGCAGAATCATCATTTTGATGCGTAGCATTAATAGAAAACAAATACACTGAGACAAATAGCATTTAGAAATAAATGCTGATCTAAACAAAAGGGGATGCAGTAATACAGATGACCTTTCAGAACTGCATCAACACTCTATGACTTCTAATAGTTTACTTGCTTCTTGGCATTTTTTCACACAAACTATCCAAAGCTGGAAAAAAAATGTTAGCAAGCATGCACACACACACAAACACACATGCCTGCAAACATACGCACGCAAGCACACACATACACGCACACACACACACACACACACACACACACACATACAGTGTATATATATTTATTCTTCTCTAAAGCCCACAGTCCAACCACTCATAATATCCAAGTAAAATGTCCTGATTTATTACATCTTCAAATTTCACAATCTGGGGACAAATTGGTCCCCTCAAATATGCATGAACGTGGCTAAAAGCCTCGTATTAGATGGAAATGCATTCCTGATGTTGCAGCACAAAAGAATGCGGGTACGGTAATGTCACTGCAGATTAGAGGAGATGCCACTTTTATGACCTGCAAAACTGTTACTGATTTGGGGACACTTGATATGGTCCATTTCATTAGAGAAATACACAGACAAAGAAAGGAGTGATGCTGTTTTTCCCAAAGTGGCAGAGACATGGATTGCAGGGCGCTTGGGATAAGCATATTCCTCTAACAAGAGGAACAAACGCATTGTGAGATGGAACACGCTGTCATGCCAAAACACTTATAAAAAGGCATGAACTGGCAAGTGCTCGATCTCCACATCTTGAGAAATAATCACTCCCTTCTGGATGTGTTTATGAGGGCAGAGGGGCCTGGACTGCGACGCCTGTATAATATACTGAGGAAGGAGCACACAATCCAGCTGATGTGAGCCTTGGACTCTTAAGAAAAGGGCATGCCTGAAGTTGCACTGTCACTACGTCATTCACATTTCTGTTGTGAAAAGCATCAATAAAAATGGAATTTCGGTCAGCATTTCTATCCATGATCATGCAGAAAAACAACACATTGTCTACCTTTACAGTTTTGGGATGCACTGTCAAAAGTCTACTGCATATGTGATTGTCAAAAAACAGCTAATATTAAACTTTTTGAGAAAATAATTCATGTAGTAACAGTGAAATATATAACTTGTCCCTTAACACAAGTTGAGATCCCTTTTGACTTTAATACCATCAAGGATAAAGGATTTTGGACCCCATTTGTATTTTGATTGTATGCACTCATTCATTGATTATCCATACAGCTTATCCTGCACGCAAGATCGAGAGGGTCATTAGTCCAGAGACAGGGTTTGGTCATTTCACTGTGAATTAAAAGAGATGCCCATCGATCACAAGACCAAATATAGTGACATACAACCATTCACACCCTCATTCATAAATCATATAGAAACATAAAAATGTTTATTGTCTCAGTCAAATATTTGGGGAACCTAAGCGTCTTCAGTTTACCTACTGCATGTTTTTGGGAGGGAACCCAAGACCCCGGAGGAAAACCGTGCAAAAAAAGAATCAAACCTTCGCGCTGCTAAGCAGAAAAGCTAACCGGTGTGCCACCATGTTGACATTTTTATACATCAATAATTTTTGCATTTCTGAAATTTACTGAAAATTTTTGTTGTTAGTAACTAAACCTCAACAAACTGGCATTCAATTATTTTACCATGAAAAATAACATTAACAGTGGATTCTCTTCAATCAAATGGCCAGTCATTTCATTTGCCTTTTTTTTTTTATTTCCAATTACCTTAATTGACAACAAAAACAAACCTAACTTCAGTGTGATGAAAATGTCTCACAACAGCAAACCTCAAAACTAATTAGTCCAGATGATGCATGAAATCCCTGCTGAGACATAAGCACTGAAGTTCTGAAAAAAAAATGCAGATGCAGAAAACACTCAATCCTGGAGTCACTGGATGTTTTCGGGTCTCACAACAAACACCCTCATCCAGGCGACCCGGCCGAGTCCGATCAGACCCCGGCCTGTGTCCAAAAGGCATTCTACTACCCCGATGGCTCTCCCCTCTTCAGCCTCGGAATAATCTGGATGTGTTTTACGCAGCCTCTGCGTTGTTATTCATGGCTCTCTGTTGCTTCCCACCTGTTATGCGCAGTGTGCCGTAGGCCTTGCCCAGGGAGCGGCTGGCTCAAATCCCTGACTGCCAGCCTCCATTGGCATGCATCTGGTCCTCCACCCATTCCCCCGACAGCCCTCCACACACTCCTGGTACTTCTCCCTCTTTCCCTCTTCTTCCATCCTATCTTCCCAGGGAACTGTCAGCTTCTGCAAGACCAGTTACTTCGTTGCCTCAGAGACCGATATAATGTCCAGTCTCAACTTGGACCGGGTGATGTGTGTTGGGATTTTCAGTTGCGTGTCCGAGTCAACTGTCATCACCCGGTCTCGCGCCGTGGAGAGCAAACCAGCCGCGCAGCTCTTTGATGTTCTCTATGGCCTCTGTCCTTGGATATAATCCAAAGTGCTATTGAAAACCATGAGGTTGCAAACCCAAGACTCGAACTGCAATGTTATTAGCATAACATAGAACTCTCACCGCAGTCAGCAGGATGTGTTGTTTGATAACGTTGTCATTTAAAAAGTTTTTATGCTTCTTTTTCTGCAGCCTTTAATGCAGTTGCAAAGCTCTCTATTTATAAACAACACTTATGCTTATGCTGTGTGTATATGTATGTGTATGTGTACGTGTACTTGTATGTGTATGTGTGTGTGTGTGTGTGTGTTTGTGTGTGTGTGTGTGTGTGTGTGTGTGTGTGTGTGTGTGTGTGTGTGTGTGTGTGTGTATGCTATTTCTCCGTTTAGCTGCACTCTTTGTAAATTAGAACACCACATTGACAGAAAACATTTTGAGAGGATTTAAAAAGGTCACTTTTTTCCCATAGAATATTTGAGAAATATTTCAGAAAATAACAAATATAAACATTTTCTGCTCAAACTTGCAGCTCAAACATCAATGTTTATGAATCTTTTACAAGCTTACAGGCAAGAAAATCCTACTAGAGACTTCCAGTGAATTTTTCACACTATCCATGCTCTCATGGTATTCAAAATATTAGCATCAGATTGAAGAGGAAGAGAAGATTGGAAAATGAAGCTTGGAAGAGGAAAGAAAAAAAGAATACACTTACATCGTGCTGTTCACACGGTCTGTATAACCGTAATCTGTGGAGGTTCTCAGCCACCCAGGTCATGTTTAATTCTTGTAAAAATCTTCTTCTCGTGGCAACTGGACTTGGTGAAGACGTTTCACCTCTCATCCGGGAGGCGTCTTCGTCCAAGCCAATACGAACATATACCAATCGCCGTCAATAATGTAAAATGTCAAAAACTATATGACTGTTAGAAGAAAAGGCTTTTTTGTGTCTTACAAAACCTTGTTTCTTCTTGTTACTTCCAGTCCAGTGTTGTTGTCAAAACCAGTTCACTTCAAATTGTGCTATTATAATGACATTTCTTAATTCAAACACATCAGAATGGACTTGTTTTGCTGTTGCTTAGCAAAAAACATAAAACTGCTTTGAATGTCAGACAAACTGAAATATGTTTGGAAACCCTTATAAATGCAAATGTACACAGTTTATAGTCTCAACTGCCTCAGGGTGTACTGGGGCCACAAGACTCTGGCACCTTTATTTTGGAGGTCTGAGGCTGAAAATGTGGGAATCTGTGCTAAATGAAAAAAAAAAAAAATCTAAACACTTTTTGGAATCATATGGAAACAAGCATGTCATATATTGTAAGACAAGAAAGATGCTGAAAAAGGTCTCAGTGTACCTGAGCTATGTCATGTGAGCAGTCGACTGTTTACAAGTTTCCACAGGATTAGGACAGGGTGGGTTTATGCCCCAGCGGAGGTTCAAATTATTCCATGTCAAATCCAGGGATATGTATATTTTGTCCAGCCATTTTAAAGCAGGCCTTTCATGCGGATGGATATGGTGAGAGCACATGGCATGCAGAGGATTTGCTATTCCCTTTCATGATTACTATGGCATTGTTTCTGTCTAAGCTTCGCAAGCCTCTGAGGACGTCTGGGGAAGCCAAGCATGTGTTTGTTTGTCGGACGCCCATTTATAATAGATCCGTATTTCAAAACAAAAGCAAACCATCAAAGTGTTTATCTTAATCATTATATCCCAGTCAGTACAACATTTATGATTCATGTTACAAGGAGGAAATTAGCTTAAAACATAAAAGAATAAAAGAAACCTTGGGGTTCAGTGATACTTGATACAGTGGAATATGAATTAGGATTAATTTAGTGGATAGTTGGTTCATATAATAACAAATCAAACTAAATTTGTCTAAACCAACAGAGTTTCAAGAATATATTACTTTCATTGGCTGAATCTATCTTTTAAGCCACTGCACATTGTAAGATTAGTTTCCCATTTGACCGTGAATGATTTTTCTTCAACACAGATACTGCGTTTGAAGAAGTCCTATGAGAATCGGCTCCGAAGAGTTGCATCGACCTTGTTCTCAGACGAAAAAAAAAGGCTTTGCTTTATGTGTCTCGGCAAGCTTGTTAAAATAGCTAAGACGAAAGTCAAGGAAAAGAAACTCTTGGATATCCCATTCCAACTCGAACAAGACAAACTTTAAGAGACAAATGGGCCCCAATTGTTTTTCGGAATTGCTTTTGCTATCAATACACTTTTATTATAGATGGATACCATGCCAATGACCTAAAATGCCATAAAACGTTGCTGGGAAGCAAATCGGAAGTGTAATAGAAGTGCTTCTTAGCGCCGGTGCCAAGTGTGTGATATTGTCCATGGTGTTATTAACTTTGTTACCTTTGAACTGATTTCCAGCAAAAAATGAATGTGATTTACAGTAAGTGCTAAAATGACAGTATACTGCCATAGCTTATTAAAAGGATGTTACAAATTCATCCGCCATAGTTGACCAGCAGCCACAGCCGAGTTACTGGCTTGAAGCGGAGACAGGAGGTTGCAGAGTGTAATGGATTCCAGGTTATGACCTATTTTTGTTTAGACTCACCTTGGTTTGCATGTCATGTCGAGAACAGTTCCTGCACTGACATTTACAAGACCCATGATAAATACTGTGTGCTGTTGCAGGCTTGGTTTTCTCACATGCTGGGTGCCTTGTAGGGCATAATGTCAGCGTGCGCTGAGTTTGCACCAACCACAGAGCATCCCGACAGGCCCGCGTTGCTTGGTGACAAAACATCTGGACCTTGAGCTGAAACGGCCTTGTAGCGCCACAGGACTACTTCCTAAAGTTTTAGTCTTCATCTGTCATTCCTACCTCTGCATGTACCACTGATGTGCTGTCGTCCTGAAACCAAGGCCACTCTTCTGATATGTTGACAATACAGTTTCTCTACACTTCATTTTCCAACAGGTGAGTAAACATGAGCAAATTACATTGATTACAATTGTTTGCACCCTGCTGTTTCTCCTGACTGACGTAAATATGAATGTGAAAGTGGGATCGCCAAGAAACTAGCTAAATATTGCAGATAAAAAATCTCTGGAAGTTATATCACTCAGCATCTGGGTCTTTTTGGAATATACGATGGGAAGTGAGAGACAATATCACAGCGACTGACACTGAAAATATAACTACTCTGCCAACTGTCCTCTCTCCAGTGCTCCTTGGGTTCAGATCAGAGCTGTAACCTTAAGTGCAAGGCACCGCCGAACATGTGCAAGTAATTTGTATAGAATAAATAACAGGATGATCTTATGGTAGTCAGAGCAGCTGCACTGGGCTTCGTTGTTGGCTCTCCAGAGGCGACTGTGCCAAACTCCTAGCTGTCAATTTGAAGGCCTGGAGCTGCTTGCTTTAAGTTCAAAGCTTGAATGCTTATACCTTAAGTGTTTCATTACTAATCATATAGACCTCCAATCTGCCAGGTGTAGAGGTTGCATAACTGAACAAACTGGCAAAACTAATTTTATACTTTGAAAAGTATGGGAAAAATAGGTTAACGTATTTTATTACTTCTTTGTTTTTTCCCGCCCACCAAGCTCACGGCATTTGTGCATGAACCTTGGGGTCCATTATTGAATAGCAATGGGGGCAAAACAGATTACAAAGAAAGTGCGTCCGCCCATCGTGGTGTGTGACTGATTTTGACCGAGTGTTGAATTGAATAGTACAATCTATTGACATATAATGCTGTTGTAAAGTACATTTTAAATTGTTGAAAATAGGAAAACAGTTTTTGTGGGGAAAAGTAAGAAAATATATACACATGTAGAGTGCAATACAGAGTATTAATGGATTTTTCCAAAAAATTGATGCAAACGATAGGAGAGGCCTTGCATTTAAGACCAGAGGGTTGGAGATGTGGCAGGTTGTTTTTCCTAATAAAGGTTTATTGTTTATGTCTGGACAATAATGGGACACAAAGCTGAGGTTATTTGTCATGATTTGTAAAATTTTGATTTCAAGAGATCTATTTCCTCAAGTATTAGGCCAGCTGACAAAAAGTAAGTGCATACGTCTTTTAACTCTTAGGGGGTTTTATGATTTTTTTGTTTTTTTTTCTGTGGTTTTTCATACAAGTGACACATTATGCATTTTACAAGATTTGGAATGACATACAAAAAATGAAGTGCCACTTATAGTGGCACTGAAAATGTTAAGTGACTACCGAGAGTTTAAAAAAAAAATCCAAAATATCTTGCTACATATTTTCCATGGTGTTACCTTGTTTAGACACATTGCAACACAGTGATGATAAGCACTGCCGGCAATATCTATTTTACCCAAAAAGGTCAATTAGACTAACTATCAAGGATAAGTAAATCTACCGGTACTTAATTCCAAAAAGGGATAGTAGATCATTTCTGTGTTCTCAACTTTTCAACATTAGATTGTAGACACGGTGGACTGGATTTCAGATGCTGGAAACTCCCCTCACAATTAAAACACTGTTCATTGTTGCAACAATCCTTGGTATTCTATGTCTTGCAAAGAGGGATTTTACATGGATTATAGCATTGCCATCTTTGGATTGTTGGAATTGTAGCATACCGTGATTAAGTGGTCTTTTCCATTCGACTGGAATAATTTTGGCCCTGCCTTTTACTGGGATGCCGAAGGAAGCTCAGCAATCTAGATTGGCTCTTTCATTTGGTTTGGTGTTTCTGGCACATCTTACATTTGTGTTAGAGTCTGTTAATATCCTGATTCATCCCTGGCCAGCAGCCTGTGTCTCACTCTATCATCTTTTGCATTTCTCCATTCCAAGGTGTCTTTCAAGAATTCTCTGTAGTATCTTTTGATTAATGATTATTTTATTCTGTCTCCGTAACATTCCATGCATAATGCTGAGCTCAAATTTGTTCTGGTATTTGGAAATGATCATTTCGGGCATTGTTGATTGATATTTCCCCCCCAAAATCTGTTGATTCATATATGTTACAATCCTGGATGCCTGGATGCCTATAAACAAGGTGCTGCTTGACTTGCTGCAAGGATTCTTTTCTAAAACAGATACCTCATCTTCATGAGACTTTTTCTGGGTAAACAAAGGATCAGTTTAATTAATAATACATCTGTGTCATCAACCATCTGCTGTAACTGTGTGTTGATCATGGTCAAACAAACTTCTGTATTATTCATGTAACTCAGACTGTTTAATTTCAGCCAACTCAACACCTTGTTGTTTTCAACTGTAATGTACATTTGGGGGGGAAAAAAAAAGCTGATGTACTCTGACAATGTATTAATATTTTGTGCTGTTGGCTCAATTCTATTTCACCGCATCAAGACAGGGATATAGCAGTAAATCGACCGACCGCACCTCATTGTAAGTCTATCACACCCATCGAGCCACATATGGGTGTGAGCACTTTAAACAGCTATTAAACAACATGCGCACTATGCGGGGAAATGAGAACCGCTTTGATCGGGAACCAGAAAGCAACCCCAATGTTCGGCATGAAACATGATAAAATCTCTTGTCGTTGTCCAACATATCTGAATATTTTTGACAGTTGTGTCCACTGTGTAGAGTATTATCTCTAGGCCAGTCCTACATTCTCAGACACTTTGTCATTTGGATGAATCATCATTGAGGCTGGATACAAGACAATGTGCATGTTGATGAGGTTGTGGTTCATCGTCCACACATTTTTTTCCTTGATGATAGATACAATTTTTTAACACTTCGTTAATACCTTACAGAAAATACCAAACCTCTACATTTAACCCATTTCGAATGTACCATGAGTAATGGAAAACCACTGAGCAGTACTGTCTTGCTCTACAACACTTGGGAGGAAATGAGGACCTCAGGGATACAACCAAGGACTTTCCAGACCCAAGATGATCACTCTGCCGCCCGAGCCATGCCAATCTATCATCATTAACGGCCATAACTTGATATGGAACTATTGTTCAGAAGCAATTAAATGGATACATTTTTGAAATAATGAAAAAAAAGGAACTCAAATCACTTATATGTATTCCTATGCTAAGCAAGAATTGAGAATTGAGTCTAATATGCTTGAATACTTAGCATAAAAAGGAAAAGGAGCCTTTGTTGCACCAAGATACAGAAACAAATTACATTGCATTTGTGTTATCAGAGCTTTGTGTGCCATCAAATAATTGATTTATGTTCCCTGCTTTGGGTATGAATGATTCTCTTGGATGCCAAAAACTGGAGATTAAAGAATCCAATATGGCAAATACACCAGTGTTAATGCACATAGCGGATGTTCCAGTATGTATTATGGATCTTAATCATTTCAATTTGATTTATTTCATTATTGGTCATAACGATTCCTCTGTTTTCATTCTTTTGCAATGATGAAGAATGTTTTTTCGTAACAAGCATGGGTTTTATCACAAAATATGAGGCCAATGAAACACTTTTCTGCTCAATTGATGTGTTTAACTATCAAATCAGCGGCTCTTCCCACCACGGTGCAATGTTTTAGTGAGTGTATTTGGTGGTGGTTTGTTTCCAATGGCTTCTATGTGGACCTTTGCATTTTTATGCTGCTGTAACAAGGCCTTCTTTGTTCACCATACCAGCATCTTTATTGACAATGTCTTCCTGTTGCACATGGTACTTTCACTGTTGCTTCTCCTTCAAGTCAGTTTTACATCCTGTAGAAGATGTTCCCTGCCTTCTCTGTATCGAAAAAACAATTTGGCCTCGTATGAGGGAGGCTTTTGCATCTCAATTTTCAGTTTAATTTGCTTTCCTTGCAATTTTTATTTCTTGCTGTTGCAGGAGAATGGATATGCTTGATGTTATATTCTAAAGCTGAGTGGTCTCTTGAGTTTCCCAATAGCTTATCCAACTTGCCACTGTGTGAACTGTTCAGTTGTGTTGAAAAGTTCAGCGGCTTGTGGCAACGCTACTGTGTTCTGCAAAACTAATTTCTATGTTTTTTTTTGTCCAAAACGATGGATTTGCTAAAGGCTGGAACTGGCAATAAATTTTCCACCATGAAAATTTGGCTGACATTCGCTAATGAGAAATTCCAACATATCACCCAACTCTTGAGAGATTGTGCAAACCAAGTAAATTACATTTAGCTTACCATCACACTGCTGGCAACTTCACATCTAGATAAATGCACTGACAACTGGCCAGATGTCCGATGGAACTTCAAAGAGCCTGGACTCATATTTTACATCAGCTGCTCCAACCCCATTAAGTGTAACATTATAAATAGCTCTCTACATTCACATGAGTTTAGCTGTAAGATTGATGGGTCCAGCGGCAAATATGTAAAAAGGTTATGTGAATTGTTTGAGTGTTAAAGCTTGTTCTGAAAGATTGTTCCTTTTTTTTTTTCCCCAACTGGTTTTTACCACCTTCCTACAGCCGAAAGCTACTTGGGTTGCGAATGGTATCAAGTAACGAATGTAAAAATGGACGAAATGTATTGAGGAAGGGCAGATACTCAACAACAAAATGAAAAGGTTTCAACCAAGTCACAGAGTATTGAGTATTCATTATGAGCTTGTCGTAATACTTCTAGCTTACATCAAAATCGAAGAAAAAAAATATCCCTTAAAAATAAACCTTATCTCCAGATTGAACTCAGCGTGTCAGCTCACCTTGCTGTGGCGAGTACAGATTATGGATGTCCTCATTTCCTCTGGAGTCAAAAGGCAGATGGATCACACATTGAATGACCGCCGATATGCCAGTGATCGTTTATAAAAATGGAAGAGATGCAACTTTTGAGGAAGGAGAGAGATTTAAAGTGGCATAATTTCCCAAAGGCCTTCGTAATCAAAATCTAGTCGATGGGTGAAATATAGCCATCTTTAATTCATCGTATTTTACCCTCTGAATGAATTTTTAATACTTTAAACTATTCTATAACATTTCTGCATCATACAAATGGAATGCTAACTAAGGTGTTTTACTCATAAAACCCAGTTACCTTAGGTATGCTGGGTTATTTACTACTGGATTTATGCATGAAAAATGTAATATTCATATTGATGGGAATTTCACTGTCATTTTTTGCCCTGGCTTTCAGAAAGAAACCACTGGCTTGTGTTGTGCAGATCTTGGAAAAAAAAAAAAAAACCTGAAGTAAAACAACATTGAAAAGATGAGAGCAGAACATTTTATCAGACATCTGTTCAACTGGACTAATCTCAGACATTTGGAAGACTTGCTCGTTGAACCAAATAAAGCCGTGATCTGTTTTTTAACAGTGCACAGTGACTTGTAGGGGACTGTCATCCAAAAATACCACATAAAACCAAATAATTCTTATAAAGCTCTGCTGTCCCTGAGGCTTTTGGCCAGGGCTTCAGAGCTTATAAAGGGGATACTAAACCCCTTTAGGGGACTTTGTGGCCTTGGGGTTAAGGTAACAGCTAATTGTTTCACTTGAGTCTTCAAGATATTCACAGTGAACTCATGAATCAAGCATGTGACTTATGCATCAAGCCACATCCCCTGATTCTTTTCATGCAGTATGCAGCCTGTGATTTATGGCTGGACAGCGGCCTGCGAAGGTGTTGGACTCAATGAAAGAGAGAACATCTGGAAAGCGTATTCCCTCTGAATCACAGCTCGGGCCAGTTTGATAGCAATGGCTGACGCAAGTCTGGAATCAACGTGCCGGCGAACACTGCGGAGCACTGTGTCTGTTTGGTTGAACCTGTGAACCGAAGTCGTTCGCATTGTAAGCAGATCGATATTAATGGTCCTACTTAAAATACCAGGTGAGCTAACACGAGCTTCGAATGAGCCTCTTCCATCTGCCCTAATGCCTCCCATATGGGGACTACTTCAGTCGTGTTGGCGTCCTTGCCTCGAAGTGAGAGCGATGTTTAGCCCGTAACGTGAAAAGGCCTTGATGGGATAAAATGTCTGTTCAGAAACGTGTGACACCGCAAGTGGTACACAAGTCATTCTAGTCATGGATAATTGGGAAAGAAAGAACATCGGCAGGGAGTGTCTGAACAAGGTACCTCTGCCTCCTCTCATCTCAGTCCCATAATAAGAGCCCGGGGAGGTATGTTGAAATACAACCCCATCACTATTCATCCTCACCCCTTGATACAACAATGACTAGCATGCAGTCTGCTTTTAATTTAATGGAATTACCTTTGGGAGGCCAGCAGACATCTCCTGAGTTGCTCCGTGTGTGTTCCTCCCATCCCTGCAGAGCTGTCTCATTAACACAGAACCCAGCAGGCTCAGGTTAGCATAGCCCGGTCTCTGTCCTGTCAATGACTGTGGCTCGCTACATCGGAGCTGCAAACAATGACATATCTTTTCAAAGTACCCTGGCGCAGCCACAGCTTATCATCGCGCTCTCTAACAAGTCGTCTCTAATGGAGGACCATTTAGGAAGAAAAGTGAGACAATAAAAAAAAAAAAAAAGATTTAAAGGGTGGGGGGTGTTTTAGGGTGCCGAGGTGAAGCAAGCTACTGTAGTTAAGTGTGATTTAATGCTTTCGTTAGCAATTTTGTGACAGTTTAAGCTTATTTAATGACTTTTTATGAAATATTTTTAAAAATTCAGTATGACGCCTGACCTGTTGTCTTATGTCAGATTGGACAAGCTATTACTCCGTTCCTCTGTAAAATGGTTTTACAGCCATTGAAATGGTCTAATGATTTAATTATCAGGGTGGCTACTTCCTTTAGTACATGTATGCGTACAGGCGTCATCTCACCGGGGTGTGGCTCATATCATTTACATTTCATTAAAGCACACTGTGAGACATCACTGATTTCACAGCAGCCCACTAGTTTCCATGATGCAAGCTTTTGGGTGGGGGGAGCAGTAGACGTGTCACCCATCAGGAGCTGTCAGGAGCTGTCAGAGGACAGGATCCAGACCCTTGGCCAGGAGAGGCCGGGGCAGCCAGCTGTCATCTCTCTGACACATGGCTGAGACCATCCATCTGGCTCAGAGAGGCCCACCATGGGAGGAAAGAAACAACTCAAGACTACGTCCACATTAGGCAGGCATTTGGACACACTAGCAGACCATGCTTATGTGCACACAGGCTAATGCACGAACACTTATGCACTCCCTGTGCATATATGTGCGTATAATCTTGTACAACGCCCAATTGGCCAAGTTATTTTTAGCAATCGCGAGTACAATCTGTGCTGCCGTCTGTACGAATCATTCCTTCACAGAGAGATCTGGGAAGCAGGTGACTCTGCCATCAAGCTGAGCTGATGCAAATAAACAAATATAACACTTTGCAGTAACGTTGGCTTTCACGTACAAGAGGATTTGACAGCAAGTGTTTTGTCATACTTTTAATGCGCTCAACAATAAAGACTATATAGGAAGCTTCTTCCCCAGATTTTGAGATACCACAGCAATATGTTTCATATTTTGGGCGCTAGATGTAGATACCTTTGTCCTTGTTTGGTCTCACTATCATTTTTACTGTTGTGAAACTCATATAAAATTAAAGTACAACACCGCAGAACATTTGGAAGACTAAAATGGCATGCTGAAGCAAGACCGGTCAGTGGAGCTGCCAGACATATGGAGAGCATTTGGAGATATTCAGACTTCACATTAACCACAACAGAGCCAACAAATGTGTAGGACATCTTGTTTTGGTAACATCTCATTTTCATGAAATAGTGTTGTACATCGTGTTTTGGTAACATTTAATTTTCATGAAAATCTGAAGCAGCCACAATTGTCCCCAAATTTCTGAATCAATTTGACTGATTCAACCACATTTAACTCAATCATTTACATATTACTTTCAATCCTTTCAGTGGGTAATGACATTTTGTTGCCGTAGGACATATGTCATGACAGAACAACTTCACTTAAATGTTGTTTCGGTCTTTCAAATGATGTTGTAATTGCATTTATCTTATTAGGTTGGTATAAAATAAAATCAAACAGTTAACCAAAGCACATTATAAATGTGTGTCAAATGAAAAAAGAAAAAAAAAGCATAAACCATCCTTTATGTGACATCATACGGCATTTGTTTATGCTTATGGAATATTTTACAGAACATCCTTGGAAATGTGGCCAAGTTAGAAGGGATGTTCTGACAACGGGCTCTTCAAATGATCTTATAATTCATGCAATAAATAGTGTGAACAAAGCCGCCCTGCATGGTCTCCACTGCACCAAAACACTGGCAACAGTTCCCACGAGCTGTAAAAGTCAAGTCTCGGTAATTATATTTAAAATTTGGAACAAAAACAGTGCATTTCAGTACACTCGAGTGGAATTCTGCTGAAGTGATCACAATTTGTTATTTCACTGGAGAGATGAGAGGCAACTGTAAGCCATGAGAAATTAAAAAAAAAAAAAAAAAAAGCTGTGCAGTCAGGAAGGCAAGGACAGACGGAGGAGGAGGAGGAGGACTGAGATCAATGATAACGTGATCTGATGACATAGCTGAGCGAGCTGTTCCCCTCTGGTGGTCTCCCCATCGACCAACTGCGAGCTGGAGAGACTGAACTTTGTTTAGATTGGCTTTAGTCTTCCCATCAGACAATACTAGGCAGGCAATATGCTGCAAGTGTTTTCCATTTTGCCACAAGAGAATTATGTCAGGATTTGCAAGTGCACAAGTAGAGATACGTCAGTGTGGCACTTTGACAGGCAGCTTGTTCAAATAAAGAGCCGACAAATCTCTGAACTGTGCAACTCGGCTGTTGAGGAGCCCTTATAGAGACGCAAACGCATGACAACAGAAAACAAAAACAAAGAGATCCCCTTTGCGTCTCAGAAACTGTCTGTCCATGGTGCTGAAAGGATGTTGAGATGGGCGACGCACACATTTTCCACCCAGGAGTGAATTAAATTTAATATGCAGTCAAATAGAAAACATAAGATTTTGTGATAGCCGTGCCTATGTGGAGTCAAGAGGAATTATTGACTTGTGTGGCATTTGACTTTGACAAATAGCATCATATGGTGTTGGCTGTTTCAAACAAAAGAGCAGAAACCAGATGATGAGTTGTTCTTGTTGTAAATGCACCAAGACGTTTATGAATGACAGCAATAGCAGTTTTTCCTTGTGCTGGATTCACAGGCCAGATGGTAGCAGGTCAGTGGATTTTCCTCACAAATGACTTAAGAACAACAGCGACATACAGACACATGCACGGTTCAGTGACGCTCGGTAGGTCCAGCGGATTGCCTTACAGTCGCTCTTATAGCTTTCTGTGGGGAAATCGATCTATAACACATGATAAAAAAAAGGAATGCTCTCCTTGCTTCTGAAGTACGCAGGTAAAAACCTCCCACCTGGCTGTTAGCGTCACGCAGTGAACGATGGTATGGCCTATGGTAATCAATAGCATCCTTTTTGGCAAACGTTCTGAAATTTGATACTCAGTTCCAACAAGTCCAGTAAGCGTTTCAGTACATCTGACTAATATTCACATAATAAAACAATAATGGAACTTTGTGAGTCACAGAAATGTATCTAGCCAGAACTTTTTGACAAAACCACTGGGTGCAGTGATTTCACTCATCAAGGGATTGTTGACTTTGGAAAGAAAAAAACAAAACAAAACATAAACATCTCTTATTTTTATTCAATGAAGTGGCTAGAATGACGCTAAAGACTTCATGATTTTGATAAGTGGCAAAACATCTACATTTATATTGTCAAAATTTGACGATATTACCAACAAACAACTGCCAAAATCTTGCTTCCCAAATGCAGTTCAAGTTTGATCAAGCAATCAATGCCATTGGCTGCCATTCATTCTGGAAGGCTAAGTATCTGGAGCGCGTCACCAGATTCTTGCTGCATACGCAAGATGGGCTTTTTCCTCTTACTATCTGGATCATGGCACAAAAATATTATTGTTCAGAGTTTGTAAATTGTTAGATGGAGGCATCGTAGGAAAAACACGCCTTTTCCATTGTTTTTTATTTTGTTTTGTTTTTGCACATCAAAAGGCAAGCCATGGTTGTAGTCCAAGACAATAAAAGCAACTTTCCACAAAGTGCCAATGTCATGTTGAGGAAAATCAACAAACTCATCAGGAGTCTTCTTTTAGTGAGAAGGAACACAAGTAAATTCATAGCAACCTTTCCAGAGTCCTAATTTTAGAAAAATTCCAGCCCGGACAGAAGTTACGGACTCAAAGACCTGCACGTACGAGAAGGCTCTGCCACTTGCCCAGCTAACGAGAGTAAAGCTAATTTTTTAGATATTTTAGAGAAAATCTAGAGAGTCTCTTAAGCTCTATGTCATACAGCTTGCCTGTGCTGCTTAGACAAAAACTCAAAATGCGCCATGTTTTGTGTTCCTACCACGAAGATGAAAGCTTTCCCCAAAGAAAAAAGAAAGTGCAGTGAAAACATGTAAATACTTAAAAGATTTTTCCTGGCCACATTGAGGAAAATGTTTACTTTCTGACTTAACGATTTATGCTTAAGAGGTAAATCACTGCCAAGCTGTTGGAGAAACGTACAGGATATGACTGAGCTTCAAACTGCAACCAGGCCACAAAGGGTATCTGTAATTAGCTCCAAGCTAAGAAATCCACCACCACTCATGCAAACATGGCTGCTGACATACACACCTTCATTCAAACCTGGAGGTCTCATAACCAGTGTTTATACAGTGTGTCACCAAATGTGAACAGCATAGCAACATGGCGTGTGTATAAAAAATCCTGCGTTACTCAAACAAAAATCTCATCCTTACATAAGGTTTCACGGCTGTGGTGGGATGAAAACATTGTATTCGTATTAAATATCACTCGAATAATAATTTAATATCACACAAGTACAAGATATACTTCAAATCTTGGGGTTGTTCCTTACAAAAATAATGTATCACAAATAATTACTATATTCAAAAAGTACTGCTACTTTCAGTGGCTACATTATTTAATGCTATTCAGGATTGCCCAATCAGCACAAAACCTAATTCTGTGTAAGAGGGAAAGCCCCCCCCACCACACACACACACACACACACGCACACACAAAGTAATAATCCAAAGTCATTAGCAAAGACAGAAACAGCCAAAAGAAAATGTGGCTGAGAATAACGCCTGCAGGAAAGGCATTAAATGTGGTGCACTATTGTGTTACATTGTGCATCCCATTGTAGCTAAAACTATATTTGCCATTAAGATTTATGTGCAACAGTGGTAACATTTATATATAAAAGAAGTGTATTGATAAATGTTTCCACAGTTTTGGTTATTGCCATGGGTATTATAATACTTTTGCCTTAGGCACAGTTTAATTTTATAAGATGACTCAATGTTAACAGAAAAATAGCAGCATACACACTGAGTTGGACTAAACACAGTCATTAAACTTAGTAGCCAAGACGGAAATGTTGCTTAATGCAGAGTAATAAATAAAATGACAAACAATGCTGGTCATTAGTCCTTACACATTAAAAACTCTACTCAAAGACAAATCAAATTTTAATAGGTCCTTTATAGAAATAGGAAAAGGATATTATCCCGTTATTATTATAGTCTCCCAACCACAAATACCAATTTAGTCACATCATTCTGTTGGGTGCCTAGGTCACTCTGTCACATTTCAGTATGGACCACAAGGAGCCAAGACCAGTATTGAGCTGTTATTAATTGATTTGTCCTGACTTACCCGGATCCGGCCTCCTGAGGCCCTCGCTTCCTCAGAGGTTGCAGTGCCAAGGCTCAGCCCTAAACGTGCATAAAATTAAATGAGGAGCTATGGGGCTCCCCTCTAAAGTCAGAGGATATTGTTCGATTTCACGTCAGCCCTCTAGGAGGCAATTTAAACAACCCAGCATGCTAATCAACCCGGTATAAAAGGCAACTCTGGAGGGTGGCCTCTCTTTGTGCAACGGCACTATAAAGGACCTCTACTATCAGGGGGGAAAATAGTAATTGGTCCAGTATTTGAAGGGACATTACACCCCACTAGACAGAATAGGAAACGTTTCATCTTGAATACCAGACCAGCTGTGTGGCTGCCATGTCACCACCATGTTCTCAAAAAACCTTGATAAACTCCAAAGAGCCTACAGCTGGTTAATCATCCTACCAGAGCTGGGATATAAACCCATACTGGCTCCACAGAAACATCAGAGCAATGATGAGAGATCTCCTGCTGCCATCAACACATCAACTGTCTCAGTGGAACCACATTTTGACCCTCAGATGAGGAGCCACAGCCACAAATAATTCAATACTCTAATAACCCCTTGGTATTTGTTGTGACCACAGAAATATGATAGCATTCATTCTCAGCCTGTGCCTTGAACCTCTGGGTCAGGTGGCAGTGGATCACAGATTCCTCTGTGACTGAGAGGTTAAACTAATCATGCGTGACTCTTTCGCATGGCCTACCAGGAGGAAAAATCTATGCAACCTGTCAGCCGGTAGTCGATTAACCTGTTTAATTTAGATTAATGTGACTGAGGATGTTTTATTTGACAGCTTTTTTTTTTTTCTTTTCTTTTTTCTGTTGTTCCCTAGATATGGCCTTGGGGTGTACAACTGATTTATCTGAAAATAAATAAATGAATAAAAATAAATAAAAAGTACTTCTTTTTATCTTTTAAAAAAACTCTCTCCTGCACAATATATGCTCACAATTGCTTTTTACACACATTATATCAAAACGATAAGGCAATTCTATGTCATCCTGCTTCACGAAAAATGAAGTCCACCCCCCACCCCCCCAATATCCATTTCTAGTCATATTTTGAAAATCCCTTTATGGTAACAAGCATGGACTAATAAACACTGCCCCCTACTGATGCAAACATATTCTTACAGTTAAATGCAGCAGCCCCATTATGGTGGTCTAACTCAAGAAGAATAGGTTGACAAATAAGAATTGAAAAGAACACTCAAGTGTTGATCCATAAAAAATGGATCACTGAAGTGAATATAGACATACTGCTACAGTTGGTACACAAAATGTGTGGGAGACTTGGGAGGAAGCACTCCTCACCGCCTTTATGCAAACAGCAAAATAACAGAATCTAACACTCAATTGCTTCAGAGTCACATGACTGAACATTAACTTCGGAAACCTATGTCCCCCCCTTTTTTTTTTCACCCCATCAGCGTTCATCCCCCATTGTATGGTTCCTCCATTTCTCAGTTTTAATTTAAAATACAGCAAATCCTCAAAAGTTACATCTACAAACATTTGAAATTAAGTTTTTGATCTGATGTAAATAAAAAAAAATACTACTTACACTCAAAATCAGTATGTTGAGTTACAAATATTAAAAAGTTTTCATTATCAAAATATACAGTGAGTCAATCATTAAAAAGAAAAGGCAGGCACATGTTGAAACATTACAACACAGAGGCACTATACATCTCATATAATAAATGGGTAACAACAAAAACATCCTGAGCTTTGACAGATGTAAAATTCTCAGTCATTTCTTAGTATAAAACCAATCAATCCAAAAATGAGTGAGGTAAAAGAAGCTTTGTAAATAAGGAATGTTTATCTGTTAATAAACCGTCTTTTTGATCTTAAATGTCTCATGGAAGATACTCTATCTTGTAAGCTTAAAGAATCAATACTTTTAAGCCTTTCATGTATTAAAAAGTACAAGTTATTTATATCTTCTTAATCTCTCAATTTCCATATCACCTTCAGTTTTGAGGGTCACAAAACTTACAAAACTCATTAATATTCAACGTTGTGTTTCAATTCTGAGGAAGGTTGTGATTTGAAATTCATGAGATAAACAGTTTTGCTATATAGCAGCAGCACTCATAAGTTTATAAAGTCTATGATTTGTGCATATATGGAAAGTAGCCTATTGATCATTATTCATATATTAATAATTCATAGTGCCTATCTTGGCTGTCATTGGGTTTTAGGCAGGGTACACCCTGGACCCTCGCCAGTCAAACACATTTTACAAACAACAATCATTCATCATCATTATCATCAATTGCAATCTTTTGATATATGAAATAAACATGTGACATAAAAAGGTTTTGTTCATCCAAAAAAACCCAAATATTATTGGGAAAAACAATCTCCAGTTTATCAATCTCCGTTGATTCGTATGACCGATCCCAACATTGCAAACAATCATACCAAATCACAACAAACACTGGGTGTTACCAGTCACCGCTGACTGGTATGCTGACTTCTGTCATCGTCTCATTGTTAGATTTCAAGGTGGCTCTTGTCAAACACACCCCAAGGCTTTGACAGCTTGTAGGAGACTTCTTTTGTACTTAACATTGTAAAATGCAGTTCTCTCTTACAGTGCAAAACAATAAATTAATTTTTATTCATAATCTACACTGCCTATCCTGCACACCAGGCTGCTAGGGGCGCTGAAACCAATCACAAGCAGAAACTGGGTGAGAGGTTGAGTTTATCCTGGATCAGTTGCTTTTCAACTTATATATTTCATTATACTGCTTCTTAATATCTAATCTGTTCTTCCTTGACCTGCTTTTTTACATTTTTTTTTAAGAGCTTAACAACTATTAAGTGTTAATGAGCATGGAAATGGATATTTTTTCAGTTTAGTCATGAAGATACTGGTACTTGATTTAACAAATACAACTATATGTATATTGTTACTTTGTTCAAAATAAGATGCTAAAAAGTTCAATGCTGTATCATTGCAGAGCTTGTTCATACATTTCTTAGAAGAAACAGTTTTAAAAAATTGTAAACTTTAATCTACTTGTGATTTGCAATACTTGGCTATGTTTTTCTTTCTTGGTGTTCTTCTTCACTTTTAATCCATGTTTTTTTTTTTCTAGAACTAAGCAGAACCCCTATTATAAGACCTCACAGTTCAATCCAGGTTCTTCTGTCTCATTGCACAAATATGTTGCCATCCGGTTCTGTTCAATTTCACTCTTCTTCTGTGTTATGCACTCAAAAGAAAGAAATTCAACTACTTCACCTTTCAGTTATTCATTCAGCCCTCTCAAGACTGATTTGGCCCCGGCTCATCCTCGGGTACCATTTTTCTGTTTGACTATTTCACCATCACCTTGACAAAACCTGACACCTGACAAAAGAATTTCCCCTATGGAGAGAAATAAAGTTTATCTTATCTTATATGACCTTCTTCTTCCCTTGTTGCTGGTTCTTCAGGTTCATGTCTGCCTACACCCTCTTTTTCTCCATCTAGATCTGCAGCAGCAGTGACTGGAGGTACTTCGCACAAGATTGGGTTACAGTTGTCAGGATTTGCCAAAATGGTGGTCTCTTCCTCACCTTCAGGTTGTTCCTGCTGTCCTGGAACATCTTTTACTTCCTGGTGTCTTTCACTGTTACATTCTTTTACCTGCCTTGCAACAGTTGTGTCCATTTCCTGGTGGTTAAAATCTCCTTCTTGTAATTCTACCTCCAATATGTCTAAATCTGAGATGTTCTGTTCAGGAGAGGTGTACAGATTGTCGTCATCTCCCGATGAGTCACATTCTGTGACATTTTTCTCTGTACTCACTGAATTACTGTCTTCTTGCAGTTTCAAACTGCTATGATTAGACAGCACACTCAGAGGAACACCATCACTGACTGGTGTTGATTGCCTGCCCTCATCTGCCTCCATGTCTGATCCTAAAACAGGAGAAAAAAAGAAAATATGAATAAAGGTCAGTATTGCTCACTCAACTGCAAGTGCAGGTTTCACTTAAAACTATTTGATTTTTTTTGCTGCTGTTGTTTCCTTTAGGTACTTCCCTGAACACCATTGAATGAACAAAAAAAAAACAACAGTCGTATTCAAATTGCGAAGTGATCTTTGAGCTAGGAAATAGAAATGTTTTCTTATCTTACATGCTCCCGGAAAAAAAAGACAATAAAACAAGTGCGTATCAGATGCCATGCTCTATAATCTATGGGTATTAAAGTTTCATCTAGTGGACCTAGACTTTAACCAGACAAAATGCTGGCAGGTGTTCAGTGTATAATTAGAAAAAGGCATTTCCTGATTTTACATGTCTACATTGCAAGGGCAAACACTTATTTGTTTTCAATTTCTTATTCAAGTCATCACATCTACAAATATCCAAACAGGAAAAAAACAGCAAAATGGAAAGTTAAAACCTAGACATTGTGTTACACATTATATCCCAAACAAAAAAAAATCAAAGGGCGAACAATGCCCTTTTTATGTGACATAAAATATTACAATTCTACATACAAAAGAGTGTCATTCAACAGAAAAACCAATACCTTAGTCATGCATGGCATGTTGCCAGGCAAATGTTTACACTCTCTGCACGGCAGTTCTTAACAGATTCGCAAGTCAAAGAAATGCTTTCACTGTTTTAAACACAAACATAATCCTAAATTTCTGGAAATGTCATGACCCAGCTAAAAACTACTTACAAATAAGTGAGGGGCCCAACAGCAGCATTTTTGAAATTGAATGCAGGAGGTGGTCTTTGGGTAGAAATAAATATTGACTACATAGCTGAACTAAAATCACAGTAAGAAACATAAATTAAAATTTCAAAGGTCAGACCATGTATGAAAATACAGTGTAATTAGGAAAAATACCATCCCATTGTAGACTGTTCTAGATTGTATGGCTTATCCAGCAGCTGAGGGTGATGACCTCACTCACCGAGGTCTTCAACAGGAGCAGCAGTGTCAATTTCACTCGTTTTCTGCAGGTCAAATGAGTTGCTTTGCAGGGCTTCTTCAGAGTCGGTCAACTCAGCCGAACCTGCATCTTTGTCATCATTGCCAGCGACAAGAGGCTCTGTATTAAGAGGAAAATTAAAATAACACATTTGCATCCTGTTCAAAAAAAGCCACAGAGCAAATCAAACCTCCCAGCAAAGGCATTTGTTAAACTTAAAGCAGGAGTAATTTTAAAAGTTAACTGTCAATCACATTTCATGTTTTCACATTTCACAAAATAAAAAATAAATGAATAAATAAATAAATAAATCACATTTACTGATGTCCTATTGAATCAGTTTTGTCACTCGCTATACACACCATAATTTAGAGCTTCACACATACTATAACAGTGATGAACTATATGAAAAAATATAGAAAAGAGCTAAACCTACTGTTAATATTTTATTAACAAAATTCATGACACAATGTTGTCTACCAACCATTTTAGGATGTGATCTTTGCATTTTTTTTAAATAATGTTAACGAAGCCAAGATTTTTTTTCATCTTCATTTTCACAAATTAACTGAGCAGTTAACTTATACTATCGGACATGCTCTCTTTACAACAAGCCTTCTGATCAAACTTTAGAGCTTCTATGGGGTCACATGTTTCTAAGCGACAGTGAAAGTTAGGATGATTCTGTCTAAAGCCTCGAATCTAATATACAACCTCGGTCATAGAGTTTAACAATGAGCAGAAATTACCTTGTGAAGGATCTGATTGTGAGCCTTGTCTCTGGCTGCTTTTTGGGTCATGATGCTCAACATCCCTTTCATTTAGTATAAAAGGGCGAAGCTGATGATTGGAGGGAAGTGTGGGTGCACTATGAAGGAGACAAATACTTTCCTCGCCCTGATTCTCTTCATTGTTTGACCCTGATATACAACAGACACACAAAAAAATAAATTATATATATATATATATATATATATATATATATATATATATACACACACACACACACACACATATATTATATTATATTATGTTTCTCTTTTTTTTCTTTTAATCAACCCACCAGACAGATGCCGGAATGAGAAAATTAAACCAAAGCATAATAAACTGCTTCAAAATAGCAATCATCAAGTTTATTGTGTTAATCAGCAGATAAACCATAAAACATATAATTGCTCAGTAAAAAACAGAATTAAAGACTAAATTAGTTACATATATAGCAGCATAGTACATTGAGGGCTAAAAATAAACAAACTTGATTTCTTAAACAAAAAATAACCTCTTACAGGAAGCTCCAAACATTTAATGCTTAAGTTGATGAATACAATAGTCAAAGATTAGTAAACAGTTGATGGTTAAAAATTCACGTATTGATTGAGGATTAATTTCAGAAGCGTGTTACTTGCAGAAGAATCTCTGAGAGTGAGCAATGTAAATATTGGTAGTCTCACCTGTTGTATCAGCAGGGATCTGCTTTTCCAAGTCACTTTTCTTTTCTTTATCCAAGCAGGCTGAAAGAGCAAAGGCCTTTTAGCAAAATCTGTTATGTGTTTCAAGGATTTGTGGAGGCACTTTGAATCCTTAAATGGAAATATAGCCTTTACATTTAAACTACCTCTCTTCAGTTAGTCAAAACCTACCTTTGAGTTTCTTGCGGAACACAAAGCCCAGGACAAGGACAGCCAAAATGAGTGCAAGGATGACAAGGCTGACAATTAGTTCGATGGATGGACTTGAAACTGTCAAGAAATATTAAAACTCTCTGAATACATACTTATTCACTCTAAAAAAAGCATTGAAATACTTTGCATTTTAACATTAGCCTCAATGGTTACATCATAATAAAAAGGATGTATTCATTTTGTTGTTCACCTTGAAACTGTGTTTCTAAAGAGAAATCCATCAGCAAAATATTTTTTTATTATGATTAGGCTTTCTTATGCAAAGGATATTCACTTTCATAATGGTAGCACCAGAAAGGACTAGTCATAGCTTGGTTGAAATATTTAAGTTTCTGGCTAAGCATAAATGCCGCTGTGAGTATTATTGTCAGTGCGGTTACTTAAAAACATTGGTCATGGTGACTCGATTACAAGAATATTCAATGTAACAAGTTTATATGGTCACAAATGGCTGAAATGACAAAAAAAAAATCACATTATAAAAAAGAAAGTAAACCATGCTTCTCACCATGATAGCAATCCCTTGCAGAAAATGTAGCTCCCTCAGTAGTCAGGGGGTTGCTCACATTACAAGTGTACACTTCATCATCGTGTTTACCGCCCAGAGATATTAACAACTTTGAACCAGGCTCCATCTTTCCATTTGAGCTCCATTCAAATTTTAAAGGTTGCGCACGTTTGGCATCTGCAGAACAATCGAGGGTGGCCTGGATTCCAGATGTGTTATTGCTGTCATGAACCTCACAGGATATTGTGGGTTTGGTGACTCGGTCTTAAAAAAAAAAAGATGTAATCAATTATTTTAAAGTGAATTTTATAGGCAACTAATTATTCCAGAATATTAAAGGGGTTTAAATTTTAAAAAGTGTAGCACTCTGATACTGATATAGAAAAATGTGTCATTTATTCTATTTTGTTACAGTAACATTAGGGTTTGCTATTGACTAACAAAAACAACACTTCTAGTAAAAACAAAACCAAGCTGTGATTATTTATTTGAAAAATAAAACCGCTAATAATCTGTCAATGCAATTATAATTACAAAATATAATCCCCTTAATTCACCATAGCAAAAAATGATATTGAGGTGTTATTTCATATTCAAAAGGGAAAAAGGCTATTACACAGAAAACTATTACCGTAGAAACTGCCAATACAAACTCAGTTGACAAAAAAAAAAAAAAAAAAACACTGAATGAAATGTGAGAATTGTCTCAGCACGCTTTTATCCTCACAGCTTAAAGCAAGAAAATAAAAGATATTCATGAATTTTGTCGACAGGGCCTCTGCCTTAAAACCCTGGTGAGAAACAATGCGACATTTTAGATTTCTAAAATGTACCTGAAGGTGATCCCCAGGCGTGAACTTACCTATGACCTCCAATGTGTGACTTGAATACTGCAGGCGTTTATTAATGTCTGCTTCCACTTCATAGATCCCTCTATCTTCCGATGTGACTTCTGAGACAGTGAGTTCTGCTGAGGTCCAATCCAGAGTGATTCTGTTCTTGTACCGGCCGAACACAACTTCTTCCATGCCATTAAACTCGACCACCGGGCTACCATTATGTGTCCAGCGTATAAAATCGGGCTCTCCAGAGATGGATGGCACAATGTTGATCTCCTGGCCTTTGAGGACATACTCCGGAACCTGTCCTGCGACTGAGAATAAGATTAAAGTTGTAGATATGTAAGGTCTATTGTGTGAGAGAGTTTATGTTGAAGGGAAGATCAACAGTTTCAGGTCCCAGTGATTAAACACAAAAAACCCTGGCACGAATAAGGAATTTTAAGCATGGTGAATATGTAGCATGGAAGTATTTCTATTATCGGAACAGTTCAAATCTCTATTGCAGCAGTCCTGTCAGTCATCCATTGGATGGAGAAGTGAAATGGCCTTTTATTCATATCAATTAGTAAATATAGACAAATAATTGAATATTGATGCATGTGATCAATTGTGGAGAAAATAATTTAATCAGTATTAAGAAATATTGTAATCAAAAATTATAAAATAGTGGGTTCATTGGTAAATATGGACTAAAGATATATAAAAATTTGTTGTGATTTTATTGCTATTCTCCCTAATTTTCTTGTTTTTGATGACGCTTGGAAAATGAGCACACAGCATCAATATTTCTTCAACAAAGAACAAATGCTGTCAAAGCCAATGGTAATGGAGTAGTTTATCATGACAAAGAAAGCAAAAGATGATGCAATTTAAAAAAAAAAAAAATCCACTAAATTTCAAGGAATGCGTACGCTTTATTATACATCCAGGATTACCAAAGCTCTGTCATTTAGAGGAGTCTTTGTCTCCTCTCAAGATATCAGTGTGGATTTTCAGCTTTATGGAGCAACCCTGACTCCGACTGGAAAAGTCAACTTGAACAGGCAGGCAGTGCATTCTCAAGCTGATAACTTTTGGATAACCTGCTCTAACGTCATTGGAGCACACTGGGAACTGGCTGACCTTCAAGAATATACTGAATTATAGCATGCTCTATCACTTTTCTTGTAGATGTGTCATGCAAAAAAAAAAACAAAAAAAACAAACAAACAAAAAAAATTAATAATTTTTAATGATTTTTAATAATAAAAAACAAAGATTTTGTGTCTGAATTTGCTTCAGTAGAATTTTTTATTCTGCTGTCTTATATATATATATTTATATATATACACCCACACCCGTTTGTGTATACATGTGAGCATACACACACACACACATATATATATGTGTGAGCGCGTGTGTGTATGTGTATGTATATGTTGAGTATCCATTCATGCCTGATTTCCATTAGGAAAACATTTCATTCACTTTGTATATATCTATTTTGAATATGCCTATGTGAGCCGTGTGTATGAGCTTTATGTGTACTGAGAATCCCTTTTGGGTGATTGTAATGATGAATCAGATGTGCAGCAAGCACCAGAAGATGTGCACTGGGTGGACACGGTGATCCCTGATGTGTATAATGGAGGTGGAAAACAATATCCCGTTTTTTCGCCATTTTTCAGTCTGAATGATTAATACTCCAGTTATCAAAGTACTTCCAGTAAGTGCTCAGTATTTTTTTACATCCCTCTGGATAAGTTTGGGGAAGTAGCAGATAGATGGAAGTAAATTCGAAGGCTGTCTGATTAGTGAACTGCAGCACCGAGCTTTGACTGCAACGTTTGATTCAAACTGTAAAGCAAAAACGAAAGGCTTACTTTGGCAGGGAAGTGTTGAAATAGGAATTAGATCAAAAGCAAGTGTTGACGAGAAAGTCGACAAATTAGCTGATCCGAACCAGCGGGGAGGCTGCAACTGTATGGGTTGTCATGGTGATGACAAGTGCTCCTTCATCTGAGAAATAACCTCTTGAATTCCGGACTACTATTCGTGGATCTTAATTGTTACCACCTAATTGTATTTTGAGACAGGACGATCTGTTAGTCACAGGTAACTTGTTTGCTTTTGGTATCAAAGATGTACTGTAACCGTGCCTGGTGTCACTTGCAAGGTGATTTGGAACGGTTTTTTTTTTTGTTTTTTTTAAAGACAAATAGGACCAAATTAGGGAGGAGAAAAACACAAAAAAAAAAAAAAAAAAAAAAAAAATTTACACTTTTGTTGAGCCATGACTTTTTTAAGATTTTGAGGTGCTGTCACTCAAATTTAGAAATAAATAAACAAGTCATGTAATCCAACCATCTCTATAATTCAAGTTGCCTTTTATTCTAATTTCTCTAATTCAATTCATAGTTTGGGTCAAAACAATCACCTCCCTGGACTCATTTCACAGGTTCCCAAGGGCCTAGGTTTTGTCAACTGCAGAGTCTTTCAGGTGATCCAACCTTTGTTATTTTCTTTTATGAATATTAAACCTATGACTACATCATGTAAATAATTACCAGTAACTCTTGGCACCACTATTATTATTAGAATGACTATTCCCGCCCACCATCCCAACCCTCATACCCTCCCTGTCTCTATTACACTCCTGCTTGCTATGTTTCTATTCTTCTCTCTCTTTATACATATATATATTTCTACTCCATCTGGTAGTGACAGAAGGCCGCCCACATTGACCTTGTATCTGTCCAAATTGCTGCCCGGTAAAAGGCAGTGTTTCCTTGGCTGTAACCAAACTCCGATCATGAGCCAATGCAGGGTTTCTCAAAATTACAGGTGTCAAACTCAAGGCCCGCAGGCCAAATGTGGCCCCCCACGTCATTTTATGTGGCCCGCCAGAACATCTTAAAAGGTCTGATTGTCTTAAAATAAATAAGTCAAACACGTGCATTGACCATAAACTACATTTTCCACAATTCGTACCGATCATGTTACCCATGAGGCGATGGCATCCCGCCATTAGATCGCAGTGTATCCGCATCAATGCCATTTTCAACAAGTGGAATTGAGAAATACCAATGACCACATTCACATTACATTTAGTTTCATTTATGCAGTTTCCGTTTCATGGTGCCCTTTGAGGGCAACCATTATGCTGATCTGGCCTTCTGTGAAAATAACTTTGACACCCCTGCTCTAAATACTGTAGCATTTTAGTCATGCTTGCAACAGTAAAACGTCTATTTAATGAACAATAGCTGTCGTTGGCCACAGCCACGCCACACAAGCCTGCAATACAACTGTTCCCGCTCAATTCCAGGTAAAATTGCAGGCCAAACCACACCCACAAAATTCCCAGCGACCCCCAAAATCACACAGAAATCAAACATCACGTTAAACCCCAACATTTGTGACTCGCTACAATTTTTTGGAAAGAGTGCAGTCCAATGCTGCCCCACATATAATGTGTCATAAGACAACTGTTCAGTGCTTTGGGGCCATGATCAAAAAATTCTTACTTGACTTGACCTGACTTGACTTGACTTGACTAAGGAGTGCCAATTCAAATAATTGAATACTCATTCATGGGGGAAATTACAAGCCATGTGCTTTTGAAAGTAAATGCCATTTGTGGACTAAAAGGACAACTGACCTGCAACCAGAAAGAAAAGTAGGTCACGTAGATAAACCTTTTCAAACCTATCAAATAGCATTCAGTCCAACACAACAATAAGAGGGAAAACTAGAAGAAATAGAGGCAGATTTGAGATTAAATGTCAACAAGGGTGTGCTTGTTTAAAGTGGACATGAAGATGAGAAGTTGAAGAAAGTTTCTAAACCAGCTCTTTCAACAGTCATTACAGTTTGGAGACACTCCAGGACAGCCTGAAGTTCTTTGCACAGCGGCTTTCAGAACCGCGCTAGAACGCAAACATTAGGAAGAAAAACAGTGAGAAAATAAATTGAAAAAAAAACAAAACAAACAAAAAAAAAAAAAACACACACACACACAAACAACAGACAACATACCCAAAGCGACACTGCAGAAAAAATAGGTTGAGATGTGTCGATGAATCATGGCAGCTGGAGCAGCTCGGCGGACTCTCGCTTCCCGCAGGTGAAGCGCAGAAAAATACGATCTTCTTTCTTCTTTGTCAAATTATTCTTTTGAGTAAACACGCCCAGACAGGCTTAAAAGTCCACACGGAGAAAACTGCGTGTTTTTCTCCAGGCCAGGGTGTATTTCAAAACTGATTTCACTCGAAGCAGGTGGTTCAACACCTGAGTGTTTCCGGAGTCTCACTTTTAGATTCCTTCACAATAAGAGCGCAGCGGTACTACAATAATAATTACAATAAACATTTACAAATCTGGCAGTTTTGTCTAACTAGTACAAAAAAACAACTACCACTATTATTATTACTGGTACTAGTGAAGGGCTCGTTTGATGTTGAGCACTTCTGCAATATTTTACGACCCAAAAGAAAGATATAGGACATAGAGTCCATCCAATTTTATAGTTTGAAAATCTAGTTCAACTGAAATACTATATATATTGCAATATGTATGCAATATATATTGAAATATATTGCAAATTTTCTTTGGCGTCATTTCGAATTTCACACAGATGAAATTGTACATAAAAAAATGGAAATGAATGAGCAAATGACTATATAATTAAATACACACATACATGAATACATACATAACAACGCCAAAATGAGGGTTCACCACTTGATAGCAAAATTCACTGAGCAGGGAAAATGAGTTGCATATTTGTTTATTTGCTTATCTGGTCATGTAAATTTTCTTTATTTTTATTGACTATATTAGTATTGTATGACTTGTTCTGCTGACATTTTTTTTTTTTGCAACATGAAAGTATGAACATTTCAAAGTTTTCTGCTATAATTAAATATGAATAGCTGATATGGTTTAATCAGTTTGGTAATTTTACGAATGGGCTAGTAACCCATCTGTCTTTTTCTTCCAAGACAACACAAGACTGAAAGTCGGTAATTGAATATTCAAGTGTGAGTTGTTTTTGAAAGAGCACAGCATCCTGCCCTTTCACTTTGTACATCTATTGTTTTTTGGTACATTGAGGTTCACAATGCTAGTTAAATTAATTAGTCACTTCTCTGAGGATTTAAAATAAAACATTTAGGATAAGGATTGTCTCCGTATGTTGGACTCAACCCTAGGGTAAGCTCATTTTTCCAAAGAGTTACCCTTATAAACTGAGCTATCAAATGCAACTGGCATCTAATTTTCAAGCGTTGAAAAATAAAAACAGTGTTTACCGCACCCATTGTCATTGGCTCTGTGAAGAAGGCACTACTCTATGAATGTGCGAGTAGGACTTCATGAGTGTGACACTTCCATGGTGTGACACTCCCATGGGTAAGACACATTCCTCCGTCAACAGTCTTTGCTCCTCATCCCAGCACATCACTGTGGAGATTACTTGGTTTTTGTTGTCCCGGCCTCCGGTGATGAAGAGCTTGTTGCTGCAGGCAGCGATGGCGCAACTTGCCCTTTCCCCGAGGCGAGTCACGACCGACCAGGAGTCAGACAGCGGAGAATAGCAGTAAATGGCCTGCATGGCACCTCCTTGGACGACAATTAGAGGATTGGACATGAATAAGAAAGCGTCTTAAATACTTCCATTCACATCTCGCCGCTGCCATCAATTGGGCGAACAAAAAAGTTTGATTGAATTGGCTTTTAAGAGAATTTATACTGAGGTCATTGACTATTCATACTCTCACTAAACACCAACTTACCCACTACATAGATGCAATTCTTGAAGCTGACTGCATTAGTGCATTTAGTTTCTATGGGCATGGGCGACCGCAGCTCCCAGCGGTCCATTGTAGGTTCCCAGCACTGAACCTTATCGGTTGCCAGTTTTCCATTTGGTCCCCCACCAATCACAAATATCCATCTGTCAAAGCTTGCAGCTGCAAAGGAGCTCACGCCTACTGCAAGAGGAGCCACCTGCGTGAAGTTAAATGAGGTAAAGCGAAGGAAAAAAGACATTTATATGTCAGCTATATAAGCTGTACACCAGGGGTGTCAAACTCAAATACACAGTGGGCCAAAATTCATAACTGGGACAAAGTTGTGGGCCAACATTGATATTTATTGAAAAAAATCTTCCTCCAGATATAATAATGAATGTTTTCATATGGACCCAAACAAGTTTTTCTTAAAAACTAAATATGGAACGGGCATAGTTTAATACTATAAATTTATAGTGCACACATCCAAAATCCTGTTTTCTGCCTAAGTAGCAGGGTGCCAGTATTAGCATAAGGTCGCTATGACTACTGTACACAGAGGAGAGGGCGTTTATGGGTCCTGTTGTGATTTTTGTGCCAAAACACCAGCAGAAAATTCTGGGATTTGTAGAATTAGCGGTGCATGCACTGTAGACTGTACCGTCGGGACAGCTCTAATAGTCATTTGGTATGGCTTTGCGGGCCAAATATAATTACAGTGCGGGCCAAATTCGGCCTATGGGCCAGAGTTTGACAGCTATGCTGTACACTTTAAAATAATGGTGAGAATATAGCTGGACAATACATAAATATGTATAGCAAATATCATGAAATATATCGACGTCAATGTAAAAAATAAAGTCCTCTATAAATGATGATAATCTGTTTTGTTGACATTTTTTTGCTGTTAATTTTTTCTTTTTTCTGTACAACACATCCCTAGTTTGCAGCCCCACCTGGATGCAAAAAAATAGGATCCCTAATTTCAGAGTTACAAATAACGTCTAAAATCCAGCAGGAATTGATCGTTTGGCCACTTTGAAGTGGAAACCATTGAATGGCATAATATTTTGACATCTTCTGTGCATGGCAGTATCTTCTTCGTGAAGATTACTGGTTATTGACCTGTAGAAGTGGCACACACACACTCACTCACTCACTCACACACACACACGCACACAAGTGTGTGTCTCAAGTTACGTGTCAGCAGTCTAGTTTCACCTGCATCCAGCGATTGTGGAACGGGTCATAGGCCTCAACACAGTCCAGTCGCTGAACTCCATCAAATCCACCCATTGCATACACTTTCCCACTGTGGACCGCCATCTTGTGCCTCCAGCGACCAGTTATCAACGGTTCAAGCTGGATCCACTTGTCTAGTGCACCGTTATATTTCCAAACATCTTGTTTTGTCTCTTTACCTCCTACATTGACAGAGAAAATGTTATATTCCTCAGTTGAAACACTAGTTCTCTGCAGAACCCTTTGTGACACAAAATCTGACAAAGCGCCTGATTGAGCAAGATTCAAATCTTGCTTGCCAATGACCCAGTAAGTTTCATAATATGAGTATTACTGAGCTGTAACAAAACCATAGAGATGTTTGTTTCTCTATCAGAGGGGAAAAACATTGACTAAATGTTTGTGATTTAATGTTACAATCCCATAGTTGTTTTATTTCTATTTTCATTTTTTTTTTTTGTTCGCTACATATTAGGTCAATTCCTACTAGTATTTAATGCCCTTAACTATCCAATGAAAATTAATATTTTACAAGAGAAATCACATCGCACAAGGCCTTTCCATATAAAAAGCTTTCAGTAAAATTTCTCACCTGATATATACACCTCATTGCGAAAGGTTATGCAAGAGAACTCCACCCATTTTTTGTTCTGGGACTCATCCTCCATTTCTGTAATTGGCATTCTGGCAACCTCAAGCCTGCTGCGTCGTAACGGGTCCAAGCATGTGACGGTGGATACGAAGCATTCATCTTTGGCACAGCCTCCGATAATCAGAAACACCTCTGACAGAAAAAGCTTCATCCTTGGCTTGGTGCGCTCTGAGACCACCTAAAACATATTAAACCAGTCAAAAAATAGGAGATGATAAAACACTGGGATAGACAGGGATCCAGTATGAAACAGTAAATTGATACTTTTGTACCACACCAAATATACTGACCTCTTGACCAGAGAGATGGAAGATGCGGGCCTCTTGCAGCAAAGGGAAAGCCTCACTACAGCAGCGAACCAACTCATCAGACTCCACTTTCTCCACAAAATAGGCCGGCTCCAGTAATGGCAGTCGAATACATGAAAGCAGCCTGGCCAGTAGAGGAAAACGCTGATCCTGCTGAGCTCTTATCCAGCGCATGAGTGCTTCAAAAACACACTCCTCAAACTTAACATCAAGATCATCTCTCTGCAGGATTGTCTCCAGTGATTCCGCTGGTAATTCCAGGAAATCCGGCAGCAGGGCTACTTGGGAGAACTGAGATGTGATGAAGTCCTGAGCACTTGTCTTCAAAGATGGCAGGGCATGGTTTTCAGCCAGATTGAGGACGCCAATACAACTCTCTAGATCCATAGATTTGGTCAGAAAGCCAGCACAAGCATCCACCACACGTACGAACTGCAAAACACAACGTTGCCATGTAGTTTAAACAAGAAAACAAATAGATACAAAAAGTTTAATAACATTTTAAAAACAGATTGAAATATCAGTTGCTATCAATTTGAATTCAAGAGCGCGATATAAAAGAACTGAGAGCACAAACAGATAATCCGCTCGAAATAGATTATGACTTTCATTAATGAGCAGCATCTTTTTTGTAACATGGGATCTGAAATAGCATCCTAAATGTTACGGTGCTTTCAAAGCCATTCCCCCATACACTTCAGTTCTCTATTAATTAATGGATACAACAATTAAATCCTAGCCTCAAAACTTGTGTTTGAAAATGATAAAAAAAATGTTAAAATACAGTTCATCACAAAATAAAAGTTACCTTAATTACTTTGTGAGTGTGTATAGTCTATCCAAACACACATAAATACACACACACGCACGTACAACTGCATTTAATTACATTTAAATATCTACTTTATTCTGAAATAATGTCTCAAACTTCTGTTATAAGAAGTTGCAATATTTTTTTTTTATGTTTTTTTTTTTTAAATAAAATCTAAAAGAACATATCAAAATCACCCATCTGTACATCGGCTTTTGGCAGCCTTTTAATATGACATGACTTTTTAAAAATAAGTTCTTAAAGCTTCCCTCATATAAAACCCGGCTTTCGCCTTTACAGTTTTAGAGGAACCCAAAACACCTGCCTCATGTGTTTTGTATGACAGCTGTGTTTAAGTTAATTTGAACCAATATGGAAAACTTATCCTAAGTGTAAACAAGAATGCAACTTTCACTTCCTTTTTAGAGATACACATCTCTTAGCCAGCAAGATGTGTGTCATGCTGTAAACAGGGGAAGCCAATAAATGTCCTGTCAAATTGTAGGTACATTAATAAACATGACAGCAGATTAACAATGAGGGCAACGCTCTTCTAAAGTCTTTGTTGATAAATCAACAAGTTTCCCTATTCCTTTATTTCACCTATAGATTTGCTGATGTAAATTAACTACATGATCATGTGTGTTTGTTAACATCCTTATTTTTTTTAATTTCATTACTTTGACCCATTTTCCTGAAAATAAATAAAGAATAGATATAGATAACATGATTGGATACTGTTAATGAGTAATTCTGGTAATACAGAATGTGATTGCCAATAAAATCCATCACAATTAGAACAGAAATTGGTAAAATGTAAAATTGTTTAAAAAAATAATAAAGTTACTGACTGGCTTACTTTTATCTGCAATCATTTTTCAAGGCTGTACTTCTATATCTGCTGTAATTTAGCATTTCATTATTTGTGATAATATTTATACTTGATTATTTATAATAATTGTAATTATTCTAAAGTAAATTTAATGATACTCAGATGGTTTACAGAATAAATATTTAAGCTAAAGGAAACTGAACAATAATGTGAAAAAATGAAATAAATGTGGTCTGGATTGACACGGGTGCTTTATGTGTAACAGATGTTGGGTATTTAAGTTGCCCATTAAATTTAATTTAATGTGCTATACTGTTTACCTGGAACTGACTGGCAGCCTCTAACACCCTCTGGACATTTGAGTATGTGAAGTATGCTTGGCTGGTGTAGGTGTACTGCAGGAGTGTCTGCATCGTCCCACTGTCCAACCCTTTTATTTCTACTTGTTCCTCGTGGCTCTCCCTCAGGCCACTGCAAAACATTGCCCTGAGCACACAAAAACATAGTTGTAGCTGAACAGGAAGTGCCATAATTTTAAATTTTACTCATAATCAAACATTTCTACCTGAAGTACTGACTGGCAGCAGCAAGAATGGCCCTGTGACACGGGAAAGCGTGTCCCTGAACACACAGTGTCACGTCAGTCAGTTCTCGGTTGACTCGTAGGGTCTCCATACCTCTCTGCAGCTTTTCCGGTAGACCTTTATCGTTCCAGTGTAACTCACTTGAGCCTGTAATACTCCTTCTCTTCTCGTCTAGGCCGGAGTTGTCTTCAACAAGAGGCAAGGGGGCATCTGTAGTTTTCTCCAGTGACTCGGTCATCTTTACATATGTTTCTCAGTTGTCCTGTCTCCTGTAAAGTTGGGTCCACCACTTGAGGTGCACCTGCACTGACAAAAAAAAAAAAACAAAACAAGAAAAAAATACACTTCGTTAAACCCTGCGGTTTACATTTGCAGCAGTTCTGTTGCTTTGAGTTGTGGATTTGTTTTTTCCTGCCCGCTTAATACTTCCCATTTCTGTTGCACACGTAGCAACGAACTTATCAAGACACTTCCTCTTCTTATAGCATGAAAAAATTCCCCTCAAGTAACTGGGTTTTCCTCTCCTGTCTAGGCCAGAAACAGTTTGCTCATAAAGCTTACCAGTTTTATTAACTGGTAACAATTAAATACTGCCAGGGAAGCGTTTGCCTTGTATGGGATCAGTATGCAGTTACACAACAACCTGGGGTTGTTACAGTGTAATTTCGTCAAGAGTGAACCTTGTTATATAAATATTCAACCTGTATTTTTTTCCGTATTTTGTCCTGCTGCGTATTTGTGTGGATACTATACCACAATTTATTTTGTATTTTGACAAATTTGATTGTATTTAATAGTTGAATATATCATTTACTATATAAAATTCCCACATTACATGGATAACTCATACATCTTTGCAGTTGCATTTTTGGGCATGTGGCTTTTCTTTACGGTACATTTCAATGGTATATTCTGTCTCACAGCATCAGTGACCCTGGTTTGATTCCAACAAGGGTCCTTTCTGAGCGGACTTTACATGTTGTCTGTGTGGGCATCTCCAGTTTCCTTCCACAGTCCAAATACGTACAGAAGGTTAATCGGAAAAAGTGTCATTCTGTGTGAATGACAGAACGATTGTTTATACACGTGGTCCTGCGATTGACTGGCGATCAGTCAAAGTTTTACCCTTCCTCATGCCTGATGGCAGCTGAGATAGGCTCCAGCGTCTTCATTGACCCTAACCGTAGGATAAGCAAATATTTTTATTTTTAATATTTTTGAAGGTATCAAAGCCTCCCTAAAACCCTGGAATATTTTCCTTAACTGAATTGGCTGATCGGACAGCTGAAAAGTAATCAACTTATAAAGTGAAATGAATGAAAAAAAAAAGGAAAGAATAGAAGACTCTGGTGTACTGGAGTCATCCAATGAAATTGGAGCTGTTGTTTACGCAGCTGACAAAGGCAGGTGCTTTCTTCTCCACTGAGAGGCACTATTGCTTCACTGATTTAAAACATTATATTAAACTTCAATTTAAGACCCTCCAAAGGACCCAATCTGTTTCCTAGCAACGAATTTCACCGCAGATTTTCATTTATCAAGTTCTGTTTATTGATTACGCTACTCAATAATCATAGGCTGTGTTTATTCAGTTTAATCAGATATGGGACAAATAAAGGTGTTTTGAAAATATGACCCACATAGTATTTTTTGTGTCAGCTCTGCGTGACAACTGCAGAGTACACCACAGCATAGCAGCAGCTAGAGGTGGGGATCATGGCCGGCTGCACCATCTCCCCCTTGGCCTTCACCTTGGCCATGGAGGTCATCATACGGGCTTCACGATGGGTGGTTGGCGGTCAGCGAATAAGACCCGGACTGAGGCTGCCACCAGTCAGAGCCTACATGGATGACCTCACAACACTCACCACAACCAAGGCTTGCACAGTACGGCTAATAGGCAAGCTCCAAGACAACATCAAGCTGGCTCGCATGAAGATCAAGCCGAGCAAGTCCAGAAGCATTTCCATCGTGAAGGGGAAACTGTTAGACCACCGCTTCTACATTGGCGAGGAACCAATTCCAATGGTTTCGGAGAAGCCTGTGAAGAGCCGAGGTTGCTGGTATGACGCCTCCCTCAAGGACAAAGAGCAAATAGAGCAGCTCAGGAAGGAGGTTGCCAGCGGCCTGGTGTCAGGGTTCACACCTGATCCCCATTGTAATCGGCGCCAGCTGCAGCAGATGCCGCTAATCAAGATCCCTATAAAGGGCAGTGGCACGCTCTGCCTGGCGCCGGGGGATTGTGGTCCTCACAGACCACTGTGAAGCCCTGCCACGGCCGGACCCCAGTCCTGCCACGGCCGGACCCCAGTCCTGCCACGGCCGGACCCCAGTCCTGCCACGGCCGGACCCCAGTCCTGCCATTGTGGCTTGCAGAGCCCTGCCACGACCAGGACCCATCCCTTGTTCACGCCCTTCCTCCTCCGTCATCCCGTTGGCACACAACTCCATTCGTGCGGGAGGGGCAAGCCAACCCCCCCCCCCCCCCACGAGAACTGACCTTGGGCCACTTGCCAGTGCATGGGACTGGAAGCTGCTAGCGGACCTGGACAAGAGACTTTGCTTCCCAGAGATCGCATCCACCAACCTGCGACCAGACCTTGTTCTGTGGTCATCCTCTCTCAGGCTCGTCTACATCATAGAGCTCACGGTGCCCTGGGAGGGTGCCGTGGAGGAGGCCTATGAACGAAAGAAGCTGAGATATGCTGAACTGGTCACAGATGCTCCGCGACAAGGCTGGAAAGCAAAGGTTCAAAAGTATGCTGCAGAGGTTTCGTAGCCACGTCAACATCGAGGCTACTCAGGGAGATGGGAGTTAAAGGACGTGCCTACAGACAGGCAGTCAAGGACCTCTCCAGGGCTGCTGAGAACGGGAGCCTGTGGCTGAAGAGAAGAGATCCAACGTGGGCCTTCAGGTGAGCTGATGGCATCTAGGGAGTGAACCTGGGTCGCTGGGATTCACTGCTGAACCATCTGGAGATGTCGTGGGCCAATCAGCGAAACATCCATGAAGGAGGGCGCTCACTTGACAACCCGAAGGAGGTCATCGCTCACTTGAAACCCCACAGAGTCTCATCGGTGCCTTAGGCATGATTTCATCAAGGGATACCAACACCTAGTCCTACACAACAGATTTGACTTTATTTCAGTTGGGCGAAGTTGTTGAAATGATCACCGAGGTCCTTCATTGAGAATGGAAAGGAGAATTTGGATTCCATTGTGCGAATCTTGCCTATCCTTTAAATTGCTCGATATGAAGTTACTACACATAACGAACATTGACTTTGCTGGAAGTGCATCTTGATGCATGGTAGTTTGACAACATTCTGAGTTTGCAATTTATGTGCACTTCCCCTCAGTGCACCAAGAGGAAGTGGAACCTTCTTTCTTCTAAGTCTCTTCTTAGACAGTGAAGTCGGTAATTATCGGGCTGGATCTCAAGTACTACAGATTCAGGATGCAGTGTCTCCTGCGATCTTTTTGGGTGCCTTATTTTCTCTTCTGCCTGGAACTTCTAGTCTTGCGATGTGGTAAGGAGTTCACTTAATAAAGATATCAAGAAAAAAATCTAGTACTATGAATAATTCTAAAATTGAATTTAAAAGCGTGAAACTATTGATGTCATCTTAATTCATATTAAATATTTGTTTAATATCATACAAATTTGTATCAGTACAAGCTGAACTGCTTTTTCATTTGCAAGTCCAGTCACCTTTGTATCCTTGGTAATCTTTCATTTGTTTTGTCTGTGTTGCATTCAGGGGAAGCCAAAGTGCTCACAGAAGTTAAGGCTGGACCCCTGTATCGGGTAGTGGGCTCTTCAGTTTCAATTGTCTGCAATGTGAGCGGCTTCATTGATGAAAGCGTTCATAAAGAATTTGATTTTCGTGTAAAGTTGCCGGGCAGTATTCAGCCTTTGAACATCATTAGCACATATGACAAATATTTCACTTATGGCAAATACAGGAACAGGGTGGAAAACCAAGAAATTACACTGATACATTTATCACCAAACTCAGTCCAGTTTGTGATAAAGTACCTGGATAAAAGTGATGAGGGAATGTATGAATGCTCGGTAAAAAACACAGAACTGAAATATTACGGAACCTACAATGCAGAAATTTCAGTAAAAGGTGAGTAATACACAGCAAAGAAGTATCTTCATCATTAAGGTGACTTTTTTTTTTTTTTCCCCAATCAACCAAGTAAATACCTTTATCTCTTTCTTTGACATGATGCCACAGTAATTGAAAACTTGCTGACGGTCTCACCATCCATCTCCGGCTCAGCGAGCTTCAATGAAATGGACGCTCTCACGTTATCGTGCCAAGCTTTCAGCAATACTGTTCAGCATACCCATCTCTCTGTTGCCTGGTATCTCCATAAAGAGGACGAGGAACAAGCACGGCTTATTATGTCCCTCGACAGAGATTTCACACTGAGGCCGGGGTCAGGTTTTGAAGGGCGCTACAAAGCTGGACTCGTAAGGTTAGATAAGATAAGTGAGGCCATGTACAAGCTGACTATTGCTCGGCTGGAGCTTTCAGACCAAGGAAGGATCTACTGCCAGGCTCAAGAGTGGATCAGGGATCCTGACTTCTCTTGGTACTCCATCTCACAGAAGGATGCAGGGGAAACTACTGTGACTGTCAAAGGCAGAGGTTAGAACATTATAATTTTCTGTGGAAATGTTCTGCTTAACTGCTCTTCCTCTCCACAGCACTCGTGGTTTCCTGAAATCATCTTTAGCCTATTTTTTTTCTCATAGTGTCTTTTTTTTTTTTTTTTTTTTTTATAACCAGAGTTGTTGCAAAATGAGGATTCTCTGGTGGTGCAGGTGTCACCACAGCAGATAACTGTGCAGGAGGGACAAAAGCTGTTACTATCATGCGCCATTGATGCACAGAACCTTGAGGCAAAGTTCTCCTCTGTGGTTTGGCTCCAGGGGGGAAAGTTGAGCTGGCTCACATTGGGCCTAGGGGTATTTTGTCAGAAAGACTTGAATATAAAGACCAGGAAAAGAAAGGAGAGCTCAGAGCGAAGAGAATTGGCAGCACGTAAGAAGAGAAGACCGGGGAGAGTATATCTGCAGAGCATGGGTTCAGAATCGGGGTCAGGATGGTGCTTTTGAACAGGGTGCAGCTCCAAGGCTCGAACTTTCTTGTAGCTATCACCTCGGTCACAGTTTAGTACGCGGGGGGGGGGGGGGGGACAGGCTGAGTATGACAAGCATTCACGCATCATATCTGTTTGTTGTTGCTGCTGTTAAACATTCCTTAACTTTTTATCTGTATGCTTCTGTCTGGTTGCAGGTTAAAACAAAGCAAAACAGAACAAAAAAACATGATTTAAATTGGACATAATTCAAGAAGAACTCAGCACTGTAAACAGCAGTAATATCAACTGCCAAAATTCTCATACTCGTCTACCGAGATTGCTTTGCCTCAAAAGGTGTCTCCTTGCGCTTCGACTTTCAGACAAAGATAAAATTCAAAGCTAACATGGCAGAAAGCATTGAAGCAGCACCTTTGCATTTTTAAAGCTGTATTTAGATGCATTTCAGTTAGGAAACTGGGTTGATGTGACCTACTTGATTAAGAATACAAATGTTTTTAATTGATTTCTTGTTTTTAGGTTATTCATTCCTGATTTTATCCAAGCTTGTGACATTATACATACGTATACATCTCAATATGATGTATTTACCGATATCATCGGTCTCTGTCCAGAGGCAGTACAGTTCAGCAGTTGCAAAGTTATTGCAACACGTCCTGCATCGCAAACTTGCGATGTGAATGTGGACCCAACAGATGATACATATTTCTGTCTGTCCCAATTCAAATTGGTAATACTGGAATTATTGAAGCCTCAATAATAATATTCTTAAAAGAAACTGGTTTATATGTTTAATAATGAGTATCCTATCCATCTGAGTAAAGATATAACGTATTTGATGCATGAGTAGAAATTGTATCAGCTCCCAGGAGTCACAATTGCCACAAATCTCATTCTTATTGAACCATTTTCACCAAGCACTACCCCACTAATCCAATCCACTAAACCATTGTATGTATACATATATACAATGTATGTTTATGCTTTTGAGATGGCTATTTGGTAGAGTGTTGACTTCTGACTGCCGACTACTGGTACTTTGGATCTTCGGTGACTGAATAGTACTTTTTGCAAACCGCGTTGGATAAAAGCGTCTGCCAAATGACTGTAATGTGATGTAATGTTAATTTGTGTATTTTCAACTCTCAAATGTCTCAAGATTTCATCAAGCAGTATTACCAACATTTATATCAAATGATTTTGTCAATACTTTGTCATGATAATTTGGCATGAAACTACAGTATAAACTCAGATATATTTAATTGTAATCTCTCATACCCCAGTCAACGACCTTCAGTTGGAAAAAACAGAGCAGCTGAAAGAGGCAGAGGAGGGAGAAGAGGTGAAGTTCCAGTGCACCCTCACCTCAAGTCCATCCGGTTCTTCTTTATTTAACAAGGTCACATGGTTCTACAATCAAAAGGATTCCATCGACATGAACGTCTCCTTAGCGAAATTCGATCACACAGGCCTGCTCGTGTACCCAGAGCATCAGGACCTCATAGGCCTGCAGGAGAGGCTCATTCTCTCCAGACCCAGTCAGAGTAGTTTCTGCCTGGTAATTCAACAAGTCCATGAGGAGGATCACGGAGCCTACTGGTGTATGGTGGAGCAGTATCAGCTGGAACACGACGGTCACTGGGAGCAAAAAGCTTCAGTGAGCAGTGATCCCATCACGCTGTCCGTGAAGTTAACAGGTAAGACCACATCCATCAGAACATGGTTTCTAAAAAATTTTAAATAGCAAAATCAAGTTGCCAAGATTTTGGGAGCTCTACCGTTCCTGCATCATGCTGAAATATTTTGGGATTCAAAAGGCATGATCCAAATGTTCTCATCTCCAAAATCAAACTAAATCCAAAAATTATAATTGCATCTTGTTATTGTATAAGCATAACAAAGTTCATGAAACAGGTAGACAGTTTTTTTTTTTCTTCTTGCGTTATGAGTCATAACCTGAGTCATTTGCAGCTCTAATCACACAAACGTAGCAAGTCCAAGCATCAATACATTAAATGTTAATATGTGATTTCCTTTCATTGATTTACAAGACTCCATGATACTGGCAGTAGTTCATATGAATTAATTGTTTGACTATTTGAATCAAAAATGTTTTCATTTTGTAACGGGCCAAAAGTGTGAGGTGAGGAAATTCACACACACTGTCCTTCTGCATTCACTAACATTTATTAAGTAGATTTTCTGGCTTTATACCAATATCAGGATATACTCAAAGACGGAAAATGTAGTGGCAGATAACTCCAGTGAATATTTCGATGGATGCTTAGTAAAAAAAAGAAAACATAGATTCTGCCTGAGGGTTTGTGAATAATTATCTGTTGTCTGACTATAATGTGTATCTGTCAAAATGTGGGTGTTTTTGAATAAAGGGTTCAACAGCTACATCCAAATAAGCTGCTCCCATTTGTCACTATAAAGTCATCAAAAAAAAAAAAACAACAAATTTATGCAGATGGGAGTGACAGCAGGATAAAAATACATTTTCTTTAGATCTAAAACATAAGTAATGGGCATGTCATTAAATATTGACACATAAGTACTAACTTGGTTTTAGCTAACCAATTACAACTACTACTACTACCTCTACAGCTGGATGAGAGGGGTGGTCTCTGAAACCTGCAGGATTTCTCTTCCATCCATTTCATTCTTACCTAAAACTGATAAAGAGCAGGATGCAATCATTTAACACTGTAAAGTTTTTTTTAAAAGCTTTGCTCAGGACTCGCGCACAGCATAAAGAAATTTCTATGTGCCAGCTGGCCTAAGGTTTTTTTTAGGCTGGCAAGTATGCAAATAATGGGATGTTTTCTGCTCTATGGAGACTGTTGTGTCTTTGAAAATCCACCTAATCTTCACTCTGTCGCTTTACTCCATCCTGCCTCCTATCTGAATAATTGCACAGGAATTTGATTTTAAGCTTCTTTGATTGGTTTACCTGGAACTTGAGATGAATAATTCATGTTTGCGCTTTTTTTTTTTTTTTATCTTTGTGCTATTTGACAGAAAGTGAACTATCCATCGCAAAGAGAGACATGGAGTTAAATGTGAGCACGTCCATGGACTTCACAATATCCTGCGTTATCGTCAAACAATCCAGCCCCAAATCAGAGTTCCAGATCACGTGGTTTCGTCAAGAAAATGCAGAAACTGCACAATCTCCTATGTTCACAGTTTACAGAAACTCTACACATCATTACAGGCATGGCAAAGGTGATCGGCTGAAATTTGATCACCCCTTGCACGGCCATTTCAATCTCACTGTCTTGAAATCAGTTCCGTTGGATAGTGGCATTTATTCCTGTGAGGTAGAGGAGTGGCTGCCGTCTCTGTCTAATGGTTGGAGGCGAGTTGCAGTGGAACCGTCAGGATATATGACTGTCCATGTCAGACCAGATGGTAGGAGAAAATTTCATTTTCATTTTCAATTTCTCAAATTTCTCAAAATTGTATGAAATAAATTGTAATACTATTGCCCTTTTTGCAGGGGAGTTTGAAAGTAACACTGGAACTGAATGCAAGTTTGATCTCTGGACAGGACTTTTCATTTGTGTCATCATCTGCTCTGTAGTCATATTCATTGTGCAGCTGAAGTGCCTTCACAGAGCCAAGATATCGAAGAAAAAATCGGGTCGATCCCATTCGGCAGAGGTGGATCTTATGGCTGCAAAGCCAAGTACATAGAACTGAATTTGGTGAACTACGATATATATAGTTTTTCAGATCATTCTGCTGTTTTGCCTATTTTTATTACAGATTGTTGTTTTTTCAATTTAATTTCAAACACAATAAATGTTTATGAATCTGTTATTAAAGGAATTTTCTACTGTATACCACCAAGTATTAATAAATTGAATTAACATATCTCATTTAACGTTCCATATTAAATAGACATTACATTTTACATGTTTGACATCTATTCTATCCATAATCACTCGCTTCTACTGTAGACACCCGAGCATAGAAGAATAAGTTTGTTGCTTTACATTCCTTGAGCCGTAATTTAAATCAGGGGCCTTAAATGTTATTTCAAGGACCCCTGAACTGATGGAGAGATGGAGCAAGGACACCCAACTATATATAGTATACAGTGTGTTCTATATCAAACTGGACCAACTGCTATGTAAAACATTCTACAGTATTGTGCATTCAGTATTAAGATATCCAAATTACACACAGGTTACTTTATTCAGGTTTTTATATTAATAAGGTGCAAGGTAAACTGAGCAGAGTGGCTCCACCACTTCCATTTATATACATACCCTGTCAACTAATGCTGATACAAATATTGTCATAAGCAACTGCCGATTGCATGATAGTCAGACATACACATATCCTGCACTCAGGCTCACGGGGGATGCTAGCGCCTACCCAAGCTGTCATCGGAGCTAGAGGCGTGGTAAACCCTGGATTGGTCTCCAGTCAGTGACAGGGCCATATATGTAGACAGACAACCACTCACTCACTCACTCTCTCATTTTTTCCAATTTTTCACCATTTTTTTCCACTTACCATGCTGCATGTCTTTTGGCTGTGGGAGGAAGCTAGAGAACCTGGAGGAAAGCCATGCAGACGCAGAGAAAACATAAAAAGACTCCACAATGAAAGGTCCCCTTTGGTCGAATTAAACCAGGGTCCTTCATGATGAGAGGCCAAAGTGTTAACCATTACAACATCGTGCTGCCTCACAAGTTATTCAAATAGGCAATTTTATTTTTACCATAAATGTGGCAACAAAAAACAGGTGTACGAATTAGTTCCACTAGCATGCATTAACATACATGTCATCTTGCATACAACTCTATGCTGCTGAAATAACAGATAGATTCGTACTTGTGTATTTTCATTTTTTTAAAGCCAACCTGGTGCCGTGAATCAATCGATGCCCAGCTTGAGAAGCTTCCTGGTGTTGCTGAATGGTGTGCATTACTGACTGAGATATAACCTCCATTTAGCCATTTGTTCTATTCATCCATCTATATTCATCATCTGCTTATCAGGGTCAGGTCACAGGGGCGGCAGCCTTTGCAGAGACGCACAGGCCTCCCTCTTCCCAGCTGGTTCATCCAACTCTTCCAGGGGTATCCAGAGGGTTAGTGTCTGGAGGGTTCATTTTAGGTTATTGTTCACAGCTGAGAGACCTACCAGTGTGTCCCCAGTCCTCCCTGGGGCCTCCGCCTGGTGGGATGGGCTCAGAACACCTCTCCAGGGAGGCATCCAGAACGCATCCTGACCAAATCTCCCAGCCTACTCATCTGGCTCCTCTCAAAGCAGGGGAGGAAACTCAGTGGAGGAAACTCATTTCATCTGCCCGTATCTGTGATCTAATTGTTTTGGTCACTACCCACAGCTAAGACGATAGGTGAGGGTTGGAATGTAGATTGACAAATAAATTGAGAGCTTTGCCTTTCAAATCAGCTCTTTCTTTACCAAAATTGACCCGAGTAAGCACTACTTCTGACACTGCACCAACACTGTCAATCTCCCCTTTTTCTCCAACTCACTAACAAGAGCCAGAGATACTTCGACTCTTCTCTTAGGGCCGGATCTCATCCCTGATCCAGAAAGGCCACTCAAACTTTTTCCAACCGAGGACCTTGGGCTCAGTTGGAGGTGCTGATCCTCATCCTGGCTTTTTCACATCCGGCTGTAGTTGCTCCGGTCAAACCTAGAGATCACTGTTGGATGGAGCCAACAGAACTACATCATCTGCAAAAGAAAGCGATCCAATCCCAATGGCCCCAATCCTCAGGCCAAACAATCAGATCTCCTCAACGCCCTGACTGTGTCTAGAAATTTAGCCTATGAAGGTAATGACTGAAAATGTATGTCAGCAGGCAGCCATGCAGTCCAGTCCTCACTGGAAACGAATCCAACCTGCTGCTCAAGACCAAATAATGACACCTGCCATACAGTGACCTGTATCAACCAATAATCCCAAAGCACACCTCACAGGAAACCCTGAGGCGTCATAAAGTATGTAGACTGGTTGGACAAACTTCCATGCACCCTCTAGGATCTCATCAATCCCTGAGGCCCTGCCACTGAGAAGCTTTTTAACCACTTTGGCAACTTTAGGTCCAGAGAAAGGAGAGACATACCCCACGTCCCTAGATTCTACTTCCTTACTGGAAGGCTTGTCAATGGGATTGAGGAAGTCTTTGAAGTGCAGTCACTCCTCACTTAAAAACATATTCAGTTAATGACAACTCAGAGTTACGACAGGCATTGTGACTTTGACCAGTACTAATTTAAGGAAAATATCATCGAAGTTAGGATGTCAATGTATATACGCGGAGTACGGCAGCAGCGCAGTTGAGAGTGTAAGTGTACCCAGGCGCATAATCGACGCACAAGACGGTAGCAGCAACACAGGATGGTGTAGTGACTGTTTGGAAGATTTTTGGAAGAATTATAATATTCTTCATTGCATCAAAAACACATCAAAAGCTTACAATACTTGTTTGAATTGGAAGATAATGCTACAATAAAAGATCTATAGCAATAACAACACCTCTCTTGTCAACCTTAGGCTAGGCTAACTTGTAACTTTTCACCGACAGTAGGCTCACTTTTAGGCTACAGTAGGATAAGGCTGTAAAGTATACTACTTATGTATGACGATTCGAGGTGACATAAAGGGAATCCTTTGACAAATTGGCTAAATGATGGATCATCATCATTAAACGAGGAGTGACTGCATTCCCCCAATGACCCACAATATCTCGATTCGTGGTAAGAGAAGTTAAAATAAATGGCTAATCAACCAAAATTTCTGCTTGGGAAATTACAGACAGATTGGGCAGACCCAGAGTTGACCCCCAATAAAAGATCTCTGCTCTGAATTTCATATCATGTTTGCAGATATATGCTAGGCATTGAGTTCTCTTTTTTGTGAGAAGTTTCAATGAACTGTGGATCACGCTGTGAGAAGTGAGCTTAAGAGCGATGCAGCCAGGAAGTGGTGTGGTTTTACAAAGTCACCATGTGGTCCACATATCTACTGAGACATGTAAATAACTTATGTTTTTGCAGACAGTGCACTCTTTTTAATTGAGGACATACTGTTCTAGGGGCTCCCTCAAGAAATACTAACAATAACCAGCAAAGAAATACTAAGAATTTGACAATGCGAGGAATGTTTTTGCTTGTGTTCATTTTTGCTGTTACTTGATTTTGAATATAGCCTACAAATTTGATTCTATATGAATTGATTTACACAAGAGGAGACCCAGAGGTTGTCATTATAGAACAGGTTTTTGCTTGCTAATTTTGTGTGTGTGTGTGTGTGTGTGTGTGTGTGTGTGTGTGTGTGTGTGTGTGTGTGTGTGTGTGTGTGTGTGTTATGCTGATTTAAATGCCAATCTCAGCATTATTGTGGTTATAGGCTTCCTGTGCAGGCATGTAGAACGTACTTAGTTGTATGACAGTGCTGCATGTGTTTGTATGTATTAACTTTGAGAAACAAGAATGAGCAGAAAGCTTCTTGATTCAATTCAATCATCTCAACAACTTAGATTTATTTTACATTTTTTGTTTTCTGGTCCTGCCTCAGCTTAAGTTTGCCCTTTGGGCAGCATATTTCCCTTGTCTGAACATGGACTTTATAATGAGGCCTTTATTTATGTACGCAATTTACAAACATCAGCATTATCTTCATCACTGTCATTTGCCAGTCCAGCATTTTTTTTCCTTGAAAAATTTGCCATGCACGCAACTTCTTCGTCGAACCACAGGAACTCTTGGTCCTGTTTCTTCAAAGGAATATACATATACACCTTCAATGTTTAAGGCTAACAGTTATTAAGGGCCATAGCCATGCAGCATGAAATTCTGACGTAATTGTGTGCCAAGGCCTGGAAGTCATAAGGTCCTGTCACTTTCTCAATGACATCCCAAGAAAGTTCATAAAAATAGTTTTATATTTGGGTTTTTGGTGATTTAATTAAGTGGCAGTAGTAGTAACAATAATAATAATAATAATAATAATAATAATAATAAAATAACAACATATCAAAATAACATAATAATAATAATTAGGGGATCTGTCTGTGGAGTTTGCATGTTCTTTGTGTTCTCTCAGATTTAAACGTCATCCATTAAATACATTTGCAATTTTGCCATTACTTTCTTTAAGTGTTCTAATGCAGTATAACTAGGTGCTGTAGAGAAACCAAAACCAAGGAAGAACAATGTTATCTCTTGCTGTCTTCCCCCTGCGTCAGTCCTATCAATGTTTAACATCCCGTCTGTGTTGAGGACTAGAATAGATTCCAGTTCTCCCTCTCATTTTTGTGGAAACAGGCTCAGACACAAGATACCCTCAAACAGAGAAAAGCTCTTGACCGAAGTATACACCAGTAATGTACAACTCAAGGTAAAAAACCACAGAGGTTTTGTTAAAGACGTCATAGACAGGAGGTTTACAGAGCACCTCTCAGGCAGACAGCAATATTGTTGACTTTGAATTAAACCAGATTTCACAGGGTGATGAACTGACTCCCTCTCATTGCCTCACCCTTAACTTAACTATAACGCTGTTCTCTAGCGTTTCCATGGCAATGCTATTCAGAGAAAACAAAGCAACATTGAATTCAGGAGACAAATCAATATTCACGAAAGCCTGAATGCCACATTGACAAAGTTGTACATATATTGACAGACACAATGCCTCCCCCCTGCTCTTTGCCATAATACACTGAAACACCACCATATTATAGTCTTCTATGTAGTTCCTGTCTTGACTTTGCACTATTGTTCAAAAGGGCAGTCTGGGATTTTACCTTCATCTCTCATGTTACTTCTTCAGCATGTCCACAGCAGATGACATTTGGTTTCTCAGATTATCAGCATCTGGCTAAAAAGCTTTAAGCTGGTTATCTCCATTACTATGATCTCATTCCATGAGTGATTTGTAATAGGCTTGATGCTTTTTCCTTCATGTGCCATCTTTCATGTTCTAGATCTAATAAAATAGTGTGGCTATAGCCTCATAACATCTTGAGCAGTGTCTTGCATGCATCTAGAAACCGAGCACCACACTGAATTTATATGATCAAAACTGTATTAAATTTGGTCATGAATAATTGGAAAGTGAATGCAAGCTCGATCTATAAGCAAATAACTTCAATTTACATCCCAACAAACCTGTCAGTCATCGGGTGCAACAAACATCAACATTCCATCTCAGTCATTGAGCTCAGTTTCTTGATCCTGTTATCATGAATGTTGTTTTTCCTGCCTAAACTGACACTTTTACCAATTTTATGGTACCATCATTCACGTCTGACTTTCCATTTAGAATTGCCACCAGGTAATCATTCTCTTTTATCTGGTCAGAATTTGCATTTTTCAAATTCTTTGGTTTTTCTAAAAGGTCTTTTGCTTTTTGCTTCACAGCCTCACAGAGCGGCTAATGTGCTGCTAAGTGTTTACTGGACTTGGAACATTAGAATGGACTCAGGAGTGTTTTAGCATAATGTAGCAGAAATTCAGAGCAGCAGGTGAAAAGACAGCTCAGGAGAGGTCTGATGTCTACAGAATTAAGGAGACTAGGGGAAAGACAATGCTGGAATTAAAATTTAAAATGTGAGCAGCCACAAAAGCAGATCTGTCCACTTTGCATCTGGCAAGCAATAAACTCGGCATCTCTCTGTAAATATTAATGTATTAATTTTAGCAGAGGAAATGTATCTGAGTGCTGTGCTTTTCTAACCATCTGTCCTTCCAAGGCAATGTTATGAGTATCTGTAAACCGCAGACTCTAGACTCATGCACATGTAGCAAATCTTACATCCTGTTTGACTTATATAATTCAGAAAAGTGAAGGGACTAGAGTATGTAATGTAAGATGACACACACTTCCAATTCAATTATAGGCTAAATTAATTTCTAGGCTTTAGCCATTGCTGTTGGCCTTATCTTTTTTCTTTGGTGTAGAGACAAAAAATAAATTTCCTCTGTACGTCCCTTTGACATTATTTCAAGTTGTTTATTCTCTCACATTCTGTCAAAATAATCATTTAATTTAACCTTACCATCGTACTTCACCATTTTTATCAAAAATCTCCAAAACCAGCATCCTCTGTTTACAGTTATTTTTCTCTATCTGTTGTCCAGTTTCAGGACCTCAAATTTTTTACAGTATTTGACTCCTAGTTTATAGTTTATAGTTTTTGCTGAAAAAGGCATTTTGTCAAACTCAGTGGTTCTCATTTCAATTAAGTTGTTCAAGACAAACACAGATCAGGAACCACCATTGTCTCCACTGTTGTTTTGTACTCTCTATAATATTCAATCAAGAGGCTGTAAGAGGCTAAACCCTGTGGGAAGGTTTGATACTATTTAAATATCAATTAAATATCAATTTCCCCCCAAAAAAAAAAAAAAAAGGACAGGCTTTGCCATCCCAAACCAACATCCACCTACTGATATACATTTCATTGCCTTACATTTTCAGTGTAAAATATGAAATCCTCAACGAGGCACATACATTTCACATAAAGCTTTTTAGTTTTTCACCTCTTCACTTTCCTTCTGCTTGTTGAAGGGTGTATATCCTCCTGATACTGTATGAGTTAAAAGGTGCAATATTCTTGACCGTTTTTTTTACTGTTCAATTAGCTGAAATATCTGCACAGATCTGTGCAAGGCGAAGTCAAAAAATTGTCGCTGACATTCCGATGGGCTGATGAGCAGCGAACACAGGCCATGTAAGATGCTCTCATCAAATGGAAAATGTTACATCAGTATGTTAATGTCTTGATAAAACATTCATGTATTTGCATCGTTGCACTGTGTTGTACTGACCAGTGCAAGTGTCTCTAGCAAGACAGTTTCCAAGGTATAGCGTATTGTTGCGTGATATGTCCCCCAGGCCATCTGAGCTTGATTTGCAAACAAAGTGTATCAGAACTCAGTTATTTCTTAATAAATCAGTGAATTATACTCTCAATATTTGAGCTAAAGAAAGGAGACCTGCCTGAGAAAACATAAAGGAATGTTATACACTGCATTTTTTTTTAATTCATTCATTTAAATTCAAACATGGTTGTCTTTTCATCTGTTGACATGGGTTTGTGTCACATGTACTGTTAATGGGATTTTTTTAATAAAAAAATGTCATCCCATTCATATTGAGATGAGAACTCATCTCTCATAAGCAGTCTTTTGTATTCTTGAAGGTTTCTTACGGTGCAAATGAATTGTACACCTCATGGTATTGTATGATTTTTATTTATTTATGCTTACCAGTGAATGGTCTCAACTTGTCGAGTGCTTTCACACCTTGCATTTTCAAAGCACTTTACACCAGACATCATTCACCCATTCAAACACGTGCACGCACACTCATGCACAAATGGCCCCTGAGCAGCCGGGAATGGAATCAGAAACCTTCCACCATCGAAGCAACTCCAATAATAAAAGTAAAACTGGTTAATTAAGAATATAAATAAATTTATTGGCTTCAATCCTGTTAATTATCATGCTTTGAAAGAGTTTTTGTTTGAAATGTGTGCATATTTGCCCCTGAAATTGATTTTGTGGTTTAATAAGCTCATATTTGAATATGAATTTGTTTGACCACAGAAAACTAACACCAGCAAAGGATTGGCAATACATATTTGATAGTTGAATACGTAAATAAAAAAATGTCACAAATATGATGACATTTAGGAACTGGATTACAATTGCATTTCAAAAGATCGATCCTTACATATCCCTCGCGACCCTGAGTGCAGGATAAGTGACAGAAGATCGATCGATGGACGGGTGGATGGATAACATATCTAGCAATGAGAAAAAGTCAGATCTTCTCACTTTGCGTCCCCCTTATATTGTCAAAACAAGCCCCAGTTTGGTGTCTTTTGGGGCTGTCAGTTAATCCGCAACTGTCTACACCTGAACGTCAAATCCATTTCTAGTTTACTTTGTAATTTGATGGCTTTCCTCCAATATTTGAAAGGAAATTCATTTTTGTTGTTTTGATGATGCTTTGATGGGGCCAGGTTGTTTGGTATCTGTCATGAAGCCCCGCTGTGTGCGGGCAGAGCTTCAGGACCAGCTGGCACAGAGTTGCTTATCTTTGTTTGGCTCCTGGCAGTGAAGAGCTGTGTGCTGGTATGAATAGGGGTTTATAGATCGAAAATGTTTATAGAATTTCATGAACTGCTCTTGAATTTTAATTATTGGAGCACATTGGCCAAATTCTGCTCCGCATGTGTTCCTGGCGTTGTGTCCTTGAATTCTGAGTATGCTTTTGAACAATTCAGCATGCAAAGCTTCTTGTGGCTTTTTTTTCTCCGTTTTTTGTGAGGTCTTGGCTCTTTAATCATCTCCACACTTCAGAAGCAATTCGATATCATTGGCCATGTTATTATGTTTGGAATTTTGTCACGGGTCCGAGTTGGGGTGTCAGATTTCCTCCTTTTGACAGTAAACAGTAAGTGCTTAATATCATACCGCTTATATCATGCCTTATTTACACACATGTCAACAGTTCCACAGGAATTCATGCTCACGCCCTAATACATATATACAGTACAAGTATGCATACTTTTGTTATCATTTAGAGGAAATTCAAACTTCACTTTAACCACAAACACATGACTGAAACAATATTAGGGTTTAACTTAAACATTTTATAAGAATAAGCAAGAATATGAACATGATTAAACTCACATTTGACATGCATTACATTTTTAACTCACGAAGATAGATGTTATCCTTCTCTTTGATAGCCATTATTCTTTGACAACAAAAAACAAATAACTGTATTCTATTGCGTTGTGAATAGGGATCAGTTTCCTAATTTGTACTTGTGTGCTGAATATATGGTCAAAACTTAACATGGGTTAATATTTCGGTTAATGCTTGCTTAGTTTATTGTTTACCTGACATGTTGATGTTGGTGACGGCTATTTCAAACAGTACGAGATCAGGCTCCATCTGTATGATCTCTATGCTCATTTAATTTGGCCATGTTAAATGAACTTTTTAGTCAAACCAGCATGTAAACATCTTCTGGAAAAGTCATGAAATGAGGTTGAAAATGCATGAATAGTTATGTATAAAATAAAGGAAAGCAGTGCCTTTGAGTTATTGATCAAGTGGGTTGAGCGAGACACAATTGATCCAGCTGATCAGCAAGCAACAGGTGTCAGCCAAAGTCGAGCTGTGGATTATCTTCTATAAATATATTTATTTGTTTGGGAAAGAGGAGATTAAAACGAAATATCTACAATATCACCCGAATAAAAATCTCACTTTCCTCTCACGGCTCTCATAAAGCTTCTCTTACAGTGAAGCCTTTTTTCAACAAATGATATGTGAAGTAATTGGTTCCTCTGTTTGCAGTTTTAATTGCACATCTGATATTCTGTCCGAAGGTTTCACGGTACGTGCCGCAATCTAAAAATAAGCAAAACAAGTTGCTTAATGCATAATACAGAATATGATATATTTTGGTGTTCATGCCGGTTAATTGGAGTGGTGAGACTGAATGTGCAAATTGAATGTGACTCTTAACAGATCTTGAAGTCACTGAAGCGTTCATCTATAAAGGAGCTGATGCTGCTACTCAAACGGCAAATGTCCCCTTATCCTGTTTCTCTGAGGGTCAAATTATTACTTTTTAAAATGTACTGGTTATCACCCGCTTAACTTTCGACAAGTATTTTCACTGATATATCGTTGAGCATTGGCTTTGAACGACCCTCCTGGACAAGTTGATAACGTGTCCTGGCAAAAGAAAATGTGACAAGGAAGTGACAGAATCAAACGATCATCTGCTTGAATTGTGAGATACCTTGCAATGAAATTTAAAAAATCTTGTCTGAAGCATGCTTTGCAACTTCTCACCTCAACTGACTGAATCTCATTGCTTAAACCCTTGATTCCTCCAAGCCTCCCTTCTGGCCTTGTCTTTACTTTGATATTCCCTTTACTCCCAAGAAGAGGGCACAGCCTGACAGGACTGCTCTCACTTCCTTGTCTGAATCATAGGATTCATGGTTTTGCTCTGTCTGCACCCCTATTTTCTTTCTTTTTGTCTTTCTTTCTCACATCAGGACTACCACCTACTGGCACTAGAGGGAGCTGCAACTCAAAGGGACGGAGATGTAGACAAGCAGGTGAACAGAGAGGAGTGAAGGAGCTTCCCATTATCATAAATGCCAAATTGCAGCCTGTCACCCCGAAAACACATGATTTATATGGTGATTTGACTTCTATCTACCTTCCGGAAAAAGAAAAAAATTCTCCCAAGTTCACAAAACAGTATGGGCTCAGAGAAAGAGTCAACGCAATGTCTCGAGGCGTGTGTCGGTTCCATGTTACCACATGGGGAGTGTCACCCAGAAGAAGAAAAGTAGAAGCAAAGCCAAGATTCGAACACAGAGAGTGGATTACTTTGTTTACCCCGTCTCGCACACAATATTTAGATGCACCTACCGTATACAATTCTAAACTGTTGAGAGCCGCCTAACTTTTCTCATCGAGGCCTTATTATCGTCCTTGAAGACAGCGGCGGCTTGTAAAAGGGGCTTGGGAGTCCAGAATAAAAACAACTTAAATGGTGCAATATGAAGTAATAGCCTGTTCTGCTGCCTGTCTGGAGAGCCCTCAACCGTCTCAGAGCTCCCCTTTTCTCTATTGCAGCTTTTACTCCTTCCACTCTACAACTGCACAGATGAATTCATGTCATGTCAGTTCACCAAAAAAAGGAAGATGCTTGTAAATGGCTGCTTGTCCATTTCTTGTGCTGTTGCTGCCGCTTTTAATCATATTTGCAATGTGCCGCGTCTCCCCTGACAGCGGAGAGATGCAAAATAGACCGTTCATCATGGAAGCATTATGAAACACGTATTGATTCATGTGACAAAATGAAATCTGCCTCTTTTTGGTTAGTGGGGGTATATATTAAACCCATTGCTCATGAATAAAACAAAAATCTTTACCGACTCTTGATTTAGCATATCTCTTCTTTCTTGTTACGTCTCTCAGATTCTCCAGAGACAACCAGAGACAATGCTTCCTCACAAAAACAGAGAGAATTCTTTTCTTTTGGTGTTAAATGCAACATTGCTGCAGAATTCTCTTGATGTTTCCATTTTGGGTTGCAGGTGCCTTTCCAATGCTAGTTGCGGTGTGTTGATCTACACGACAAAGTGACTCCAGCATCAAGTCAACAAGCAACTCTTTGGTTGATCACAACCAAACTCGGTTTTATGACTAACCGTCGATGGGACGTTCCTTTCCCTTGACCGAGGAAAGAGGGTTGAATACTGTCCATGAGTGGTTTCATGTTATCTGATTTTGATACTGACAGAGCTCCTGCAGGGAAGAGGCCTCTTAGCTGAGAGATGAGAGCTGAAGAAAACATCAACCACTTCCAAAACATTCAATCACTGGTATATCAGAGCTGGGGAACAAATATAGCTGTACAGCTATTACAGAACACTATCATCAGAGGCCATGCCAGCTGCATATCGGCCAATATATCAGTAGCGTTTAGAGCTTTCCTATCAGAATCTCTCAACCATAATGTTTTCAGGACAGGCACAGAAATACAAATGAAACACTATTGCCCCTTATCCTGCTTCACGCATTACCTGTATGTGGCTGGATTGTGTAACTTTTTCACGAGGTGTTGATGGAATCATTATTGATCTCTATTTTGTCCCTTGCCTTTAAAGCCTATAAAAATGCGTCTGCCAATGTTAGCCCCTTTGTGAGGTGTATGTTTACTTTCAATGCTGTAGTCTTCAAATTGCCATGGTAACATGTCAGGACTGTCACTACTAATAACATAGTAAAACTTTCAATTACCTTCGCCAGCCTACTCCAGCAGCTCTAGATGACTGTATTTGCCAGCATACCCTGGATAAGAAGGCGCATAAGAAGTAAGATTAGTACTTCTAAAATTAGTGTTTGCTGTTTTCTCAAGTTTACTTCTGTACATTTGACTGCACAACGCAACCATGACACAATTTTTCCTCCAGCTGGGAACTGATTGGTTGTTGACAAGTCACTTTTTTTTGTAAATCTGTACAGGCATGTATACTTGTGACTATTCCCCCTCTGCTGTCTGATCATTTTATTTTATATAATAATGTCAATTTTGATGGCAGTTTTGCCTTTGGCTAAGTGATGCTTCTGAGCTGGTGTCCTCATTAGCAGAGGTTTAGATGTTGTTATTTCTCTTCCTTGTCCTCCTCCTTCTCGGTAACCAACTACAATGCTCTGCTGAGCACATCAGCACCGATCAAGTGTTGTTTTTGAGTGAGACGAAGTCACAAATGAAAAGGGTCACAAATGAAGTCACACTAACCCATGTTTCTAATTAGCAAACAAGCACGGTACATTTCAAGCACTGGCGGTACATTTACAATGCAGATGTTTGTGTATGCAAACACAAATAAATGCGCATTCAATTATTCATACCCGCTTCAGTATATTTGGTTGTAAAAGTGGCAGAGCATTATTAAGAAAACCTAAGATGTATTAAGATCTTAAAATCACATTAAACGGCACGAGGACTTGATTGACGATCCCCTTTTTCCCTTGGAAAACAAATATTTAGAAATAACCAGAATCAAAATGAATCAATATTGATTGCGTTTAGGTCATTTTGTTTGAATTTTCTCCATCATTATATCCATCTCTATCCTTGGTAAAGTCATGTAAGGTCATACAGACATATGTAAAAAAAGACTTGACGTTGGCTCTCACTCTCTCACCCATGTCTCTTTCTATGTGAACAGCTGGTTGATGTGACAGTAAGGTAGACAGGCCTGTCGCTCAGCATCAGGGTCTCACTGTGTGACACATGAGCCTCAAGGGCTGAGACGTGGTCTGGCCAATGTCTATATGTAGGTCTTTTTCTGGCTCAGGGAACAGCCAGTCGCAAAGTAAAAACCAAGTTAATGAGAGGGGTGCGGAGTTTATTTTTCATATATTCATTTTGTGGCATTCCCAATTATCTACAATATACTATTTAGGTAAGGGGTATATTATTTTATCTTTAGTTTGAAGTGTTCGGGTACTCATCTAATCATATGGTACATCTACATCACAATCCTTTGTATTCTTTGCATCGTTGCAACTGCGAAACCCGAGATGTAAGGCAGATCTCTCTCTCTGAAGCGGGGGTGGCGGGGGGGGGGGGGGGGGGCGGCAAACAACAATGCTTGAGGGTGTGTGCGGATGCCCACCTCACTTATCAGCTACTGTTATTTGATTGACTTTAAATAGTTTATTTAAAATAACCTTAACAAGAATAGCATAAAAAAGTTTTATTGTAGCCCAACATCTATAATGTGTTGTTTGAATAGTCTCGCAGAAAGCTGCAGGTTGTCTTTCATCCCGTGCATCTCTCTACCACAGCAGGCCCATTAGCCCTCATGATGCAGTGTACAGTAATTGGTACTTCTGTTGGCAAGTAGCTTCTTTATCCCGGAGTCTCGTGTGGTATGGGAGACAGTTACCGGCACTGCAGAGCCCACATGACTGAACCTGAGTGACGTCTCTCTTTGAGATAAACATGTGCGAGGGTGGTCATATTCTAATGCTTTCCGGTTGGAAAACGAACGCACGAACAAAAAGAAGCTATAAATTTTTTGTTGTAAAAGATGTGATACTTGCACCTTATATACTCCTCTTCATTATCTCCGGATAAGCATGACACGGCATGAGTAAAAGGATTGGAGCACATGTGATGGCGCATGACACAGGCAACATAAATTAGCACCTGAAATGCTGTGGGTAATCGAAATTGGTAGCTCAGTTTATGCAAGTGGCAAGAAGGTGGCTGCACTTTTGATATGATAATAGAATGTTTGGATTTCTCATTGTTAAACATGTTTTAACAGTGAGAGGCACTCCCAACAGCTAATGCATAAGAATCAATTAACACCATTTTGCTAACAGCCCTGCCCAGTTCAAAATGGAAAAGCTAATCCCCTCTCTGAGTCATTTGCAGAATGTGGATCAAGAAACGCAGAGATGGAATATGCTGGAGGAGAGAGAGTAACTCCTGGATTCACGAAGCTCAGCTGTATCATTAAGTTCACCTCATGTATTTCAGCTCACATTACACTTTATTTATGGCTTGTAAAACTGGGCCAATTTTACTCAGGTGTGCTTCATGAATGGCAACATAAATATAGGCAGATTCACAGTATTTTTCCAGGGATGAACAAATAAAAAAGAGAGGACATGTGTACTTCACTCTTCAAACTGGCTAATTGGAGCATTGGATCAAGGACAGTCATGGGCCGCATTTAGATGGACTTTAAAAAACCCTTTGATGCAGTTCCTTATAAAAAGAAAAAAAAAATGCTGTGAAAATTGTAATCACATGGGATGAATGCAGAGTAAAGTTGATGCAGGGCTGGTAATAGGCAACAGCAGGTTCTGGTGGATGGTTTCTACATCCGACAAGAAAACAGTCCCTTTTGAGTTTCACAGGAATTTATCCCTGGCGCTGTACTTGTGTGTTTAGATGTGGTGCAAAGCCTTTTGCAGATGGTATAAAGATGTTTTCAATAATTATGAAGGACATGGACTATCCAGCCTAATATGAATAAGCCTAAATAAGCAAAGAGGAGAAATAAATAAGCAAGTGGGAGAAAAAGTATGAGTAATTTGTATCATCACTGCTTACTAAAATTAAATTTAATGAACATTAATTAATTAGTAAATCAAATGAATTACAGTCATTTATTGAGTGAGCGAAATTCTGAAAGTACATGAAACTTTGGGGCTGATGGTTCAATTTTTTTCTCACTCTTATAATCAGTAGGAAATTTCAAACTGTTATCATTTCTATCATCATTTGTAATGGATGGGAGTTTGTCATAAAATTTAACTTGATCTTTTTTTATATTAATAAATTCAGATATAATTGGAGTGAATAAATAAATGAAAGGTCTAACATTTTATGTGACCCATGGACAGGAAAATTACAGTTACTAACTGTCATACACAGGAGTAATAGATGACGCATAACTGAGGTTTAGCGCTTTGTTCATAGGACGTGTGAAGTCAAAACTCAGCCCGTTATTTACTCAAGGGAGCACGAGTATCCAAGGAAACTCCTTAGACATTTTTCCCACTGATGTATTTTTCGAAAACGAGCAATATTTCTTTATACTCGGTGCTAAGAAAGCATGGAATGAGCTTCAAGGGGATTTAGTGTGGGCTCCTCCAGTGAAGGCATTTAAAAATAAATTGAATAAATGGTGCTTAACTAAAGATATTTCACATGATTATGTAGCTGATTTGTGAAGCTGGGATAGCATATCTAAGCTTTATTGTTTCTCAAATGATTTCCAAGTTCACGGGTCAAGTGTGGATTATCATTATCTGGACAAGAAATATTTCATCACATTGAAAAATAAAGTCAAAGTCACTTTAGCATGGTTTGAATTGAACTGAATTATACAGCTATCAGTCATTTCACATTTGTGCAAATGTATTATAGTAAAATGTATATAGTTCTTTGGTAATTGTCATTTTCCCTGAAAATTGCAGCAATTCAGAAATAGCTTTGAGAGAACTTGTTTTGCAGACCTGCGACAATATAGCTGAATCAGCACTACATCTTTCGATATTAAATAATTACTTATTCTTTGATAGCAATGCTTCAAAAAATTACTTTTTATAAGTCTCCCCTGAGCCAAGTCCAAAATGTATTTGTATCAGGGCAAGTTTTTTGTTTTGTTTCATCATGACGGATGACAACATCAAAATCTTTTCAAACTGTTATGATTCATAAGATGTATTGTTTTTAGTTGCGCAAGAGTTCACGGCATACAGCGTCATAATACTAGTCAAGCGAGGTGTGTCAGTGTGTTGCAGCAGGGTCTGACTTTCTGTGCAAGGGGTGTGAGCTTTGAGCTTGTGTGTGTTGGTATGCACGTCTGTCAGCAGGTCTCTACACGCCGATCACATTTGAAGGAATTCTTTCCGAACTTTGACATTCCTTTGACATGTTATTTTGTCACCATTTTAAGACCTTCTCTCTTGGAAATCTGCCACCAAAATGTCCGTCATGACAGCTGGCAGATTAAATACACTTTCAAAAAGAAAAAAAGAGCAGCTTCAAAAGCATAACAGGAATTGCCTTTTCTTGAAATTCATTTTTTAGCAGGTGTATACAGGCATGTACCATATTCCCCACATGGCTCTTTACGAAAGCACGTAGAGGAAGATGAATGCGCAAACATGTTTGTTTAAGAGGGTGAAGTGCATGACTCAGTCTGTGATAGGCAGGCAGCTCATGTTTTTCTGCTTGGCAGGCAGCAGAGATAAGAACGGACTGACCGGATCATTTGAGAAGCTCTGGGCTTGAGCTCACCCCAGAGCGGACACAACCAGCACAGAAATACTTATCTGTTGTCGCTCAATGCCAGTATGATTTTATATCAGTGAACAGATCTCTATGATCTGAATCAAAATTGCTCTGTATTATGCTTTGTTGCCATTTTTACTTTGTGATGAAACAAGACCGGGTGGGTTTGACTCATTACTTATCAACATTGGTGAGATGCTGTAAAGGATTGTGTACCTGCACTTGGTCCTTTGAGCATCAACAAAAGTATAATACAGCAATTACATATTGCTTACTGACAAAAAAGTTTTAACAAAACATTGTTATATGTAGCAATATGTTCTGAAAATAAGGATTTCTACGGTTATCTTGTTTTCCCAGACATTTTTGTCTGATTGATAACTGGAAAGCATTTAAGCATTTCAGCAAAACATAGATAAGGAAGTCAAGTTCACTTTTCCAGCAACTAACTTGACCCACAGACTGGAGGCTTATTTTAATACCACTTTACTTATACAGTTACTGCTGAGTCAGCTATATTTGAGTTCATCTTTCCTTTTCCCCCCTTAACTACTTACTCATATAAACACAATCATGCTTCGTAGGTGTCACCTTGTTGGAACGACAATATTTGCTTTAGAAAAGAAAAGAAAAGAAAAGAAAAGAAAAGAAAAGAAAAGAAAAGAAAAAAATACGTGGCCAAAATTAAGTCAACTGTCTTCACTTGGATTTTTAAGATGGCAGTATTGTTTCATTTACAAAATATGTTATCATTTATTGAGTTGTGAATTAGTAACTATCGGGTGTCTGACAATTTCATCTCATTTCATTCAGGTTCACTAAGATGGTTCAGGTTCAGCAGCTGTATCAATATTGATGACAAACTCTGACACTACAATTCATGCATCAATATAATGTCATTTGCTGCTCCTTGACAACATCTGAAGCAGCAAAGCACTCAGTAAGACAAAGTCATACTTGTTGACCAACAGCTGAATAATGGAGGAGAAAATGGGTTTTGTCATTTAAGAAAAGGCTCCTCAATGTTGCAAGACTCCTTGAATATGAGCTACCACTTTCCTAAACTGGACATGAGTCAGATTAGACGCTCGTGAGCCGGCTTCTGTCGGGTGTCTACAAACTGCTTGTGCTGAGGTTCTTCAAAACGTTTTATCAGCTGTTTGAGGAACTGGTCTTACGCCATACTCCCACAGGAGACAGACGTGTCACACTTCAACATGGTTTTGTTCTGTCCTCTTCGTAGCTTCAGATCCCACGGAGAGAATTTCAATGCACTCGGTTTTTCCCAGACTTGCTGATTTGTTCGTTTTCCTTGATTTTTGTGCTACTGTTATAAATGGCTTGGAGGCTTGAAGTCAAAGTGTTTGATATTTTTTGCTGAAGTTAATTAAAGTAAAAAGAGTCATCTATTGTGAAGACATAGTTTCAGTGTTTACCACGTTGATGTAGAAACAGCGATATATGATTGAGAGTCTCTCGTGTGTTTTAATTTGAAACTATGTCTGATGGGATGTTATTTCTGTTTGACTTCTATCACTGTTAGACCTATTATACTGTATGTCAACTGATATAGTGTCTGTAAAAAAAAGTGGAATGCACATGTACAGGACTGTCTCAGAAAATTAGAATATAGTGATAAAGTTCTTTATCTTCTGTAATGCAATTAAAAAAATAAAAACTGCTTTTTCATGATATTCTAATATTTTGAGATAGGATTTTTGAGTTTTCTTAAGATGTAAGCCATAATCAGCAATATTAAAATAATAAAAGGCTTGCAATATTTCAGTTGAATTGTAATGAAACCAGAATGTATGACATTTTTGTTTTTGTAATTGCATTACAGAAGATAAAGAAGTTTATCACAATATTCTAATTTTCTGAGACAGTCCTGTATTTACTGGGGTTGTGTCTGTATAATGCACATCTAGGTTGAAGCCTAAATATGTTGCAGTTGGTTGATCAAACAGAGGCAAGAGATGATTTCTGACGCTGCCGTCTGGACATGTCCCAGCACATGGTACACATCCTGGGTAGACATGTAATTCCATGCCTGTGACTCTAAACTGCTCAAATTGACCTCCAAGTTGGTGAATCGCTTGAAAATTAACTTTGATAGCTGCAGCAGCCCGTTAAATTGACATCCCTGCTTTCAACATTTCCTCATTCCTTGTTGACCTGCGCCATCTGTACCATTGGGACCCAACACAAACAGGGAGAATTTAATGTGCCCTTTCACTGATTCCATCTTACATCCTGCACCTCTTCAAGAGACAGATTATCTTTACAAAAAGGGCTGAATAAATGTCACCATACTGAGAAAACTTTTGAGATTTTACTCAGGAAGTGAATGCAACTAAAAATAAGGTTGACATTACGCTTTGATCGGGAGAAGATAGTTGGACAGACAGTCAAGCAAGCAGGTAGATATGTAGAATACCATTTCCCAAAGAAGACAACAACCCTGTGTTTACGACCTAGATTCTGTCTTATGCAAGGCTCATTGTTAATGGATCCTTCTTGTCCCATCATTAGGCCAATCTTTTACAAGCTGACATTGTTAGACCTTTACCCATCATGCATTGTCATACCATAATCAAATCAAGCACGATGATAGAGGGAATAGTGCTCATCCCTCACCAATGTGATTCAATGTCTACAATGTCGAGGACCTTTCCATCCGGCATCGTATTGTTGTTTTTACTCCCCAAGTCTCCACGTTTATCACACTGCTGCTTCTGGCTGAATCCAACTTTACAATTCAGAGGAGGTGACACACTGAGAGGTTTAAGAGGAAGAAAAGAACACAGAAACAGACATGATTCATAGATAGATAGATAGATAGATAGATAGATAGATAGATAGATAGATAGATAGATAGATAGATAGATAATCAAACTTTTTGACTGAATCTTCTCCAGCGGCTCAATAATGACCTGATTAGCGTATGTTGGTCAAACCTCCCTGCTGCAGGAGAAAATGGATTTTATTTTCCTAAGTCCCAAATCCATAAACTGTTTATGATAACAATTTACCAAAATCTATCTAGATAACAGATACAGAGATGACAAATAATATCTGAGAGTGAAAGGTCAACTTTGGTGAGTTATAAGCACTTAGAAAAAATCAATAGCATAATTTAGTATATAGGCACACACTTAATATAATTTGTGCAGACATGTACAGTATGTGAATAGCAAAGTGACTGATTGCTAGAGGCATAGAACACTGAGACTGTAATTTCTGGCTTCTTTTTTCAAGCTTGTCCTACAAAATACAAATTAAAACCTCCAATAAGTGTGACTATGATAAGCCAATGATGTTTTTTTTTTTCTGCCTGGAGTTGATTGATAGCATCTGTGTTGTTGTTCTTCTCCAATAGCAAAGGACAAGCCTGTACCTGTACGTGACGGCAAGACGCGCCGTATGTGTGTTGTGTAATGTGGTAATTGTACTGGGGAGAAAAAAAGGATGTCAGATAATCTCTACAGTGTGTATCTGGCTGTTGTTAGTGAAAACTGCAAGGTTGTATGCCTGTGTTTGTGCATGTGTGTGTGGGTCCACCAAATAATGACTCACGTATGACATTCAGCTGTGTTTTCAAGTCAGGCAGCACCCATATAATAATGAAGATGAGAAAGGACAAAGACGGAAAATCAGAGAGAAAATAGCAGTCAAACGTAACATAAATGTACATATTTAAAGACTCTATTTAATATAATTGTATGCTGCTTACTGTTAACATTTTATCAAAATGTTTTGTTAAATGGCAGTTTAAAAAGGTTCTTATGTTTGAACAGCAAACACGTCCTGATTAGGATTTTGTAATGTTATCCAAATAATATGAACAGCCTAACTCTAACCCTGACCAATTCATGCTTAACCTAAACATCACATCTAACTGATATCCCTAAACTGAGCAGACATGAAACTTCGCTATATCGTAACTTTTATAAGAAATCTCAGTTAGCATTTATAGGCAATAGCTAAATAATGAATACCAATTATAAACACACACACACACACACACACACACACACACACACATTAACTCACACCCTCACACCCTGGCAATCAAAGCAATCAGTTTTCAAGGAGAAACATCAATCTTAGCAGCATGAGATAGAAGTCTGACACACAAGTCACAAAATGACAGAGAAAAGAAAGGAAAAGGCTGCCTAAGGTGAGTGACGATAAAAATAAGACAGGAAGAATGCAAAAAAATTGTAACTTGACAGTCTTTCCATATTAATACTCAACATTAAGAGCTCTTATGATGAATAATTAATCTGCTGGAAAATGTAGTGATTTGTGTTCCTGGCAGGCTAATGCAGTGTAAAATAATCCTTCTGGATATGGCTATGAATGAGCACCGGTTAGTCGAGCAGTGGTTTAGGATATCACAAAGGTGCTTGAATTTGTTGTTAAAAAAATAAAAATGATAAAAATAATATTGAAAGCTACAGAGCGTCATAGGGTCTGAAATATTAAGGTAAAACTACATTTATGGCAGCAGCAGTCTCAGCTGTATATAATCACAGGCTACCGCACAGTGTGTCATCTTCATGGCTGCTGTGAAGTCTAGTGTAAGAAATTGTGCTGTAATACTTTGTGTTACTCAGCGCACGTTAAATCTAGACATGAAACGAAACAGTTGACACGGGTTGTTTCAAGCACTCGTGTTGGATTTTCCCATCTGCGGTTTTCATACCTGTCATTAAAAACTCAGTTAATATTTAGGTTTCTGTGAATATGGAGCCTACTAACTATGCAAATGTCAATAGGTGAAAACTGGTTTTGACTGTATGTTCAACTGCTGATTTGCTGAATATCTGGTTGAAGGGCTTGTTTGTCCAATAACATGCCTGACCTGACCTGATGTACAACTTTTAATGCGAACAGCCTTGACATTTTACTCTCGAAATTTCTTCTCCCTCTTCTTTTCCTTTTGGCTGTTCCCTTCAGGGGGTTACCAAAGCGAATCATCCACCACCATCCAACCCTGCGTTCTTTTCTCTCACACCAACTAACTTTATGTCCTGTCTGTGGAGGTTCTCAGTTGTCCAGCTCAGCGTGAATTCTTGTGGAAATCTTCTTTTCATTCGTCAGCTTATGAACTTGAAGTTCTTCACTTGAAGACGTTTCAGCCGTCATCCAAGAGGCTTCCTCAGTTCTTCTTTTGAAAAAGAACATAACTTAAATTCCTCTTTCGAAACAACCATAAAATCCCCTTTTTGGTCTTTTTCTAGTTCTCCTGTCTGGAAGTTCTAACCTCAGCATCCGTTTACCGATGTATTCCCTATCCCTCCTCTGTACATGTCCAAACCGTCTCAGTCATTATCTCCAAAACATCTAACATGTGCTCTCCCTCTGATGGACTCATTCCTGATTCTATCCATCCTCATCACTCCCTTAGATAACCTCAACATCTTCATCTCAGCTACCTGCAGCTCTTCCTCCCGTCTTTTTCTCAGTGCCACTGTCTCTAAATGATGCAACGTTGTTAGTTTCAGCACAGTTTTCTGCACCTTTCCTTTCATTCTGGCTGGTACTCTTTTATTACATATCATGCCTGACATTTTTCCCCACCTGCTGCAGCCTGATTGCACCCTTTTCTTCCCCTCTTTTCTGTACTTTCCATTGTACTGGACTGTTGACCCTAAAATCACCCTCCTTCGTAATCTCCACTCTTGTGAAAAATTGCCGATAGTTGTTTATTTAATTTGTCTTTTACTCTTATTTGGCTCTTTTTGTGCCTGCTCTTGTTGTCCTTGAGCAAATAGTGAGATGGATTCTTTGTAGACTTTCGTACTTATTTGATAAAGAATTCAAAAAACGGACTCTCTCTCTGACCCGTCCCCATCCCTGCCCGATATATATTTCAACGCAACTTCCATTACTGTTGCCAAGTAGGCTCTTTCCTGCATCTGTTTTCTGTCCGACGGCAGGATTGTGAGCTGGGGACGAATCATAACTGACTCTTCGCTTTTGTTTACATACCAAACATTTGGTTTAACTTGTGCCAACAGCCATAAATGTTGCTTTTCGTGCATGGTCCTGTGTCAAAAAAACACGACATCATGCGTTAATATTTTTCCATACAATATACCCACGGAAAGGAACTTAAGCAGGGTATTCTCAGAAGAGGAACCAAAAAAGCTGAAGCACCATTGGTAAAAAAAAGAAGAAAAAAAAGGCTGAACATGCATCCTCCGATCAGCAATGGCAACTATTTTTAAACACAAATCACGTATGTGTGTATCATGACACATGTTCTGGTCGCATCCGTCCCTGTGACCAAAGGGGGTTTGTATTCAGCTCAGGTCCTGATTATACACAGCACCATACAAGCCATCAATGATATTATGATCAAACATGTTCCATCTCAGTAGCCATTAAGTATAAATCATCCAACCAAACATCCACTTTGCACATTTTGGTGAAAGAATTTCCCTCATGAAGCTTGAAGGGGAAAGAGCAGGTGTCGGTCTGACTGTTCAGAAGCCAAACCACCAAAGCCCTCATTGCTCAACTTGACAGTATAAAAAAGTATTTACAATGAAGGTGTCGAGGCAATACGCTACAGATCAAGGTGGATCTCCCAGCAGTGGTGTTTCTCTAAAGCAAATAAAAAATGAGCATCATCACATAAAAACTGAGATTTAAACTCAGATCCCTCATGTCAAAAGTCAAATTTCAATTGAAAGGTTTTTTTTTTTCCACCAGGTGGAAAAATTTGGGAAGCTTTAAATGGGATTTGATTAAAATCAGAAAATTGCAGGGCTTTGGTGGAGGTGTGCGCTCTGGTTTGACAATGCAGTATTCTGCTTTCCTGCTCTCTGTTTATCTTGCCTCCATCTTCGCCATCTGGATCATTTCCCCCCTCCGTCGAGCTGACTCGTCCCTGTTAGGGAAGCCTCTGGCTAGAAGTATTTTCAAGTTTTTCCTCTTGATTTTTGACTCCATCACGACAAAAAGCTTTTGTTCTTTTATTTATGCCTTTTGCATTTGTTTCAGAGGTCACTTACGTAACAGAACCCATCGGATCGTCTGTTCACCCCACTTTATAGGCATGACTCATCAACAAAGCGGGTACATGTTACATCCATAGTACATTTGTCTCTCTCAGCAGGATAACAGATGTGAATGATGAAAAATGTGTAATAAATCACTGCCCTCTTCCACTATCAACCCTCTCGTGTAACCTTGTAGACAGTGGCACGACAAATAGTGATGTAAAGATTTCTAAATAAGGTCTGAGGGAGTCAAAATATTCGCAGGACCCTGGTAAGTGCTGCACACAAAGCAGACTCTTGTGTTTCCATGGATACCACTAAGGTCCCCAGCACCCACTTGCAAACATTCTTCTGAATGCTTTTCCCCTTCAAGCAAACATATTTGAGGATAGTTGCCAAAAACCTACTGGAGTAGTCAAAGGTGATCCGATCGCTCTAACGGTGTTCCAGCGGCCATTTAGCTTCGTAACGTGCAGTCGTTCAGCCCAGCAATCTGCGGAGAACTGAGCTAAGTTTAGGTGCGGCGGTATGCAGACCAGGTGTAATGCAGACGGCCTTCCTAGCCAGCTCTGTTTGGCAGTGTGAGTTCGAGAGGGTTGAACGTTTAATGACGGAAGGGTGGCATGTAACCTGCTCTACATCAGGGATGTCTGCAGTCAGCAACATTCAAAGAAGGAAAAATATATATGAGGCATGTACTGTATACGGAACATGCTAAATCAGGGGTGTCAGACTCAGACAACTGCGGCCCTCGGAAAAATATTTTGTCGCCCCCTGCCTGGAGTCAAAGCTTTGTGTAAGTTAGTTTTTTCTCTCATGCATCTGTGGGTTTTACAGTGGGTTTCCAAAACAAACGGGCAAGGAAAAAATAAAAAAAGCAACTCCGCAATGTATTTTTTGCTTCAAAATTTGAAAACAAAATGATTTTTTGATGCAAAAATGTCTAGTGACATTGTTCAAATGATATTTTCTTTCCTTATTTCTCCAAAAACCACAAAAATAATAGCAAAAAAAAGAAAAACAACGGGCAAAATCAAAAAGATTGATTTAATAACCAGAATACTCACCTTGTAAACATGAAACCTCCTCTTATACATGCTACAAATCAATTTTCTAATAAATTCTAGTGGCAAATTTTCCCACAGTGACAAGATTTTTTCTTTCAACTCAACCATATCTTTAGGGTGCAATTTCATGAATTCAATGTTAATATGGATTCGCCATGCATTTTTTAGAGGAACAATTCATAACCTATAAAGATTTTTATTATTTACCTGTTTACCTCCTTTACACTGAAAAAAATGAAAAGTTTGGACTTAGTGTTACTTTTAGGTAATGATTTTACCGGTCCGGCCCCTTTGACATCAAATTAGGCCGTATGTGGCCCCCGGATAAAAATGAGTTTGACACCCCAGTGCTAAATACTGTCTCTCCTTTTTGTAAATTACGAGAAAATTTAAGTCAATTGAACGCAAACTGAGTTCTGTTCATGACCATGATATGAAGAACAGTTTTATTAGCAATTTCTATTCCGTAAACATTTTGGGCAACACCAGACTCTACTTTACTGGGTGTTCAGGAAGTTGCATCTCAGTCGAAATCCACAAACACACCAAACAGAGGAGAGTCAGGCATCGGAAAAAAGAAAAAGAAAAATCTTATTCATGTTACATTCAGGCTGTGTTTGAAACTAGCAATTCCCAGTTGCTAAACTGAATACCAGATGTCTCATTGCGATTACTTTTTGTGCGCACATGCAAAGGCCTACTCTTTTATTCATGTATTACACAGGAGGAGGCTGTGGATTTCGCTAAGTTGAAGCTCTTTGGGTTCTGTGTTTCAGCCCTGTACCCAATGCAGAGCTCCGCCACCAAAGCAGCGCTATCTCATCACTCTTATTTTCTTTACTCCCATTCACGCCTGCTATTTCCAGATCATCATCATGATGCGGCAGACTCCGGCATATCAATAAAATCCTAGCGTATGTCAAGGCACCGCTTGGTTTAGCTTATGATCTTAATTAAAGATGAATAGAAATTGTAACAAGCAAGTCCCTGAAAGGCGGACTGTATCTCTAACATGATAAGTTAGAAGAAAAAAAATGAAAAGATTTGTTCTGATATCTGCTGCAGATCCCAGGCGGAGTGGCTGCTCATTATGTTGATTGCCAGTTATTGTGGCTTCGCTTTGGGTTCTGCGGGGGGAACGGAGGGGGATATCTAATGTCTCCACAATGCACAGACTGCTGCGAAAATTATCAACGAGACTGCGAGCGTCATAATTGAAAAGCCTGGAGCTGAATACTAGAGCTTCCTTAGAAAGACCCTCATATAGGCTACGGCTGTGAATATAATGATTCTCCGGGCTTCAAAAAAGGTGGTTAAACTCTGCCCTGGAAATAAACAGTTGCTGAGAAAATTGCCAACTTTGGGGGGCTGGGAGGGGGGGGGGTAATTACTCTTTTCTTCGTTTAACCTATTCAAACCTTCCAACCTACTGGCCTAGAACTGAGAATTTAGAAATGCAAAAAAAAAAAAAAAAATGGCCCAGAAGTCCCGGGGAGGCTGGCGGGCGGTGCGGGGCGCGGCGGGGCGGGGCGGGGCGGGGCTTGAGGCGGGGTTGTGGGTGGAGACGAACGGCCGGCACGCTGTTAAGTTTTTTTTCAAACTGTCGGGCAAACAAAGTGCTTCGTCAAACAGGAAACGAGGAGAGCGATTCTCGACCGGTTGGACTTATTCTTTTGGAGACGCAGATCGGAATCTGACGCACAGGAGAATCCGAGGGAGTTATTTTGACTCAGGAGTGGAAACGCGTGCGTGAGAGCGCACCGCGATCCGAATCACCCCAAAGAAAAAAAAAAACAAAAAACATAAACACACCATCAATTTGTAGACAAACGTGTCCATCCAGCCATCTGATTTATTGCACCGGAGCACAAAGCCTTGTCTGGCTCATCTGGAGCGCCCGCCCATCGGGGCTTCTGCGGCGCGGTAGCCGGAGATTGATCAGTCTCCGTGGATACGCCGCGGAGGAAACCCGGACCCAGCTCGGACTGCCGTGGGGAGAGGATCGAAGAGGCCCTTTGTTTTCATTCGGACCCCCGGATCATTCACCGCCACCGCCACACATCTTCCTCCTCCTCCTCTTCCTCCTCTTCTTCTTCGAGCAGGCATCCAGTGTACCTGCGAGTCAGGCGGGACCTGCGTGTTCATCCGGGGAGGCGGACGAGTGTGCGTGTCCTCCGCAGTCTCGGATGCGTAGTAGTGCGTGGAGAGTGGGTTGGGTCGCGCCCACACGCACGCACGACCACAAGCGAGAAGATCCCGAGCGGCGTGGGTGAAAGCGAAGAAGCAGCGGCGACCGAGGGGCAAGAAGAGAGGGAGTGTGTGAGTGTGAGTGTGTGTGAATGTGTGTGTGAGAGTGTGTGTGAATGTGTGTGTGAGTGTCAGACGGATCTGGATTTGATTCCCGAGACCAGAACCGGCGCTGGTGCCGCCTCGGATTCCCGCTTCAGCCGCCGCGTCCTGGCGTGAAGGGAATATTGGAAGTGAATTTGCGTGGCAAAACATACAATGGCAACCCGTGCGCTTCTTCTTCTCCTCTCCTGCACGCTGCTCGGTAAGTCACCGGAGAAGCTTTCCCACCCCCAGGGTCTGCGTGTGTATTCTCTCAAAGCCTCGGCAGTCTCAGTGACACTTGAGTGAGACACCGATTCCTGCCAGTCAGGTGTGTCTGTGTGTGTCTGTGAGTGTGTGTGTGTGTGTGACAGCGGTTACTTGTTTATCGTGAGTCAGGTGCAAATTATGTTCATCGATGAGCACTGCCATACTACCAAATACATGTGAACAGCTGTGTGTGTGTGTGTGTGTGTGTGTGTGTGTGTGTGTGTGTGTGTGTGTGTGTGGTAAACTAGGTTAATGTGATATTTGGACTCACAGATTAACCCTATAGTTCCTATCTGACCTTCTGTGTGTAGAACCTGCTATTGTCTGTAGTTAATGCACAGACATTCATTATGAGTGCTCTCAAACGTGCACACACATGGATGCGCACACACATGGGCACACCTGGTTCTCGTGTGTCAGCTCAGGATATGAAGTCACAGAGGTTTGTTTTACAGTAAGTCATCCCTTGAGCTGCTGTTTTCACACAGTTGCAGTTTATTGGATTTCACAGACAAATGCAGGTCCGGGCATTAACACCTCATGACACCGTGACACACACACACACACACACACACACACACACACACACACTTGCATTCATACAGGCCTTGTTGCTGGCACACAAATACAGCAAAACCTGCCTGAGACGTGTCCCAAACAAACACCAGATGGCTTTTCTGTTCCTGGTTGGGAGGTCTGTCAGTGCTGCCGGTGAAGGGGAGGTGGAGGGGATTGGGGGAGTGGAAGCAGGCCCACTGGAGGCCCCCACTTGGCCAAGAGGATTACCAGTCTGCACCTCGCTTTGCCTTCTTGTCCCATTCGCTTACTTTCACCACGAAGGAGAGCGAAGGCGATTTTTTTTTATAAAATGAAAAGGCGAGGCGCTTCTCTCGTCCTGGCTTTAATTCAGTAAATCTGTATCTACCAGTAGGTATAAGATGGGTTTGATATTACGAAATCGTCGGGATTCGTACATCGAAAAAAGTGGTTTGAGCAGGAGAAGGGTGTTTCAGGTGATGGGACAAGGTAGGGTTTGTGTAATGTGGAGTCTGTGGATCGTGATTAAGCAAACCTCATGGGAATTTCCACATTGTCGACTTGTTATTGAGCCACATGTGACTTGTTTCTAAAACAGCATATTTTGTAGACAAAAGGCATTTAACTGGCAACAATTTCTATATCGATATCACATGATTTTCGTGCCCCCAAAAAATAACCGTTCACCAGCTCCATCTGTTTTATTATTAACATAATAGTTAACTAAATAGCTCATTTTGTTGTGAAGGTTTTTCACATCAGATATCCTAAATATCCATTCATCGGAACAGATTTGACAAACAAAGCAGCAATATTGGAAAACAGGTTTTACAAAAAGTTGACATGATATACATACATATATATATATATATATATATATACACATGCATATATATACATATACACACGCACATATATTTATATATACACACACACACATATATACACACACACACACATATATTTATATATATACACACACGTACATATATATATATATATACGTGTGTGTATGTATATATGTGTGTGTATTCAATGTCAATCAGTGACGAATGTAGCTGTACACCAGTGTCGGTGTGAATGTCTAACAAGCCTCGATAATTGATTGCATATCTAATGTGCGTATAAGCCTTGGAGGAGTGCAATGTTTAATCATTTATTCATATCGTTCTTAACTTTTTACTTCATCTCCAGCTAGTTTGATTATCAATCAGTTTATGTCAAATACTAAGAGAGAAAATGGAAAAACGCTTTACCCAGCTCATGAAATGGGTTTATTTCCCGTTACCCCTTCTAGGATATGAGTGTCTAAAGACACTATCTTGGGTTTTGGGAAATGCTGATATTTTTCACTGTGTTCAAGAAGATTTATAGACCGATCAGATCATTGATTCATTAATTAATAGAGGAAATGAAAACCACATAAATGAAAGCAGCTAGTTAGTGCAGATGGAACTCCTATGCAGTCAGTTGTCTGATATTTATCAGTTATAAATCAGAAGCCATTGTTCTTTCATTTCTTTTTTCACTTTGAAATTTGCAAAGCAATTTGCACGAAGTCTCTCAGAAACCCAAAAGTGCACTAACATTATTTTTTTAACAAGAAAATCTTGAATCAACTCTTCTCTGGTGCAGGAGTGGGATCATGTGTGGTAACAGACCACACATTTTAAAGCTTTGCAAACACAGGTTTTTATGCGGTCCTTTCTTTTTTTTTGATCGGCACACTTTTCTTCGAATGTGTGCATGTTTTAAATGGGGAACTGACCAACGTCTTGGTTTATTCAACTAAACGGAAAGTGTAATATGGGCGAGACTGGCCGGTTAGGCTGCAAAATGCCTGAGTGGTTTCCATTTAGTGGGCTGACAGCAGAATGGCCGGCAATAGGCGGCTCAGATGAGCTGCCACTGGACCTGTTTATCAGCCGGCCTCAGAGCAGCCTGATATTGTTCGGTTCAAAGTCTTAAAGCTTATTTCTTTTTTTTTTGTTTGTAAAGATGTACTTCCCACCACCTGCCTTTTTTCAGTGTTATAATCGGATGTTTTTACATTTTTCGTTATTAGTTCTGCCAAGTTACTCGGTGTTTTTGCCCCGTTCTGACTCTTTGTGTCTGAATATCTTATGAATGCAAATCCGTTTGATGGAGGTTATTGTTGGGGGAGAAAAAAAAAGTCATACATTTTTCATATCCTTTGGCAAAGGTGGGGGTCGCGCTGGGTGTGACCTCTCATTCAGAAGAAATGCAACTTCTAAGCTTAACATTAACAAATATTTAATTACAATAATTCTAGGCGAACGGTGAGAACAGCTGCTGATTAAAAGTATAACCATTTTGTCAGTGAGTTTTCCAGCTTACAAGTGGTGTATTGATAACCGTTGATTCATTATTTCTTTCAAGACAAGGCTCACTTCTAACATGTTTAAAGTAAACAAAGTAAATATTTTGAGTTTTCATTTATTCTTATGCACAACTCTGCGGATGTGATCATTAAGGTTCTCACTTATTATTTTGTCAGCTCATTTCAAGTGCAGAATATTAGAGAGCACTTAACTAAATCAGTTCATTTCTGGTTAATTTAGAGATACCTTCAAATAATATCAAACAGACTTAAAGGGAATTGAACATATTTTTTACAGACATTCAGATTAAATAAAAAAATGTTGTGATTCCTCACAATATGGATCAATAACCATTTTTTTCCGCCCTCTTCTACAGCCCAACAGTGTTTTGTCATACTCCAGACATGTATTGTTGCACTCATATTATTTATTGTGCTAAAAGCAAAAGCTCAGCATGCATCTTTAAGTGAGCACAAATAACTAACCATAAGGAGGCCACAACTGTATGTTTCGCACATATCAAGTGCTAACCATCAGCTTCTACTAGAATTTGGCATCAGACCGGAGGATGTCAATTAAGCAACTATTAACTGATACAGTATTTTGTTTATATAAAGGTGCCATAATCACACGGATGACTCCATCTTCAAGTCCCGCTATTGAGTGAGTCAGTGGATTAAAGGATTTAAGGATTCTGCATATTTTAGTTTATGAATATTATATGTTATTTATTATTTAAATCCTGCTCTGCTGTATGTTTTTAAGTTGTTTTTTTTTCAGATTACCCACCTCAGTACTGGGCCCCTTTTTCAGTTAGGTAATTAGATAAAAAATTATGTTCATTTTGTAAGATGAATAAGGGATCCCTTCCCTGCTTTCAGCAGTGCACAATGGTAATGTCGGATACATCTGTTGTCAGGAAGTAAGTAAAAGCCTTTTTAGTTATCACGTCTGGGTGATATTTGTCGTTGCTATTTTTGAATATTCGCCTCATATCACTAGGAAAGCTGGAACAATAGCCCTTCATCCTGTGACAAATCACTGGAACTGATTGAGAGGTGAAGAGTTTGAAGATAGATAAATGATCCTCCATAATTGGTTCACTTAAACAGTATCAAAAGACTGAAGAGCTCATTTCCATTTCAGGCATACAGTAGTGCTTAATGCTGTTTATTTATTCAGTGACTATTCTTGTTTTACTGGGACTTTTTTTTTTTCTTACAAGAGCTTAAATTTGGTCCCTTGTTCATTCAAATGTAAATTCTGTAAGGTCTTGTTGGTCATATCTATCTAGTAAAAAACATTTAATCAGAAATACATTTAGATCAAGACTGTGGTCTGTCAAATGTGTCAGGAGTATTATGGGACACTGGAGCAAATAGCACATGTCTGGAATCCACATAACCAGTTAAACTGCTTACACTAAATTGAAGATGAAATCCAATGTTGAGGTTTGATGTACTTCACATTGGTATTTAGAGGAAATCTCCGGTCATCTCTTTGGCATTCAATCATTGTAAGTATTCGGTGTTTGCATTGCCACTCCCTGATGCCCACCCTCATCCCAAATAAGAATGACAGCTGGTAGCTCCAACTTCAGCATGACCTGGGATTTAGATGTGTGTGGTCAAGCTGTGCGTGGCCTGGTGCGCATCTTATGTCAGCTGTTCCCCTTCCAAGAATGTTTTCCATGTATTTGTGTCAACTGACACATGAGAGAGACCCCGAGCTCTGTATAATGTATAAACTCGCAGTCTTACCTGTTACCAGTGTAGCTGTTATAGCACTACATGTGCACTAGAGAAAAGTTTAGTGCGAGTTTTTGTGATTGCATCAAGGTTTTACTAGCGTTGTCTCCAGCAGATAGGCTCTTCCTCTCTTTGTTGGTAGAAATACAGCCTCGTGTAGTTGTCTGATTTCTCCTCTGTATGCTCCCCTTGTTATTTTTTGTGCCTGTCTGCTGTATTCTGTAGTGGCATGTCAGCTTGTTTGCATCATAAGCATGTCTTTGTGTATACCCATGACAAGATGCCTTCTTTGCTATTGTTTCTCCATGTAACAATCCTGACTCAACTGAGGGAGGGGGACAAGCGATGGAAAATTTAACACAAGCTTGGTTTTTATCCTTAAAACTGCGTGATTCTTTCCAGTACATAATAATTAAAGTTTAGACGCATATTGAAGACACGGGCGGTGGTAGCTCAACTCATTTCCCTGAGATGTCTTGTTAGTCCTTGGATCAATAGGATTGGATGAGGGATCTGTGATCCTACAAGCCGGGGCACGCTTTCTGTGCTTTGCTGACTTTGTTGCATCAGATGTGAGCCCACCTAAAAGCAAGTCAAAATACTGGCCTCCAGTATCCAACCCTCAGGGCAAGTAATTGCCCCGTAATACAGACTTCACAGTCCGCCATGGAAACTTACACCTGACTACTAGTACAATTTCCCTCCAATTCTCATTATCCCTGTGCTGATGACCTTTCAAAGAGAAAAGTTAGTGCTACCAGAGGAAATATTTTTCCACAATGTTGCTCTCAGAAGATATTAAGCAGAAAAGATTTGATATTGAACTGCGTAAAAATAATTGCTACCAGAGTAATAAATCAAAAGCCTGAGGTAACTTGCATAATCACAACTAATCTTCTCATGGAGTTATGTTTGTTACGTAATCCTCTCCTGTGACCCAGATCTGAGTGGCGGTGTCACTCCGGTTCACCAATGGAGAAAAGTGAAGTAAAGTTCTTCAGGGAGGCTTCCTGGCTGACGGAGATTCGAGAGTGTCCGGAGCAGTGGCTGTATCTGCTTTGTGTTTGATTCTGCCGGAGCGCCTCTGCTTAACTGTAGTGCCCCGGCCAATGCGCTCCATCCCAACCCCATCACGACTCCCTGCCATATTTACAGCAGTCTCTACATCACATTTATTCATGCCTGAAATTTCATCGCCTGTTTTCCGCTAGCAACCAAAACCTTTAGTTATTCTGTTTGTAAACGGATGTTTCATCTGATTTCCATGTATCGCTGCTTCTCCTCAGTCTGACATCAGTAGTACTCCATCTGTCTCCTACTCCTCCTACAGTAAATAGCCCCTGACCTCCCTCCCCCACTCTTTCCTCAACATGTTCAGCCCACCTCCTCCTCAAAAGAACACTAATTACAAATTGCCCTCAAGTGTGATCCAAAGGGAGATTTTCCACAGTTATACGGTTTTGCTTCAAAACAATAACCATCGCCTCGCAGGCAAGTGATTTAGACAGTCTCAGAAGTAATCTCTAGCTTTATTGATACACCTGAAAGTATGTAACCCATGGCCACTCATGGACACTGGGGCTGGTGTGCTGATGAAGTGTCCAAACAGAAGAAGAACTGTAAACCAAACATACAAATAATACCTTGTGGCATGAAAAAAAAACAGAATTTAAAAGCACAACAGCAGCTTCCTACAATAAGGCCTATAATATCTCTAATTTATTGTCCATAAAGTAGACATTAGGGTCCCTGCTCGTAGTTATATAGGGGCTGATGACTGTTTCTTTTGCGGGGTTTTGTGAAGCTAGGTGTGAAAATAAGGGAATAATTGTTTTTGGGACCGATAAGGCACGATCAGGAAGAGGATGTGTGGCTCAGTGACCTCGGAAGGTCCGGCTTAAGGGTTAGTTTAAGCTGGATTTATATTTCTTCTTTTAACAGTGTTAAAAGGTGCATGTTTCTGCCTTTTAATCAAACAAGATAAACGTGTAAGCGAAAAGTGTAGACTTCTGTTCAACAATTCACATTGACCAAGATTAATGAGCATTTTTTTTTTGCATATTTATATACGCATATTCTTTTGATTGTGGTTCGATTTAATTTCTCTTTGTTCTGCGGTTTCCTACAGAAGCCATATTTTGTCCCCGTGACACACACAGCATTCCTTTTGGGTAGAAGCTGCCCTGGTTGAGGTTTATTTGTTGACACAGAGCTTCTCTCATCCAGGCTGCCAGCTTGGCTTTGAGTGAACACAGACAAACCTTGATGAGCTGGGCGGGAGGTATTCAACCGAATACAATCTAGAATTTGGACCCAGACACCTTTGTTATTGAGCCTCAGTGGGTCTGAGCTGAAACAATGGATTATTTATAGTGTGTCACCTTTCACCTTGAAATGAAATGTGTTCAATTAACACTAATGTACAAACAAAAATGTTAAACTGTCCTTCAGCTGGTCCGTAAATTGTGCTCGTTCGGCAGCAGATGTTTGTATTTCGTTATAATCCTGTGGAAAAAGTTCACCTCTCAGAATCAGACTTCATTTTTCTCAGGGTACTGATTGGTCATTATGATTGTGAGATTACCCCCGATGATTTGGATGTTGTGATTTGCGTCAACATTTTTTCTTTTTTTTTTAAAAAAAAACGTCCTTGTTGGAGATGGAATCTGTCACATCTTAAACAGCTGTATCTACCTTCAGAATCTTCTTGAGAATCACCTTTACTTTCTCACTTTAAAGAGGAAGCCAGCCTCCTCCCTCTGGGATTTTGTCTTGTGTTGAAATTGATGGTGACAGGCCGGCCTCCACTCACAAACAAGCACCTACAGCGCCCTGAGTTGCTGTCATTCAGCACAAGCACATTACCATTTCTTCCTCCACCCAAGAAGATCCCGCACTGGGGGGATACATGCCAGGTGTTGTAGCTATGACGACCGCTCCCAACCTGAAAGCACCTGATCCATATTTAGTAGCATGTATTTCTCTCTGTGTGCATACTTAAAGATGTGTGCATGTGTGTGTGTGGGAATTGATGAATATGTGGATACATATCTTGTTTTCTTTTTTTTTTTTTAAAAAGCACATTTTGCAATTATGGAGGCCATTTCTCTTAGATGTTTTACCTATTAATTATATTTTTTTGGCTGCTTTGCAAATAAAAGCAAAGAGTGGCATGTGTGTTTGTCTGTCAAATTACTTATTCATAAATGCATCAATTTATAGGCTCATGTCTTTGACTGCCTCAAAGGCAAAATGACTGACAATGGCAGAAAAGTCTGTTTGAAGCAGACTAATTAATATTTAATTAGTTTTCTTTCCAATCTGCAGCTTAATGCGCAAACGTGGGAACTGATAGCAAGCTGCCAGTCACACAAAAAATATCAACTGTACATAAAGTAGATACAGCTGTCAGGCTTAATTGTGCATGAGCAGAAGATGGATAGTGAGGGAAGATAGCGAAATGTTTTTATAGCTTTGCCTACATTTTCGACAATTACAGCAAATGCTTTGTCGCCTCTGCTCTAACAGTCACTTATGACAGGATAGTATGAATATTTGTTGTTGTTTTGTTTTACACCACATGCAAAGATCAACAGACATGAATGCATGGTGCTTTGTCAGACAGGGGGGAAGTGGGGTGGCTCGATATGAAATATGTGGGGTAGCAGGTGTTCATATGGCGTTAATGGATTTGGTGTTGGGGGCACTTAGTGGTGTCTGCCTGCGTGCGTGCGTGCATGTGTGCGTGCGTAAGCTAGGGAACCGGTTTCACAATTTACCGTTGTCTCCTATCTTGATTCTTTTGTCTCCCACACAGTTAGAAACCTAACAAAACAGTAGGTGGGATAATGGCTGTTCATGCCATTAAAGGGTGATTGCCATCTTAACAACACTAGCCGAAGCTGTTCCATGCAGCTCTTCTACCGGCTCAGCCCTGTTAAATATTTTTTTTTTTCATGACAGCTTACAGTGAGCATGGGTCAGGCTGTAAATATTTACCAAACGCAAGGCAGCGAACTTTCGATTTCTGAAGACTTTGTGTGCTCTGTAATATAAAAGCAACCGCAGTGTATCGTATCTCATACAAACTGACATTTTATATAACTTTATCCTGTCTAGATGTTAAAAAAAGAAGAAGAAAAAAAAAACAAAAAAAACAACTCACCCTAGGTATAATGATACAGTTAGCGCATGTTTCTTTTCAACAGAGGACTTCAAACTTCAATCCACTCCCTAAATATTTGGGAACAATTACAGAAAAGGAAAAGTAAGATGTTGTATTAATTTCTTCCTTACCGATCATGCACCAGTTTCGGGACCACTTACTTGCATCTCACGTTTTACTTTCTGATTCTATAGACTCTACGCTATGCCAAGAATTAAGTCATTGTTATATCTTTTAAATGCAGTATAGTGAGGCATTCAGTGAACAAGCCAATCAAGCCACACTAAGACAAAGTGTGGGTCTTCATTGGTTCTGGCGGTCACAATCTAATTGACTCAATAATGGGATCTATTTTCCAGCTTCACAATGCACGTTATTATATTTTTGTACTATGATACGGTGTAGTTGCTGTGCTTTGCTGATAGTAACAGGAAGAAACTGAAGAGTATTGTTTCTTTCCTGTATATTTCAGTTTATTGTCCTTCGGTACTCCCTCTGATCAAATGCTCCCATTGTCGCTGCAAGGTTGAGTGGACGTCTTGTCTGCCTTTTGCAGATAGTTGTCATTTAACAGTTTTATTGCAGGTCTATTCTGGTCCCTTGATCTGTCCCGGTATGGCCCAGCCTGTGAGAGAAGGTGTGAATTTAATTTAACTGTACTATCCAAAATACAATCACAAGTAAGAGTATCACTCTTGCCCGCTTTTAGCTCTTTCCGTTTCAATTGTCTGTTTGTTATAAAGTTAATAAACGACAGTCTAAAACTAACACGGTTTCATTTATACATCGCAACATATGGGAGTGTTTTGTAAGAAAAAGAGGATTGGAATTGAAGATAGCATTTGATGAACAACCTTTTTCTTGGATCGGGGAACAAATTGAGTTGGTGTCAGTGATGGGGAAATGTACTGGAAAGTCTTTTGTAATTTTAATTTAAAAGTTCTGAAGACTCAAGAGTGCTGAACGTCTGTTTCAAACGATCACTCAGTATTACACAATCTGATTCTATAAGACTGTTTTCATGACAGTCTAAAAGGAAAGTGAATCAGCTGATTGTGTGGGAGGAGGAGAGAATAGGCAGCTCTTCAGTGGGGATGATGCGGTGTATGCTGTTGACACCAACGACTAACTTCTATTGGCACCAGAAATGTAGAGGAGAAATGATGAATCAACCCGAATAGACCAATCACATTTATGCTGCACGAATAGCCCCTACACTCTGTTACATTTACAGTGCAGGAGCAGCAGACTCCTACTGTGTTTAGCAACACATTGACTCAGAAGTATGAATCAGACATGAAACCCCCTGTTGCCTCCATCCTGGTCTCACCAGCTGTTCTGTGCAACAACGCAGGTGGGGTTGTGGTGGTTGTTGCCCCGGGGGCCTATAACTTAGTACTGATAAGCATAGGAGAAGACGTGGGAGCAGGAGGCGGCGAGATGCACGTGTAAAAAAAAATATATATATTTTTTAAAAATCTATGAGTCCTGATACGAGCTGCAGATTTGCAACTCGATATCTGAAGCATAGAGATTACTGAGACTTGACAGACAGGAGGCTTAAAAGTAAAACCATCCATGTTTTATGATCTTACACCTTATAATAAGTCTGGAAAGACAGCCAGTAGAAAGTTCAGTGTTTTGGAATTTGATTGCCCGGATCTGTCCGACAGTAAATAACATTTTGGAGGCTATGTGCATCAGCTTCCTGAATTACTGTCATCGCTGTCAGGTTTCTTGGCAAACAGCAGAGACTTGAGATAATTTCTGATCACAGCTCAGGAAGGTCCAGCTCATCTTTGTGAACCCATATCTTGTGGTCATTAGGAATCCTTTTTTTATTTTTTTTACTGCTTTATCGAAATGATGCTATTTTAGGGATCTTTGGATCCATTTTCTTACACTTGGACTGAACCAGACTATTTATTTACACATCCACACTTATATTCCTCTGCTCATTCAGTGCTTCATGGGTATTTTTTTTTCCCTTTTCAAACCAGTTCCGGTTTGAAAGAAGAGATGTCTTTGCACTCTAGTTGAAGAATCACTCTCAGTTGATGCATAAGGAAGAATGAGGCATGATACTCTTTGGCTTTGCTCTCTTATGAAGGGAACTATTTGCCTGAGATTTAGTTTTTTCAAAAGCACTGTAACCTAAGATACTAGGCCACAGACAGGGTTAATTATACCGGAAAGGGTGTTTGTTTTGTAATCCTTTTGCTCTCCTGCTTGTTGGTTATAAATATCTATGGGAGGGGGGATGGATAAGAATTGGTTGAATTTGGTAAACTGTACATTTAGTTTTCATAGTTGCTTTTCAAAAATACAAGCCAATGATAAAATGAACATTTATCTATTTCAGTGTTGAAATTAAACCTGAAATCTTCAGTTGTATTCTGGAACTGTCCCAGTGCAGGGACACGACGCACAAACACCTGCAGCAGTCAGTTGTGCACTGGTGGTCTTCAAGTCGAAAGGTGCTTCAAAGAACCTATAAGTAACTTGCTAAAACCCTCAAAATGTAGGTGTAGAGATGTGCTAAAGATTTAAAAACATTTAAAGTGTTTTTCTGTATGGCAAAAACACACATTCAGTGCCTAAGTAAAAACTCCCAAAATGCAAAACAACAATTTTACAGTCAAAACATTAGAAACACTGAAGGCCTCCAGGCAACTCAGGATTAGAGTGGGTGGGTTGTTTGAAAATCATGGAAGCTGTATCCTAATTAATCCTATTTCAATAGAAATGTAAAGATAACAATCAATTTGAGAAAAAATACATTATTAACATGACCTTTTTTATTTTTCATGGGGTTTCTCCCTTTCGCGCTTAGGTCTAAAATTGATGCTGAAACATCCAACCAAGTAGAAGGCCCCCCCAGAGGCTTGGAGCACCCATGATTTTACTAACTTATTTATTAGCATCGTTTCTGTTTTTGCAGATCATGCGGTTTCCGTCAAACCTCCACATTCCGATTATTGCTTTTTTTTGTTTCTTCACTTAAATACGCTAGTGTTTTTGTGAAGTTGGAACACGTTAGACACCATATTGTATTACTGTCGGACTGTTACCGTATTTGACTATTATGGTAGATATCTTATTGAAAGTGATGGAGGTGCAGTGAATTTGCTCAATGAATTATATATTATCCATTGTCATGCTATCCCACATCCGCACTATTAGTACGTACAGGCTCTATCCTTGCTTTAGTCAAAAAAACATTGACCTTAAGTTTACCCCTGATCCCCCACCCCACCCAAACAATCCTGTACTCTCTTGTTTTTGCTCTGAGGAAAGCTGTGTGGGTGTAAAGGGCAGTTGTTGGAAGTCTTTGTCAGCTGCTAGAGCGGCTGGCAGCCCCATCCAACTGGCCCTCTGTCTCCTTTTCTTGATATCTTTCTTCATGTCAATCCCTCATCCACACCTGTTCACCAGCTGACAGCCATCCAGCAGCTAGGATGTTTTCATTTGAGCATGAAACCTCATTTCGCTTTGTACCTACGGTGTAGAAAGTACAGTTTAATTCATTGGTCTTTTAAAATTCCACTTGGTGATTAAGGCTGTGGATCAGGGATTTTTGCTCAAGGTTATGAAGCTACATGAACAGTATTTGCTAAGGGTAGCTTTACTACAATGATTTATACATACTGATGTGAATGTAGATAGCCGCAGGGGGTGGGTGAGATGGGGGTAATCAAAGATAAATAACAGAACCTGAATTTTAATAAGAAAGCTACCTCCAACCCGTCAATCAAGTATTCAAGAAATCTCAGAGAGCTTTGGGGGGCATTACCTCTGCTGTATTTCATCTTTGGATCAGGCTGACACACACCTAATCAGGTGTGTGAACAGCTGAGGATCTTCTCTCGGCTGTTCCCGTCGGAGGTCGCCACAGCAAATAATCTGCCCCCATCAAACCCTATTTTCTGCATTATCTTCTCACACCAACTAACTCCTTGTCCTCTTTCTCTCCATCCATAAATCTCCCCTTTACTCTTCCTCTCGGCTTTCTGCCTCGCAGTTCTAACCTCAGCATCCGTCTCGCAATAAATTAAGTATCCCTCCTATGTACATGTCCATCCATCTCAGCCTGGCCTCTGACTTTATCTCTAAAACATCCAACATGTGCCGTCTCGTTCCCAATCCTGTCCATCCTCATCATGGCTAAAGAGAACCTCAGCATCATCTGCTACCTCCAGCCCTGCTTCCTGGCTTTTCCTTAGTGCTACCACCAGTGGTCTCACCACAGCCTTCTCCAACACACCTTACACTTTACTCCAACCTGCTTGCACGTGTTCCTTTAACTCTTAACACACTCCAGCCCAGGATAAACTTCCCAATGAAGGCTTTTTTTTCAGTCATCAAAATCGAGTTACTGTCCACTTAAGGAGAAAGTGTGGTTTCAGTTTTGGAGTTGATACAATGGATAAGAATTTTTTTTCAATATAAAAGAAAACCCAAAAGAGATAAAGTATATGTTCATCCATGCAGATTCCATTTTTTTGTAGCTTGATGTGAAGAAACAAACATTGCAGTGCTCTGTGGCCAAACTCTCCCTGAATGTTAACCTTTCCATCCTATGAAAATGTACTTTCTCTAATGCTTTTCTCCCTCCAGTTTTCCCACCTCCTGCGGTTCTTCACTGTCAAACTTTTGCTTGCTGGTAATGATGTTAACCGGTCAAATACTTTCCTAGGCATAGAGAGAGAAAGATGTGGCATGATTTAGAAAAGTGGTTAAGCGAGTCTAAGAAGTGTGGAGAGGAAAGTACTCTTCTGTTCTTCGTCTTTCTCCAGCATTTATTCCTTTCTGTCACACATGTACCCACCACATATAAGGCAGTGGTATACTTCTATATTCACTTAGCTCTGTGCATTTTTGTGGTGTTTAGCACCCCTGAGGCAGCTGTCGTTCCCTTTTTAGCTTCCCTACTTTTCCTCATGTCTTCTCCCTTTACCATACTTTCCTTTTTTTTCCTCCATTGCTACCTCACTGTGTGAGACTCTTCATAAGATTTCTGATCTGCTGGATGAATGTGTACCTCCCTCGGGATGATGGGACATTGACTGGATTCATTTTAGAAACAACTTCATAATTAATTCATATTTCACCGGCCAGACTGAATTTGGATCCCTTTCTTTTCCAACTTTCCTGAAGAAAGTTTTGTTAAGATTAAAAGCTGAGTAACTCTTACTCATTTAAACAATTAATGAGTTGGCAAAACCAAAGTACTTTATTTCAAACATCTTGGTATATTTGATTCTGAAGTGGTTAACTTTGTACCAAATAATCCCCAGCACTTCTTCATAAACTGTAATATTTATGACTGCATAGGCAACAGTTAGAGTTATAGTTAAGAAAAAGAGATTGGTCATCATTTATTAAATAACATTGAGAAATGTGCTGAATGCTGCCAATGCTGTTAATAATGACATGTTGTAGAATTACAGTGTACACGTATTTCACAAGCTGATCGCCACAGAGATGGATAGAGGAAATGGTTTTATAAGATGATGTGAAGGTTTGTGAAGACATGACATCTTTGGTCATGCTGCCATGGCAACAGTGAGATTTGACCGCTCAATGGTGTGTGACAGCGCTTAAAAGATTTACTGACTTTTCAAGAAATTGTATCCAATTAATCAAATTTTTGTTGCCATGAGGGAATACATTTGCATGTAAGAGTACATAAGTGTAATCTAAATTAAAAGTAGAAAACAAGAAATTCAACCATGATAATAAATATTGTTTAATGTACAAGATGGTTAGATAGTTTATCATATCACTCACAGCAAGCAGATGTGACATCCAGATGTCCAGGATGTCCATTGGAATCCCAGCCTTCCCACATGTAGAAAACATCCGTATAAATGATGGACTCTGCCAAAAAAGTTGTCGTAAAGTTTGATTTCAAATGGGAAAAATGAATATTGAAAGGTCACATACTATCCATTATTACAGTCCCATTGTGTTATCTGATGATCTTGTCATTTTTAGTAAAATATGTGTCTACTGTTGATTATACAGCACAAGCATCCAATACAGAGGTCATACTAATTGTTGCCCTGAATTTAAGCTCAATGACCTTTTTGAAATTGCTGACTAAAACCATAACACCAGAACCTTGACTTTTGCTCAGAAGTCAAAACCAGCACTTGATTGCAATGCGTGTGAGGTCTTCAAGGTTGTGAAAGCCTCGCTGTTGCATTACAGAAGCAGATAGACAGACATCAAGTCGGCTGAATATCTGCACCTGTAAGAAGGCAAAAGTCAGCTGTAGAAATACTGTATGGTTGGTGCAAGTGACAGACAGGACCAGACCAATTATGTTCGTGTCATTTTTTTTGTGGATTTTTTGCTTGTTTCACGACAAATTGCAGTTTGAGACCAGGAGGACTCATAAGGGACTGATGCTTTGTTAATCACTAATGCGATGTGCAAGTTACATCATCTGTAGGAGTGTGTTTAAAACACAGCAAGCTATGTAAGAGGAAACCAAGTTGTCTGTTTTTTTTATTCAAATACTGATAAATTTGAATAGACATTGATATGATATTATGTTCCCCACTCAAGGCAACATCATCTTCCTCAGTGGCAAGAACAGAAATAAAAGCACAAATAGAAAGGTCTTTCACCCAGAAAAAACTGTTTTAGCCTTGCCAGAAAATTATGCGTTTATATAGGAATCAATCAATCATAACAGAAACATGAGGGCTTTTAAAGTGGCTCCTGGCCTTTTTTGGCAGAGTTACCCTGAACTATAACATCATAGTTTATGAGACACTATAATGAATATATGGTCACTGCCACCAAGCTGTCTGTCGGGCATTATGCATATGTTTTCACTATTTACATTTAATTACACACATACATGAAATAATGGTTGATTGCACGCCTCCGTGCTATGAAATAATGAGATGTTTGTTTGTACAAGCGTGCAACAAAAGATAGAATCTCAGCTCTGAAACAAAAGTGGGTACAACAAGACACATCAATAATCAAAACACTTTTGTTGCTTGGGGTGTCAGCCTGCAGAAAATGTGAATATTGTGTCCTTTTTCTTCTATATTTGTGCAATTTTGTGTATAAAATTGAGGGTCTGATAGACAGCTCAAAGCTACACAATGGTACTTTTGTCCCCTGCCCTGAGTGTCCTCTTTATTACTTAACACCCTTCAGACTTTTTTAATATACACCTTTCTAGGTGTATAATTACCATGTGTCATAGAAGAGTGATGATGTGAGTAGGCATGAATGCTAGTAGCCTCACCGCTGGTTCCACTGAGAATAAGACACTAGCCACAAATGATTGGATTAGTGCCCCCCCCCCCACTTCCACTTAGCATAATCCTCTTTGCAGCTGTGTGTGTGCGTATGTGTGTGTGTGTGTGTGTGTGTCTGGAGTCGTCTACTCTATGTGGTCTGTACGGTACGGTCCGTTTGATACCTTGTGTGCGGACACACCATCGCCTTCCATGGGACACATGTTCCCTGTATTCACCCAACAAGCCGTGTGGGAAGCAGCTGGCAGTAACCATGAGATGAAGTGCTGGAGGAAGTGTGTGGTAGGAGTAATAGGCCAATATTCATGGTATGCAGCGATGGAGATGAGTGTTAATAATAGAAAACCTGAGGCCTTCTCAAGCAAATATGGGCATTTGGTGATTGAGGCATCGCAGCTTGAGGTGAAGAAGCGGGGGTGGTTGCGGGCACGAGATTACTGTGCAAGGGTGGCGCTGCAATGGAGCAGTCATTTGTAAGTCTGCGGGCTTTGGTATGTCGTTGTCAACCTCTCTAAACAGCCCAAAGAGTGACGGGAACTTTGAAGTTTCACGGATGTGCTTTAAATCCTGCCTAAAAACCACAAGGCAAAGAGACGAGAGAAGAATATTTAGAGAGAAGCAATGACGGAACCAGAAGAAGGGAAGGCTTGATAATGGGTGAAATATGGAGGACAGGAGTGAGAATAATCAGTAGTAAGGAGGCAGCTTGTTTCAGCAAGAGACAGGAAGGCTAAGGAAAGCTCTTAGTGTGGCAACACAGCATGAGTAGTGTGCTTTTTTTTGGGATATGTGAGTAATATGTTTCCAGCAGATTTAAGATGAGTTGCTGCAACATGAGAAGCGGTGATGCAGCGGTACAGCGCCGAGCTGCTCTGAGCTGGATGTGGGTAGACTGGAAGCCGCTAGATTAGCACGCTGACATCACAACAAACAAAAACAGCAAACTTAGATCTTAGTCAGAATAGATGGTTCATTCTTTAACCTAAAATATCCGGAACATTTTTAGCTCAACTTCCTCTTTTTTTTTTTTTTTTAATCACACTGTCGGGTTTTCTATTAGTGTGTTAAAGTTCAGCTGCCAAATGGTCTTTGGGTAAGACAGGTTTTTGTGTAGATTCATTGAGGTGCGACATGTTCAGATTGTTCAGATTGTCAAATATGTGACTGAGGTGACATACTGTTAAATTGCAGTTATTGGTTTTCTAATATCATAAAATTACCATGTTTGAAATGAATTCCCACTCTCATTTTAGATTGTCAATTATTTGTTTCTTAAGTGGTAATTTTTTGTATACATTTCTTGTCAAAACACCAAGATGCATTAAATTATTCAGCCTGTTTGCAAAATGGGCAAACAAACAAATGGACACCGAGCATTTGATGTCCAATTTCAATCTGAAATTATTTTCAGTAATTCATGAATGAATAATTCTATAATTATGCTATAAAATGATGTTTTGCAGGGATCCTGTGTCATTTCCAAAATTAAAAGTGTGCCCTTATCAAGCTTCAATCAAGTTAACATACAGCCAAATGTGTAGCTGGGCCAAGTAATGTCTTTACTTTTAATTTGTTCTGAATAGAGTTAACATATTTCAATTTTAGGTTGATGCATTCATAAGTGAATTGCAAATTTATATCCTCATTAGCTCTGTAAGGGTCCTTTGAGAAAAATCAAGCCATAAGGCATTGTTCTCCTAATCAGGTTTCACTTTGGTTCACCACAATGACTGAATTTAAATCCCAATCAACTAAGGGGCTCCAAAGGAAATCCAAGGAGATTTGTACGGATTTTGTAAGCTCATGGGTAGAATCAGCCTTAAGATGCAAGCAATTGACATAAGACTTGAAGCTTGAAGCTCAGGAAGGAAACAAGACGCATGTACGTTCACACATCTGCATGTGTGCGCGCGTTCACACATGCACGCACATACGTCAACGTATGAACACTCAATAATCTTCTTCCCATTTTCCTCAGTCTTTTTCTTTCCTGGTGAGCACAAGTAAAGGTGTTTTCATTTTTCAACTTGGCAGGCTTTTATTGCTGCAACGGACACAAAGACACTCATGTCCATGGACCTAAATTGACTTGTACTAATAACAGTGAATGAAAGGTGGGGGTGCTTTGTAAGAGTGAGAGATAGATACTATGGGAAGAGGCAGGATGTTGAAGTTAAAAAGCTGTCTGGTGAATTATTAATGCCAAGCATTGTGTCCTCAAACACAACCTCTTACAGACTCCCACACATCCTCACAGACGCACGAGCCTGCGCGCACACACACACACACACACACACACACACACACACAGCTGCAATCCCCAGTTGTTTGAGCAGACAGGAAACAGCGTACTTGATGCTCTGTCTGGATTTTAGGGTATGTGTAAGTGCTCTGTTGTCGGACCCAAATGAGAGGGATGTTTGTAGTTATTCCCTGAATGGTCAATGTTGTGTGTGTGTGTGGGTGTGCATGCATGTACTTGCGTGTGTGCTAGTGTGTGTGTGTCTTATGCATGTGATTGTGTGTGCATGCAAGGGGTCGGGGCAAAACTCGCATTTCCTTTACAGATTACAAAACTCATGTACAAAGAGCTAATCAGTATTCACTTTAGGGGGTTTAGATTTATACCTCTGTTTTCAACAATAATTAGTGTAGAGATCAAGATGTTAACATTTTGGAACATTTTTTGCAAGAACTTAATTTCGATTTGCTGAAATCCCTGAATGTAGGAGCTAAAATGATTATAAGAACTATTTTTAATATGTAAGTAATAGGAATAATTTCTCCTCATATCTAAAAGCCGCAAAATCAATCTAAAGGCTGTTTGTTAAAAAAAAAAAATGTGCAGTGTTCTCTATTTTAGTGAAACATCTTCATATTTATTGTCTTTAATTAGATTTCTCCAAAACACAGTTAACTACAGAAAACCTGACTGCAACATCTGCTAATCCGTTAATGTGAATGAAAAAGGTGCTTTAATTGAGGAAAACCCTGAAGTTACAATCAGCTTAACTTTTGAGCCTCATAATTAATATTAAAATAGGTATGTATTCAACATTATAGTTATTCTGCCGCAGGATAAACCACCACCACCTCTCATGATAGGACTGGGTTATATACACGAACCTGTTAAATGTCTTTTTAGCTGTAATCCATATAATTTACTCTACATTACCACATAGCAGTCTTTCAGAAAGGAAGAAAAAGTGTGTGTTTACATTTGTCAAAAACAATATGTAACTGCACACGAGAATCTTAGAAACGGTCTTCCACAAGGTTTATCTGCACATTCGTTTCTATATTTCTTGAGAATTAAGGATAAGTAATTTTTTTTCAAATGTTCAATATTTAAAGGGCTGTTTTGTAACTCTCCCCTCTTTCTCCCTTTTCTCTATCTCTCTCTCTGCCTCCTCTAGCTGGTGTTGCCTTGGCTCAGAGAGTGGTAACTGTACAGAGTGGACCACTGGTAAGGACGGAGGGCTCCCATGTTACCATCTGGTGCAATGTGACAGGCTACAAAGAGGGCGTGCAGCAGGACTTTGAGTGGTCCATGTACCTGGCATCGGCCCCAGACATGGAGATCCGCATCGTGAGCACGGCTGAGCCAAACTATGCCTACGCTGTTTATGCCCAGAGGGTGGAGAATAAAGAAATCTACGTGGAGAGGCTAAGTCGCGATTCAGCTTTGCTTCATATTACGAAGGTACAGGCCAAGGATCAAGGTCTGTTTGAGTGTTACACACCCAACACAGATGGGCAGTACCTTGGCTCCTACAGTGCACGCACCAACCTCACAGGTGAGTGTTCAAGGAAACTACACAAACCCAATGTCAATATACAGATAAAGAATATATTCTTCCCTTTGACACTCTTACGGTTCAAACTACCTGTTTATCTTTTTAATGAGCGCTAATCCAGTTAAACACTTCAACACAGCACACATTCTACTGAATAAATGATGATGGTAGAAACTAATGAACAGCAATGCAATGACAAGGCCACTGCGTCGCAAACTGGAATCAAACAGCATTTGGATGCATTAATGCCCTTGCTTATTTCCATCATTTAATAATAACGTTTAACATTTGGAAACAAAGCAGTTTTCCGTCTTGGGAACCCGGGCATTTGCGGTGTTGCCTTTATAGGACCAACCCCTTCATCAGCTTTGCTAGCCGATCTATTTTCAATAGCGTCAGGTCATGATTTGCCACAGTAAGTATTATTCGATTGCTGCATAATTTCTGATCCTGCAAAACAACACCGGTAAACAAGCAGGCAAAATGGAGCATGAAACTGACTACCATCCACTGAAAACCAAAGGCAAAATACCTGTCGGCCACACTTGAACTGTTCCTGGAGGAGCTTTGGACCACTAGGAGCAATATCGAGCAACGTTTGCATTGTCACAGCCCTTTCCAACATGTACTACGAAAGCGAAATGGCCAAGACTATTCTCAGATGGTGTGGGTGCATAAACATCATAGAAAGCTGTGTCAGATATAAAAAACAATCTTTAACCAAGAACCATCCTCGTGCCACGTCTATATAATTTCTACTCTCTGTAGGGCGTCTCTAGGGGATTCAAAGCGACCATGTGTGTACTGAGTCTATCCTGCTAAGGGAGTAAAATAATGTAATTTTCTACTGGGGAAAGAAAGCATTTTTACAAGAGACACAAATCCATACCAAAAATGATGGAAATATCCAACCATAGAAATAACATGATTCAGGAACACTTTATCTGGCCATGCTGTGAAACATTGAGCTTTGAGTTATGTCTTGGTTCTTGCTGGAATTTGTATTCAACCTTAGCGATGCGAATTTGTTTGTACATACATTTTTAATACAAGTGCGGTTCAAATGTTTAACTTGGGGCTAAATTAGCCAGGTTGTGCTTTGGGCCTCTTGCTTATTCTGATTTATCGAATCACAGGGCTACAATTTCCCACATCATATACACTGCACATGGCAGCTGTCATGTTTAAAACATCCCCAAAAATCAGCCAGTATCTTAATCTGTATTAATACCTTGCCTAAGGCCCGATTACTTTTTTAAGTATATGCATAAGTATATTAAGGAAGTTTTAACAGAGGACATTTTGGGTCCTTGAGGGTTATTTTAGCCTCAGGCAGCTGTCCTGTTTATGTGTGTATAATGACTTGCTAGGTTAAAAAAAAGGATGATTTGTATTTCAGTCAGTCAGTGACAGCCAGGCATAATAAAATATATAAAATTAAATGAGTAACCACAAATCTTTTAAAAACTAGCTGTTATGTGTACACTTTGTGGAAAGAGGATATGCAATACAGACTCCCACCTGTTCTACACTCAATCTTTCTCACACTCATTCCCCATTCTTATACCTTTTTGTTTCTTTTCCCAGAGCTCTTTTATTAATACGGCAGGAATTTTGGCACAATGTATGAGAGTTTTAAGCAGCAGGATGTGTTTCCCCTTTTCCATTCCATGTGTTTCACTCCCCAAGACACACAGGCTCACAACAGCAAGGACACAGCTGTCATAGGTGGGAATTCCCTTCCCCATTCATATTCATGCATTGTCATGCTAAGTTGACCTGCCTCTTAGGGGTCAAAGTGCAAATTAAATGCTTTCTCCCTGAAAATTCAATTTGAACATATCCTTGTCCAAGCATTTCCATGACACTCATTGCAGAAAAAATATTCCTTTAAGATAGAGCTTCGCAGATCACTATCCAAAGAAGTTTAAAAAATGTATTATTACCACTTCAGTTGGAGGGATTTTCTTCTTTTTCTACTTGTAACTTTAATGATACTTTTACTAGACGCTCAACAGTTGGATCTATAGCATGAGCAGTATGTTCTGAATGTGGGGCAAGGCCCAGGCATGGGGAAGTGTAGAACAGCAATGCTGATAGCACACAGTATTTATAGATCTGTGTTCAAGAGAAATAGTGGGGGAATCTGAGTGGAGGTGTCAGGAGACATTTTTTTAAATCTGGCCCCTCTCCTTCTATATATCTAACCTCTTAACCTAGTTATTTTAAAAGGGCATGAGGTGCAGGGTTTTTCCTGCAAGTCCATCAGTGAGCCTTAACAGCTGCACAGCTTGATGTACCATGTGGGCAAACAATACCTCTAGACAACCCCTCCACCCCTCTGGTGCATGTATCCCCCGCTTTGAGATCTTTCTGTCTCAGTTTATGAGTCCTTGACTCTTCAATTTTTGGACACTATTTTGATAAAGCTGCCTTTTTAAAGATGCGTATTACAAAGATGATGTCTACGCGCAACTGCAAACGGTGGGAGGGGGGCCAAAATGGAGGGACTAGAGAGAAGAAGTGTGTGTGTGTTTGTGTGTGTTTGTGTGTGTGTGTGTGTGTGTGTGTGTGTGTGTGTGTGTGTGCGTGTGTGTGCGCACGCACGTGTATCTGATGGGGTTGCCAGGTTAATTACTGGAAGGCCATTCTTCAATCTTTGCTGCTCTCGACTGTCTCGCAGGAATGAGTTTCCACAACTTTTTGAAAGCAAGAAACCTTTCCTTAAAACTGCATGATTAAGAAGGTATGTGTTGATTATATTGTTGTGTTGTTACATTATGGCCTGATCAGACAGGTCGAATGTTTGCGGAAGATTGCAGAGAAAGGAGTACTTTTTGTGGTCATGAGTTTCATTGATAAGAAATGAATTTGTTTGTTTGAAGGTTGTGAGCAGGCTGTAGTTCGACTTATTTATGAGTTTAATATCCACTCTGATGCTAAACTTAGATCAGTGAAATGAAAATATAGCTCTGCTCAGGCACTGATCAATTCTGCCTAAAACTTTCAGACACATGAGAACATATCTATCAATAACGGCCCAAATACTGGTTTATTCTAACTAAAAGATAGAGGGAAATTGAGAGGCATTTGTAGTTATGGTTTACTTTTATGTGTTTTTTTCACACATAAGTTTTGAAATGGATCCATAGCCCTTTCAGGCAAAAATACTTTGTGAATATTGTCTTTTTCATACATAGTGTATTGTAAGCCTTGCTTAAGCCTTGCTGTTGCAGTCATCCACAATTTGAGCTGATGTGTTTCTTGTCTTTGTTTTGTTGCAACTCATCTTTCCTACTGTGGGTGTATTGTGTATTTGTTCTCCACTCACAGTCATTACATGCTGGAAATCGAGGAATTTTCCTAAGATATTGAAGCTCTCTTAGGTTAAAGGTCACTTGTAGTTCCACAGTGTATACTTCCATTATCTGATCGTGGAGTTTAAAGAGAGATCGGGTCCCAAAAGATCAACTAACCTCCATCTGTTGCATTGGAGTGTGCATTTCTGTGCTTGCATATTTGTCTGTTTGACTTCCTCCTACTCATCAGATTTCAAAAGAAAAGGACAGCAGCCTGACATGGCCATTATGCTTTTCTTTATCCTACGCACCAGCCTGTGTGTGAGCAAGTCCAACAACTAGCAGAACAAGAAACCCTCAGTGAGACAAGCATCACACTGCTCCTACATTCACCCTTGCTGTTGTTAAAAGGACCGCTGGAGTCATCGTGCTGGCAGACTTACTGACTCTAGCCTCCACATTTGGAGGCAGCCACATAGTAATGTAGCACATCTTGCCTTACTGTTTTTTTTTTGTTGTTTTTCACCATACCCTGATCAGGAGAGAAGACTGTATATCTGCAGATGTGGAAAAAACTAGGAAAACATTCATTTCCATGAACTGTTAGGGGTTTGTAAGAAAGAAATGTAAGACGGTGCAAAAATCCGGGGTTAGGAAATTGGAAAATAGAGACATGGTAGTAGGGCAATGCTGAATAGTGTGTGACCAATAACTGATGAGCTCTCCTTCTCAACTCAACTGATTGGTTACACCTCCCCCAGGCATTACCCACAATACAACTGACTCTATAGGAGTGTGCTTTAAATAGTCTCTGCCTGATGCCAATGCAAAGGTTAATGCTGTTTCGAAGCACGACAAGTTCTAAATGCAATTAGTCAGTGCAAATTAAGGAGGTTGAGGAAAAGAGAAATATGTTGACATGAGACCCAGCAATTTCCGTTGAAGCAAACAGAAGCTGAGGGGTAACTCGACTTCAAAACTTACCATCACAAAATATAATCCCGCAGTTTCCGTTTTCATTTTCATTATATTCACATGCACTCATTTATTTTTCAACACTCTAAAAGAAGAATATAATTCTTTCAGTCTGTGTGACCCCTTTTAAGAAGAAGCTGAATACCAGTCTCTTATAAGAAGCTGCGATCGTACAAGGTCAGACCGTTTTCTCCTCCTGCCATTGTAGCTCTATTATGTGTGTAGGAGGAAACGAAAGGGGTGTGTGTGTGTTTTTTGTAGTGTTCACAGATTTAAAAAAAATGGAGATTTTGCCAGCGACCAGTTGTGCAGAGGCCAGTATTGTGTGTGTATCTCTGTGTGTGTGTGTTTATTTAATTTGTATCCATCCTTCTGCCAATTTTTTCACCAGGGAGTCTTCTACCAGGGTGCTTTCCTCTACTTCTTCTAATGACATGGACCGAAGGGAGAGATGTCATCTCACATTCCGTCTTATAAACGCTCAGAACCTCACCACCGTGGCCTTGACATGTCTCCCCCCCTGAATAACTTCTTCCTCATCAAACCAAACTTCCTGAGTTAGTTTAGTCTTGTTCCTGCATCAGCCCTGAGCCAGTGTTGCACAAGCAGGTGTATGACTTTGTCAATGTGTCAGTTCATTTTGCTTCATTCAGAAGAAAGTGGCAGATGATGTTTAATAGAGTTGGTGATCTTAACAAACGGGCAAAGTAATCAAAAGAGGACAGTGAGTATAGATGAGCAGATGATTGACATCTACGGGTATTGATTGGGACTAGAGTCCTTTTGGTTTCTCGTCTCTCGTCTTGGAGTGATAGCCACATCTCTTCTCCTCCCTGGCCTTAACATTACCTCTCAGTTTAATTTACAATTACATTCCCTTCCCTGCCTTTCATACATTCTGTCTCTAAGCTTTGGACCAGGCATGACTCCAAGTGGAAGGAGATTTTATCTCTGTCTGTATCGCCACATCCTTGCACTTCTCATCTGCTTTAGCAGCCAAAGATTTCAGCTCTGTAACGTTACTGTCACTCTGTCCCACCATAAACAAAGACATGCATGCACTTAAAACGGAGCACAAAAAACAGAAATGTAGCCTGAATTGCACAACCTGTCAGTCAGGACAAATGTCACACCTATAATTGAGTCTAAAAGAGACAATTCTGAAGAGTTTCTCCCGGCTTTCTACTGATCGCTGACGCGGTCTCTAACGACCTTCTGCAACTCCGTGTTAGACAATACAACTGCTGAATTTGACCTGCCACACTATAAATGAAACTAGCTGTCGAGACTCTGTAGTCCCACAGGGCAAGCTGTGACTGCTATGTCTGCACAAATGGTACAAATTTCTGGTTTAATGTGGTTGTGCTTAATGCATAAATGTTACAGGTTAACCCCAAGAAATCAAAAATACCACTTTCTCATCGATTAGGGGACCGTTAGATAAGATGTAATTAAATACCAGAATGATTTTACATTTTACTTTCTATCTTCTAATGTTATAATGTCAAGCAATAATAAATCCTAGGTTGAATGATAGCGAAATTGGTTTGTTTGTTTTTTTTTCCAAAATAGTAGCTGTCACACAGCAAATGCCCAAATATGACACCGCAGTATTTTCTCATCAACACTCTCAATGGGCAGGTTAAGTGTTGAATATTCAATTGTGCAGCTTAAACAATTTAGACAAGAGATTCAAAATAAATGCAGTGAAGTAGGCAAAAAAATTAAACAGAGTAGAAAACTACTCAACCCTCTTGGGTTGATATTTACATGGCGAAATAAATTAGGGGATCTGCTTGTTACAATAAACAACACTGCAGTGCTGGAGATAAAGAGAAACTAACCCTTCCCAAACGGCATTTCTAAATATAATTTTCGATCGACCCGGCTCGGGTCCAGTGTCAGGTTATGGATCATCGAAGAAGACTTCTAATATCTTGGCAGTGCACAAGATAAACAGTGCTTGCTGTTGAACATGATCTCTAACATGAAAGATTAATATTTTAATAGCCCATAGACACATGTTGAAACATGCACTTTCCTTCAAATTTTGGCTGTTACCGATATAAATAATCAATTTATGCCAAATGCTCCGCATTTAGCTCAGTTCAGCGCCCACGCAAGGGAACTAGGCTAATGAGAAAGGATTTAATATACTAACAAATAAATATGTTTGGGTTGATAAGAATTCTACACATGTTTATTAATGTTTATATAATGGGCTAAAGATGTGCGAGTGTACATCCTCCAGTTGATTTGATTAGTTTAGCTAAGTGCTAACGCCCCCCCACCCTCTCTCTGTGAGATTAACAGAACAGAGGCACAGTTTTATTATGAATATGGATGAGAATGGATGCACTAACAAGTATTTGTATTGGTGTCTTTAGAATGTGGGCTAGGAAAGAGTGGAACTTTCAGTGTAATTGCCTCCAGGAATTGTGTTGGATGTAAGCGTGGTCCGAGACAGCTGCCTCTGCTGTGTTTAATATTTTCAGTAGCTTTGAAGCCTTATCTTAGAACAAGGGGTCAGGATTTCATTTTCTTTGTTGAAGTTACACATCTGATAACCCCCTCTGACATCAACTTGTTCACAGAAAATTCATTCAAACACATTCTCAGGAAATGGAACTAGAACCTTGTCTCAAAGAAGGTCGTTTGACACAGTTAGAGATGCTTATCTTCTCGGGATGTAACCCACGAATCGGCTTTAAGCGTAAATGCAAGCAGGAAAATTGTAAACTGTTTTATATGACAAATTGAGCAATCCTTCATTTTCCATCTGTGGTGCAAATACTGGATATTTGCATTGGGAACAGTGGTTCGCTTAGAATCTGTGAATTTGGATTTGGGCGTAAGAGTCAGCTGTGGGCTATTTTTGAGTGCTTGCATGGAAGTAAAGAGAAAAGTGTAAAAGTAAAGATGTGAAAGGTGATATTCTTACATAGTATGTAGTGCTAACAGACTAGCACCACTTCATACCTCAAAAAAGCAGTTTGAGTCACAGTAGCATCCTCCAAGAAACCTTTTTTTTTTTTTTTCCTTTTTCATTTATAACTTTCACCTGCTTGCTTCAATGTTTCATAACACAGTCTGTTTCTTTTTGAATCATACCAAGCAGCGGGTTCCGGACGAGTCTAGACTTACAGGGTCTCAAACAGACGATTATCTTTCGATACTGAGAATGTCTTAATTTTGAAAAAAACATACTTTTGCACACCAATATTAGTGTAGTTCCATTCCACTGAATAGTGAGTGTGGTAATGACAATAAGCAACCATTATTAAGTTAATGAAGCTCACACCATATGGAATATTTTGGGATTTTCAGCAGTTCTAACTTATATTGCAGGAAAACATAGCACTTTTGACATGGTTTTTATTCAACCTTGACATATCTTTAAAATCACCATGAATTCTCTGTGCATGAGTGGATGTCAATATTTTAGGTAGCATATTTGCTTTTGTGTTGATTTGGTGATACAGAGACCCGCCAAGTATGCAAAGAATTTTTAAACAGGAGTGCGACTATTGGCGTAGCCTTCACTGCTGCTGCTCTTATCAGTATTGAACATGCTTGTCGTCATTGTCCTAGTAGATTTTTTTTCTCACATTATCAGTGTCCTCAGACACTAGTTCATGTATAATGTCTATCTGTGTCAGATTCCAAAGAATCGCATCCCTCTTGCGATTGACTTGGTGCCCAAAATATCACTTTTTGTAAAATCTTGAGATTCTCTTTCTTATATCTGACCAGCAACATAGTTTTCAATATCTTTGGCAAGTACAACACTTTATATGGGGACATTAAAAGCAAACAGCCATAAATCGCTGAGGTAGCGATTACACAAAGGTACATGTTGGCAGTCTGGCAAACTAAACGCAAGAAAAGGTTTCTCAGCAAACCTTAACTTCGCTTCGGTCATGTTTTAAATCATCTAATTAATGCATTGCTGATTTATTATTCCTAACCAGTCCGAATCACGCATCGGCAGTGAGGATACCGGAATTTAACTTGTTCCCTGTGCATCACTAGTGCACGGGTGAAACAGATGAGGAATGACTGGGCTCTCCCTCTCCCTCTCTGTTGACTATGGAGTAAACAGCAAACATATGCTGTCACCTGTGCCCCATGCCAGGGCAGTCACCTAGGGATGTGGGTAGAAAAGTGGGAGTGGATACATGTCTGTTTGAGTGTATGGATAGAGTGGGGTTGGCATATGTCTAATTCCATTCAGAGCTGGCAGCTCAGACAAACAGTTGCTGCCTCATCTGCTGCCCCTCTGGATGGATGCCAGGCCACTGAGAGCTGACCATCTCCCTTGATACTCATAGTTTTTGTGTTTTGTTTGTTTTTCCCCCCCCTTATCCTCTCATAATGACATTATCTTTCACACAATTTGCAACAGTTAATACTTTTGACATTTATGTTGCACTCAACCCATGCTTTATACCTGTGCTCTGTATGAAACATGCAACCATCCCATTTCTTTCTTTCTGGGTGTAATTGGATTCTAGCTCTTAAATTGGAAACCGATACAGGCACTAGATCATTATTATAATTTTCTTTTTTTAAATATCGTTTTACAGATAATAGCTCATAATGTCATTACCCAAGCCTGTAATAATCATGTGACTGAATAATCATGTTAAGATTTATTGCATCAGAAAACCTATTCTATAAATCAACAAAATCTATTTACTTTATTATTGGATAAGTTGGTGCTCCAAAATCACAAAAAATACATGTTCAAAGAGGAAGAAAAGCCTTTTTTTTTAGAGCAGCAAAAGAAGTGGTATTATAGTGCTTACTTAAGACACTACTATGTACTCAAAGATGCATGGACAACCCCTTCTTATGGGTAGGTGTTAATGATAGATTTGACAGCTTTATAGACTGCTATAGTGTTAATAAAAGAGTTAGATTTTGCAGCTTTTTAAGACATGGGACATGCAGTAGCTGCCATGGTTTCCTCAAAGTAAGACGGTTTCTGGTTCAATTCTGGTGGCCGATTGAGTTCCTCCTGTGATGCAGTTTATCCTATTGTCTGTGCGGATTTTATTTTGGTACTTTGTCTTCCTCTAGCAGCTTGATAGAAGACTACAAATTGTGAATGGGAGAGTGAATGGTTGTATGTCTACATGTGGCCCTGTGATTGACTTGTGATTAGTTAAAGGTAGAATCTGTCATTTTCCCAATGACAAGTGGGACTTACTGCAGCGCCGCTGCAGACATGCACGCACGCACACACACACACACACACACACACACACACACACACACACACACACACACTCACTCACACTCACACAACCGTATGTGCAGGAAAGCGGGACAGATGGCAAAGAGAAATGAACAGCTTCGCTATGGTAAAGTTTGTTGTTTTATTGATTATTATGGGTTTGTTTTTGAAGAGTCCATACTCTCAGTTCTAAATGTGACACTCGTTGCTAGAAAAGGAAAGTGAATCCTCGTTGGCAGGTTTTTGTTTTTGTTTTGATACGTATGTGGGCTGTTGATTGCGGTCCAATATCCTATATACAAAGAGTGAATTTGATTAATATCAACACGAGGTCCCAGTGCTATTGTGTACCTCATTATCGTACTTGTGCAAAGCACATACGGCTTTGGCTATATACTTGGACTGGAATGTTAATGTACTTTTTGTAGGTAGAAGGTGTGTTGAACTGGCCAAAATACAAGGCTTTGTACACTGATTAAACAGAGCGATATGTTTTTACTCTCACACACTTGCACACAGAAATGGTCAGATGGCTGGGCTATAACTGGTTCTGTCCTCAGGGAGGTCTTTAATTGGTCACAGTGCTTTACCATCTGGGGCTGGAGAGATGGACAGAGGAAGGACTGGAGGAAGAGGGTGGGAGCCCAAGTAAATGGTATGTTGTGCAAAATAGGTGGGGAGGTGCAGTGTTGGGATTAAACCTATTAGTTTCAATATTTGCACATCCACTAATCATAATATACTGGATAAATGGTGTTTATTCTGTATAGGTGAGGTACAGTCAAAGTGAAGGATTGAGTTTGATTACTCGATGAGTTTGCATTCGCATGTGTTTTAAAGTAGTTATAGCTATACTGGCGTGTATGCCGTTTGTGTGTGCATTTAGAATATGAGGAATAGAGGCAATGATGCTGTTATGGCAGATGGAGGCAAACCTTGAACGCGTGATAATAACCATCAAGACAGCAGAAATGAGGAAGAAACACAGACATGCACAGGTCTGGCTGTATGCATTACTCTCTTTTTCCGGCAGTGACTTGGTTGTAATTAATGTCATTTGGATACAGGAACAGACTGCAGTTGCTAAAGGAAGGATGTTTTGGATGAGATGCAGCAAAAAAAAGTCTGCCTGTATTTGGTAAAAAAAATTAGACAATTTTTTTTTTTGGAAAGCAAAACAGGGAAGGTGATTCTGAATAGTATAGTGGGAGCTATTTCATGTGTTTGAGCATGATGAATAAATCTTTGATTCTCCGAAGGATTTTAGTCAACGATAGCTTTGCACATAGCTCTTCTCAAGCGCTCTTAGGAAGATTTGTCTTTCATACTCCCACCTCTCCTCAGACTACCCCTCCTCTAACGCCTTGCCTTTTAATCTCCCGCTTACTCTCCATCTCTCCTGCACACTCACTTAGACTCATTTCCTGGCTGGGTCTCAGCAAGAGGTAGTGTCATCTTGTGTACATGTGTGTGCGTGCCCATATATTTGTGTGCATCTTAGTTAGTGTTAAATCCTCCTCTTCTCCCTTTGTGTAAACAATGCAATGTATTTGAAAGCTTCTTCTCACCGCAGATCCCTCTCTTATCACAATATTCACCCCTTTCAATCCACGTCACCATTTTTCTGCTACAATAACAGAGCCCACTGCTGTCTTACAGTCTTTCAATTTTTGTTTTTTCCTCTCCCACTTTCCTCTTTTGTGAAATCTCCACCTCTCCTTCTCCTGTCCAGTCTGAATTCCCTGGACACATGCACAGTTCAAGAAAACAAAGTGGTGCAACATGTAGTGCATGGCCTTATTAATCATTTACCGCTACATATTGTAAACCTATAAAAAGCAAAATGCATGCTGCTGCATGCGAAGCTTGACGTGTGCTTGTGTGCGGGTGCGTGTGTTTTCAAATGAATTTGTATGCACTCTGTGCTTATTTTTATTGTTACGTGTTCACTCACTAGAGGCACTTTACCTTTCCCTTGGGCTGGGCAGTATATGGATTTCCTTTAAAAAAAAAATCAAGCTCTTCATTGGCTATGTGCGTCTTTAATTTATTATAAATGTTTTTTCTTTATTGTGACATTTAAGAGATTTTTGTGTAGTCTAGATTTTTTTATAGTCTCCTAAGACTACCAAGACCTACCAGCCAAAGCAAACCCCACAATAAATCCACACCCATACATGGAGGAACAAGTGTGTGTGTGTGTATGTGTGCGTGTGCGTGTGTGTGTGTGTGCGTGAGCGTGTGTGCGTGAGCGTGTGTGCGCACGCTTTACATATCCCCAGGTGTCCCATAGACAAATTGAAATAATGTGTCAGCAGCAATAAGGTTAGCTACAGCCACTCACAGAAATTATGATAATTCTACAGTTCATTGGCAATAATAGTATCTAATCCATTAACACACTTGCCCTTCCATTTATCAGACATCCAGCATGAAGAAAAGCCTAACTAAAGTATGAGCTAGAGATCGGATATCAGAAAACGTCCTGCATTGCACCAAGGGATGAAGCAGGCTGAGACGGTGAGATCAGTTAAAAGATGTCAGCTAAGAGCTAATGAATGTCAGAGCTACTATCCAGGAAGGAACAAGAACATCCACAAGTACATCAGAAAGATGCCCCTGAGGACACACTGCTTAGACAGTACCTCACTCAGCAAAGACAAGAGTGGTGAGGAAGTGGAGGAGGAATCATGAAAACTAAGCTCCTTCATGGGATGTAGCATCCACAGATAGAAGATTGGTGCTGAAATTGAAAAAAAATGTACCAGCTAAGGCTGAATGGAAGGACAACATAGAGACTCTGATAGTAGATGAGTATTTGAGGTAAATACCATCAACACCAGACAAGCGCTTGGTTGCAGGCTGTGCAAGGACACCTCTGAGACACTCAAGCACATAGTAGCAGGTTGTAAGTTTGTAGGTGGGAAGGAATATTAAAAGGTACTATCTAATGGCACAGATTATGTAATGGCCTCTCTGCCTAAACTGGAGGGCCGTGAGACCCGGTGAGTTCTGCCACAAAACGGTTTTCACATCAGCAGAGCCGTGATCCTGTGGGGAAAAGATCAGCTGGTGAACAAATAAATCCGACAGGATGGTAACTGTGATTGTTATACAGCTACTTAAAAGGAAGTAGGAACCTGATGTTTGAGTGTTTTTTTTTTTCCGTGTGTGTGTTTGTGTATTCACCATTAAGCAGTTTGTTTTAAGAATGGGCCTAGAGGCAACCAAGTGTGGGTGTTGCCATTTTTCTTTTGTTTTTCCAGCATAGGTGTATCAAGATTTACTTAGTAATTATAAATTAAAGCAAAAAAAAAACAGGAAGAACATTTTTTGTAAATATATATATATATTTGTGTGTGTGTGTGTTATGCCATGTTGATAATTGTAGCCTAAAAGTACATTTTTTCGTACTATTCGGATCTAGGAAAACATGTCTGCTGGTTATTGTTAACTGACTGCTTTTGCTTTGTGAACTAATGTTAATAAGCACTACATGTCCTGATACTGTGTGATTCAGTGACCCAGTACAGCTGAGTCACAGCTCTGTAGGAAAAATTTGTAAAAGTAAAAGAGGGCATACCTAAGTCATTTATACAACTGTGTATGTCAGAGAGCCGCTGTCCCCTCTGGCTCAACTTTGTGTCTAGAAGGACACGAAAGAAAGGAATTCTGGACGATTTTTTACGCGCCTCTCCTTCAACCTTTCAAGATAAGGAGCTCTCATACACACCAACACACTCCACAAATCTTAATCCTTCAGATAATTTTATGACAGCCAAGTACGAAAAAAAAAGGGTTTTTGTCTGAATGACATGAAGAGTATTACATGCTACTTAGGGAGGGCCATCTGTGTGTACCGAAAGTCGTAAAGACTCGTGAAAGGTGGAGGCAGAGGAAATGTGATAATTGGCTGCTGACAAACATGTCAAACGGGGAGGAGACTCAAAATAATGCAGTGGAATGAATAAAAGGGTGCGTGAATTGGGGTTGCATAAATGGAAGAGGGATTGAGAGGGGAGCAAAATAGGACAGGGCCTGAAGAAGAATGACAGTGTGATGACACAGGAAAGGATGCATCACAGACCCCTTTATTAAATGAAAAGACCTTTTCCTTTCAGTCACTGTGACCTCTATGCTACAGCACGGGACACACACTCTCCCTCTGTGAGTGATGTTCCATTAGGAAGGAACTTCACAGCTCCAGACTGAGAATCTCATAACAGCATCTGTAAGATCTCTACCGTCCCGTCGCCCCTTTCTTCCATACACCTCCCCCCCACCTATTTCATCTCTCAAGATTTTTAGAAGATTGAATGTGGTACGTTATGATAGGACTGGGGAAATCTCCTTAATCAGATTTGGATAATGTGAGAGATTCGGCTCCCGGTGCTTCATTTAAAACTCTGGATTCATTTGTTTCAAATTGTAATAGTTTGACTGAGGAAAATTAAAAATCAGGCTGTTTACCTGATGAGGAATAGATAAGGTTGTATTTCCTCAGTCATATTTTGCGATCCTGACCAGGGCTGACTGATAAGGCCAGAAATGTCATCACGATACAGACACACACACACACACACACACACATACACACTGAGTTACCAATACATAAAGCTTTTGCAGATTTTTTTTTTCTCCATATAAAATGAAAGAAGACCGGCAATTAATGGCTAGAAACTTGCACAAACAGTATTCTATAATTCCCAGGTGGAATATTGTAAGCAGCCACATCATCTCTATGTTTAATGGCATTTTAAATTATAACTTATATGAATAAATGATAGATAAAGAAATCAATTTTGCTCAGCATGACCAAAGTTTTTTATTTAGAAGACTTTGTAAGAAAGACATTCTACGATGCGAAAAGTAAGACCGGTCACAAATGTGTAACCAGCTCGTACAAAAGAGGTAAAGTTGTTGGCTAAGAACATTTTAGAGTTTTATCAGCTGTGTGTGGCCGGGGGTGAGGGGATGGCGGGGGCAGGTAGCTGGTATCTTGCTGAAAAGCTCAGTGAAGATAATTTTCCACAGGACTAATTGGAAGCATGTCTAATGGGACGTGCATGTCCTGGTGACATCTTTGTTCCTTTTTGGGTTGCTTTTTTTTTTTTTGTAACTGTGCTAAAAAATGCTATTATCCTGGTTTGCTGCAGGTTTTTCATGTAAGATCCTAACCTAGCGGGAAGAGTAACATTTATTTGGGACTTTGTGGTTCCTACTCTGTGTATTTCACATAATGAAATGCCAATATTATAGTTACCAACTCTTGGATTATTACAATTTAGATTATTTTGTTTGCAATATTCTAATCCAGATACACATTAGCCTGGCTGCAGAGGCTGGGGGAAGAGCTCACACTTCCCTTTGGACCTCCTTCAGCAACCTTCGAGCAAATGTGTCAAATTAAATGTTATAATCAAAGGTATCAATGAATACGACCTGAGAAACATGCTAAGAATTTCCCTATTCCTGATGAACATGTGTTCATGCATTCATCTCATAGTAGAGGGTCATATGAAGCCCAGAATGGAAACCCTTGTTTGTTGCTATATTTTGGATATTTTCTTGGTTTTGATTGATTTTTTCACATAAAATCTATGGGACTATTTCCATGCTGGAGGAATAATCACTGAACTCCCTTTCTAGACTAATATTTACACATATATAGGAAAATATAATGATAGCTTTAGCACAGCATATTCATTGCTCAGACTAAATTCTATGACTTTCAATGAGCAAAGAACAAGTTAGGAGAGCCTGATACGAGCTTGGAATCTCTCAGTAAGACATGAGTTCAGCTGAAAACATAATTTGCAGTATTTTTGTGGGACTCTTTTAAAAAAAATGAGTTGGTTTTTTTTCGACTTAGCATAGAAAAGTCAAAGTCAATCTTCTTTTAACGCCACATGTGAATTTAATTTCATTTATACCTTTGTAAAAGCTAAGTAATGACCGTAGCACTTAGAAATACAGGTGTATTAATTCCAGAAAAGAGGGAGAAGTAATTGAAAAGCCTCTTTCTATCAACAATCAAGTGTGCTATTATTACATGGAATAATGGGCGTCTTTTCTCTGCTCTTTCCACACAATGAACCTTCCTGTTGCTGAGAGGCAGCAGCAACTTATCTTTTTTTATCATTCTCTTTCATATCCTTATTTCTTTTCAGAGGGAGCTAAATTAACTACTTATATATGTTATATTTTCCATTTGTGATAACAAATATTCTCGAAATATCTTGTTTCACACTGGCTCACAATTTCAGTGGTTTTTGCAGGCCATTCTCTGCAGGCTCTCCTGTTTACTCCTAAAGACAAAAACATATTCTGGATTAATCGAAAACTATAAATTGTGACTGCGAGATTAAATGATTGTGTGATTGTGATTGCCGTGTGACTCAAAGTTGATCGGTCCGGGTTAAACCTAGCCTCTCGCCCAGTGTAAACTGTTAAAGGCGTAATGATAATGAATGAACATTGTTCTTAAATCCTTTTGTTTGAATATTGGTTGTTCATAAAATGTTTTCTCATATAGTGTTATTTAGGCCAACCATCCTCAACAGCCATCTGTTTCTTAACCAAGAGCTGAGTTTTGTGACATTCAGTTGCAGCTTAATGATTCCTTGGTGTTCCTCAGACCAAGTTTTGTTGTCTGCCACAATTTAAAAATAAAATTAACTTGAAAATTGTAATCATTAATTGATTCTACACCATAAATTCCTTCATGTCTGTAGACAGCACTACATTATACCATATCAAGCAAAAAATATAATGATGGACAATTTGATTAGCTTCTCGAAATGTTTTACTAAAATGTCTTAATGTAGGCAGTAAATCATTAAGGACTAGTTGAGGAAAACAAAAATGCAAAGTAAATTCGTCAAACCTCTTCACCCAACATTATCTGCAATTAAATTGCATATTGGCAAACATTTTGTCATTTAAGAAAGTTGTAGCATGGAAGTACACATATTACTGGCACAACCTCGCCATAGAGTATAACTTTTTCTTTTATTTTGGGTATTTGCAAGGGATTGCCTCGTAAAATCGCATCACCGTCAAATGCACTGTAGATGATTATGCATGATACAAAATAACAGTGGTTCTTTGGGTCAATACATTTCACGTCAATCATGCCTGTGTTGCACAACACATGGATAGATATGTTAAAGAAGGGAAACAGATGAAGTGGCGCCCTGTATCTGAGATTTAATAATTTGCTGGGATCCTCTGATCCTGGGCGTGTGTTGTATTATGGATGTAACCCCTGCTGAGGACCCAGATCACTGCAGCCTTCAACCTTTTTTTTTCTTTTCTTTTTTAACAATTTCCCCTCTGCTACATGGAGATCCCGTGTGTCTCTTTTCCCATAATCCGAAGTCTGCCCTTTTATCTCCTGATATACTCCATATCTGTCCTCACTACCTCTTGGGATGGTTTGCAGAACTCTGTTAGAGTTTGCTGTACTTGTTGCTTTCAGTGTTTTGGATTTTTTTTTTTTTGTTTTAAGCAGTTGCTGAGTATCTCTTCTTGATTCCCCGGTCTCGTGAGAAAGTGTTTGCTGTGTTTCACAGATTTGTGTGAGCATATTTTTTTTTGGTTTGCACTGAAGAGTGTCAAGTACTATCTATATATAGATTACAAACAGGGCACTAATAAGCTATCCCAAGCTCTGTTTCACTTCCTGTACAACATTTGGGAAATGTTTTGCATCTTTGTTTTTCTTATTCCTGTGGTTTCCTATTTCTCCCTCTTCCTATTCTATCCTCATTTCTGCTTTATTCTTGTGTATCAGTTATACTTCTTCATTCCTTAGTCTAAGTATTTTAAAACTATCATAAAGACAAAGCTAAAAACAGAGGTTTTGAATGGGCAAGATGATGGATATCAAGTATAAAAGTAGCATGTGTGGGCAGTTTATTTATAAATCTCTGTTTCTTTTACTTCTTGACCTGATTTAGCCTCCATGTGTCACAGGCATCTTAGGTCAGTAAATGGCGTCTGCTCAGCTATGAGTGTGGACTCTCGTGAAGCAGAGCGTAGGATCGCCCACTTGCTGTTTTCCACTCAGCAGTCCTCTCAGTTTACCAAAGTAATTAACAATAATTACCATACTGACTTTTCCAAATGGCCACACACAGCCGCACACACATGTACATGCACACACACACACATGCACTTAAGACCATTACACACCAATAACGGAAGCTACTTCAGCTGTGGCTGAACATCTGGTACTGGTCCAAGCATTTATGTTGTGACTCTCGTACACTTGATGCCAAGAGGATCTGGACATCGCTGTCATTTTTTTTTGACAGAGAGTGCATGTTGAGTCTTTCGCTTCAACATGCGTGTTGGCATGCATCTAAAATGAAATCTTTATTTTAGTGACAAGTTAATATTTTGGTTTGCTTTGAACTGCAGTGGAAAACTTGGAGGACCTCACTGCTTTAATATTGCTATGCTCCGATGCAGTGAGTGTGGCTAAAAAAAACTATTTCCAGCTTTAGTCTGGATTAAGCGGGACTATAATTAGACCGCAAAATACATTCACTTAAAGTTAAGCAAGAAAAAAACATTGATTAGGAAATTCCCACAGCCAGGTTCATTAAAAGTGCACCTCTAAGCCCAGAGGTTTCTGTCTCCTCAGTACGACTCTTGCTGTTTTATTATCAGTACAGATATTAATATGATATCTACGCTTTCTTATCAGCATATACAAAAAGTTTGATTCGATAGCTGTGATTAAATTGATTAAATAAGTTGTTGTCGTTTTATGTGTGTGTACCTTCATGACACTGGGATCATTCTTATCTGTGCAAGGCAACATTAGGCTTGATGTAAAAAAAGACGTTTTTTTAAACATGTAACAACAAATAAATGCACAGATTTGTCACTAAGTAATTATGACTTATTATATTGAATTTTGCCATAAATTACACAACTGCATCAAATACACACAAATGATGTAACACTTGATCCTGATGAATCGTAACACTTCATCAGTAATCTTCAGTAATACATAAGCAAGTCAAATTATTCGGTATAATCAGAAAGGAGAAAACATCGTACAAACAGACACAACTGAGAAATCTATTGGATCTATCATCACGGACCCAATATCAGTATTTAATTTGTCAATTTCTTATTACAAATACATGGTTATATATTAATAACGCTTTTGAGAGACCAAGAGAGATGAGTAATTGATTCACTTTGCCATTGTTTTCAGACAATCGATCATGTAGCAGATGTTAAAAAATCTTAATCAAACAAAACAAAATCTTAAGCTTCATGGTTGTTCTCTATTCTCTACAAGGACTCCTGTGTTCCACTGTATCTTCATGACATTTCACACAGTGGAAAGAGAGGCTAATGATTTCTATGCATGCACAATGTACAGATCAGAGTCAATAAATGATCTTTTTTTTTCTCTCATCTTCCCCACTGTTTTTGTGTTCTGTGTCCTCAACACTTCTATCCCACTGTGACTGGACTTAAAAGGCCAGCTTAAGGCACAACAACATCACATACTTCAGAGCGCCCACAGAATCGTGAATGATCATGAACAGAAAATGCGTTAGATAAGGTAGATCAGGAGAAAAAAACATTTTAAAGCATTACAAAGGACTGACAGTTAAGTGTCTCAATACAAAATACATGTTTCTTCAGAGAAAGTTTCTTTACTTTAACATTTATGAACATCCCTGCCATACAGGAAAGATAATCTCATTCCCTAGTTCGAAAAGTACATGGTCTTATATGAATAAGGAGTCATATTTATAATGAGCATTTTGAAAACACATTTTAGCTTTCAAGCTAAAAACATCACTCCCAATGAGATGCACACTCAAAAAGTACTATGTCAAGTGCTTTGAATATTTAAAAAGTGGAATGAAATGAGCCATCCACAAGGTGTTGGGCATCGGCGCAACTCAAATCAAGTCAAAATAATTATCTGAATTTCTTTTCCAATTTTTCCGGGCTATCACGTAGGTGTAGTCGTACCAAGGTGAAGTAAGACCGTCTTCTCCTGAGTGACAGGAATGAGTGTTTGTGCCCTAGAATGCCTTTCATTCTGGTCTAAATCCTTCCCAGATTGAGGTCAGTGGGGCTATGGGAAGATCTCAGTGTGTTTACAACCTCAGCCGACCCTTCAAAACGCTTAGATTGGATAGTGGTATCTGATTGGAGCGTTCTCTCAGACATATCTGTGTGTTTGTAGCTGATTGGCCAAGAGGACTTACAGTGAAGTCAAAGCATTAAATACCACTCTGAGAAATGGGCTATAGGACTTGAGTCTTCAGCTGGCTGTTTTCATTTGGGTCTTCAGAAGGGATGTAAGCTTTGGGATTGGTTTGGTGCTGTGGGCGGGGGGTTGCTTTTTTTATATAGTAACTCCTGGCTTTTTATAAAGAGGCTCATGGCATCATTGGGTTTGTTGCCATGGAAATGGCAGGTTGTAGTGTAGGAGTGTTGTTGTGGTAAAAGTCTATGTGAGGATACCACTCACAGAGAGGACTTGGTCAAACGTTTCCATTAATAGATGAAGTTGCATGCATTGTAAAAAGGCTTGGTAATTTGCTTAATGTATCCCGTCAAGGCAGGAGAATGCACAGTCATATCTAACATTGATCAAACTAATGGTCAAGAATTTCAGTCTAATTTCTGCACTAAAATAACAAAGACCTCAAAAAGTCACAGACCAAAATAATCGATTGTTAATCTCTGAGTCATTAATTTATTTATGCAACTTTATGAAACCAACATTTATCACCCTCTGACTTCGATGAAAGTTTATGATTAATAATATTGAAGAATTTTTTTTCACCCGCAGGAGAGGCAATTGCTGAATTTCTCAGCTATACCAGCTATAAATAAAACATCTGAGAATAAACATGAGGTTAGTAAGAGGCCCACATTACTGATTTTGCAATTCAACCAACAAAAAAATACCCATGACTAACATTTCTCCATCCTGGAAAACTTATCAAGCTCTCTAGGCATTTGAGAAGTGTTTTAGGAGGCATATTAATTCACCCTTTAGTATTCTCAAGACCACTTCTGACAACTGCAACTTCTGCAACTGTTTCTTTCAGTCTGGCCTAGGAGTGTACTTTACAGCAGGAGAATGCAGCACCTCATTAAAGTACTGGCTTTGACCCACTTGATTATTGAGTTTCTTTTCCTGACTCTTGCAGAGTTTCCCTGTTTCTTACTTTGAGTGTTTTGCTCAACTCTGGCATCTGTTATCTTCCGCTCACATTCTCTTCTTTCTTCTTTTGTCTGATCTCTCTGTATTTCTTCCCCTGTTTGTGTCAGTACAGGTAACTTTTTGCACTCGCTGTCCCATCCTTTTATTTTTCTTCTGTCTCTTTTCAGGACAGAAATATTTTATTTGAAGCACATTATGTTTGCATAGAACAAATGATGTACATCAGCCATTAATATTGACAACTTGGAATTAAAAATGCTTGTGCCACAGCACACCAGGGATTTTGGCTGGGTAACTTGTAATAATTCTGATCAAATTGATCAGAATCAATAAACACAACCCCAGCCCAAGTGCCTGCTGGCATCTCATCACCTTGTAAGGTGGTGGTGGTGACAGCCTGCAGAATTGCTACAGCATCGCCTGCGGTCTTCTGCTTAGTCACCCAGGCCTCCAGGCTGTGCAATGTGAGCGCCTGTAAATGAATCTTGCTTCAAGTGTGAAAGTTATTTTTTTTTAAATAATTATAGGGTGTCAAGAAATATTTATTAGGTCAATATTATTTATAAAATTAGAAATGTTGTTACTTTTTTGATTAGTTTATTTCTCAATCTGGTGCTAGAAATTGTTTCCACTGTGAAGGTAAAAAACTCCAAATATCCAGGTATTCTCTTAAATAAATTTCTATCAGTTTTTACTCATTTACTTTTGTATATGTCATTCATATCCTCATTTATCATTGATATTTTAGCATTGTATAAGGAATTTTTCCAGTGTTTTTGACATATTTTATAATTATGGGAAAATATGAATATTTCTAAAAATAACCTTATTGCTATATTCAGCTACAGTATATATTGCTGATGCATGCCCTGGTGGTACTTAAAAAAGACTTTTCAGACTTATGCCACAAATATTGTTACCTTTTCTCCTCAAACCACAAAATACTGTTGTTGATAATCCATGGGATTTTGAAGAATATGTTATTCATAATAGAGGGTGACTTGAGGGGAGGCGCAGAACTCAAACATGCTGATTTATCATCCTCACAATGGCAACCTCTAAAGAGGCTACACAGCCAAACATCTTGACAAAGCATTTCACTAGTGTTAACCCGCACAAAGAACTTCTTAGAGGGGCTCACAGTTACCAGAATGTAATGGAAAAAAGCCTCTGATTGCATTGTTCACTTTATCTTAAATAAGTTAATTCATCTCTGAGTTTAAATAGTGGAGTGCCTTCTATTGTAAGCAGTATATGTGAATGTAGTTTAATATGTTCTATTCTTCAAGGCATTGTCTTCATCTGCAATTGCACTGTAATGTAGAAATGTCATCTTTATGAATGGCCATTGTAATAACAATAAGGATGATACATTTATAAACAGGATGATGTCACTTAACATCCACCAAGGGTTGAAGTAATACTAATATATACTTCTTTTTTTTTTTTAAAAACTCTGACCTAAATATACCGGTACCTTCCATAAATATAGGCTGGCTTTAGAAGCTGTCTGTGTTATTTCTGTAGATGAGATTGCTTCCTCTCTGCTTTGGGTGAATTTATCACTTTATTTAAATTTTTTGATGCCGATGTTTTTACTTGCATTTCACTATCTCCCTGTCATCACCCGTGTTCTCTTGTCTCCAATTACTTTGTTCTTGGTTGTTTGGATAGGAGCAATTTTCATTATAGCTTTTTTAACTCACTGTGAGTATATTTAGCTTTTGTGATCAAATATTACCAGGAAGCTTTGTAAGATGGGAGTGCAGATAGGAAATGCCAATATGGAGGCATTGTGTTTCTTTTCAAACCTTATCGATAATATGCTCCTGTTGTTGAATCTCTTGAATAGAAAAGGAAATAGTTGTAGCTTTGCGACATTATCACCTTTTCTCCAAACTGATTTGTAAATAAGATCACAAAGTAGCAGAGGGCTTGTTTATCCTCACTTCCATAATAGTTGGCATTGACTAAAATAGTCTACTTTATTGAAGCTACTCCTCCGCTTTTAACAACAACATTTGAGCTATTTGAGATATTATTATAAACTCAGACTGGAAAGCAGTTTTCCAAAATGTATCATTCTCTCCTGCCCTCTACAGTGCTGACTTTAAACTGTTATTTTCTCTTTTTTCTTCTTCTTGCAGTTATTGCTGACTCGTTGTCAGTGACAGCTCCAGCGCAGACTCTGTCCATGGTGGAAGGCGATACACTGCAACTTAGCTGTGAAGTGTCACGCACCACCATGCAACACACTCATCTATCAGTAGGCTGGTACCTGCGCACCCCAGAGGATGCAGCTACTCCGCTTCAGGAGCTAGTTACTCTTTCAAGGGACTTTGTTCTGAGGTCTGGGGGGCCATACCGACAGAGGATGGGGGCCGGGGACCTCAGGCTTGACAAAACCAGTGCCACATCGTACAGGCTGACCATCCACAAGCTGCAGCCGGTTGACCAAGGCCTGCTCTACTGCCAAGCTGCTGAGTGGATTCAGGACCCCGATGGCAGTTGGTTCGCTATGACCCGCAAACAAAGTGACAAGACTCAGCTCCAAATTCAGCCCACCGGTAAGTCACAGAGAAGGTAGTCTATTAGACAACATGAGGAGGTTGAGGTTATTGGAGGCTTTTATTTTTGCATCGGACTAAAGCCTCATTTAGTTTGATTGCCAATGGAAGCATAGATATAACAGAGGACCAATTACACCAGGGGTAGGCAAACTTTTTGACTCAGGGGCCGCATTGAATTTTAAAATTTGACAGACGGGCCGGCTCGCCACAAGATACGACACATATAGAAATAACACATTTGGTAACAATACATATCAGAATCGTCTGACATTGTTTTGAAAATAGAACCAGCTTGGTTTTGAAGGCTCTGACGTTTGCTTGCATTTCATGCAAAAAGTGTTTTTTCCGTTGTAGCTTCACATCCAGCTCATTCATGTGTGTCGGTATGTCCACCGTAAAAGCCTAAATCACAAACACCAATCTGTGTCATTCAGCTCAGGGAAATTCTCAAGTGTTCTCAAGTAACTCCAAAAATGAAATAATCTCCTGTTTGAACTCCCACATTCTTTGATCCAATCATTCAATCATTTAAATCAAGTATGAATTCTGTACCAATCATTGGCGGGACGGATTAGAAAGACCAATGGGCCAGATGTGGCCCGCGGGCCGCAGTTTTCCCACCCCTGAATTACACACTGAAACTCTTGCTATATCATGTTAGAAGTATAGTAAACACATGCGTATCCACAATGAAGGCTTTTCAGAAGCCCTCCACGTCATTAAAAACAAACTAAAAGTTAATTTAGAGGGGATTCGTTTGTCGGCCATCTTGTGAATACCAAAGTGCCATGATACCGTTCCCTCCCTTTTGTACCCCACCCTCATGACTGGTGACATGACTGGTTTTGATTGACAACAATAGTGGAAATCATGATCAACTGGAGGGAGGAGGGCATCTGTAGACTGAAATGAAACATGAGCAGAGCATGCAGAGACGTCAGCGTACACAGTCTTAGACACAATCGTGTGGGCTGACTTCCTCTGATTGCTGATCAGTATCTCACAATAAGCTCATTACCTCACCAAAAAGTCTTAATTCAACCTCCACAGACTTAAGTAAACACAGTCCACTTTGGGGAAATGGTTTTCTTCAGGCAGAATCTCCTCTTGTATGTGATTTCATAGAAAACATTTTGAATGAGACTTTAATCACATGATAGACTTGCATCTATGAGGAGACTTTGCCAGGCACCGATGATAATAATTTTAGCTGCTTGGTGGAAAAACAGGAACATTTAATGGCCAGCCTGATGCGGACAATCGCCTCATAGGATTATGTTTCAGCCTTCTTGTGGCTGCTGACCATACTGTTCTCTGTAAGTCTCTATCATTCTTTTCAATCCCAAATCATGGTATAATTGGCCCGAGGAAAATACCCGGAATTATCCATTAAGCATCAGATCGGGCTCTTGACCTCTCTGACATGATGGCGACTCAGATAGCGCACAATGGATTGGAACTCAGATATTTTATCAGATGAGTCCCTGCTTCTTCAGGGAGGAGACAAAAGCAAGAAAGAGCTCCCCTTTCAACAATCTTCGTCACTCTCAGTCTTCCTTGTAATCTATAATAGATGGGAGTGTTGTTGCGTGACAAAGACACCGATGCTGACGTGCGTGTTCGCTGGTGAGAGTTCAATTTCCGACGGGGGCCGGTTGTTATTTTGGGTTTTTTTTTTTTTCCCCTCCTGTATTTGAACATGCGGAGGGCAAAACTTTCCAGGGGCCGTGTGATCAGCATTGCATTCGTCATTTGCGCATTGGGGAGAAAGGATCGAAGAAAGAGGGGCAGCTCTTCCATTAGGTCCCAATCATAAAAGATGGAGTGGATTTCAAGACAGCCCCATCACTAGCTAATCACCCACAGCTGGCATCAAAGACTGGAGCCACAGGCGGAATCCTAATGTACCTTTCGCTTCCACTTTTCCCACCATCTTCTTACCGCCTCCCTTTCTCCCTCCTCCTGTCCCCTGCACTCACATCACTCTAATTTTCTGTAGTCTGAACATCTCATCATGGCCGCCCCCTCCCCCTCCCTGATACCCTCATATGTTTTCTGTTCCTTTATTTCACCCCTCACTTACCCAGTCTGCTGTTGGCGTTCAGTGCTTTTGAGTTGTTTCTAATTAGCCCTAAACACAAACACACTCTGGACTTGCGAGACCCATTTGTTTAATCCCGGGTCCCTCGCAGCAAACATCCTAATAAAGGAGCTCGCAGCTGATTGGTTATCTGTTCCTGCAATGACCGATCACTTACAAGTTGTCACGTTCAGGTTTAATAACAAAAAATTCACGTCTCGTTTCATTTTTTGTGTCTGGGCGCTGTTGTTTTTACCTTGTAATTGTTTTACCGACAGCAATGATTTGAATGGATGGGCTTCCATTTCTGTGTGTGTGTGTGTGTGTGTGTGTGTGTGTGTGTGTGTGTGTGTGTGTGTGTGTGTGTGTGTGTGTGTGTGTGTGTGTGTGTGTGTGTGTGTGTGTGTGTGTGTGTGTTTAAATAATCATATAAACATCGAAGGAGATACTAGGTACAAAATCTGAATAAATGCTACCATTTATAATAGTACCACAACACAAAGGTCGTTTGAATTATTGATTATAATGGAAGCTTTTTCTAACTGAGCATACAGTGAGTTTATGTGCACGTGTGAATATAAATATATCTGCAAACACAGAGCATATCATGTTATCTTGATAAACCATCACAATGTTTTTGAATATTCTGCATTGTATGTCAATATTTTGTCCGTGTGAATGCCTGTTATCGATATCCCTCTCCCTCCCATCATGATGTTGTAACTAATAATATTCGGCACCAGCGGCAGTCTTCCAACATTTCCACACAAGTGCTGGGTGTGTTTTTCAGGAAGTTTGTTTAAAGTCTTTGTAATTACAGCTCGAGGCTACCACCTCGCAGTGGGGCAAAGCGGCAGCAGTCTCCGATACATAGCCGAAACCACTCATCATCTGGAAATTAATATAACAAATAAGACAGAACACACAGCCATACACGCACATGGGTAGACTGAGAGCATAATTTGAGTATAAGCGAAGGGGTAGAACTGGTTTTGATACTTTGTTCTGTGTGTGAGACTATGAAGGAGGAAGAGGAGGAGAGAGCCTGACTCAGTTTCAGCCTTCCGAAGAGAATTTTAATTAGATTTGTTTTTATTGGCGAGGTGAAAGCAAGGGAGGAGATAGAGCAGAGCACTCTGAAAGATCAGCGTTTTATCAGAGTGCTCCACTATGTGACCTCAACCTACTCTCCTTTCTATTCTCTCTGTGTCTTTTTTTTCTCCTTGGCACAGTTTAAATGCCATCCCCCATACACAAACACGCACACAAGTTTTTATGTCTTTTTACTCCTTAATTTACCATTGATGTTTAGGATTTTTTTACACAAAACTGAGCAATGTCATGCATCATACTTCTTTTCTACTTTGGCAGTCAAGCACAATCACTTCTAGATAGTTTAACTTGACATTCTTTTAACCCTGATGGCTCTTCCCCTTCCTCCCCCCCTTAGATCGGGACTTCAGCATCCAGGTGAGCACGGAACGGCGGTCCTTCACGGCCGGTGAGCCGCTGGAGCTTCGCTGCACCATCGAGGCCCAAAATGTGCCGGAACGTTTCTTCTCGGTGTCGTGGGTCTTCAGCAGCTTGCCGGTGGCCGTGGTGGGCCCCAGTGCTGTGCCCATCCTGGGCCCCGATTACATCGCCCGTGAGGCCCTTGGCCAGATGACTGTGCGTAAAGAGAGCCCTAATATCCACCTGCTGAAGCTACAGCATCTACGCAACGAAGACGCCGGAAAATATATCTGCCGTGTGACAGAGCGGGAAAAGACGCCCACAGGAGACTTCATCGACCGCAGCAAGAGGTCCCGCAATGTTCAGATTACGGTCCAGCCGCTCAGTGAGTAGATATCTATTCTCGGGGCCACCGGCCTAGTTGTCCTTTTCATAGTTGTCACTTGTAGTAAGAATGATGAGCTATTCATAACAGCAGTTTTAGCCTCAAATAGGCATTGTCTGTATGGAACGTCAATCTGCGTTTCTCCCTTGCCCACCTCCAGTTTTCCCTGTTTCCCTTCTCCAAGGTGGCTTATTACAGATAGCTACTTTTGCAGGCACTGTTGTTAGCTGAGAGCAAATAGGGAGAAGATAATACTGCTATTATTTCTCATATGTTTTCTGAGTGGATCGCTATGGACTTGTAATGCAAATTTATGGTACTTCCCATGTCATCAGCTTAGTTGTGAGTTGGCATTTGTGGGGGTTCGGGGAATGTCGCACTATACTACTACGCTAGGATAATAGAGAGCAGAAGAGTCTAGACTCATCGAGGGTGAACTAACAACCATGAAATAAAAGTGTTGAGAGAGGAAAAAATAACACAGACACTTTGTTCTCTGGGACTCTGTAAGAGGTTCTTCAGACTAAATTAATGGGTTCTGCAAGGACAGGCCTATTCAAATTGGTGAAGCATGGTTGGCAACTGCCGGTCTTCCAACCAATCGCTGTAATTCCACTGTTAATATAATGTTTATTATTTTTACAGCATTCAGTAGTATTTGAGTCCACGAGTGGTGCCCTGAATGAGAAACTGACATGTAATTTGTTTTTTTTTTATCACATTAACCAAAAAAATGTCACAATACAGTAAATAACAATGTAATACACCTTAAACACACCATGAATTCTGGTCAAAATATCCTTCTCGTAGCAACTGGACTTGATTCTCTTCCCTTGAAGACGTTTCACCTCCGAGAATCTTCAGCATAAGAACTGAAGGACCCTCTTGGATGAGTCGTGAAACGTCTTCAAGTGGAGAAATTCAAGTCCAGTTCCCATGACAAGAAGATTTTGACAAGAATTCACCATGACCTGGATGACTGAGAACCTCAACAGACATATCTTCAATGTATTTTTAATTATTGGTCATCCTTTTTTTTACTGTTTTTTGCATCTATTCCGTAATTAGTATTCTATTAGAAATAGATGTAAACACCTCGAGAATATCTGGTACTTTAAAATAAGGCATACTTCAGAATAAGATTAATGAGATAGCTGGATCCTGCTCCAAATAACCGAAGCACAGGAAGGAAAACGTCCTTTCTCCACCCCAGGTCATTTGCTTAGTTGCCTCTCGACTGTTTTCCTCCAGGACTGGAACGGTTTGTGAAGCCAGCTGTAGCCCACATAATAAAGCCTAATAACCACGAATTAGGATCTTGTCTTAAGCAGTCACTGCTACTGTATTATGACCTTTCTGGGCCTCCTGCTAAATAGGCCCAAAACAATGGCCCAGAATCCGCAGAGGTCTCTGGGGAAACTCCCTTTATGGGAGTTTTTATTTTTCCAACAAAAGACCTTTATGCATTATAAATGCCTGCCATTCTGTATGCTCTATTTCTATATTTATATGTACATATACTGTATGTATGTATGTGTGTGTGTGTGTGTGTGTGTGTGTGTGTGTGTATATACATACATACATACATACATACATACAGTGGGGAGAACAAGTATTTGATACATTGCTGATTTTTCAGCTTTTCCCACTTGCAGTGCATGTGAATCCCTGCAATTTTCATCATAGGTACTCTTCCACCCTGAGCGACGGAATCTAAAACAAAAATCCAGAAAAACACATTGACTGATTTTTAAGTAATTAATTTGCTTTTTATTGCATGTCATGAGTATTTGATCACCTACCAACCAGTAAGAATTGTGGCTCTCACAATACCTATTAGTTCTTGAAGAAGCCCTCCTGTTCTCCACTCATTACTTGTATAAACTGCACCACTTTGAACCTGTTACCTGTATAAAAGACACCTGTCCACACACTCAATCAAACAAACTCCCACCTCTGCACAATGGCCAAGACCAAAGAGCAGTGTAAGGACATCAGAGATAAAATTGTAGACCTGCACAAGGCTGGGAGGGGCTACAGGACAGTAAGCAAGCAGCTTGGTGAGAATTATTAGAAAAAGGAAGAAGTTCAAGATGACGGTCAATCTCCCTTGTTCTGGGGCTCTGGGGCAAAATCTCACTTCGCGGGGCATCAATGATTATGAGGAAGGTGAGGAATCACCCCGGAACTACAAGGTTGGACCTGGTCAATGACCTGAATAGAACTGCAAAGGCTGTTTCTCTTGGTAAGCGGGGGCAATGGATGAAATAAAAAGGTCTTGAGAGAAAAAAGCTCAGCTGGAGGGAGATCTGGGAGATGGAGGCAAACAACCTAAGCTTCATCATCCGAGCTATCTATGATGTACTCTCATCGCCAAAAAATCTTGGCCCGCAACTAATTTTTCCCCCCAGAAATCACATCTACTACCTTAAGTCCAGATTTGATACTTTGGTCCCCATCAGTGAAGTCTGTGTACATCATTGAACTTACTATTCCCTGGAAGAATGCGGTTGAAGAGGCCCATGAGTGCAAGAAACTGTGCAAAAGTCTGTCCTGTTGAGGTGGGATATAAAGGATTTGTGGCTTCCTCTGTCATCAAGCTGCCCCAAAGACCTTGATATTCAAGGACAGGCAATTTGGCAGACACTTAGATCCATCTATGAAGCGGCTGAAAGAAGCAGCCAGTGGATATGGATAAAACGGAAGCACCCCTGCTGGGCTCAAGGGAGCTGACTCACTCAATAGCTAACATTGTAATGATAGGACACAAGCTCACACCTGATCAACCTCTAGCTGACCACCTTTGTGGAGGGTGTATAGTGTTAAATGGCTGAAACAACCCATGAACTACTGATAATGGGTTCCAAAATGTATATCATTTCTCACTAGTACTCATTTTGCTCTCAATATATACCTCATGTAAGTACATACCGAACTACTGGCACAATGGACAGTTTTACATCTCGTCTCGTGTTTCTATGATTATGTGTGTGTGTGTGTGTGTGTGTGTGTGTGTGTGTGTGTGTGTGTGTGTGTGTTTGTATATGCATACACACACACATATATATATATACATGTATGTGTGTATATATGTATCTATGTGTATGTATATATATATGTATGTGTGTGTGGATATATATGTGTATATATGTGTATGTACGTATGTATGTATATATGTTGGTGTGTGTGTGTGTATACATGCATATATATATATATGCATGCATATGTGTGTGTGTGTGTGTGTGTGTGTGTATACAGACAAATGCACATTTGCACTAGCATGCAAACATACATACATACACAGCATTTTGACACAGGTTACAATAGTTGAACACAGCCATGTGTGTGTGATATGGCCATGAACAGGCTAAGGGAGCAATTGTTTTATTGCCTCTGGCCCCCCTGTTCTCTTGAATGTTTTAAAACAGGAAGCGTTATTCCTGTTGTCTTTGGGATTCAGTGTTAGGAACAGAGCTGATTTTGAGATTTTTTTTTTTTTTTTCCATTATTTCATCACCTTTTTTAACATCTCATGTCTTAGATATACCGCTGTGCTTCTCCCACTCATCTCGATGTCTTTCTCCTTTTTTTTTTCTTCCTTCTCAGAGAGCAACATCACAGTATTGTTGTCGAGCAACTCCTCAGAGGTCCTTGAGGGCAACGTGGTGCATTTAACATGCACGGTCCAGTCAACTTCAGGTCCCCTGGCTGTTGCTTGGCAGTGGACAGACAAGAAAGGCACTGGTCTGGCCCAGGAGATAGCCACTTTGGATCGGGATGGCACTATCTGGCACGGTTCTAACTACAGTGAGCGTGCCAGCTATGGCGAGATACGCGTTGAGAAATTGCAAACCGACACACTCACTCTATCCTTATACAATGCCTTGCCTGGAGATGAAGGACAATACCGATGCACAGTTACTGAATGGCTACAGATGGATGATGTATTGGAGAAGGTAGGAGAAAAGTCTGCCACCAAGATGATCTCCGTCAAGACTGTCGGTAAGACTATTTTTTTATTCTACTCCTGTAGTCTTAAATTCAGCCAGACAAGAAAACTTTCAATCTGGCACGTCTTCTGGCATGAACACCATATGATATTGTGTTAAATAGATGTTATTTGCTAAAAACTGATGAATGGGTCCAACATAACATGCAGTCCACATTTAGTAGTAAACCTTGGTTTATTCGTCCATTGCCAAAGGGAAAAAAATATTATGACACTCACAGACACGCTTACACCACCTGCCAAACATCAAGTGTCATATGCTTCAGTGACACCAATGGTAGATACACACACACACACACAGACACAAACACACACACAGACACAAACACATACGGATTAGCTAGAATTATTAGAATGGAAATGCAGTGGAAATGTGTTTCACAGTCTGTGGGTCTCCTCTGTCGGTGCAGAGTTGAGCGGAACATCCTCGGTGCAGGCCGAGGAAACCACTGGAGCAGAGCAGTGAAAAGCTGGCAGGCCAGAAGCAACGTGCTCAATACCCCTACGCGCACACACACACACACACACACACACACACACACACACACACACGTAGAGCCGTACACACATTGAGCCAGTGGATTAGCTCCTAGTAGCAGCACACCATGTGCTGCAGTGAAGAGATGTCAATTTTTAAGTGGCCATTTGCTAAGTCCAGGCAACAACAGAAACAGTTTGTGGAACAAGGAACAGATCATGCAGATCAGGGAAAAAAAGGTTCGCAGCCTCATGTTTCTCCCCTTTTACTCTCCGTAACATGCGCTACTTCTCTTCTCTATGCTTGTTGATCAAAGTGTTTTCTAAGTGTTCAATGTTGTGTGACGGTCAAGTTATAGTATCACTAGATCCTGTTCTTGAACTGCACAGCTGTTTTTGTCTGTCTTTTTTTTTCTGCTAAAAGTTTCAAAGAGAGAGAAGAAATTTTATTCTCTTGGTTTTCCATGCTCCAAACAAGATTTACATTGCCTTGTCCTCGGGGTAAACTAACAGACCGCCCCATGCTCAGGATTATATTTTACATTGTCATAATCTGTCAAGCATAGCTTGTGTGTTTTTGTTTTGCTTTTTTTTTTATAAAGAAATAATGTTTGCCCTTCAGGTGAATCTAGGCTTTTTTCAATGAAGATGGATATGCTTTCTAAAGTATATAAAAACAACAGGAAATAAAACATGATCATATCAGGATGTTGGAAAGAAGTAAGGATGTTCAAGATTCAAAATGTTTGGGGAAACAAAAGGGAGGCTCGCATGTGGACAGAAGGGATACTGGAGGCCAAGGACAGACTCATCTGCAATTAAAAAAGAGACAATATTGGCCCTGCTCACAGCACCAATAATGAAAGTAATTATAGGTGAACATATGTGTAATTGGTAAATTACACCTGGGCCACCTTAATATTCCAGGGCGATAGTTAATGTTATTAATCACTTATTATCCTTCAGTGGTGCATCCCAGTGGTTTCTTTGAAAATTGATATGCATACTTTTCACTCATGGCCATGCAATAGATACTGCAGTATTAAGCCACAGCTTTAGGCATGAAAATATGCTATTGTTTAAAAACAAATAAATAAATAAACAGACAAACATGTACATCAATCCACCTCTGGACACTGTATTGTTATATTATATATATATATATACCAGACCGTTCTAATGAGATGTCAGGAACTTTACATCCAAACACGGAGACAAGAGTGAAGGCATGTTACAATAGTAGAGCATATGGAATTCATTTGGATCAGGAAGAAGATGGTACCTTGTTGCCCTCGCGTCAGTCGAGGGAGGGTGCCATCAGACCAGTTCCTACACAATGCGAGCCCAACCAAGTATTAGAAAAAAACTGAGCCGATCTTCGTAGAGGAAAGCTGTGAGGCTGTGTAAAGTCAACAGCCAGATTCTACTGCCCCGAGTCACTGACAAAGTCCCATCAGTAGAGATGCTTGCAGATGTCAACACCACTCTACTCACTGTCCCCACTACCAGCATCACACAAGTCAGTGAGCTGAAATCATCCATGAACACATCAGGAAGATTGCCCCTTGGGATGAAGAACTAAGATAGTGCCCTAGATAGTTGCAGACAGAAATTGATATATCTCATGCAGAAAAAAATGCTGTGTTGTGCATTTTTCTATCCATGTCATGTCATGGTGACAGTAAAAAAAAATGTATGTTATTGTATGTTCAAAACTGATGTGAATTCAGCAAAATTTCTCTTACCGTGTCTATTGTTTTGATTTATTGACCTCATACACTCATTGAGAACTTCAATGGAAAAACAAACAAGTATATTCCATTTTTGATGTTTACTGTCACCAAAGGAGTGAGAGGAACGAATGTAAGGAAGAGAAGCCAAGGAAATGAGAGATAGATTTAGGGAGAAGAGTTATTGTGTCTTGGAGAATTATGACCCCAGGCAGCTTTACAGCAGTAGCCAAGTCTTGACAGAAAGCGATTGATTACACACCCTGAAGGAGACTAGGGATGATGACTGTCAGAGAAAGGCAGGATATGGGATGGGGTGGGGGGATTTAGGCTATTGACTAGAACATAATGGAGAATTGTCGAGGAAATAAATTAACAGAATACGCAAAAGTCAAACCTCTTCAGTATTTCCTCACTCTATTTTTATTTATTGTATTCTTTCCGCTTCAGTCTCAGGATTCACTTTTATTGAAATGCCCTCAAATTGGCGCAGCCCACAGGGATTTACTTTATCTTATCTATCTAGTCTCCACCTCATGTCTTTCTTGATTTTTACTGTAGGTGTATCTTGGCAGTAACATAGAGTTGGGGGAACGTTTTAGTTTAATGAGGATGGTTTATATTTGGCATGAAGTTGGATAGAGATTGAACATTGTTGCTTAGAAGGAATCATTCCCTCGTATTTTTTGCATCATTATTAATTTTTGAGGCGCACTCTTACGGTGAAGCATACAAATCATGTGTGCACACAAATCATCACTTCATGCAAGGCGATGCCGACACAGACATACAAACATGTGCGCAGGATGCAGTAAAGTGCTTTATTTACACTTGCACTCACTCTGCTGCACTTATCATACTGACGATGGAAAATGCTTGAGTTTGTGCTTGTATAAACTTGAATGGTCTTTCAGAAAATGCTTTGATATCTTCTCCATTACAGGACGTTGGTGCTATTGTCACACAATGTTTAATTGATTAAGTACTTAATCTCCCTATTAGTCAAATGAAAGGACAGTCTAACACTCTGTTCTCTTCTTTCATCCAGAGTCCTCCTTCATGGTATCAGCCTCTTCACGGACGCCGTCTGTAACATTTGGGGATTCCTTTGACCTCCTGTGCCTGGTTAAACCCCTTCACAACCCTCGTGTCCCTACTTCGGTAACCTGGCAGTTCATGCCGGATAGCACAGAAACTGGCCACAAGGGTCAGGGCGAGTTCAAGGATCTGGTGACTTTCACGAGAGAGGGCACGCTCCAGTGGGGGAAGCCGTTAACTGGACTGGCCATCCGCGCAACAGTGGACCGTTATCACTCCAACACAAACTTTCGGCTGTCGGTGACAAGGGCAGGGCGTCGCGAGGCGGGCAAGTACCAGTGCTCCGCCGTCCTGTGGAGGCAAAACTACAACAACAGCTGGAGCAGAGTGGCCAACCGGACCTCCAACCTGCTTGGCATCACTGTCAAACAGCCAGGTAAAGCTGCATGGCTCTTTGCCAGGTAGACACACACCTAATTGGAAGAGACATAGACCAGCACACTGTTTCTGGCACATACACATACTCTCCCACACAGGCTGAATGAATTCAGCAGAGCTTATAGGATTTCTGCCTGCTCTAATTGCTCTTAGTCTCTGGTTTAGCTACTAATTGGAGTGTGTGAGAAGATGTGTGCATTTAGATGTGTGTCTATGTGCGGATGGCAGGGTGGAGTCTCCTAATGGAGTGCAGTGCATGAATTGCAAAGTATCCCAAAGGAGAAGTGGAGAGGTAGAGGCAAGCAAAGGACTCAGACAGTCAAGTCAGAGTGTGAAAGTGTGATGAAGAGAGTCAGAGAGCTGTCCTTGAACTTTTTTTTCCCCAGTCGAGGCATTAATTTGTCTGCACCACCCTCATTGGTGTGTGTGCCACACACACAGGAAAAAGTTCAATTAGTGGTTGAGTTAAGAAAACAAATAGGCAGACTCTACGACGAATAAACACATGCAGTTTATGTTGAACTTGTATGCTACATCATTAGTTATTTATTTAGTCGAATGTGCCTGAGTAATATGATCATCCTGTTGTTATAAAACATTGTAGTATGGCATTCACCGCACTGTGATTGCTAAAGTGTCAAAGAAAAAGATATTGCCTGAGCTGCACCAAGAGCATAAATTCAACTCAAATTAGTAGGGGAATTACTGGCTTCCATCCCGATAAGCAATTAACATACTGTATATCATGTGAAATAACAAGTGAAAAAAATTGGTATCGGTATGTAAACTACCTGAAATGATCCAACAATCATGTGCATTTCGTTATCCGTTCGATGAAATCCTGCAATTTCTCATTTAATTATACTCGACTCTCTCGAGCGTTCATTCTCAACAACCTCATGCAGGATTTGTATCATGTAAGATTTTTTCGAATTATGTTCGCATGTATTTTTTAACATTAACACATGCAAATTTATGGCCCCCATCACAAGTGGAGGAAAAAAATGGTAATCGTTATCTGCATCTACCAAAACCCATGCAGGGTGACACATATGTGGAGGCAGGTCAATTACATTATGAAAAATTGCAAGTTGTTTTTTTTTTTCCAATAGCATTACAAATTGAAATGGAAAATTCAATCATGATACCGTAGATAAAATCATCCATGCAATGGAGCTGAGTATGTTAACCGCAGGATTTCTGAGTTGGACACAAGGAGCTGGCTCATACTGTATTAACACACCCTCTGCTCCATAAAGCTCCTGGCCTATGACGGTGTAATGAAGGTATAATGTTATAGGCATCCTTAAATGAACCCTGTATCGACAAGCTTTTTGCCTGCCCAAGGGTCTCTTTTATGCTCTGTGGAGTATAAATATGATGCTGTTTAATACGCATACCATTAAAACGTTGTGTGAGTACACGGTAGTCATATGTTTGATAAAGACATTGTCTCTTTGCTGCTATTGATTCAGACGCTCACACAAATGAAAATCTTTGTAAACAGGCCTTTACCATTGAGGCAGAACATTGCGCCCCTTCAGGTAATACTTTGAAATTGAGTTATTATCCTGAATGTTCATTTACCTCTCCCCCTATGCAGTTTATGTTTATCTATAGCCAGGAAGTCTATGGATCCTTGCGCCCTCCCCCACCCCATAAACAAACACTCTGGCATTGCGGAGAGAGAGAAAAAAAATGTAGGTCTTTCTCTCTCTAGCAGCTTCTCAAAGATAAGATGATCAGCTACCTTGAAAATACCATCCGTAACCGTAACAATACGATAAGGTGTGTAACAAAACCATACCATCAGTAACCATGCCAGACCCACCACTCAGTGCATAAGGGCACCACGGCACGATTGTATTATTGTACCGTGAGGTACAACACATCTATGAGTCACTTCTTGTTTTTTCTCTGTGTACCTGAATGTTAAACATCCCTGGCTAAAGGAGTGGCTGGCATTTTCACTTCCTCTATCAGATGAAGTAGGAGAAAGGGGAGTGTGTGAAATGAGGTGTGAATAAACACAGCAACTGACCAGATACATAATTGAGAGAGACTAATTCATGCTTCCAGAGGTACCTGCTCAATATGTATGAGGTGCCTCTTCAGCATAGTGTGTGCATGTCTGTGTTTTTGCATGAATGACCATGCAACCATGTTTCTTATGATGTGTCTCTGAGAGCTTTTTCCGATGCTTATTTTGCATTTCGCGGTTTCTTTGAGCATCCTGGGGGTCCAATACACAGCAATCATAAATTCAAAAGAAAGAAACAAAGAACGAAAGAAAGGATGTATATTTCTAACATGAAAGGGTGTGCAAATACTGAATGACTCCCTCATTAAATTATTGTATGACTTCAAAAGCGGAGACTGAAAACTAGTGTCAGAAATGGCACCCTTGATCCGGCATCCATGCATCTTAGATCAGCAGGAGCGAAAGTTGGATATAGATAAAAGCTAATGTGAACCAACTCAGAGGCCTGTCAGTGTGACGATTGGTGAGACTAGAGAAGTGCCCATAACGCAGCCCAGGCCTACTTCCTGTTCCAGATTGCCATTAGAAGACAGACTCCCTATCCAAGTCCCCTGGGTCGTATCAGAGGAGTTCTCAGCCATATCCACACATACGTGTGCGTTATTGCCGTGTTGAGAGGGCAGCCTTGCGCAGCTGCTTGAATCATCCAGCATCAGCTGGAGAGCCGGACAGGAGCATAAACTTCATTATGCTAATGGCCCCGCGCACGTGCAGTACATTCATACACGCTGGGGAGTTCCCTCCCTGACTGTATGGGTAATATCTTGTGGTAGAACAGGCTTCAATATTAGCCATAAAAACACAAAAAAAAAATCACCTGATACAGCAGCACTGTTATTAAATTTTTACCTGATTGAGTTTTCTCTTTGTGTCTTTCCGAAATGTAATACTAGCCGAACATGTGTTCAGCACGGATGATCACAAGGGAAGCCTCTGCCTCCACGACACAATCTAATATCTTCTACTCATAACTTTAAGTGCACACACTCAAACACACAGATACTGGAAACACACAAAACTAATTATGTTGAATCTTCCTAATGGCTCTGGAGTTTAGATTAATGATGGATTGGGGAGTTCAATACATTTTTCTCATCATTTTTGTGTGAGCATGTGCACATTTGTGTCTGGCATGAGGAGTGGGATATTAAGAGTGTCTGGTTGTTGGCTGAGCTAGAAGGATGATGGTAATGATGACGGGGGAGGGGAAGGGGACTGTCCCACTTAGAGATTCTCTTCATCTCTTGTCACACACCTACGCTCGCCAGGCTACCTTTCACTTGCATGATAAAACATTGGGATGCTGGAATTGCTCCCTTCTCCTTTTCATTCTTATTCGCGTCTCTTGTTCTGCGATCCTCTTGTTGCGCTTTGAGGTAGAGGATTTACTTTTTACCCCGCTTTCCCGCTACTTTATCTTGCCCTGGCTGGTACGCTCACTCCGTCTCTCGTACAGTTCTCACGCTTATCTCTCTGTCTAATATGGGCTAAAAGATGACGCGTGTGCTCTCCTTTTATGCAAAGTGAAGTCCATGCCACCGAGCCTTTATTGATAACCTTTTCAGCGAACAGATTTGTGCCGATCATGACATAGGATAGGAGCTGTCTGTCTTCATTAGCACTCAGCCCCCACCATTTCAGTCTGTCTATATTTTCCTCTCACTCTACCCATAAGTCTCTTTTAATGTTTTCCTACGCCTTCACTGTCACTTAGCTGCTTGTTTGCCTCCATGCACATCCATAGCTTCTCTCTTACTCTTGTGATTTTTCAATATTTTATAATTCCCTTATTTCTCGGTCCTGGTAATTTTCTTCATAATGTGTACATTTTTCCTCAAATAGCTTTTTTGCCATTGTCAGTATTTCATTAATTATAAGGATATGGCAGCTGTGCCTGTTTGCACACAATAGCAGCTTTACCACAGAGGTATTGTCAGTGACAGTGTTGTAAATCTTCTCCATGCCTGACTTCACGTAGTTTGGCCGGCCCACAAGTTCACCCGAGGCATCGCTCTGTGTAAAGGCTGCCTGTACGCAAGCAGCGTACCGCCTGCCTCTTTCTCATGCACTTTGTCTTTTTTTTTTATCTTTACCCTGCATTACACTCGCAAACACACAGGGTGATGTGGGATAAATGAAAGTTTGATGGGTGCACTGAAACAGAAAATAATTTTATGAAAGGCTTTTAATTAATCACAGCGGTTTCAGACATTCAAGGTCAAGCTGGCTCCCTTTGTCATCTTCCTCACAAGACACAGTCTTGCTCTCTCACACGAGCATATTTTTCTGTCAAATCTTTAAACATTCAGTTTTCATTTCCATGTTTGGCCAATTTGAGAACACAATGAGATTCTCTGTGTTGTGTTTCTCCATCTCGCTTTAAGCATGTGTGTGTTTGTGTGCTGAGCACGTGCATATACACTCTTGTGTGTCTAGCTGGTGTAATTGAAGTCGTAACTCAAAGCCAGCTCCAGTGCTGCTGCCGCCCATGTAAATCAGCAGCTAATAGCTAGAGCAGGAGAGGCATCGTGGCGCAGCATCCTGAATACACACACACGCACGTGTACGATACACTCACACACCGGCCCTCTTCCTGCACTGACTGAAAGACCTCTTCTCAGTGGTTTAATGAGCATAATGTGTTTTATGGTCACTGGTTGACCCTTTTCAAACGTACACACAGGCACACAGCTCAATCTAATGTGTCTTTATGTTCTGCACTCTGTGCGAACTTCTTGAGGGCAATTTATCTCCAGTAGTTCCCTGGCCAGACCCCTTATCTCATCCCCTTCTTCTGTTTGTTTTTTTCTGCCGGACCTTCCTTTATCAAGCATTCACTACTTCAGACCGGGTCGAACGGGGAGCACATTTGGGCCCCGACAACAATAACAGGAAATAAATTCTACATAGGCGTTGTATTACAGGTAACGTTTGACTGAGAGACGTTCAGACGCCTAAGCCCTCTCATTTAATCGCCGCACTGATATTCACAAACAAAGCCTCAAAATAGCTGACAGACAGCAAGCTCTGGTGAGACACATTACAAGCACATTGAAGAATTTGCAAGCATAAATTACTTCCAAAGTAGTCTCTCCCAATTCCAATTTGTCCGCGCTACATGCAAGATAATCCGCATTCATCATTAAAATGAGACAGATTTTTGTGAATTCACTTTATTACTCCAAATTATTCCAAGACACAGTGTCTTGACTTGTCTTCATGTCACCTTAGTCCCCAGATTATTTTTAAATGCTTCTTCCTCATCTCGTGATGTTGAGGGGAACTGTTTATACCGCTATTGCAGGATAAGGGGCTGCTTTACTATCAACAGTGAGTTTGAAAGTATTAATAAATAATCGCAAATATGTCGTCGCAAGCGTTTCATAGCATCAGTTTTTTATCATTTTTCCACTTTTGCCCTTGTGCTTGTTTCAAAGCAGAAACTGAATTATAAGTTGTTTGTTATTTTTTTCCTGATCTCTGAATGTGCTTGAATGGATGCATTTGAAAATGAGGTGTGATACCGTAGCAATTGTCATGAGATCAATTAATCCTTTATTAAACCCATGACAGGTAATCGTTCCAACTTCTACACTGGCCCATAAACATGTTTAAGTCCCGATAAGATGGGCTGTTTCAACATCAGGTCTGGTCCATTTTTCTCTCAACAGTTTGTTTGCATATTACTGGTACAAACAGCAGTGCAGCCCACTAAGTGGGCCGGCCCCTCTAGCAGAACTGCCAGATGGCCAATCTGAGCCTGCTCTCAGGCAGGAGGGCAGAAAAAGGGGAAGAGAACAGCTAATGCAACTTTATTTTGGTATCAGTGTCGGGGATAAGAAAGTGCACCAGTGGAAGTTGCGTGTGTGATTTTGGCTGAATGTGTTCAAGGCTGGTGTTGGACAGAGCCCCGTCACAAACCCTGCCTTAATGATATTGTGGAGAGAGTTGAAGGAAGGGACAAGGAGACGTAATATCCCTCCCTGACACAATGGGATCATAGATACATCGCCATCATTAGCATAGAAATGAGCCTCGGAGTTGAGCAGGCGAACTACTTTTTCAGCCAAGGGAACCCTATCCGTCATTGCCCCTGGTAACCGTCCCACTGTCATCAGTGACTGAGGTCCAGACGGGTCAGGCCGTGTGTTTGTTTATCGAGTGGCACAGGTTGATGAGGGGCGGCGAGCCAAAGTTTGCTGTTCTGCTAGGGATCAGGGCCCGTCTAAGCCCTCAGTCCCGACATGGTCAGGGCCCTGGCCAGGGATTTCCCTCTGGCTGTGCTAAAGCTAATGCTAAAGGCGGAGCAGGCAGCCATTAAGACTATAAGTCCTCTGGAGTTGAGCTGGACTGACTGCCTGCTGCTTTCCAAAATCCCCCCCAGGAGCATGTTATTACTTTCTCTCTTTTACATCTCTCGTCTACCCCCTTTCCCCCCAACTGCACGCTGACTCTTACTCCCCCGCGCTATGTTGGCAGGTAATTCTGAATATCTCTTTAGTTTGGTGATATATCTTTTAAAGATCCTACTTTTTCTCATCCCATATTATTTTAAAAAGTCTTCCCTCCCTCACTTCCAGCTTACCTTCCTCTCTTTTTGATTCAACCCTGATATCTCCTTATGTCTCTTTCACTGAGTTTTCTGCATGATTTTCCCCTCCTTTGAACTGGTGAGGGAGTTATGATATGATATATAGGGTTATGTAGTCGAATGGATAAGTTGTCAGGTCATTAATGTCATTAAGTACATATTAGACTATATTAAAAAGGGAACTAAAAGTTGCATATACCCACCAGCTCCTCTGTAAGGATACTTCATTAGACCTCATCAATATTCACGAACTGGTGAGACCACTGAATATTCATTTTACTTTTAGATGATTAGACGGAATGTGATCAGGTGAGAAGTAAATCAAGGGAAGGTGAAAATTGATAAGAACAAAAGGCTGTCATGGAAGTGCAAGATGAATTCAGTTTATTTTGTGTTTGTTGGGGGGGGGGGGGGGGTGAGGGGAGGAGACTATGAAAAACCCAAAACAGAGAGGGTAAAGGAATTTTATTCTGCCAAAAAATTCAAAATAAAACTCTTTGATTTAAATCTCTGGCTGTCTTTCTCCTGTAAACACTTGGCAGGGCACTTTCCGAGGGACTTTGAAGCTAGGCAAAAGAGACACATCTGTGTGTGTTTGCGTGTGTATGTGTGTGTGTGTATGTGTGTATGTTTTATAGCAGTGGTCAGTGTTTGTGGACATGCCACACTTGCAATCTTAGCTACTGTATATACTTTTCCCCAATGATTGAAATACATTCTCATTTATCCTGCCCTTCGGCATCATAAACAGCTTTCTGTCCACAGTTTGCTGACTTCCTCTCTGATCACAATAGGCTGCTGTTTCTTGCCCCTTTTTCGTACAAACCTCTGCTGAAAAAATAGAGGAAACTAAAAGATTTCAGCTCTGCAGTTTTGTTTTGCTATTAAACAAGACAAATCGGGCTTGCATGGAAAAGGGTTGAGATAAGGGTTCAGTGAGCCAATTAGAGCCCGTGTTGTGTCGATTTGTGAGTGTTTGTGTACACAGTAATGACAGTAAATGCACACGAAACTGCTGAAGCACAAGTACCTCCTGTGGAGCTGATTGTTGTGGGTAAGAGCCAATACAAGGATACAACTCATATCATTAGATTTTGCATTCATATTTTTTTTTCACGCTTTTAGCAAGCATCTGACTATTAATTGAATTTTATTCAATCAGGATGTATATAAAAAGTTCCGGCTGGGTTTTATTGAGTCTGCTCTTTCATATTGTGAGATCAGATCAGTGAGGCCTTTAAAAGTATCCTTGCCCTCCCCTGCTGCTCATGATGACTGGGTTGCCCTGGAAACAGCAAGTGCAGGTAAAATGTACAAGACGGTATCAAAATTGGTGTTCAAGGTTACTTCGAATTTATTAGGGGTATCTGTCTCTACCTGGTCGGCCATGAATTATATGTACAGGCTGAAACAATAGGCAGACTTTTCAGTCCCTCTAACTTCATTTTCTTGACCTCTTAGCAGAGGATAAAGCAAGTGTCCAAAATAAGTTAGGCGATGAAATAGTGGCAAACATAGACATGCCGTGCCACTCACGCACACTGATAAACCATCGGTAAGTGTGATTGCTTAATCAATACGTATCGGTGCCGATCAATGTATCTTCACCCTTGTGCATGAACCATTGAGTCTCATTGAACACACCAAAGATGGGCCTGACAAGACTGTGAAGATATGATGCTGATTGGGTGCACATGCATGGTGAGCGGTGCTATTGCAGCATCTTCCTAAGCAGTGGTTCTTTTTACGCTGCACACTGTACTTGCATCACGCAGTATCTTTGTTCATTTTCTGCTTCTTGCATCAGCACATGCATGAGAGCGGTACAGTAAGAAGGCTGCAAAGTGGAGGGTGAACAATCTTTGCTGTCTATGTGGACACGTGTCGGAGGATGTGAGTTGCGGCTCGGTGAAATAGCTTTTTTCCGAATGTGACATTTCACAGCGAGTGTAATCTACGGGGAGTGTGGACTTAGAGGTTGTTTTCTGTGCTGGGTTGCATTTTGCTTCATTACTCCACTGTATTTCTACCCATTCAATTTTATTTGTCTTCCTGTTTGCTTGAGTGACGGCTTCATTTAAATAACTTGTAATAGCTTATGCTTATGATGCTCTTAATGGGGCTTGAATAATTACCACATTTTATCTTTGAAAAGGCATTTCTGTAATCCCTAATATGCAGCAAGGTTTGTTATTTTCGCCTTGGCGTGGAATAAACTTCAAATGAGAATGACAGGGATTTTGTACTATGCCAATCCAGTCATGCCTGGGTCCATGTCCACAGTTTCAGAGGTTTTATTTACTGCGGAAAGACGGAAAAAGGACTGCCAGGATTCTTCAGGGAGTACTTCCAGATTGAAGCTGAGGCAACAAAGATGACTAACTGTAGATGCAAGCTTGAAATACCATTGCAAAACAGGGTGGCCTGGCAATGCCTTTTAGACATGCACCTTTTAAATGCAAACAGATTTGCGCAAGCTTTATTATGTCTGATGCAAATCTGACTTTCCATTTTTAGCTGGTTCACTGATCTGTGGATCAGGGTAAGGGGTTATGGCGAGACCCTGGGCTTTCACCCAAAGTAGTCAATAAGCCAGTCAGTCATCACAAACCTTAGTGTAAAAACTTATGAAATGGGCAATGGGAGGATTTAAAAATACTAAATCACCGTATGTATATAACTTAACCTTTTCATTAGCTTGGTTATCTCAAAAATGAATGACCGTGCACGGAGAATGTGTTCCAGTATCAGTTTTTTAAATTCAGATTTAATAACCTGATTAATTTTATAAATGCAAGACATTGAATTAAACTTAAAAGGCCAATGAAAAAGAACGAATGAAGCAAAATCAAATGAGTAGCAGACACAGTGAAATACTTTTCTTCACTTCACAGTATGATATAGATTACTGTAATTTCCAGACTAAAATCCGCTACTTTTTTCACATGCTTTTGACACTGCGTATTTTTCATATTTTAACACCTATGTATTTTTTTTGTGCTAACGAGCTTCATGACGCCAAAACACTTAGCCACGTCACATCAGACCAGGGAAATTACCATGAAATTCTAAGGCTGTTCTATTCCGACACTGAAGAACACGACTTTAGTGGTTTTAGTGCGCAGGAGGAAGACCAAGATAGCAATCAGCTGGAGTAGGAAAAAGCGGGGATAGAAAATGGATAGATGGACTTCCTTGTGTTATTCATTATTAATCTTTTTCATCAGCCGTGTTACAGGCATTGTTCGGAAAAAAGCATTTCCAGTACATTTGAGGATGTTATGGGTATGTATTTCATGAAAAGTTTAAGATCTTTCGTTGTAAATATCTCATGTTATAACATGGACACCTGCAGCTGATCGACAAGTGCGGCCTATATATGTACACATATATTTATTTTATTATTTTCAGCCTGTGAGGATTATATTCAGGTTTCGCTCAATAGTCTGGAAATTACATTACTGTACAACTTGTTTTGAATTTATATACTTTCATTCTCAAGGGGGGCACAGTGACCGAGTGGGCAGTGATCCCAATGGGGGGGCTTTCAGTATATAGTATAGCATTGTTCCTCATGCCTGTTTGGGGATTCCTCCTGGTTGTCAATTTTCCTCTCACAGTCTGGAAACATGAAGAAAGTTGTTTGGAGACCCTAAATTGCCCAGAACAGAATGCAAGAGTGAATGGTTGTATGTCTCAATATGCTTCCCTCTGAAGGATTGTCAACCTATGCAGGGTGAACTCGCCTCTTGGCCCAATGACAGCTAGAACAGGCTCCAGCACCTCCTGCAACCCCAGGTGCTTGATAAACCAGTATAGATAACAAATTAATAAATGAATGAATATTAGCATTCTTTGTACACATATAGTCTTTTACATGTATAGTCTTTCTTCTGTGCAGAGGTCAAATCAAAATGAATTGTGTTTTTAGACAGTGCAAAAAGTCATTCATCTTGTCATCCCATAAAATAAAGAAAACATCTACAAAGTACAACCAATCCAATAAGTAACTGTCTACATTAGGTTTGCATTTTGATCAGGATCTGATACAGCAGATTTAATTCTCACCATAAAATGTCTTCGAATTAAATCTCATGACTTCAGAAATTCTGTCTCTCCTTTTTTTTTTTTTTTGGAAAGATTTGAATCATTTCCATTGTGTATGCTTGTTACAGCCATTATTTTGTTAGGATACTTTAATGCATGTGGGTTGTTTTTTCTCTTTCCTTTTTTTTTTTTACATTTTTCTGCACTTTTTGCCAAACTAATCCTCCACTTAGCATGTGACAGCGGAGCCCCGGTTGCAGTCACACCTGATGTACCTGCAGCTAATCCTATCCCACTACTAATGTTACTGTAACCAATCTTGTCACAGCACTCAGGGCGACCTCCGCTTCATCTTGATGTCTCAGTCACACCTTTCTTCCGTCTCCTCCCTCATTGACTGCTCTTTTCCTGTCCTTGCATGACTTGATAAATACATGTCTTTCAGACAGACCGTCCCCTGCTTTTGTCTTGTGTGTTTCCTATTAATATCAATGCCCTGACTTACAATTCCCAGCATAACTCAACCTTGTCTCCTCCGGTGCTCTACATTTAATCTTACCTTATATTTCTACCTCAGTACCATCAGAACTTGTATCTCCGAAACTCTGAACCGTCTGACATTTTTTGCACTTTCTTATTCCCTCATTTCTTTCCTTTTCCTTTGTTGCTTATGAATATTGCCTGTACTCCACCATCTTTTATTGCCCCGCTGCGCCCAGAAATAAACCCAGCTACAAGTTCTGTGTTGTGAAACAGAAATGACTTTGTATGCATCATCATTACTGCTGTTTCCAACTATCAAAATGGTTTTCTACTCTGACTTCTTCTCTCTGAATCCCTCTTTGTTTCTAATTATTTGCAGAAAGCAAGCTACGAGTACAAAAGACCAACCATTCTCAGGTATACCTGGAGGACAGTCGTGTCAGGATCAATTGCTCCATCACCTCCAACACCAGCCAGGACTCCCAGTTTGCCATACTGTGGTACGTGAGGCGTGCTACGGGGTCGGAAGCCGATGAGCTCTTGCTGCGACTTGAACGATCTGGGGCCTTCGAATACGGCGCCTATGCAGATGAGGAGAGACTGCGGCGCCGCGTGCAGGCTGAGAGGCTGTCACCCTCTCTGTTTGTGCTGACACTGAACAGAGCAGAGAAGAGTGATTCAGGGACATATTATTGCCTGGTGGAGGAATGGCTGAGTGACCCAGATGGAGCCTGGTATCGACAGTCCAGGGATTCATCGGGGCTTTCACAGGTTCTGGTGAGACAGCCAGGTGGGTAACCAGAACGAACCGCCGGTTCCCTTTTACAGGAGACATATCTGTCAGCACTACAGGGAAACAGCAGCCGTCACTTTAGCCTCGCGTGTTTTGATTACTTCGAGGTTTTAATGACCTGATCTCCTCTGATAAATCGCTCCTCGGTTTGCCGTGCCTCCCTGTCCATCTATGGTCATCTACATGGCAGAGATCTGGAAGCAAAAATAGTTTTAGGATGTGCCAGATGTCACAATACAGAAGGTTACAGCTTGCTCGTACATCAAACTAGCCATCGTGTAATTATATTGGAATGGTCCGAAAGCAATCAAAGTCAGACAGCCAATCTGGAGCAAACAAGTAAATTAAATCTTTATTTCTAAATTACAAAGTTTTCCTTTATTTCCTTAAAAATGTTCAAGGATAAAGGACCCCTAATCCCAGTTGTTAAAAGCATTTGTGTATCAAGGTTTCTTTTTCCCAAGGTCACGGAAATTCCTCTTCCCTTTCAGTTGCTGTGTGTGAATACAGAGTGAAATAATTGAAATGGCATTTGTCCAGCCAGTGTGTGTGTGATGATCAGAAGCCAGAGGGGCGAAGAAAATGGTTGTCTTTTGTACAGACAACAAAAGTAACACTGCTTCCACTATAAATGACTCTGTAATACAGATAACTGAATTCAGCCCAGAGTTTTTTCCCATATGTGGAAGTATCATTTTATCCTATAATAATTTCACTGATGGTTTCAAAGAGTTACGTGGCTTTTTGCAGAAGCTCACTCTGTCAGGAAGGTGTAACATTTGTGTTTTCTATACAGATTTTAGCTATTAATAATATATTCCTCTTTAAAAATTCATCACGGTGCTTAAAACGTATTTGTCTAGGAAGTCATTGCCTCTCCCTGGCCCATTTGATGTCTGGGTTGCATCTAACCCTGTTGAAGAGTCCAGAGACTGCTGGAAAACTAAAAGCATCCGTTTTCTCTTTTGTTTAGACAGTTTTGAATTTCTTGTCCACAGGCACAGTTTGCATTGGTACAGGGGGTTAACTGAAACTAACTTGTAGTTGGAGTAGCTTGAGTTGCTCGCAGGAATTTAAGTATGGTTCATACCAAGAAAGAACAAGTTGTATTTTATTGAAACACCTAACGGTATGCTATTTCTTTGAAACTGACGCTGCAAAAGTAATGACTGGCCTAGAGCAGGGTTTAAACTACTGATACTATCAACAACAAAAGGAAATTTCCACATTAATTCCCAGCATTTAAAAATAATTTGTCGTTTAGAGACAACATAGCATGAAATATATCACTTATAAAAGCATGTGGAAAAACTTTCAAAGCGACCTTTAAATGCAAACAGACCTATTATTTCCCCACATACAAGTCAAATGCCTCATCATTTGCTGCCTTTATTGTGATGGTTAAATCTAAAAATAATCTTTTAAACAAAGACTTTCCACAATGGATTTTGGACAGGCATAACACAGATTGGCCCTTATTTAGAGGTCTATTACAGGCCTGGCCAACCTTGGCTTGGGAGCCTTGGTCTATTACTTCAAAATGAAGACCTTTGTATGAATTCTGTACCAACATTATTTGCATATCTGTATGAATGGGTGATGATCAAATCAAATCATGATTTGAAAGTTCCTCTAGTGGTAAGTAGATGAGGAAAAGTCCTTTTGCCCATAAATCTTTCAGTTACTGATGAGTCGGACAACTTGTACATCGCCCTTTTTTCTTTAGAGAGCAGAAAAGGGTAAAAATGTAAGAACGAAGCAGATAGTTTTCAAGTTTCTGAACATAAGAAAAAGATGTCCTCCAGCGGCTGCTATTTTTCTTCCACTATTGTTAGAAGATTCTATTGAGTTTTCTATTCAATGAAGCTAAATTTCATTACATTAGCTGTAAACCGAGTACCGGTACATTCTCCAAAATCAGGTTTTGTGCGTACAAATATTTTGCCACAAATACATTATCTCTGCCCCCCCCAGTCTTTCCACTCTTTATCATCTTTTTTACTCTTCCAGAGATTCGGCTTCAGGTAGAGGAGACTGAGTCAAATGTGACGGTGCCAGAGTCTGCTGCAATCCGACTGGGCTGCAGCATTCCTTCCCAGTCCTCTAGAGACTCCCGCTTCTCTGTCTCCTGGTATATGGAACACACTAAAGAGGAGGAAGAGGAGGACCAGCCAGGGGCGGCGGGGAACAAGCGAGATTGCGTTTTCTCCATTGGACATGACGCCATTTTTGGGAATGGAAACTGCAGCCCCAGAGAAGAGGTTGGGCCAAATTCACGCCTTAAGTTTGAGAGAATGACCTCTGATCTGTACAGTCTAACCATCCTCGGCGCGAGGCCAACAGACGGGGGTCGCTACTTCTGCCATGTGGAGGAATGGCTTCTCAACCCTCGCAACGCCTGGTATCGCCTGGCCACTAATAATTCTGGATTCACCATTGTCAACATTGTGCAACAAGGCAAGTGTGTTAGGAGTCAAAAAACCTTTCTTTTCAGAGTGTTGCTGAGAATGAACAACTGATCAACAGTATAATAATAATAATAATAATAACAATAATATTTGAAATCATTAAGACTGCTTTGATTTATCAGGAAATCCTAGGATATGTCATACATCCTTAATGTTATAAAAATAAATATATCAACAAGCAAAGAGTTAAAGAGACCATTATCTTAAACTTCTAAGGTTCAAATTCCTAAAATAAAGGTGAGAGGGACCCATAACCCTTCACGAGTGGCTGAAGGACAATGACTATACTTCAATTCATGTAATTAAAATAGACTTTCAATGTGATTGTTTTTTTTATTTACATTAGATTTGGTGGGGACACAGATTCCAGGTGATAATGTATGTGGCTTATAATTATTGATATTATTTTGATCATTCATCCATTTTTTTTGTTTTCAAACAAGAAATCAAATCATTTATCAAATCAACAAAAAGTAATCACAAAATTAATTGGCGCTCATGAGATGTGAGTTAACGTTAATGCTCCATCAGCTCCAATTAATTTGGTAATAATTCAAATAACTGACTGATGATATTTCTGATTTAAATTCTTTTTTTTACAAATGTTTGGTTTTAATTTCAATTTCATCTCAAGGCTCCCCCGTCGGTATCTTGCAACAATTTCATGGCGCAGTCTATCATTTGAAGACTTTGATTCCTTCTTTCTCTGTCAACAGTGTCAACCGTCCAGTCCGTCGTTTGCTCCAATGATTCGCTCTTCTACTTCGTCTTCTTCTACCCCTTCCCTATTTTTGGCATCCTCCTTATCGCATTGCTGCTGGTGCGCTACAAGAGCCGCAACAACAGCAAGACCCAAGAAGGAAAGAATGGCGCGCCGCTTCTTTGGATTAAAGAGCCTCACCTAAGTTACTCCCCCACCTGTCTGGATCCGCCTGCACTCAGCCTGCACCCCGGCTCCGTTGACTAAATATGGCTTCTCCCTGCAGTCTTGTGCAGATCATGGATCCAGCCAAACTAACTTCAGGGAGCGGCTCTGGACTCCAACCTCATTCAGTTCATAAATCCTACCTTGATGGCTGCCTGTGTAACGTTGTTGTTGTTTTGTGTGTGTGTGTGTGTGTGTGTGTGTGTGTGTGTGTGTGCGTGTGCGTGTGCGCGTGCACGCGTGAGTGAGTGAGTGAGTGCATGGATGCGTGCATGCGTGTGGATGAGCAGTGTTAGCACATTTAATTGTGCCAGCGAGAGTTCAAGAGTATCAGAAGTGTCTCTCATTATGGTTTTCTGTGAAACTTAGTCTCATAGCTGCTTTTTTGTTTTCTATTATCCCGGATATTTGTCTATTTTTCAAAAGAACGCAAACTGTGCACACTGAATTATTGTCCAACCTGGGAAAAACATTTAAGAGAAGGAACTCTATAATCAACTCTACCACTCAGTGGATGCCAAAAAAGTCTCTGCAATGATCCAAGAGCAGCCCCAGCCTGGCCCACTATGTTGGTTGCCATAGTGATGCTCTGCACCCACTGACTCCATAGCTGATGACTTGGTTGCTAGCCTGCATAGAGACAAAGGGAAGGACACACTCAGCTGCGTCCTCACTAAGGGTGCGTGTGTTGGCCCACCTGCCTCCACAGTGAATTTGCCTTGGCACACAGAAAGAGGTCCTGGTGCGCCACTTTAACACTGCCAGACACTCTGACCTCGGTGAGACCGCTCCTCTCATCTGCCCCCCCCCTTCTACGTAAACAGACAGCAAGAGAAAATCAGGAAGGACAGTCAAAGATAATGAGAATGATTGAACAGCTCCCCCCCCACTGAGGATGTGCGTACTTTACACAGAGGGGATTTCTTTTGGTGCCAAGGCCTTCTTATTTCCATGCTGTCATCACGTGCAGTTCTAAGTTGGGTGAAGCTGATCGGTTCAGAGGCAGATTGTAAATATGTGTTCTTTCGTCCTGCTGAGGGTTTATAGTCCTTGTGGGCAGGAGGGTCGTTTTTCCACTCTTGTTAAATCTGTTGAATTGTCCTACTTAGATTACTCTGTGGGAGTTAACGATTGATTTTAATTTCTTGCACATTTCTTTAAGTTCCTCCGTAAGACCACTTTGTTCTGTCTTAAGGATATAAGAGACTGAAAAGATGCAGAATCGGTTAAAAGATTTGAACACGAAAAATGGCAGTTTCGTAGTAAAGCACAGATCATATGGAAAGTAACGGGGGGTGAATTTTTTTGTTCATCTCAAAGATGTTTCTATTTATTGTTTTTTTTGTTGTTGTTTTTTTTTTTTACTACTTTGTAGAGATTTGTTGTTTTTTGTTTGTTTGCTTGTTTTTTTGTTTCTTTTCCACCTTGAAATTCTCAAAGAACTTTTTCTGCTGGTGTTGCCTGGCAACCACACCAAGCAGATTATGTCAATAGCCTGTGTGATGGCAGTGTGGTAGATGTAGAAATGCTAGAGTTGTCCTGCACAGTGCAGTTTTGAAGCATTTCATACCAGATTGTCAAGTTTGGTCAGTGTCAAAACACTGTATATCTATACCTATAATGAAAAATACTGTGGCTTTACATGTACAATAGTTGAAAAGACAAATCACAAAAACTGATTCACTTAATGCTTTTTGCTTAAGTCGTGTTTATTTTGTGATGTGTGATGTAATGCCTAGGTAGGATGTTTGATTAAAGACGGCTGCAGCTGAACTGTAAAAACATGTTCACAAATCCTGGATTCTAGCTGAGGGTCTCTTTGGCCAATTCGACTCAGAGCAGCCAGCGACCCCACCTGGGCCGAACCCTTTCACAGCCAGACCGGACATGAACACTCTTGAAACTTGTTGTCTCAATCGTGTCAACATGTATATTGCATGACAATATCACAAGAGGAATTTTGATGTTTTATAACTTTAAACTCTTTGAGCATTGTGTTTGTGACAGAGCGGTGCCCAAACCCCCAACTTCCTGGGTCAAAAATTCACCAGTCCCTAATTTATTTCAATTTTTTTTTTTAATCCCCAAAATCCAGATTACCCTTTGCACCTGTGAAACCATTTGACTTTGACATCACCGATACCTGTCTTATTCAACTTGCTTCGCTATTTTTTTCTTTTTAAAAAAGTTCATTTTTCGCCACAAAATTCTGTGTGAAGTGCAGCTAGTGCTTTTAAGTCAAGAAAGTTAGAGATGTGGTTCTGCGCACAAGACCTTCAGATGAAACCAAACTGTCAGTGTCTTCAAAGGAAAAGTGCTTTCATTAGATGTATTCGTCTAATGTTACACAGGATTCCGACAAGTGTTTTCACACCCGAGATATCGATGTGGATGACAAAGCCACAACAGCTGGTGGCCAGGTGCAGGACGGAATCAGCATCTACTTAAAACTGACAGGTAGTTCTTACTGATTTTTGACAGACTTTGAACTTTAAGACATTCAAACACCCATGTGAGAGAAAAACACACAGCTAGGAAATAATAGAAATTTTCAATGCTTTTCCAACTTTTCCAATGGGTTTCCATCCTTTTCTATCCATCCACCTAGAGAGGCTGAAGCATACAAGTTCGGAGACACCTACACAGACTTTTAACACATTGGCATAAATACAACCTTTTAATCAAATTATTTTTCTCTTTACGTTTTTGCACTTTTTGACATGTTTGTTAATGTGATATTTTCTGCTCGACATTTTTTTTTGCAATGATTTGTTTCCCGTTTTTAGGTAAATTCCTGGGATTTTTTTGTGCTTTCTTGCAAATTGTCAGAAGGGTTAAGTAAAAACTTCAGTTTCTTTCAAAGTAACGTTTAATTGTTTCACATTAAAATAAGGAAACATGGCAAATTGGCATGAATAATTACAAAATCCAAAAGGTTAGTTTCTAGATTTTTACCTCTTTTTAATAATCGTGGCTAAATGAGCAGTTTCAAAATAACGTCTACATTTTGTGTGAACATCAAACACATTACAACACTAAACTGTGTCTTGTGGCCCCTACTTTGGTAATCTCTTTTAATATGAGGAACTTCCATAGATAAAAAAAGGACATGTATATTTTTAGAAATAGAACGAGTTGTTTATATTGAAGTGATTATACATGAAGATAAATCTGTAAATAACTTTTGTATCCTGTGATGCAGACGGACATTTCATTCTCGAGTTTATACTGCACAGTATGTTTTTCCTCTCATGGGTGTTTTCGAAATTAGACTCGTACGGATGAAGTATTGCCTCATCAAATTGCAGGATTGAAGACTATTTTTTTTTCCAGGGGAAATAGTCCAGTCACGTATTTGGAGTGACGAGTAATACTGATTGGTATCTGATTGCGATTCTTCATCAGAAAACTAAGGAGCTGGTTGTTGGTTGAATGGTTGTCTTTATTAGCCTTGAACATTCCCAAAGGTGCAAGTGTTCTCTTATTACTGGACCTTATTTATTCACAATTTCACATCTGTAGACTCGAGCCAGGAATTGGAGGGAGTGGTCACAGTGTGTTAAACGTCACAATGCCGCCAGTATTATTGGAGCTGCACAGAGATGCTGTAACTGGTGTTTTTGTTGTAATAATAACAATAATACTAATGATAAAACATCCACAGCTGCCTTCCAAGATTCATTCAGGCATTCTGATGGTGTTGTAGCTGCATTTTAAGGGGTGCATGTATCGACTATTTGCTGGCTCCAGATTTAGGTGTAAAATAGTTTGTGGTGATGTTTTCAGTTCAGCCAGTGATGCTCAGTGATGTATTTTTATATGACTATGATTCGTTTTTCTTCTATTAATCTGTCGAATAGTTGCCATCATGACCATTAAAAAGGCACTTTGCTATTGTTGGTTTATTGCAATAAAATACATACAGAGAACATGCAAGTTTTCATTTCACCCACATAAATTTGGATATTTGGTGTCAATTTATCTCTCAACAGCAATGACAGAGCACCTTTCACAATGATATAGTTCTTCTGTAACTGAAAAATCAGGGACAGCGCCCTGCAGGCAGCGGGTGTGAGATTGTGGCCACAGAGACCTTTAACACAACTGTTTATTTACACCGATTCTGTTGCATGTGTGTGTTTGTGTGAAAGAATCATGAAGCATGTCAGAGAATAAGTGACTGTAGATGACTCTCCTAGCCAGCACTTAGTTGGAAACCTCTGAAATACTTTTCTAAAATGCATGCCTCATCCAATGAAAAGGCCCCCCACTAACCCCCCACAACTCCAGAGAGGAAACTACAAATAGTCACTGGTCAATGCTACGCATAAACTTCTCTTCTCACTTTGACTTTTCCCATGAATTTATATTAACTCATATTGATGCACTCATACCCAATAAAGCCAAGAACAAATGTTGTGCCACCCGTTCCATCACAGTAATACAAGGGGAAAATAGCATTCACTGCGAGATAAATCATGGTTTGGTGTTTGCTTCTGGAGTAGGTAGCTCGTTATCTGAGCTCTGTGATGCATGCAGGTTACCCTGTAACAGATTTTGGGCAGCTCTTAACAAAATAATCTATCTTGGCTGAACGTTGGCTGGTGTTACCATGTTCAAATATCTATTTAAGGCTTTTCGTGCCAATAGTAGGCCTTGCGATATTACTGATTTTATTGTGAGCCAGCTCTGTTGCAACTTCATAAAATGAAATGACAGGGAATCTTTCTTGTGCATATCTCAATATCTCCCTTTCCCAGTTTCTCCTGTATTTTTCTCCATTTCCTCAACTACTAGCAGGAAAGCCTGGTTCTATTTTACATGAAGTAAGCTGATGTCCCAGAACCACAGCTCTTGCTGTGGAAGCAGACACTGGAGGGCAAACGTATGGAGACAGCACTTAACCATCCGCAGCAGTCAGGCAAATAGATTATGATTTATTGCCAGTGAGAGAGAAGGTGCTGAAGGGAATGCAAAGTTGGAATGGGTCTTCGCCCGCCTGCATGGTGAGCACAGAGGCATCACAACAAGGTCAGTGTCTAATCCAAAAATTGGGTCGAGACTAACAGCATATCTTGTGAATATCAATGGGTAATATGTGGCACTAAAACACACAACCACCAAAACAACATCCGCAGGATATGCTGCTCTCGTCCCTAGGTAAATTTTAAAGGTGCGTGACTGGCTTATTGCACTCACCTATGAAAAATACCACATTGGTATATTGTATAGGAGAGAGGTCATTAGGAAAGTCCAAAAAGGGACATTTGCATGGGAAGTTAGCTGCTCATATGGTTAAAGCAGAGGGGAAAGGAGTAAAAGGGAACCTTCTGTGGCTTGAAATGGGTGACAGATCTAACAGCAGCAGGTTGTAATCTCTAAATTAGTATATAATGTGCAGAATCTAGTGAGAGGGATAAACCATCAAGCACATTCACGCAGAAAACGCTTTGGCACTCAGTGACACACAGCCATAGCTCAATCGGTAAGACCTTATAGATGCACACTCTCTCACACAGTTCCCACTCATTCAGCCGACCGTGACATTTAAAGTAAACTTGTTGGATTTTACCACGACCTCTGTAAGCCAAACATCTCATGAATGCATGTAAATTATTAGGGTTGTAAACCCAATAGCCAATAACCCACCCCCCTAATGTTATCATCATGATGAATGAATAGATGAATGAATGAATGTAGACTGTTATAAAACATGATAAAGTGGATGGCTGCTGCAGTTTAATTAGAAAGCAAAGAGAATTTTCCCCTCCACCCGCAGCCCCCATCTCATTTATTGTGCTCATGCCATCTTCCTGTCCCTGCATTTTTTTTTCATTCAAGTAGCAGCTGTAAGAAGAATGTATCAATTTAAAACTAGTCCAACAAAAAGAGCAAAAACCCCCAATAGGAGGTCTGCTGTTGTCAGTGAATCAGTTTTGATGCAAACCCATCAGGCACATCTATTGCTTTGTAAGAAAGAACCAGAAAACAGGATAAAATGCATTTAAACATAAATCGCAATAGAGGAAATGATCCATAGATGTTACGTTCTCTTAAAGATGCAGAACAAAACTACTGGCATAAGATAAATGTTCCCTAAACAGCTTATGACAAAACAATAGCCATATCCAAACAAAGATGTTACAGGTTCACAAATGCAAAATTTGGACTTCATTCTTGCTGTCAACAGAAAAGGGTGTTTGTTTGTTTATAAGCCTCATTAACAAAATAAGTTGCCAAAAGGAAATAAACCTTCTCTTCTGTACCATCACATGAATCACTCCACCAAATATGACAACATTGCAGATTGCTCACAACATATTTTTCCTCATTCTTTGTATTGCCCATAATGACATTGAGCGCCTCACGCATCTGTGCCTCAACCGATTGAACTGACATTCAAACAACAAAAACACTGATAGTCCCACATCATCTATTATGGATAAAAAAACATCCACAGACATGCAAGACTTACAAACGCACACACTTATCCATAATTAATAAAAACTAAAATTTTGTGTGCTTACACTGGCTCTGTGCAAGATGGATTAAACTCTTGCAGTTGCTAACAAGGCAACATTCCCAAAGGAACGTTGTATTTAGTCCTACTCTCCCAGGACCTGGGAGGCCTGGAGATTCATATGTAGAACTAATTATCTGTTCCAGTCATTCATTTTTCTATTTGTTTTATTGAAAACGTAAATGAACATTTATTACCTTATCAGTGAATTGACCTTGCAAAATGAACAAGTAATCTGTACTGCTTTTTTGCAAAGGCTGTTTATTCTGCCACTGGACTGGCAGACTGGGATGTCGATCGCCCTTTTTAAAAGGGGGATTGGAGGGTTTGCTCCAACTACAGGGGATCACACTCCTCATCCTCCTTGGTAAGGTCTGTTCAGCAGTGCTGGAGAAGAGGGTCCGCCAAGTCATTGAACCTCGGATCCAGGAGGAGCAGCGTGGTTTTCGTCCTAGTCGTAGAACAGTGGACCAGCTCTATACCCTCGGCAGGGTCATCAAGGGGGCATGGGAGTTTTCTCAACCAGAGTAGATGTGTTTTGTGGATCTGGAGAAGGCATTCAACCGTGTCCCACAGGCAATCCTGCTGGGGGTGCTCCGGAAGTATGGGGTACCGAATTCCGTTATACAGGCTGTTCGGCCTCCATATGATCGGTGTCGGAGCTTAATCCCCATTGCTGGTTGTAAGTCTGACCCGTTTTCGGTGAGAGTTGGACCCCGCCAGGCCTGCTCTTTGTCACCAATTCTGTTCATAACTTTAAAGATAGAATTTCTAGGCGCCAGGCCGTCAAGGGGATCCGGTTTTGTGGCCGCAGGATCGAGTCTCTGCTTTTTGCAGATGATGTGGTTCTGTTTGTTTCATCAGGCCATGATCTCCAGCTGTCACTGGAGCAGTTAGCAGCCGAGTGTGAAGCGGATCAGCACCTTCAAATCCGAGGCCATGGTGCTCAATCAGAAACGGGTGAAATGCCCACTCCGGGACAGGGAAGAGGTACAGCCCCAAGTGGAGGAGTACAAGTTTCCCAGGCTCTTGTTCACGAGTGAGGGAAGGATGGAGCAGGAGATCGAAAGGTGGATTGGTGCGGCGCCTGCAGTGCGGTGGACTCTGTACTGGCCTGTCGTGGTGAAGAGGGAGCTGAGGCAGAAGGTCTCAATTTACCAATCAATTTACGTTCCCACTCTCACCTATGGTCACGAGCTGTGGATAGTGACCGAAAGAACAAGATCGCGGATACAAGAGGCCGAAATGAGTTTGCTCCGGTCTCTTCCTTAGAGATAGGGTAAGAGGTTCGGAGTCCTGCCAGAGGAGCTGGGCCCTTTGGCTGAGGAGAGGGAAGTCTGGGTCTCACTGCTCTGACTGCTGCCCCCGCGACCCGACTCCAGATGAACAGGGGAAGGTGGATGGATGGATGGATGGATGGATGGAATTATTCTTTATCCGGTTAAACCCTTTAAGGTACAAGTATGTTCTATAGAACTTGTTTTACTGTATATAAGGGCAGTGGTTGAAATGTACATGCAGTGAACATTAACAAATACACAAAGGCTTTTTAAACAACAAAACACCCATTCAGAAGAGGCTATTATCATTCAAGCATGCCAAACATTGGCTCAATGTCCCCTAGAGCTATTTCTTTCTATCCAGTGTTAACATACCGCTGTTTAGCTCATACTGCCAATAAAACTCAAGAGCCATTAAATTTCATTTAATTTATTCCCAGCCTTTAAGGATTAGTAGGACCTAAGTATAAGCTGAGTATAGTACAAATATATATAGGAGAAATATGATCTTCATGCAGGATCACACATTACTTTTCCATCCATCTATCTCCTGCTGCTTATCTAGGGTCAGGAGAGAGAGGTCCAGACATCCCTTTCCCCAGCCACTGGGTCCAGCTCTTCTGGGGGGTGTTCCCAGGCCAGCCTAGACACAGTTCCTCCAGCGTGTCCTGGGTCTTCCCCAGTGCCTCCTCCCAGCTGGACATGCCCAGGAAACCCCACTAGGGAGACTTCCAAGAGGCCTGATCAAATGCCCATGCCACTCATCCGGCTCCTCTCCACATGGAGGAGCAGCAACTCCACTCTGAGCTGCTCCCAGATGGCTGGACTCCTCATCCTATCACTAAGGGAGAGCCTGGACATCCTGTGAAGAAAACTCATTTTGGCCGCTTGTATCTTTTTCAGTCACAACCCAGTCATCACCCCGGTTTGCCAATTCAGAGGCCCTGCCCCCACCTTTCATGCAAGGTTGCAGAGGCATATCATCCCAGGACAGCCCTTCAACATCCAGCACCTGGAGGAACTGAGGGTGGCTCTCATCCACCCATGGGGCCGTCCCACTGAGGAGCTTTTTGTGCTACCTCAGCCACAGAAATAGGAGAGTCCACCCCGAAGTCCCCTAATTCGGCCTCTTCATTGTAAGGCGTGTCGCCGATGGAGGAGGTCACCAGCCTTTCATCCCCACTGTACACAATGCAGACAGTGTACCGCTTCCCCTACTTGAGTCACCGGAGAGCGGACCAGAATCTCCATGGAGCCCTCAGGAAGTCATTCTCCATCCCTTCACTGAACTCCTACCGTACCCAAGTGTTTGCCTCTGCAACCACCAAAGCTGCTTGGCCTGCCAGTACCTGTCAGCTGCTTCTTGAGCCCCACTGGCCAGAAGGGCTTGGTTGGACTCCTTTTTCAACTTGATGGCATTCCTAGCCAATTGGGTGCCCCAATGGGTTTAGGGGTTCCCACCTCAACAGGCACCAACCACCTTACAGCCACAGCTCTGGTCTGCCGCTTTGACAATGGAAGCACAGAACACGGTTCACTCAGACTCAATGTCCCCATCTCCCTCAGGACGTAGTGGAAGCTCTGCCAGAAATGGGAGTTGAAACTTTTTTTTCTGACAGGGGACTCTGTCAGATGTTCCCAACAGACCCTCACAATACTTTTGGGTCTGCCAGATCTGACCGTCATCCTCCCCCACCATCGGAGCCAGCTAATCCCCAGGTGGTGACCGGTTGACTAATCCAACCCTCTCTTCATCTGAATTTTCAGAACACGTGCCACAAGTCAGACAACACAACCACAAAGCCGGCCATTGCACTGCAGCCTAATATATTGGTGCAAGGTGCAAATGTGCACAGCTTATTGTCTAAACATGATGTTTGTTATGGGAAGTTTATGATGTGCACATAAGTCCAGTAACAAAACACTACACATTCCTCCCAATCCCAGTAGCCCACGTCCGGCAAAGAGAAAACCAGATCCATAAGGTGGTGACCTGTATAGTCGTAAACATGATTTTTATATATTAATTTGGTTACAGATCCCCAGAGCCTCACTTGGCCACTGGGATGCCAGGGTTAACATGTCAAGTCTCAACATTCTGAAATGTTTTCCTAATTTGCAGAATTATAGTGTTTTAAATGCAGAATAAATAATTTTAAATAAAGTATTAAATAAAAATATAAAAACCCTTGGTTTGATATGTCATCTTAGATAGAACACTCACTTTCATCTCTGAACTGTCAAGCAGTTGTTGCTATCGGAAAAAATATGCAAAAGTATGATTATTTCATACTGTACGAAAAGAAAGGCTCATAATATAATCACAACTGCAAAAGTGCTTGAGGCATTTTACACAACCATGTAACAAACAGACGCGAGATGCAACGAGGGCAATAGCTGGCCGGTTCCACTCTGCCCCATCTGTGTACGAACTCCTCAGTTATCCATCATTCGCGTTGCAGCGGTACTCTTTGCTGCAGGGCAAACCGCAGAAATATTTTACATGAATTCCAAGCAAGTTGTTTTTTTTAATTGTTAATAAGATCATCCACACTCAGTCAGAGGAGACCTTTCTCCTTAAGTAAGGCTGGGAACAACGGTGAGCTAATCAGGAATGTGCATCTTTTTGCTCCTGTGGGATGCCGAGTAATTATGAATGAGTAAGAACTGGCAAAGAGAGTTTGCTAATGTGCCTTTAGTGAGAAAGAGTGGGAGGGACGTAGAACTATATAGTTCTAGTCTACATAATGATCCCAGAAATAGGATAGGGTAAAACATGAAGGCAAAGGGACTATAGTTAGATGGGGGTGAAAAAATTGGCAGTAGAAAGAGCAAGAGAAGAAAAGGCGTGGAAAATGTAAAACCATGTTCCCCATGGATGAAGAACTACTTTTAACAATATCTGTAGATAAGCTTGTTGAATATTTGACTACTCATACAAGAGTTCTTCATCCAGTGGCTCCACCAATCATTAAAGAAACTGAAATTGAAATGTTGTAGACCCTTGAGTAAAATTTCCTGATTTAACACCTATTTAAAACAGCTCTGTGTGAGTGTTTCTGTGTCAACAGTAGTCCTTGTGGTGACAGAATTTGGAGAAGCCTGCTGTTTGGTGATCAATCCGCCCTCACAGTGTGGTTGCACAACCCGTGAAGTCCCCCCATAGCTCGACCTGGGACTATGAATTCCCTTACGGCTGTGCTCTGAAGATCAAAAGCACAATAGCTGTCTGACTCAATTTTGTTGTAAAATCTTTGTTTTTGTTCTTGCTCTTTTCTACTTCTACTCGTGTGTGTGTGTGTGTGTGTGTGTGTAGTGAGAGTCTATCTGTATGTGCGTAGTGATATATTGTAATAACCAGTATGACTTGGAGGAAAGGCCACGCACAGTTGGATCCCTGACAATTCCACTCCGTCTTCTTCCTTCCTTAGTCTATCACTGCTTTCATCCACAAATTACCATACCTGCACATATGGTTTTCATGCCGCCAATGGAGGGAGTCCCTTCTGAGTGACTATTATGTTGGACTTACAGCCCACAATGTGACAAATGTGCAGGGGTGTAAGACACCGTTCCTATCAATGTCGTAATTGCTGCGGCTAACGTATTTCTCCTTGCATTTTTAATGTCATAATGAAACAGCGGGATAGTGTGTAGAACCTCTGTCAATGTGCTGTTAATAGGAGTGTTCCATGGCCTAATGAGTGTGGAGTGTGTGTAGGTGCTGCCTGCGCCTTCACATTGGATTGTGTCAATGTTTCTGCAAGGCGACAGTGACACTAGTATACAAAATGCCTGTCACCATGAATTAGAATGGAAATCGGTCACAGGAGATTGTCCCAGCATGCAAAAATACCTGTATCATACAATCCCACCACTACCATCACATTCCATACTTCTACCACATCACCCTATGAAAAAAACTACTTCCTTCTTAAGGCATGTGACATTAAAATAAAATACAGATTTTTGACATCAATATTTCAAATGCCTGTGATTTGCCTCCCAGACATACACTGCATTATTGAGCACTAGCTGCTTGCAGTTTGAAGTATGTCATGAGTGATTCCCATTGACAGAAACTATCCTTTCGGCAAGAGATGAGACATACTATAGGCTTATATTTACACTTTTTTCCGTTTCCTCGGGACAAGAACAAGCATTTCAGTCCATGTAAGATTTTTATATTTCATGAAGAATCATAAAAGACAGTTACCTGCACTCATAATTCAGAAAAGTTCTAGCCAGAATAGTGACCGGCAAAAATAGATGCTAGTTTCACTCACTGTAAAACGCACTGCTTTTGATTGGCTGGGTGGCAAAATAAGTCAGACAAAATGCAGTGCTATAAAGAGTGGTGTGTGCACAGATGGACAGCCAGAAAACCACCCCTGCTCTCATTCTGTTGCACTTGAAGTGCAACAAAAATGAATAATGCATGTCAAAAATGCTAGGACAAATACATTTTATCAAAGAAAAAAGAATTGTAAAACTTTTGCATGTTACTGATACATTATCAATCTTTCATCAATCTGATATGTACAAATAACCTCAATAGTTGCCAAGAAATTATCTAAGCTGTTACTAACAATATGAAGAATAATCTTATACATTTCCACCAAAATTATTTAACTGCTGATTCTCAAACCATGAACGCAGAGCTAAATGCTATTTTGTGTATATACATTTAAATAAATATGAATAATTACATATTAAAACAATGATTCAATTGTACTTGTGAATTCCTCCCTTCCCCTTGGAGAGGCCAATTTTGCAAATTTGACATGGATATGAAACTACAGAGTAAATGATGGTTTAATAAAAATCTGTATCACATGCTGGAACAAAAAATTTCATGTACAGACAAAAAACTAAGGAATGTTCAACATCCCCTCAACTTCTCATTTGTAAAACAGGTAAAATCCGGACTTTCAATTGAATATTTTGAAATTGTATCATACCTGTATTCTTCCTTGAGTCCAAATGAAATAGTAATCACATATTTTCAAGTTCAAATTGATTCGACAAGACATCCAGGCTCCAATGTTTTTACTCTGTCTATCCGTGTTGCTTATGAGTGTTCTAATGACTAAAACTGAGGGAACCTGTTGATATACGTGTGTGTGTGTGTGTGTGTGTGTGTGTATGGGAGGGGTTTGTTGTTAATTGCAGCTGAAGTCTTTGAGAAGGATCAACTGAGCAGCAGCCTAGAATTTAGCAGTCTGTCCAAATATCAACAAAATGAGGTAATGTTGTGTTTTTGTCATTAGAAGGCCCCATTACAACACTTTAAAAGGCCCAAAACAGTTCTATGTTATGTGAAACCTAATTTAATGCCTTGTAAAAATGAAAAAAGCTAAACAAATAGCTCACCGCACCACTTTATTTCCATAATCAAGTCATACTGATTCCAAGTAAACAATATTTGGGAATGTATAAGGATGAGAAAAAGGACAAAACCTTAAGTCAGCTGTTCAAAATGTTGCTCCGAAATGTTGCTCACTTTGAAGAGGTTACGACTATGGCAGGACAGAATTAACTTCAAAATGTTTTTAGAGGCACATTGCTGCTTCGTTCCTAGGATGTGGCCATTAGCTCGTCCCTCTCCTGCTCTGCCCATGACTCTTGATTCAATCCCCCGAAATGTTCAAACTAAGTCCATTCCACTGGGTGGTCCATTATATTGCTGGGTCGAGCAGATAAAGAGTAACCACGAGGACTTCCACAACACGTGACATCTCAGCGGTCTAGCGAACGCTTCTGGATCGCTTCGGCCACCACGGTGCGCAGCAGGGCGATGACAGACCGAGGGTCGTCACTGCCAATCACAGCGCTGCCTGACACAATCATGTTGGCACCTGCCTTAAAAATACAAGTAATCCATAAATTATCCTTCAACATTCCACTTCAGGCTCAGGTGTTCTTTTTTTAAAGATGTGTTCAAAATCCTTACCTCAGCACACTTGTGGATGGTGTCAGGGCCAACACCGCCGTCTACTTCAATATCTAGTGAAGGGAACTGACTCCTAAGCCAACTGACCTGGAGACAGAAATGAAAAATCAGTCTAAAAAAGGGCCAGATAATTTCTACTTCGTGTATAGAAGGACAAACACAAAAGCAACCCCGTTGAGTCCAGGCCATAATTCACCTAGTTTTAATGACTTTGCTTTGACAAGTCAAACATGCAAAGGAACTCTAAGTGAGCTGGCTAAACAACACTTGACAGCCATGATAAAAGGCAAGCAGTGACTCAAAGGTGATTATCACATCCTCAATCAACCCCCCATTTTCCTCATCTAGTTATAAGTGTGACCATTTAAAGGGGTGCTGCTGTCACCAAATGACCATTTGCAACCACAGGGAGGCCAAGACCCATTCTACACCCAAGAAGCAGTAATCCTTCACAAATATAAGCCGAATAAATCCATAATTCAGGCTACAAGCTACACAGTCGCTGCAGGCAATGACAGAAAGGACAGCAGACAGAGACTGTGTGAATGCATAAATAGGGAGATCAAACAAATTATTTGGTATTTCACTATATAAACAGGTTTCTATAATCTGTTGTTGTATAAATTAATATTAACATTTTTCAGCAGTCTAAACTGTCAGTTCTTGGGAGTGAGTACAAAATAAATAGAATAACATTTCAAATTTCCAAATAACATTACTTACTGTAAATTCTTGTAAAAGCTAGGAGGGCAAGGTCTAAGTGCTTTTATCAATGTCTGTGTTAAGCTGAAGTCAAAGGAGGACCAAAGGATCTTGTTCTTGTCCAGAGCGGTGGCGGGTCAATAAGTGGTATATAACAGGTTACCTTTGATAGTGAGTTTAGTCAACAAACAAATCTCTTGCCAATTTACACCTTGATCAAACTGAGAGGTGATCATATAATTACAAATTCCTGATTCATATCAACAAGACTAACTAGAAATGTGAAAATCTTATAACTACTTATAACTAGTCCAAACATACTTCTCACCACAACCTCAGAATGATCATTCACATAACAACCTGAAACAACAGGTCAGAATCTATACTTTTTGAGAGAAACAATAGGATGCAATAGAACATTGTCATTTCCTGTTTGATGGTGCTCTTTCACTGTTCATGAGGCTTTAAAACTCCCATTTGTGCTGTTTGTGTTTATAGTACTGCCCACAGCCCCTGCCTCCAGCCATACCTTGGGCATCATGTCCTCCATAAACTTCTGTCCTCCAAAACCAGGTTCAACTGTCATGACCAAAGCCATGTCGATCTGGCTTGCCCACGGTGCGAGATCTTTAACAGTGGTGCCAGGTTTTATGGCCAAACCCACCTGCAACAGAGACAAACCAAAGGATGGAAAAACGGTCACATAAGTACTTACTAATTTAAATTACATGTTATCTTGCACATTTAAAAAAATTAAAAAAAAATAACCAGAGAAGCAAACTGAGTAAAAGGATGATTAGCAAAAACTGAATACCAATGTTCATGGAATATATCAACACCATCCCATATCATTGAGCCTTCCAGCTTGCATGCACAGTAACCTAGGACCAACAATCACACCCCTTGGCATTTTTTGGCAATGGTGAGTAACACTGATCTGTTTTTCTCTTTTCATTTAAAATACATTAGTGGGCATGAGAGAATGGGACATGTAGGCTGTGAGGGCTTGGTGTTGTTTGCTTCACAGACACATTAAAAGGTAGAGGGAAAGCTGCCCAGGCCCAATAACTACCATTAATGGTTTTCAGATGCTTCGGCTGGACAAGAAAAGAACCTGAGAGCAGAAATGAAGCAGGCAAGTTGGCTGCTTTACAAACAAATGATGGTGCTTCTATGGTTGGTTACAACGGGTCCATACAATGATTTCCCATTTCCTCACAATGTTCGACAACGCTTTTAACCCCAGTCCAATTTGTCTTACTTTCTCGTCTCCTTTGTCTTCTGCAGTTCCAGCTGTGACCTAGAAATCAATCTCAGCCGACCATACGAAAGCGCTATTTCGTTACCTTCAATGCATCCTGAGGAGAGACACTAGCCTCAATGGAGGTCATTCAAGCACCAGATCATCAATATATAAGGAATGTGGAGGTCTTGAAATGTACATGCCCTTATGGCATATAAAAAAGGTATGATATAGATTTCAAGTTAGACAATAAGATATTTTCCATACAGGAGTGTGACGACAATCACCTGTCTATAGTTGATGGTAAAAAATAGATGATGAACCAAAGGTGCTGATTTCTGATGTATTATACTGAGACCATCAAACAGTTGTAAGAGACAATTTAGTTCAATTATATGACTAGCAATAAATAAGAACTAAAGCTGCAAACAACGTGGGGGTGGGGCATTAGGGAGGGTAATAACTGATGTTTTTTTCAGAAAAATAAAAATAATCAAAATCAGAATCAGACACTAAGATATGTCATGATATCTGATACAAACACATATACAATAATATATCGTGGCAGGCTGTGCATGCTGCAGATGGCTGCACACACACCTAAGGTTAACAATAGTATCATCTGACACAGGAGCGTTTTTATTCAACTCAAACAAACATGCATCATGAAGCGCCAGAAATGTTGTACCTTGTTTTGACGAAACGTCTCTGCTTCTAACCTTTGTTTGATATCTCATCAGAATCTCTTAACACCGTCAACAGTGATAGTTCACGTTATTTTTTCCCTGTTGAAAACAGATGGTACCAACAACAATGTTAATGTATCAATAATTATATTTGCTCATATGCTACCTCTGGGTGTATGATAAATGATATCTAGCGCCTATGTATTTTAAATGTGCATCTAAATGAGTCACATTGCTTGCTGTCAAATATCCACCTCATTAGTTAAGCTAATTAAAAGTAAATTCAACTTGAGACAAACAATGTGAGATAATTAATAGGACAGTTGCTCTAACTAGACAGTGGACAAATGATATAACTGTGCTTTAACTAATTGAATTCCTTAAAATTAACACATCGAAGGATAAATCTCCCACTTTGTTTAAAGACCTGGTGCCTTGACTCCACATCAAGGAGAGACGGCAATGAAAGGAACTGAGGAGTAGCAACATGGGAAATAGTCTGGAGGGTTCCAATACCTAATGTTTTCTTGAATTTCAAGAAAATATTGGCCTAAACTGCCTGGGTCTCAACAATTACGACACAGTTCACTATAGGAACTGGGAGATGATGTAAAGTCGTCTTTATTGTCAATACTGCCATATGTTCACACATACAGAGCATTGAAATAGCATTACTGTAAGACCCATGTTGCAAAAATACAAAATAATGACCTCATGCAAAGCAAGCAGACAATCAACGACACTTATGAGGCCAATCTGTGCAAGTGTGGGAATTGAACCATGAGGACAAAACCTGCCACCACGCTGGTTTTACTTTCCATTTAGCTTATTCATGTAAAACAGCCCATTCATACATTATAACTGTTAACTCCAAACACTGCATCATTGCAAGTGATGATCACTCAGAGGCCTGTTTTGTGTCATCACAGCAATGAGGAAATAAACTAACCTTCTTGTTTTTACAACCACGTTCTCACCTTCATGCCACTTTCTTTTATTTCCTTGATGAGGTTTCCGGGGTTGCTGGTGGCCTCTAGGTGAAATGTGTACTGGTTTGCTCCTGCTGCAGCCATGGGCTTCACCCACTGCTCCGGCCGAGACACCATCATGTGCATGTCTGCAACACTGAGAGTCACAACACTGCACTCCACTGAGCAACAGGGACTCATGATTGACTTAAATAGGGATGTCAAATTTATTATTATTTTAATCTCACCAAAGAAAGGGTCTTGGCCCACTGACTTCCGCAAGCATTCCACCATAGGATGACCGAATGTGATGTTCGGGACAAAATGGCTTCAACGAAACAATAAGAGACTTTTACTAGGAATGTGTGATGACTCTTATCGTGCAGTCCAGAAGTAGCACAGCAATGAGTTGCATAAGAGAGGACGTTTAAGCTTAAACACGTTGGAAGAACTCGTTTACAGCATTCTGAAAAGACTTGAATTGAAACTGTTGTGTTAAAAGCGTCCTTACTGACACACTTAACTCACATTAATCCAGTTGTATAATCTTAATAACGAGACTCCGCCGGCTTAACTTCTGAAGAGCTAGCTTAGCATGTTGATGTTAGCTAACCGTAGCAAACTTCCGTAGGAGATGCTAGCCCTTGACATGCCAGCTAATGTAACAAACTGACCCGTCCATAACGTCGAGGTGCAGGTAGTCTGCCCCGCACCCCATCATCCGCACACACTCGCTGCCCAGACGGGACAGGTCACTGCTCAGGATGGAAGGGCCAATTTTAGCACAAGCCATGCTGTCTGTCTCTGGGGTTTATGTTTCTACACGCAGCCAAGCAGCAGCGGCAGGCATGCGGTGAGTAACAGTGAATTGTATTGAGCCTGGGCAGATTCCGTCTGAAACCTTCAAAATAAAACTTGGGGCTGAGTTTATGCGCATTATGCGCGAGTTTTGTTTTAAATCCATACTTTACAGCTTAACCACGACCCGATAAAGGTATCATGATTTGCAGTTGTAAAATAAGAACTGAAAAAAAATCAATCTATTGATATTTACATCTCTGCCATTGTTGCATAAAGTGTAAAGTCGTATTATTTCACCGCCTGTTCCTTATTCCGTATCGTCAAACTAAATCACAGAGAAAATTATTCCCATACTGAAAAAAATGTAGGATCGGCCAAAAAACATCTCATTTTAAAGCAATATGGAAAAAAAATTCTACTCTTATTGAAGGTCCATTTCCTTTTTATCAATTTGATGATTGATTTAGTTGTATCTATCGCACATTGTTGTTATTCTTACGATTCACATGTAAATTTAATTTGAAAGAATTGCTTCCTGTCTTGTGGACAACAACTAGCCTGATGAAAAAGAAAACGTTCAAGCCCCCAAACTTCCGCCTTCAATAGCTGTTGCACGACACGTGATGGCGCATTTCTCATATAAGAAATGAACTCCTCTCTGCTTCTCGTAGAGGAACAGTTGTTGATTCTTTGGTGAAGAAACTGCTTTCCGTTACATGCTTTCAAGCAAAACAAATAAATTCAACATGGCCTTCGGATATTGACTAAATCCCGCAAATCTGTTGTTAACCGTATCTGTCTAAAGAAGACACTATTATTTTTCTTCAAGTAATATCATTTCGGTTGTTTATTACAGGACCATTTCTTTGGGATAAAGAATCATATCTTTTTAGTAAATGCCTTCTTTTTAATATAACCTATTCCGGAGCAGGAGTTGTGTAAATTATACAAAATATAGTGTTTCTTTGCCACTAGCACTTTGCTGGTTTTAAATTCTCTCTGCGTCATGTTCTAGTACCTTTATGACAATTGTATCAGTCAGTATTATTCTGTTGTGCCCGTACCATAAACATTCTTTGAATATATTGTTCCTCATAAAAGAACTTGTTCACAGTTATTGAATTATGATGATTACAGGTATTCAATAACAAATTAGAGGCTGCATTTTAGAAGAAATAGGCTTATTGATTCAGGGTCTTGTTGAACAGATTATCCTGCAGTGTTATTGTCTTTGTGGGAGGCTTCGAGGTGAGGACATGTTTTCAAATTTGTGTCCCTATTGTTTCACAAAACCCCACCTGAATAAATTTACCTTGAAATGTTATTTCCTGCAGTTTCCCTGTTGCTCTTCAGAGATATCTCCCACCATGTTTCTTTTCATTCTCTTTGAAGTTGTTTCAACATTTTCTGAGAAGCGCTTAAGCTGTTGCTTATTATAAGAAGGAGGAGGCTGAGGTTTTCTAAAAAGCTTTTCCTCTGCCCTCTGAGGCCCAGTCCACAAGAAGCCTTACTTATGCACCCTGACTGAGTAAACAGAGTCTGGCATTTATGAGCGTGGCCCGTGTATTGCATTACTGCAGGAGTGACAGAAACATGGTGATATGGCATGCGTTGACACGGGATGATGATGTGACTTTTAGAGCAGACTTTGGGTAAAAATCATTAGGTGTTGCAGAGATGAGGGGTTTCAGGTATTTAGGGGGGTCGATGCCGCCACACTTTAATAAGATACATTGGTGGTTCTTTGTGCCTTTCTATAGCACATTTTCCTCTGATACTCTGTGCAGGATGAGAGATAGATGATGAATGATGGAAAGAATGAATAAACAAATAACACAATACTCAGAGCAAGTCTTGGGACAATGTTGAAAAACAGAATTTTGTGGTTTCCTTCTATTAATTTAAACATATCATAAATTGTTGCATTTAAGGTTGCTGTACTGCACTACGGTTTGGAAAATCTGTTTAACTTGTACACTAGGGTAAAAATCTGCGACTCATTTCTGTGTGAAGATCTTGGATTCTTTGCCTTGAAGTTAAAGAAAATGTAAATCCCCCTTTCTAAAATCTAAGGCAATGTCTCTAGATGTCCAAAAATTAAATGTATCCAGAAAAATAAATTCACACTTGAAGTGCGCCAATTAAAACATGACTCCAAGATGACTGGGACAAAATAACTGTTGCTCAAAATACTGGGGGATTAATTTCACAGCAAACCGAGTGATCTATCAATCACTGTAGCTCTATCCCACATTTAGGTTTGTTTTCATTTATTCATCTATTCTATTTTAGATTATTTTTATAGGGTATTATCTGGACCTCAGAGAGAATGTATGGGAGAGTAAAATGAACCAATCAACAAAAAACAAACTAAAAAAATTCCTTTGCAACTTTAAGTACAACCTTCAGGTTATGAGCAGCAAGAGTCTTGTGCAAAGTTCTGTACAGGCCTGCTCTCCATGGAGGCTGCATCACATCAAGATTAAGATAAGTTCTTCATTGTTGTTGACGTCATCCCTTTCTTTTGATATCTGGATTTTGTTTTGAAGGCCAAAAATCACCAGATGATACAGTTTTATAGAATTTACGAAATATACACACATTGTAAGTCATAATGATGTCATCATTTGTTTAACGATTTAGTTGCTGTGATTTTGAAATGAGCTTTGTCTCATTGTTATATGCCTCGTCTCATAAATGCAGAACAGGTTTGGGATTTTTGAATGCGAATGGAATGACTAAAAAAGGGTACATCCATCGAACAGTCCATCGCCTACCGCTTATCTTGCACTCAGGGTTGCGGGGATGCTGGAGCCTATCCCAGCTGTCATCGGGTGAGAGGCGGGGTACACCCTGGCCTGTTTTCCAGTCAATCGCAGGACCGCATATACAGACAAACAACCACTCACTCACTCATTCAGGGAAATTTTCCCAACTTTTTCCAATTAACCTGCTGCATGTTTTGAACTGTGGAAGGAAACCGGAGAACCCGCAGGAAACCTACGCAGACACGGGGAAAAAATGCAAACTCCTCACAGAGAGGTGCCCTTGTCGGAATCAAACCAGGGTCCTTCGTGCTGTGAGGCGCTTCCACATGGAAGGTTTCTGGTTGCATACCCTAATCCATCTCAGTTATCTGAAAAAGGAGGTTTTTTTTGCAGCTAACACTGATAAAGTCCAATTCATAACAATATCTGTAAAATAAACAGTTTGATATTTAAGCTTTCTCTAGTGTGTGTCTTTTCCCATCCAGGAATTAATTTCTATATATGTTGAATGAATGTTTTGAATGAAAATATGTTGAATTTATGTGTTTGAAGAATTTCCTCTTAGCATGTCTTAGCAGCACGTCAGCCTTTTCCCTGAGGTTTGGAATCTCAGCATGACAGGTGGCTAATTAACAGTTAAGCAGGCATCCCTATTAAAAATACCTCAACCTCTGAAACAGTATTTTAAACTGCATGATTCATCATCAATTGAATAATTTCGTGGTGAACTGATGCTGAGCTCAATTCTATTTACAAATCTGCTGAAAAATGAAAAATGAGTTCATTACCTGCCAGAAAAGAGAAGTGGCTCCCTCAATGTAGGAATGAATTGCAATGTTGTACGAGAAGTACAGTTTACAGTCGACGCCCCCCCCACACACACACATGCGTGCACGCACATAGCCTTGACTCTGAAGCAAATACTGCGTCCTTTTCTGAGACCGAGCCTGTAAACTGCTCATCCTATTCAAATTGAAATCCTGATGTACACTTTCAGATTTTTATATTAATATCCAGGACCTAAATACATCACAACCACATTACACTTCAGAGCAGCAAAGTAGTTACCTAATAACATTAATTGGCTGTGAAAATCTCCTTAAGGGGAGAGATGGACTCTTCCACTAGTCATAATTTGCACTTTATGGAGCACAATGTGCCACTTCAAATGGAAATGAGAGCACAGGGGAGCAAGTGACATTTCAAATCAATAGCATGGTCTTATGAAAGAATGAAAATGCAGATTACATCAAAATATCTTAAGTCATATGATACCTGAGTGAAGCTCAACTCCTGACTTCATAAAAAGAAAATCCACCTGATTTTATCTTTAATATGTGAATACTGGGAATGGAGGGATATTGCTTAGATCAAATTATTATTTTTTTTTTTCACAGCATGTGGTCTTAGACTCAAGTGTTTGCTTAATGCAACAGGAGATTCACTTCTAATAAAGCAGCTATTTGAAGTCTGACTGGGTTTTTTAGCCAACATATTTGTATTTGTATCTTTGGCATGTATTGAATGACCCATCAATCTACTTAAATCTCGATAATATTCCGCACACAATAAATTTGAAAACATACAAGGACCTCAATCCGTATCCATATGAGTCTTCAGGAGTTATTTGGAACATGTGATTAAATCAACCATCTGTCTGTTATATTCCAAGTCAGTTGTGGAAAGACAAAAAGCACTTTACCTTCTTATCAAGAACATATTAAGACTGACCTCTTCAAGAACTGCCACCATTATTTGAGTCCCATCTGCTGTTACTTCAGGTTGCTGCTATATCTTTAAAACTGACCATGATCAACTGTACCACTGTCAATGCTGACGCAAAGCATGTTTGCTGAAGCCTGGCAAGATGGATTCTCCCATCTTCTGATCTCACCAGTCCAATTCATCCCGAGCTAGAGTGAAGTTGCCGAAGTACATCTGGCACTGTTTCACAACTGAGGATATGGGTCGAGTAGGGTTGTGTGTGTGTGCTACAACGCAGGTGCTGCACATCTGTTGTTGCAAAGAAGGAAACTCGGTTTGCAAAATGATTTATGATCCGGTTCTCACCTTTGGTCACAATCTTTGGGTACTGGCAGAGAGAATGAGAATAGCATTATATGTGCTTGGAAAAAGATACATGAAACATCCCAATTGTGTCAAGGGCGGTTTCTGGGAAGGGTTAGCAAAGTAAAGATAACTTGTGCTTGTGATTGTGCTCTTTGGAAGATGGTTTTAATTCAACAAACACCAAATAAGGGAAACCCAGGGGGTGTTTCTCAGTGCACCCCAACATTATGACAACTAACGGTGCAGGTTAGAATCACACATCAACTAAAAAATTGTACAGCTATTCAGTAATGGAGTTCTCTAACACAGAACCACAAGAAGCTCCCAACAGTCATCATTACTTGGAATGAATTCTGGGGTTTCGCTACGATGTGAGTAGTGATACTGAATTTCATTTGTGTGATATATTTTCACTGTTGTGGATGCAGTGCTGTTGGTGCCAATGGTTCTAGAGCAGCGGTCTCCAACCATTTTTTGTACCAGGGAAGCAGTTTTTTGCGTGAAAATGTTTCTGCAGAACGGTCTGAATGTGGCGAAGCAGTTTTTAAGGTTTCATAGCTTCATTAGCTAGTCATTCACCTGTATATCACCTGTTGCGATGAACCCATTACTTAGGTAGCAATCTTGATATTTTCTTTTAAATGCAGCTTTTTTTTGCCACCAGTCTGCGATGCTTTTGTTGTGACATTGTTTGCTCGTTTACTCCCAAAAAACTCCAGCGACTTTAGTTTGTGGCTCATTTTTTTTTCAAGGACTAGCTTGTGGTTATCTAATGTGTGAAATTGTGCGGCAGTAAGGCAAAGGTGGAAACAGTTGTTTTTCAAAATAAGACACAGTAGATCTAATGAAATGTAATAATGTATCATTATTAGGGGTAATCATCTATAGGGGTTACCATGGCAACATGCCTCCATCTAGCGTTGAGGCTCTCAGGTGACCTGTACTGTAAACTTTGGATGTATACACAAGTGGATGAGAATACTGCTGATTTTTTTTTTTAGATGAGATTAGAGACCGACACAGGTTTAAGAGATGTGGTTAACAAAAGCTTTTAAAGAAAATATAATAAATGACAGCATCTGCCAAAAGTTTCCTGAGTAAGTTTGAAATCCTTCAATTTTAATTTTATTTAAAGGCATGCTTCAGAAGCTTTCTCAGTCATATATTTGAGACTGTTCTTGTCATAAAGTATTGAAATAGATAATTTGTTATGTTAAGCCAAAATTCTGGCTGCAGCCATTTAGGGAGTTCCAGGATGAAGCCCAAGGAATGGAAACTGAACCTGTGATTAGAGCCTATTACCTTTAACATAACAGTGATTGACTTTTGGATCCAGAGGTACAGAGAAACATAACTAGAATGATTGGAAGCTGATGTGAAGAAATATTTGATGAAGGTGTCAAAAAGAGGTGTGAGTCACATCAAGACTGAATCGTGAGCATTTTTACTTTCCTTTGAAGAACTTGACAAGCTGCTTGTGCTTTGAATACTACACAAACATCGGAAGCTGAGCATTATCCAGCTGTGACCAAAAAGAACACGTCAAAAACTTGGCAACTGCCTTTGGAGAAAATAGATGTGCTTTTTGTGTTTTTGTTGTTTTTTTTTTTTAAAGAAAAATGTCACTCTATATCACATGCTCCCAGTGAGAGTTTGTCTCTTGACCCCATCTGGTGTTTCCAACAGCTGCTGGACCCACTGAAGAGAGGACTGAATTGTGGCAGAGTATCAACAGATTCTCCAAAATCTTTCTCCACCGAGGAAAACTATTAGGGTTTTCAATTGCAGCACAGTGCAACCCGAGTCACTGGCATTTACACAGATTCAGTTATAGTTAGGATGATAAAGCACAGCAACTCATTTATTACAAGGTGTGCATGCATACACACGCAAACCCCAACAAAGTCCCACACTAAGTGTACTTGATGTTTCATCTTGTCTTTATGACTAAACAGCCCCCGAGTCATAATGTGACCAGTATGACTCTCAAGGGGGAAGAGATGTGCAGTGATCTGCACTAGCTGATTTACAAGTGTGAAAAAACGAATGCAAAAAATTACTTTTGTACCAGGTAGGAAAAAGTGCTCCACAATGTTGAGAAAGTTATAGATAAGTTTCATAAATTATAAAATGATGAAAACACCGTAAGGAACATACATTTTCTGAATGTCTCTGATGTTATTGGTATCAGTAATCATATTTGCTGTTTCCAAAGTTATAAACTCATTTGAGACTGATAACTTTACAAATAGATATGGATACAAACATCACATTGGCCTTTTCTTGTTTTCTGCTGAAAATGCATGGTGAGCAAAAACCCACACTGTTAACTTTGTGTCCGTTAAATTTCCAAATATAGAGTTCCAACATGCCCTCCCAGTATTACTCTATGGAAGACATTCAATCGAGAAGTGTTTTCCATTAAATTAAAATGATGCAGCAATCACTGATGGCACCAGTTGAACTCACACATTTGCAAACAGGCATTATTTATCGTAAGAGTCTGGAGCAGTAAACCCCCTTTAGGCCAAATATTTTACGTTAAAGTATATTCAGTCACTGTTGTGTTGTTTCTAAGCAGGTGTTCCTGAGTGAGTTCAAGGGTATGGACTCAGTTGCTGCGGCAGTACTCTATACACACATTTGCTCTTGTCACACAAGTTTACTTGTAGCAGATTTTAGCTGATAAACACTGATGACTCACAGGTTGCTTACCCCTATCGCTGGTGATCCTGGCAAATGTTCTGAAACAAAAGTCCCTGTTTCAGCAAAAAGTCAAAAGTGAGGGGCTGAATATCCTGATCCTATAACAGTGTATATAAAGGATTTTATGAAGTGTGGATAATGTAAAGCTACACTCGTGGGGTCTGGGAATGAAGATATCCAACTGTAAATGAGTCAGAGTTCTTTAATGTGCTATTCCTCCGAGCCTTGATCCATGGAGCTGTTGCAGATCTGACATTTTCTACCGACTGTCAAAACATATTCTTATTTGCATTGAATAATAATATAATTTAAAATGTGGGAGATAAAAGGGCAGATTTCTGTTGGTCTGAATGTCGGAGCGTTCGGAGTGGGGTTGGGGTGTTGAGCTATGAAACGTGGCCGTTATATCACCGGAAATTGCTTGTAATTTAAAAGCCTGCTTGATGACCGCAAGGATTCGCATCCTGGTTTTGTCCCACTGTCCAATTATCCCAGCACATATAATGGACGGAAGTAAGAACAGTAGAGTGATAGGTTACAACCCCGTGGGGATAAACAGACCCTTAAAGCCACTTCATCAAATCCTGTTTTTATTCTGGCTGATCTATCTGTCCATCCAGCCTTTAGATCACCTTTTCATTTCTTTTATTTGGCTCTTCCTGCTGCCAGTTGGCAGTATGAAAGACTAATATTGACTTTACTGATGTGTTTTTGTTTGGCATGGGAATGCTCCAGGCTTGGGCTGGTGCTGGCCCCTTTGAGTGGCTCACCAGAGGGGCCTGGCAGACAGCCATCGTGTATAGTGACTAATAATGGGTGGGCTATTCTGCTATACTCATCAGATGAGAAAGTTGGAGCTGAAAGAAGAAGATACGTGTGTGGAAATGTGGTAAACATGTTAAAAATGGAGTCGGAAATGGAATGCTTTCCCTCGTAGCATCTGAGAGAGGCGAAATAAAAGAGGTGCACACATTTCATAGATTAATAAAGCATTTCACTGGACCCCTGCTGGGGCTGAGCAAACATAGGGGAACCGTTTTTTGGAGGAAGGTACTTGTGTTTTATCATCTCTAGCAGGAAATATCCCATGGTATTGAGAAATAACAATGGAGTAGAAAAACTGTATATCATGACTGAGAAGCGAGGATTAGTGGGCCCTCTGACAAATGATTTCATGAGCCACTTCATCAATGGGAATGCAGGCATGATAAGAAGTTTTACACCGTGCTGTGAACCACAAATCCACAACGCCATTGACCAATCTATTTCTCTCCAAAGCAGTAGAGATGTGAGGAAAAAAACTCATCCACCCAGAGGTGAAGATCAGCAAGACTTATTTTTTTTCTGATGGTGAGAAGGTGTTTCTTCTTTTAGTTATGTAATGAGGTACTAGCAGATAAGAGTGATTTATTGGGGTATATTTCAAATACGACAAGCATCTTAGTCTCTAAAGAAACTGAGTCATTGAAAGTTTTTTTTCTTCCAACAAATATTTTGAATTCTGAGCAGTAAACAAATCAAATGAGACGAAAATCCACACACGGTTTTGTTTAACAGGGACCATTAAGGAACTCAAGACCGTAAACACAGTGGATCTTGGATCTCCCCGGTGGACATTCCACTTTTATTTCAACAAGTTGGAAAAACTTTTCCCTCTCTTGCCAAGTGCTTGATGGATGGATTGATATATTTATTACTGTCTGTCGGTCATCTTTAAGCGCCCTGATTCTTTCAAAGGTGATGGAACGTTTGGAAACAAAAAAAAAAAACTTGTTTTCCCGAAAACCTTAGTTTGCAAATAATGAGTCACAGGTGATTTTCAGTCAGTGCTGGACAAATTCTTGGCTGGAACTTCAAATTAGGTGGTGCTGGTTGCCTGGCAACTAGCCCCAGACCATTTAATAGAAACCTAATGAAAAATGAATTTCTTTCTTTTTATCTGCCTTCCTTTCTTTCTGTCTTTCTTTCTTTCCTTATTGTATCGTTTAAGTGACAAATATACAAGTGGTTTACATTTATTAAAGATTCATAAAGAGGCAGATTTTCTCTTTCCTTCGATTGTTTTTTCTCTCTTTCTTTTCGAGCTACACCAGGCATTTATGTCCTGTAATTTAATATTCAGGGATCCTGTTTTTCCCCCCATGAAATGCCCATTGTGTCATTACATTCACTGGAATCTCCTGATAGTACATATATATGTATATATATGTTTTGGAGAAAGTTTATTTTATAACAAGGAATTTAATGGCTAGCTCACTATCAGTTTCATGCTCTGTTTATGATTATTGGCTGAAAACAAACCAAGTGATCTGATAAATGCAGCAAACAAGCAATATGAGCGCAAGCAGCAGCGGTAACAATGGCAGGACATGCTGGAACAACCTGAAATGATCTCGCTTGGTATCTACAGTTGTCATGACAGTCACTAAATTTTGCTTTGTACATTCCTGTGGTATTAAGACACTCATGGATCCCTGGCAGGAATTTCCCCTAGCGCACTGCCTGTTTTTTCTGCCTTGTCTCAGCCCTGCCTCTGGAGGTGAAGCTAAGTTCAACCACACCAAAACATGGAACTCAAAAGAGCATCTTTTTTTCACATCGATTGTGATATTTGCACAATTCTTGCGGTTTCAGCGGGCAAACATTGAGCATTTATTTTCAGACTCAACACTAGCTTTTTCAGTTTTGTAATCTTTGCATGCTTGCAAAAGGCCTTAAAGGGCCAGTACATCCAAAAATAATTATTAAAAAATACAGTGACATAATTTTCCTCTGATCTCATTGCTGTTTTCTGTTTTAATAGTCTTGGTGTGTGTCACAGGATTTTTGGAATATTGGCCATGGAAATTTTATGCTGCTGCTGAATACTGTGGGACTGGATGAAATTTCTCTTGAGGTATTCAAAAAGCCTGAATACAAAGTAACAATTGACAAATTCCACAACAATGTCTCTTTTCAGAAACCATGGCATGAGTTACTCACCATAATCCGCATACCTTGTGGGGAGCAGGTTTATGAGGAACTATTTGCTCAACACCTAAGTTTCTGCAAAAATCTGCATGCAAAAAATTGAAGTGTGTTGAATAACCATGCGATGATTCACAGAGACGTTGTTGTTTGGTTTATTTGTTTTGTTTTTCGTGACCTTTTTGTAGCTTGAACCTAACAGGGACATTTCCCTTACACTTCCACTGAATTTGAAAGACATCACCGATAGTGACGTCTCAACAGTTTTGTAAGACACACTGACTTTGGATGCATAAATGTTTGCTCTTCAGGCAAGAGCTGTTTATTAATTTTGACCTGCTGGTATTTGGCTTTTTTCATAATCTTAATAGGCATACATATCGCTTGAATAATTCATCTTATTCCAGATCATAAATGTGTTTATTTAATTGCATTGTGGAACTCTGCCAAATGGGACTCCTGAATGATAACTCTTTGAATGATATTTGATGATACTATTTATTTTGCATGCATTTTACTTATAAGTGTCTGTGTGAATACATGCAGTATGTGGCAGGGTAAGTATGGGAATATAATAAAAGATCAATAACGTTGCGTTAATAATTGTGCTCTTCCATGGGAATTTTTACTACAGCTAAAGGGCAACGTCTTTGTTATTCACGGGGGTTTAAAAAAAACATATAATAAAAAAGAACCAACCAGGCAGTGTCCTTATGTTTTGTTTAATCTTCTGGCCAGGGCCATGTTCTCATCGAGATTTATGGGTAATAATTAATATCACTTTGCCTTCATGAGGGTGTGTGAAATTTCCCATAAGAGTTTGATATATGTAGTGATGGCAAAGATCAGTAGAATGGAGGCTGCAAGGGTGGGACTTTCTGTCTAAGTCATTCCTGAGACATAGAAGTTCACATCATGTCCAGATGTTTATGTATGTCATCATGGACACTGTGAAATCTTCTTTCCCTGCCCTGCAGCTGCCATGCTGTCAGTGAAGATATAAATCTTGAAATGTGTTGAAGCAAATGTCAGTTGTAAGAAATAAACATGCCCCACAAATAAACATTGCACATTAGAGTCTCTTGTGACTTATGAGTAACGACTCTGCGGACTGCGGAAGCGTCTTTTATTTCTAAAGTTCTCCCTTTAACCCAACCCGGAGGCTGATTTCAATTATCTGAAAACTTCTGCTTATATTTTACAACTCAGTTTTGAGTCCCTGCAGAGCAACAGTCTATAAGATGACTGTCAACACTGGAGCATTCCAGTTAAAGCCTTTATGATTGCATTTGACACTTCATGGTTCACCTTTGACCTTAATGGTTGAGGACCACAATGAATCACAAAAAATGAAATAGGCAAAAGTTTACATATGACAAATTGGGACATTTATGTGGTTACTTTGCACTATAAAACATGGCCAGGTCATAGCAGAATATGTCAGCTGTGTCAGGACCTCCCCTACTCCCTGACAGTATAAGAAATTAGGTAATACTGAAGACCACCGTTAGCACAGTAGTGCCTTATTCCTAAACCCCTTTATCTCACCTTCATCGGGCTGACACTCTCCCATCAATCATTTAGCACCAATGATAGGGTCAGAGGAAGTGGACACAATGTGCAAAGGCACAAAAGACTTTGTGGAAAGTCCAGAGCTGTGAAAGCGAAAGTGGTTACCCTTGGCAGACACGTTTCCCCCAGGAATATTCTGTAGCGCAATTCCACATTGAACTTTTTCCACTGTAACTCAGCCTCACTGCTCCATTTAATAAAGCCTGGAAAATAGAAACCAGAAGTCCATATATAATAACCGTGGTTGAAAGTCTTTATGTTAATAAAACAAACATAAAAAACCACATACGTATAGATTTATACATCGATATTTGCAGCAGCTAAGAAAAAAATATCCCCGGTGGCCAATATATATACTAGACAAGATGATGGCAAGTTAGATATGGGGGTTTTCCATCATAGCAAAGCATTGGGACTACATTTTGCTCCCCTGGTCAAAACTGAAACTTTCTATGAAAATTCATAGTGTGCCCTGAGCAAGATAAGACCATCCTCTGCCATTTGAGAAGAAGCAGTGCATGAAAATAAGACCAGGGAATTGGGACCAAATGTGCTCTTAAGTACACACAATTGATGCTAATGGGAGAGCAGAGTTGATTATGTTACTCAGGATTGTCTGTCACGAACACCATTTTTTTCCAGAATTCATTCAACTCGACATCACAAGTCAAATTGTGACTGGAACTGTGTAACTTTAATTAAACTATTTAAACAAACTTGAAACTACAGGAAAATTTTAAAGAAGGCGCAATCGTGAGACGTCAACTTTGTTGCCGTATGGTGTTTCCCACTAACATGACTTGCACACGCACAGCATTTACAGACAAGTATAAACTGCCGCACTCTGCAAGTTTACAGATTGAAGTAGGTACATGGCTTTAGAAGAACAGGATCTGTGATATCTGCACATCTGTGTTTCTATTACAAAGCCCCCTACTTGGCTCCTCTAGTAGGCAGAATTGCAAAGGTAATCCACAGGACTGGAAAAGCAGGAGGGGGAGAACCATGGAGGTTTTTAATTAAAGATGTGGATTAAAGACTGGAAATAATTACAATCTGTGAAAACTGCAAGGGATATGAGATATTTTTAAACCATGGAGCTATTCAGCAAGGCACCTGCTTGAGCCAGTAGTGACCTGTGTTCGATGTGTGTTGCCAAGTGTATTTTTTTAAAATCCCAAAGGCAGGTCTGTGTGTGTCCAGACTGTGGCCTGGTGTGGATCAGGTTCGTTGCCTGTGTGTGTCCCGGCTATGGACCCTCTCTGGTGGGCTGGGGTGATGGATGATGCCTAGAAGCCCTAGAGCTTCAGTCTTAGCAGCTACCAGACACTTAGAGATGATGGATATTTTAAGAGTCTGTGTGCATGTGCAGATAAGTGTGGAAGTGAATGAGTGACAGATAGCTGATGGGTGCTGTGTTTGGGGTGTTATTCTAGCATTATTGATTGCAAGGTGACAAGCATATGAAGGAAAGCTATTTAATACTGTAGCGAAAAGCGGTGAACCGCACTCCTTCACACCTCTTCCCTCAAACTTCTCTTCTCGAACCCCCATTCCCACCCCCCACGCCTTGTATAGAATTACATGAGTGAGACTCACACCGCGTACCAAGTATACAGCCAAGATGGAAAACCTGGTTTGAGTTGCAGCATTTAGTCGTGCCATTTCGACCCCAATGAAGATGTTCATCCATCAGGGGAAAACAACACAGGTATGAATTTACGAGACGCACCGAAACCCTCAAAGGGCAAACAAAAGTAGATTCCTGACAGAATCAGTGTGGCTTTGAGAATACCCCGGGATAAAGTTGAACAATGGATCTTTATTCAGGACTCATGAAGAATATTTGATAATATTCTGGGAGGTGTTAAAGGTAAATCCCCTCCAAAGAACACACTATTGAATATGTACTCACATTTTTATGTATTTATTTATCTATTAATTGCCTATTACTTATTAATTTAAACAAACATATTCACAAAAACAAATATGAAACCCCCCCAAAATAATGGAGAGCTTAGATGCTATCCTCGGGTCATTTATAATTTCTATGTATCATTATTTAAATTTCAGCAAAAGGACAAAATGTCATAACTTGTTTTTTGTTTAGTAACACCTTCTACTTCATATTTCATGTGCACTCTCCACATCAGTGGGGGCATATTCCCTCCAGGTGAACTTTTAACATTAGCCCTTCAAAATAAACACATACATGAATAAGATTAACAAATTATGAGGGTGGTGCTTTAAATAATATCCCATGCTTCAATTGAAACTAAAATCATGAAAATGATCAAGCTGCAACAGTAAACCTTTGTGTTTACTAGTCTTTTGCATTGATGTGCAATGTTTCAACAATTTTCTCCGAGCTTTATTTTTTGGAAATTATAAAAATGCGTGTGTTAATCAAGTATTTGGTCCTCTCTGGTCTGGGGCAATGCTGATGAAGTGATGCTAATGAGTAGAAGCTAAATCCTACAGCTTTCTGCTCCAAATCCTTTGTTTTGAACAATGAAATAGCTGCAGCTGTGACAACAATGATGACCCAAGGCAAATAAAACTGGTAATTGATACATAGCGGAGAGTCAAAACCTCTGGCAGGGTGAAAAGGGGACAGATGGGGACAGACCTGTGTTGAGCTTCTGAAGATCTATTCATAACCAAAAGCCAGAGGGGGAATGCAATACTTGGCATGTTTTCATTTCACTCAATTGTTTGAGTGAATGCTGAGATATTGTGTCACAGACACAGATTGGGCGTGTCGACTGAGTTCCCCACCCAAAACCACCCTCACCATCACCCCCACCCGGAAACTACCATTTCCTCCCCCATTCATCTCACTGGGATTTTGTTTTATTTCTCAGGAGCTGTTTTACAAACTCATTTGTCAAACCACACAAAAGTTTATTGAGCCCTGCGAAACCAAGCTTATGAAAACAGTGGCGAAGCAACTTGCCTTTTCATGTGAGCCGAAGGTTTATAGAGACGGCCATCATTTAGCAAAGTTTAGAGGTTTACTGAGTGATGATCAACTGCAGCAAACCTCAACAGCAAACTTTGATTTTAGAATCAATGTTTGTCTTAATTGAAAACAGTCAAATGCTGTTAATCATGCAAGTGTGAGTTTTTTCTGTATGTATGGGCTCATTTTCAATTCCATGTCATTACAACAGAATGACACATATCAAATAGTTGCTTAATTACCAGTCGGATGCAGCAGAGATTTCACTCCTGCAGGGAGAATTACATGAAGGATGACGAGCACATCTTGTTTCAGCCAAGATACAAATTTTCACCTCAGGGTGTTACTTGTTTATTTTGGTGACTAAAACTCCCTGTAAGCTGATACTATGCCGTCTCCCCTGCCATTCTCAACCAAAGAAGTGAAAAAAGACAAGAGCAATAAAAAGACGATATGGCTATACTTTTCAGACGGATATAAACAGTGGTACATCATTTGGGACATCAAACGTTGAAGTAAAATTACGTACTTAAAGAATATAGACTGGCTATCAAGCAACTAAAAAATTTATTTATAAATTTAAGGATTCAGCAGTACTTATCAGGGGAACTGGGTTCCATTCTGTGCCTCTGACCTTTAAATCTGACATGAAATCCAGGAAACTCACTGATCAGAATTTCTTTTAGTTTCTATTTAAATCATCTTGGGGAATTGACTCATGATTTCCAGTCTCTTACATTTTGTGAAATGCAGTGGCTTAAACGAAAACCAAAAATTCTAGATCCAGCAGGACAGACGATAGCTACAACCTCCATTATCATAAATTAATCATTAATAAGCCCATCCACAAACTCTTCGAATCTCAGATTACAATCGTATATAAATTCTTAAATCTCCACAGTCGAAACAGATTCTATTCATTGCCATCTAAGAGTTAAAAAAATCTACTTTGGTTGAGGTGGATTTCAGGTTTTCAGATTTTTGTTTCTTAACCTCTTGTGCACGTATGAGGAAGTGTTTTACATTTATTCACCCGTCATCCCAATACCTATCTGGGGTGGCAGAAACACCGAAACTAAGTAGGCCTCGTCCACAGTGATGCACTCTAGCTCTTCCTCCGGGACCTAAAGAGTTTTCAAGCCAGCCAAGATATATGACCCCTCCAGAGTATTCTAGGTCGACCGCAGGGCCTCCCTTCAGATTGACGTGCACTGACCACCTCTAAAGGAAGGCCCCCTAAGTGCATCTTTTTCAGATGCCCAAACCACATCAGCTGATGTGAAGGAGCAGCAGTACACATGCTTTAAACGTGAAGGAGCAAAAGCTTCATTTATAATTTACTACTCCTAGATATCAAAGCTTAATTTTTGTGGGGAAAAAAACATGTATCCTTTTGAATTTACCTTTATGCCCCTATTTTAGAACATCTTCATGTTCAAAGACTATGAGTGGGTTATTTTTACTATTTATGTTCTTTGAACCCCACAAAGCTTTGACTATTTGTAAATGCATAAAAAACAAAAGATCAGTGCTCAGGTCAATTGACATAGTTTCAAATCCAATAAAACCAACTTATACAGCTAATTTTACAAAATCAAGATTTCAAATACTGCATATATGTCAGGTTTGGTCTTGTGTTGTTTTGTTTGATTTTTTTAAAGATACCTTGTCATGGCCTTGTGCTTTAGAAAGCAGTGTTTTAGGTCATCTAAATCATGCAACATGAAAGTATTCAATCCAGAGTTTGGTAAAGTGTTTATTTTATTGAACAGACTTATGTCTCTCCTGTGTGACATGAAAACATTATGTCTGCTTAAAACAGATTTAAATTAAAGCATTTGATTTATTTCCAGGTCCCATAAGACCTACTTTTCAGCGTGCTGTGTCATGCACAGAGAAAAGAGTGCGCAGGCAACAAGTTTATGAATCTGATGAAATCGGCTTCTGGTGCAGTGATGTCGCATTGACTTTGCAAGGTAACCCCGCTTTCGTCAGAATAAACAGACATGTTTTTTTTTCCTTTTTCTTTGGAATGCCAAGAGTCTGACCCCAGACAGGAACCCAGGAGGACATTTGTCTGCTCAAACATGATCACAGACAAAACATCACACATAGTGAAAAGATAGCAGGGGTCTTTTACATGTCAGGAATGCACACAAATCCCACTTTTGATTTTAGCTGTCACTGTGCTCTGTCGGGTGAGATTAAAGTCTGCAAACACCTTTATTCAATGGTTATCTCTCTGGAGCCGAAAATAAGCTATCATTATTTGGTGTCTGTCTGTGTCGGGGGGGGTTAGTCATTTATTATCCCTCGAGAAGAAGCTGGTGATTTGTATGAAACCTGTGATAAACATGCCCAAATACTGTACCAAATCCTCAGGATGTAAGCTCTCACTGGAGTTAATAGTATGCCTCATCACCGATTCTCTTTATCTTCGCACCAGGGGTAGAAATGCTTTAAATGAAAATATGAAAGGATGGATTATTTAAATAAACAATGAAGGTGCATCATCATCATAACGTCACTTCAAACACATGTTATGTTTGCCGTCTGCGGGACGGGCGTACATTTGAACGGCAAAGACCAAATGGTTTGACTGGATTTGTGTGCCCCCATAAGCTGAAAAGCAGCTGTTTTTGTCCTCTGTGACAGGCCTCTGAAGTCCCATCATCGTCCATGACACCAGCCTGCTGGTGAGACGATCGAGGGTGAACTCCAAGTTGCAGTCTGAGCTCTTAAAGCAGGCGGGATGTTGGATGAATTAGGTGATGTCTAAACACTGGATCTCTGGCTTAGGCACGGACTGCGGTATAAATCAGCCCCTGAATGTCAAGTACTCACCACCGTGTGGGTTCTTCCTATAGAGTTACATTTTTGGATCTGGAAAAGATCAGTGTTTTCACTCAGAAAAAGTCACTGGGTGGTTTTACAAGGGGTTTGAAATTTATCTGGCGTGAGGTGGCAAGCATCATAGACAGTGTTAGAAATGCTTGTATGAGTACATGTGAGGTTCATGTTTGGAAAGTCCTATTGCCAGACCATAAATCTTACTGTACCTTGCAGCCTACGAGACTGACGCCGGGGTTGGAGGGTTTTCTAGAGCCAGTGCATACACTGAATAAATATGTAAATCCATGCTTAGGCATTCCAGTCATTGATGCTTAAGAAAAAGATGGTTATTCACTGACTCTCATTTATGAAATTAAAAAAAAATGACATAAACAAGTTTACTTTAATAATATTAAAAAGGACAGTTATGAAGAAAATTATGCTTTTATTCAAGAAATTAAAGAAAAATGACATAAACAAGTTTACTTTAATAATATTAAAAAGTAAATTTATGAGGAAAATTATCCTTTTATTCAAGACTCACATCACTTCACTATGAACAGACACACTTGTGCTTGTCAGCATTTAAACTTTGCATTTGATGACCCAATCAGATTACAGTACAAATAGAAATAAATATGTTTCTTGTTTTTTTTATTATTTTACTATCATAAATTTACCGCTTACATCTCTCTTATCATATGGTTTACTCCGATCTTGGGTTTTCCTTTGATGGACTCTGACTGAACAAAAGGCAAGAGTTGTTTGCGGGACTGGTTACCTCATTTTTGAAAAATGTCACATTTTCAAGGCTTCAAAGACTGTACTTATGAATATTTACGTTTCTCACTGCTGGAAGCCACTGTGTGATCCACCCAAAGAGAATATGCATGTCCATTCAGCAGTACAATGTCACTTGATCATTTTTTGGTAGAATTTCAATCTAATCTTGATAGGTTTGATTTATTGCTACTCTTACTCATGTGGATTACAATGATACTTTGAGAATTCAATCAAAATAAATCAATGGAAATGAAAGGAATTTTATTAGCTGTGCATGTATTAGTGTATGTCGGCATGACAGTTCTTTGAAGAAATATTGTGCAAAATAATGTAACAAAAAGTATAAAATCCAAACTCTATAGAAACAGATGTAGTTTTGTCAGAAATCTCAGAGGCAAAGAAATGTCCTAATATAGGCAAATGTGGCCAGGACTTTGCATGGACAGAGGAAACCAATGGTAAATGAGCCAATTTAGTAATTTAGTAGAACTAATGCTTTAAAAATGTGCTGTATATGAAACCCAAACAGGTCTGTTCCATAGGACAGTTTGATCCTTTGCCCCTCTTTCTGACAGAGAAAATACAGAATGCATGGGCCATTAGCGCTCAAAGACCCTTATAGTACCATAATAAGTCTACAGCGCAACAACATATATTTCATCTTTAGTGAGACTTCATGTTCTGTTGATGTGTTTCAGTGCATACAAAGAATTTGGCCTCAAAGTAATGGTGGGGAAGTTGAATAAGCTGTGACTCTGTAAATTGACACATGTGATGTGTGTTGTTTGAGCCAAATTCAGGTATGAAGGGTCTCGTGTCTATAAATCCTCCTCTCCACTGAACATCTGCCCAGCATCTGGGCAGAACATTGTTCCTCCTGCCCTGACAAGAGTGGAGTCATGGGGTGCAAAGCTCACCCTATACACTGATTTTTTTTTATAGTCATACCAAAAACTTGCTATGACCATAAGCAGCTGTTACCTCCCCCATTTACTTCATTAATAAATGAAACCCTTTTGTTTGTTTTAATTTATAATGTGGAATTCCTGACAGTTGAAGCAAAACAAGCCAAAACTTGATTAGGAATAGAACCTAAATCTGGAAAATGGGCCAAAAACATCAAATTTACAACTGTGTGTGTATGTGTGTGTGTGTGTGTGTGTGTGTGTGTGTGTGGGAGCACAGCTCATTTGTATAGGTGTGCCTCCTCTGTCCTCTCTGCTTTATCATTCACAAATGTTATCTCTCTTCAGCATAATTTATCACCATGCTATAAGGAATACTCCCTTTATCAACATCATTGTTGGCCCATTACCCAAACTTATTAAATCAAACTAAAACAGATGGTCCATTAAGAATGTGCTGTAACTATTATATGGACTAGCTATAAAAAAAAAGCCCAGGTCTGAAGCGGACATCAGACGATTTCAGTGTCCAACCATTAACTATGGAGATACTTGTGTCTCATGGCCCTATATACTAAATCTCTCCCCTTCTCACAGACTTAAACCACTTCATGTCCTTAAAGTAGTAAAACTATGTCAGAGGTTCGGGGGTTTATGGAGAACTGTTCTTTTCAGTTGATTTACCCTTTGACTCCCTCGGGGTTGTGTATAAACCAGGCTGTGTTTTGTGATTATTGTGTCCTGTGGTGGAAACATATCAGGGAGACAGAGGAGAGACAAAAGAGAATCATATCTAAGGAGAGTATGCAAAACACAAGATATGTGCTTGCCAAAAATACCTCGCATACACTGTTGAGGTGCAGCATGATAGTGTGTGTATAACTGCAGCACCTTCACTCCTATCGGCAGTCTAGATAAATAAAATGGTTTGAAATGCTTTACAACACCTCACAGGATTTTAATTGAACGAGTGTGTGGATGTGTGATCAGGTTTGCGGATCAATATGACGCTTTTATCTAATTTCAGCCAACACAAAAGGTTTTTTGATGGATACGGTTATGAGTTGAGCACAAAGAGAAAATAACAACAGCAGGGGCCACTTGAGCCACATATTGGCACTAGAAATAAAAGTAAATATTGCATTTTTGGGGAAAGAGACAGAGGGATATTGAGAAGTTAAGAGGGATATGAAATCCACAGGGTGCGAGAGAAATGCTGCAGGGCGTGGCGTTATGGAGCAGAAAAGGAACAGGAAGGAATTATCGGACGATTGTTCGCTGGATGTAACCTGTGGACACCTGGGACTGGGCTTCCTCATCAGAACAGCCTCGTGTTGCTACCGTTGACATCATTAGACGCTGAGATAACTAGAGCAACTGGAAAAACACTTTTTGTATCAAGAAAGAGGAACCACGAGATATCCCTTAGCGAGTGTCTCATAAAAGCAATTAGAGGGTTGTCCTTTGAATGTAACCCATATGGGAAGCTCCTTAGATTTCTGCCTCTTGTCCGGCAAGAGCATTTCCGTTGTGGTTTTTTATTGTCCTGCTGGGTGATGGGGGAGAATAGATCTGCTGATGAGCGGAAAAGGCCCGAGTACTCGTAACTTGCAAATGATTGCAAGGAGGCTGAGGGGAGGGTCCACATGTTTGCTAAAGAAAACAGTAGCAGGGTGTGGACTGTCATTGCACATGAGGTCACTGGAGTGAAGGAAGCGGAACGACCATCAACCGACCAAACTGAACTGTTAGGGTAGCGCGGCTGTTTTTATTTGTTATTTACTTGCTCTACTTTTCTGATCATCTGCTTCAAAAATGGATTTTCAAAGCAGATGTTAATCAGTGCAATGCTCTTAATCAAGATGAATGGCAAGAATGTCAACGTAGCCCAAGTGATATCATTTTTTCTACATGCTAACAGAGGAAATGTCAAAATATTTGAAAAGGGTGAGTTCATGGAAGCGCATGTTTGAATTTACTTGCCAAAAGTAGCAAATTATATAACAAATAGGATGCTGTTATGCCTTATCTAAATGGGTTTGTTGTGTTTGAAAGCTGTGTGCCAAATTTTCCTGACGCACTTTCCGCCGGACCTCTTTGGCCAAAACTTGTGTTTCAGGGCTGCTGCACCATTGCTGACATCATGTTCTGACATTATTTGACAAGAACCAAAGGAGGACTCGAGAAAATCATTTTCTCCATATTTAATATACATATTTAAAATACAACAAAGTACATGTTATACATTACAAAAGAAAAGAAATTCCTTTATTCTTGAAGACACGTGTCTCTCGCCACACAAAATCTTTCAGTGTAAAAGCAAACACGTGTAACCGATCACAATACACCATGTCAGAATATCAAAAGAATGTGTTCTTTCCTACAACAGACAGTAAGCAAACTTCTTATCACTATCTGTAACACACAAATTCTCATTTTCAATGTATTTTACAAAACGCACGCACACACACACACACACATACACACACACTTAATGAACACTTGGTTGTCGCCTACTACAGGTGCCACCTAAAAGAGGGCAGTAAAGCTATTTATTCACTTTATTTGGTCATTAAAGTCTTAGCTGTCTGTGTGCTGATGCAGCAAGATTAATACTATTTGCACATGCGGTGCAGAATTCAGTACATAGGATGCGGGAGCTACACTTTTCTGCTCTTTCATCTCAGTAGTCCCTTGGAGCCTTCAAGCAAGGCCTGGAAATATAATGTGAGATTTAAACAACGTAAACAGCAAGTTAATTCATGAGACAGTAGTCAGATTTAAATTTCTTTGAAAAGAGACAAATACATTAATACTTGTCCAACATTACCATTGTCAGCTGAGGATTCACCAATTTCTATGCTGTGCGTTTTCTTGTTGAAGAAAATGATTCATTTAGCAGAAAGAACAGTCCAGTTACAAGATGATTCTGCTACATTCAACATTCTAGGACTTATTTCAAGGATTTAATTCATGATATTTCAGGTTAGGAATACAATTAGAACTGAAGACAGCAGGACTTGACCTCTGACCCAGACAGTGGCAGATGCCACACCCTTTAACACACTCAGCATACATCAGTGTGAAATATGGCATGAAAGAGACAAAACTATGGAAGCTTAAGGCATTCACTGGCTTGAAAGTCTGCTCTCTTTTTCCAAATTAATGAAACAATTATCTCTATTTTAAGAGCAAATTTTCCACGGAAAAATGTTCGAGTTGTTTTTGTTCTGAATTATCAGGATTATTACTGTGAAATTCAGGAATTCTTTTACACACAAAAAAAAACTCGACTGTTCCCCTAAATGAATTTTCGCAATTGGTTTAGAAAAATATTCTTTACAGTTTATACTGTTTGTTTGTTTTTCTTAGCAAAGGAATACATCATGCTTCCATACAAAACTGAATAAAATGTGTATAAATATAACTTGCTCTATTGAAATACGTTACTCAGCTAATACTTACAATGCCCATCAAAGTAGACTCAAGAGGGAGGATTTTTTTTTCTCACTCCCTCTCACACATACACACATACACAAAAGCACACACATGTAAATTTGGCTTTACAAATGAGTAACAACATTAATATGATTTCATTATCAATACAACTGTTCTCTAAGTGCTTTTTAATCAGTCCATCAGATGTGATCCTGCAGTATTTTAGTCATACCTAAGACTTGGTCTTTTCAATGTCATCGCATGTCAAACATGGTGCAGAGTGTGGACAGAATCTGATAAGGACAAATCAGTTGGAACAGATTATTAGTAATATAGATATGAAACAGTGTTGAAGAAAAGCCCAGTGACCTATTTCAGATTTGCGGTGGGTTGTCGACAGCAACAGCCGAATACTCAGTCTCAGAAATGTTGGAGGCTTCGATGAGGCGAGCCAAGCCAGTCCTTGTGGAGTATTTGAAGATAAAGGCCTTCATGAGGTCATAGCGGTAATTTCTGTTGATGAAGTTATAGAGGATGGGGTTGAAACAGCAGTGTAGCAGCGACAGGCACTGGGTGAGTTGTAAGGCCACGTAGATCATATTCTCCAGGCTGCAGGTGAGAGGCACCAGGCCCAGCTGAGAGAGGGCGTCGACCAGCAGGACAGTATGGTACGGCCCCCAGCAGCCCAGGAAGATCACGATGTACGCAAGGATCACTCTGCGGCTGACGCGTCGCTCCTGCTCCACGCTCGAAGATAAGGACGTCGAAGAACGGGCGAAGGCTCTGGCGAGCAGAGCGTAAAACACGGCTATAACGGGGAAGGGGAGCACGAATCCCAGGAGGATGAAGCTCAGCTGCACTCCAACCATCCACTCCCTGGGATTGTCCTCAGGGTAGACCGGATTGCAGAGGATGGAGTCCCCATGTGATGACTTTACGGTGCGCAGGAAGTACGTGTCGGGAAAGGAGGCGGCCAGCGCGAGAAGCCACACCCCCGCGCACACTCCAAAACGAACCAGCTTCCTGCGCACGCCCCCTTCATTCTCCCTGTGCTGTGTCACACTCAGATACCGGTCCACGCTCATACAGGCCAGGAAGAAGATGCTGCTGAACAGGTTGACGGAAAACAGCAGGTGCGTGAGCTTGCACGCCGCTTTTCCGAAGGGCCAGTGGCCGTGCTGCGCCAGCGAGCTCACCCACACGGGTAAAGTGGCACACACGCACAGGTCCGCAACTGCAAGGTGAACGATGTACATGTGTGTCTCATGGCGAGGTGTTGAGTCTCTCTGAGCGCGGATATTAACCCAAAGAACCAGTGCGTTGGCAGCGAGGCCGACGATGAAGATGAATGTGTAAAGCACACACAAAGAGTAGAGCAGAGCGCTACGGTTGAACGCTGTGGCACAAACCATTGAGTGAACGGTGGAAAAGTTGCTGAAGGTGTCAGAGTAGTTGAGATACCCAAACAACTTCCACAGGTCCTCTATATCGCTGGTGCTCAGGCTCATTTTTCGACGTTCGCAGAAAACCACCTTTGACTGGGACAGATCCTGCAAAAACAAGACATCGCCTTATCATTTCCAGCAACATACTCATCAAATTCACATTTTCAACCCTCTGTGATACAAAGATTATGAGCTAATATATCCTTCTAGTGTGCTACCAGCTCTCTCTAAATGTGGTTAACTTAAAAACACAGCTTGCATTGGTTAAAAGAGGCACACTGTTGTCCTGTCACAACCGCAGAAGTTCTCTGTGATTGATGTGCAGACAGAGGCCGGCACGAATAAATGTTTGCATTAGCTCCACTAGCACATAGTACAGATTAGACACAAGGAAGTGGGATCAAGAAGTACAAACAGAGTGTATTTCCGGAGCGTTCCTGACATTCCAGATAAAGCACTGGTCCGGGTGGGAAACCTGATGCCACTTTAAAGACCGTTTCCCTTAACATGTTTGTTATAGTAAAGAAAAAAAATGTTAAAAATGTTTCTTTTCTTCTATGGAAACAAGCAAGTAGAAGGTTGTAGAGAGGCTGTCGCCACCCAGATGATCAAAGAAAATACTGCTCATAACTTTACATGTGTCATTTTACAACATCTGAGGCTAATAACATGTGAGCACACGCTTACAGAATGTGCATATTCACACTGACTGAGGTGACAAAAGCAATATGCGAGATCACAAAGGAGGTTTAGCAGGAAAATATCTGTCCGTGAACTAATGAACCTGTCAAGTATTCAGAGTTTCTGCTGCGACGTCTCTCTCGGTTCCTCTAACTGGCAGCAGCCTGACGTAGTTTGAAAGGTCGGGGGTGAAAGGTGGCACATCAAAAACAGAGCAGAAGAGTCATAACCCTGCTATTGGCCCTGAGTGACTCGCACGCCCACAGAGTGAATTGTGTGCAGGGATCAGCAGGGGGGCTCGACGCCATGCAAAATAGAACATTGTAAACGAGGGTCAGTGACCACCGGGTGACATGGCACGCTGGGGTGGAGTGAAATGCGACCGCTTCAAACATCTGTCTTTGTCACACACTTGTACTTGCGGCTCCCACAAAGTCAAAGAAGATATGTTGCTTGAAATAACACCTCATTGTTCGTCATTTCTTTCACAATATTTATTTGGCCGCTAGCTGTTTATGCTTTTTTTATGAGAAACAGTGTCAGCAGAGGGATGACATGTTTATCCTAATAAATCCTTATTAATAGATAAGTGCGACAATTAGACAAGAGGGGATTGTGTTAAATAAACATCAAGCACATGGGCCTTATACAAATATTGGTTGATTTCACAAGTATTTAATTGCCTTTTTCATTAACAGCAGAAACAAAAAAGGCAATTGTGCGCTCGCAATGACAACTATGTACCACCATAATTAAAAGTTTACAAATAACAAGCATATGACACGATCGCATGAATTCTAATTGGACATTTTCATCACCGTCTCTATTCACATTTCGACTTTTCCAGAGGATCATTTGAATAGCCTCTTATCTCCTCTCCCAGCAAGCTCTGTGATAAAATGTTAATACCAGAAACCTGCCATTTGACCTGACATTTATTCCTGACAGCTATTTCTTATCCGGGTGGAGGTGTGTGTGTGGGGGGGGGGCAGCCAGTCTTCACCGGAGCAGTGCTGAGATAATCCCTCACAATGGCCTTTAATTCCCTTTATATTATATGGAAAATACCTGGAAGTGCCAGGTAGGCCCACAAGCTTCAGGATAATTAGCCTTTTAACACCGGCACCATCAGATAACAGGGTAAGACACACGCCTGTCTCTTCTTCCCTCTCCTCTCTCTCTCTGTCTCTCTCTCCATGCCGTCAGAGCATCCAGTTACAAATTAGCAGAACTCGTCCTTTGTCCGCTCAATACACAGAAAATAAAAGCGATCGCGGGGTTTCATGTGCAAATGTGCCGCAGAGAAAGGCACAGGTGCACCGCGTTTCTGCAGACTGGGGTCTGAGTTTTGGGGCTCCAGACCTGAGGTTGGTGGGTGGGGTGAGTTTCTTCACGCACGGCCCGTGCGTCTTTGCGCACTCATCCAGAACACCACGGCAGCCGCAAACACAATGTCATTGTTGCTATTGTTGATTTCTATCAGGCTGGAGACAAGCTTCCCTTATCGGAATGGCCAGCGTGGTATACAGAGGGTCAGATTGAATGGGAAGGCAAATAAACACCTCGGTTGGGTTTTTTTTTTTTTTTCTATTTTGTTTTGTTTTTTGGGGAGGTGGAGGAGGGGGTTACCAGGAAGATGGAGATAAGATTACAATACTGTTATTACTGAAACATTTTTGAATAAAAATCCGAGTCTTTTTTTTTTGCGATTTCTTTAAACGCATACATATTTTCCTTCTGTGGGAGACAAAAAAAAAAACGCATAAATAGAACACCCCCCCATCCCGTGGACTTCCAGCCGTTTTAACCGAGAACAAGAATGAAAAAAAAAACATTTAAAAACCCTCCCCTGCGGCACTTAAACTCATCACGGCGCTCTTTACCTGTTTGCAGAGCCTCCTGGTCCTCCGTTCACTCTTCTCTCCCCTGTGCTGAGTTTGACGGTCGCCGGAAAACTTTTCACTTCCCTTGTTGGAAACTATTACTCGCCTGCCTCCGCTTCCCCTGCTGACACTGAGCTCCCCGCCTGCTCTGCACTTGCTGATATTCTCAAGAGTTACGCCTCCAAGGCTGGTCCTAAAGCCAAGGTTTATTGGCTTGGCAAAGACAAACAACAGGCGGTGCGGCCAGTTTCAGCCAAGAGGGGGAAACCAAAAAAAAAAAAAAAAAAGAACACATTTAATGCCTAGATTAGCGTATAATTATGGAAAACAATGAAGAAAGACTTTTTTTAGGCTTTTCATTTTGAACTGGCAAAAGTCCAGACTTTATAAAAAAAATGTATGCAATAATGTGGTTTGCATATTGGAAAGAGCAAAAATGTGATTTCTAAATCGAATCTAAGCATGTACTTGCTTAAATGTTGCGCAACAAAACTACATTTCATGCTGCATTCAAACTAGCATGCACGCTCAAGAACACATATACCTATGTATACAATATATTTAGCATTTAAGAGTTGCACAAATAATAATTTGTTTATGCAGCTAGTAGAGGAAACAAATAATACTGTACTTTATTGCATAATTCACGTTTGCCACAATCAACATTCAAGGGCAGGGCTGGTTCAGAGCCTCATGCTTTAGTCCTAATTTTGAAAGTGCACCCAGGAAAACCACAACAGACACAGGTCTTCCGACCACCCGTAATAACAGGTTAAACCCAGCATTGGGGAAACAGACAAGGAGCTTTGAGTTCACACAAAATGCATGCATTTATTTATTCTGCATCGAGAATTAAAAAGTAAGATTCTCAATGAAATCTCCAAAGTCTTGCTCAACAGTTGCTCGTCTTTCCAAACTGTAAACTAAATTTCATGCGAAATTCAAATTGGGGAACACGTATACTGTTCACAAGATACCTCATATTGAAGAGTATATGAGATGAGTGAAAACTTTTTTCATAATGTTGTGCATACTTAAGAGAAAATGCAACTTATTTTCATGACATATCAAAAATATGAAATGTAATTTTATGGATTAAAACATCTGTTAATTTAAAGGATTCAAGGAAATCCTAGAAATTCTTGAACCCTATTGTATTATTTAACACGTAATACATGAGATGCACAATACATTTCAATCACAAACAACCAACAAGGTCTGGAGCCTTCTGAGGTCGTTAATTTTTGAAACCAGACTTAACAAACAACATCAACATTGATGTCTTCCAACTGAAGCCCAGACCAAAAAAAACAAAAAACAAATACCGCCTCTGAATAATGAGTAAGATCAAAACCAATAGGTTTTTCACAGAGTCTCGGTCTTAGCCGACAGACAATTTGAGTCATTTCAAACGAGATGTTCAAAAACTGACAAGATCAGCTATGGAAGCCTTGCTCAGTGATTTGAGGTCTGTCCATTATAAGTTGCACAAATCCCTTACAAGAGGCTCATGTGTTTATCTGGAAGCAAGTAAAGGCTCACTAGTAATTCTGGTGGCGCGACAGCTGGTTCCACCGCAGCAATTATCCTCACGTTCAATAACAAGGCGACCAAAAGCGTCAGAGACAGGGGACTTTAAAACATTACAATAAATCGTGTTTGAAGTGTCAGCAATGTTGTAGTTTGATAGGGTTTAAAAAAAATACTTTTTTTTTTTCTAAGCGCCTTAAGTATTCCTTGGTAAACCAGGCAGGGATTGTCCAACTTGTTTGCTCAGAATAGATATATCAGCGGCTGGAACAGGTCACACCACTGAAGTTTATTATAACTGCATTCAGTGATGAAATACAGCCAGCAGGGTACTCTAACCTCATTAAGCAGAAAAGTAGCACAGTCAGTTTCAGTGGGGGATTTAAAGAGAGTTCCCACTACGCACGCACACCCATTGTCCTCCATGTCAGGAGTATCAGGGGGATTTATAAGCTTCTCTGAGAAACATCCGTCGCCCTGCAGGCTGCTGCCAACCTCGGTTCTGCACTTCTCATTCACAGGGAAGTCAGACTTGAAATAGCAGGTGTTTGTTTGTTTGTGTTTGTAATGTCTGAGAAACGACAATCAACACATCTGGTTCGGAAAACGGACCAACGGAATTGTATTTTAGGGGTAACTGAGTTCAGGATCTACATATTTTTGTCACAAATTTCACATGTGCATTTACTTTTTGCAGTTCATTTGAAAGCAACCCTTTATCATCAACCCGTGCATCCATCATTCTCAGACCGGAATTCCAACATTCAGTTGCGGTGATAAGAAGTGTGATGGTACCTTGAACTGTTTTCAAGAAATCATCATCAGTATAAAAATTAAATGTTCACATCATCCAGTTCAGTTCAGTTCAGTTCAGTAGTGCTTGTTTTGTGGCTGGTGGACTCTGTTAAAGTTTCCCAGCAAACAGAAACACAGTGTCAAGGCAAAGATGTGGATAATATCTGTGCTCCCCAGCGGAGGTTAGCAAGCGAAACAGTAGATTCACAAATGGTCTGATATTTAATATTTCTCAAATTCACACATTGAATTTAAGATTCACTACATTCACTTACAAGGAGCTCGTGCGCAACGATTCTCTTTGCGCCTGTCCTCAAAGCTACGCATATAAACCTTTGAAAGTCAACTCGTTGACCTATGCATGTAGCATTCAACTTAAACGAATTCAATACACAGATGCATAAACACAACGAAGCAGGGACAAGGCAATGGACATGGGTGGAAGAGGGAAACGGGGTGGGGCTTAGGTGGAAGCTGGAGTCAGTGTGTGCAAGTGTGGGAGAGTGGGCTGAGGGAAACAGAGGGGAAAAGATTGAGAGTTATCGCTAATGACTTCTTTTTCTATTGTAGTCTAGGCCTGCGTCACAGTGGGGGGTCTGACAGCCATGTTCTATTTTTGTGCAAATTCTCCATTCAAACACTCCCTCTCACACTCATTCTCAGCAACATTTTCACATTCAGACCCTCCTGCTTTGAGAGTCTCTTCTGCATTTCCAGCGTCACATTCCTCCCCTGTTCCTCCAGCTGCACTTATCTTTCGTTTAATCAATTATTCATCTCCAATTATTTTTTCTGAGCCTGTGTGTGAGATGCTGAAACCATTTTTTCACCACAGCTGAGCAGTATTTAAGGAGAGCTGGTGAACCTGAAAATAAAACCAGAGCTATTGTGTGTTTTTGCGTTTGTCCTGGTGTTTTGTCAAGTTAATATTTTGCAAGCTTTTGATGGGGTGATCTTGTTCATGCAGGTGTATGTTTAGCAGGAAAAGTGTGTCCCTGCAGGAAATAAAGCATTAAGACATTCCTAACATTGACAGAGCATCACTCACACCAACCCAAAAAATGTGCATGAAACCTGAGTACAGCTCAAATGTCAAAATAATGCAAACCAAAAAAAAAGATAACATAATAGGAGTCTTTGTGTGTCAGCGATATGGTTATTTCTTACTTGAAACTTGACCTTTTGGGAACAACAAGATGAATTAACATACTATCTTTTAGTCATTAACATGAAAAGACCAGACTTGTTTGCAGACATTTGATTATGAACACATGCACCCATGCGAACCATTAGCTGTTATCGAGGAAAGGGTCTCTGGACACATGACAAATCTAAGTCCAAAGTTCATCTCGGTTTATGTAAACTCATAAATGACTATTGTTTTTCTTGGGCAAATTCTATACCGCAGTTACATTAAGCTAACCTTTTGCAACACCTCTGCACAATTGACCTTGGCTGCTGAAGTTTCTGTTTTGTTCAATTCCCCTGTATAAGATTTCACATGAATGATGATTTTCCACATTGATGCTACATGTGGACTTACCAGCACAGTATTTTGAGTGAGCTTTTCTATTCCTTTGCTTATTTTTTCGTGTAGCTACCTTCCCTCCGTCTCGCCTTTTTTGTGCACTTTTATTCAACAGAGGTGTTATATTAAATAAATAGATTGTAAATTATAAATAAACAAACAAACAAACAAACAAATAAATAAATAAATAAATAAATAATACTCATCGGTTGTATTGCAGGCCATTTGAAGGTGAGTTAAAAAGTAAAATGTGAATTATTGTTGTACCAGAAATGTCCAGAGTAGTGGCAAGTATAACATGCATTCTAATAGAGAGGTGATAAACAAACCGAATCTTGCAGCAAGAACTTGCAATGTCTCTCAGCAGGGGACTCAAGCCAGGGATCTACAGTGGAAATTTTCACATCAATAATGCAAACTTTTTATTTTTATTTTAAGGAATATCGAATCATTCCATTTTGCAGTATTTCTCTTCAGATGTCTACACGGTTTTGTTCTTGTCACTCTGCGCCTTGCTCTGACTTCAGCGAATCTGTCAGTGTCTTCATGCCTTCATGCTGTTGACCATGACCTGCTGTGGCTCATACACTCCATTGGCCATCTGTCATCTCATAACGCAGCGGTAACTAAAACAAAAAGCAAGAACTGTCTCAACCAAGCCATACAGGCTCACCTGCGCAAATAACACACACACAGATACTTCATGCCACAAAGACACGGAGAAGGAGAGTAGACCTTACTTTTGAAGACTCAAATATAGTAACACGATGCTCGTTGATTAATGAAATTTCCCTGGAGCCCCAACCTGACTCGAAAAACTGATTCCAAAAAGAAAGGCATGACACTCCAACTGTCATTCAAAGCTCTGAGTTCCATTACCGAAAAGTCTGTGACTCCACAAGAATGATACGGTGCACTCCTGGGATCTCCCGAGTATATTTCAATAACAACATACACACACGCACACACACAGATAAAGACACACAAACATATATCATGTTCGGACGAGTTAGGTCAAGGGGATTAAGCAGAAAAAAAAATGATAGCTGAGAAAATGTGTTGCTCAAGGGGACAGTGAGTGTCCGGTACAGATTGCTGAATGACGGAATCTGTCCCCAAGCTGCAAAAGAAGGCATCCATCTCATTTTGCTCCCTAGGGGCTGTAACTCTAATTTAGTAATCCTATCCCAACATTCCAGTTTTGTGCTTTACAACATGCTGCTGACATGGAGTTCATGGATGAGGTTGTTCACTTTCACCTCTATTGTCCCGTCACGGTGAAAAAAAGGAACGGCCCATCAGCGGGTTTGGAATGTACCGGTGTTTTGCAAAAGCCTGCACCAGCGGTTTCACCGTTACCTGCAGATCTTGCTTTACCATATGTTTATGTGTTACCAGATGACCAGTTTAACCTGTATTGCTCGAATTTATCAGTGCACCTCAAGGTCAGGCTGAAGCCCACAGAAAGAGCAGAATTAATGAGAGTGTTTACAAGTAGAGGTGGGGGAAATCCAAATGCATTCAATGGCTATTGTTAAGGAGAAAATGTGAGAAAATTTCCCAGAATGTATCTCTGGCCATCATAATAACCATAGTCCTCTTGTTTAACGTATGAAATGGTTGAGTAAATAAAAGCTTGGATTACTCCTCATACTAAGTGCACAGATGTTCTTCATTAAAAATAGGAAAGCCCAACTACATTTTGTTAGTTATATCACTAAAGTCTCTATCAGCCATGTGTATTATGTTCTGTTCTGTCTTGATGTGCCAACCCATTTTTTTCACCCGTGAAATAACAGTTGTGAATACTATGAGGTGAAATTGCTTGCCTGTTGAAAAATTTGTGTCATCGTCTTTGGGCCATGCACCTCACTCTCATAAAATGTTATGAAAAATCATTCAGTAATTACATTATTTACCGTACATCAGGCAGTATTTTTGAGGTGGTAAAATTACAGGTGGAAAAAATGTAGTAAATATTTGAAATGTCACCTGATCCCCATCTTTTTTTGCAAAATACAAATTAATTAATTACAAATTAATTCTTGCAAATTAATCATTCAGTGTACCGTTTTACGCAAGTTTAAATTCATGGTTCATGTCTCCCACTGTTTGTTTGTTTGTTTGTTTATTTTTGAAACTGGAGCCTGCAAGTCTGAACGTTAAACTTTAGTCTATATATTGAACCAGGATTGTTGTGACAACACAAATCCAGCTTCTATACCTTTTCTTTAAACCAGAGGAGAATCCGTAATTTCATCAAAGAATGTGAAAACAGTTTTATAGTGTGAAATTCTACACATAGATGATTCTACACAGTGAAGCTCTTTCAACCAATGGAGCAAGAAAGAAAGAATGCATGAAAGAAAAGACAACAGCACAATCTTAAAAGAAGAGATATTGAATGAAATGGGTTATAAATGGGTTTAATCTCCAAAAAATGTTACCAGATTTTTTTTCTCACTTCACCGTCATTGCTGCTTCAATACGTGTGGAAAGCAAACATTCATGAAAAATAAATAAGTAAATCAGTAGATAAATAAAGACCCCACACTGGACAGATCTCAGCTGTGAATTGTTTAACCAAAACCATATCACGCCTGCTACATGGCTACAAACTCCAGCGGGTCCCACTGTGATTTGGAATTAATTTTAAGATTTAATGTATTACTCTCAAGTCTTATTATTTCCTCTCTCCATCCCATAGGCATCAGACTCAGTATGATATAAATCTGTACACTGCATGAGATCCCAGGAAAAAAATGATTCGCTCCAGAGACCTGGCTGGAATCAGAACGGGATGGGGAACTTACACTGGAAAGACCTTCCAGTGTGTAACATTGGCTAAGATAGTGATTCATTTTAAAATCTGCACTAACATGACAGTTTTAGCAGAAAGCCTGACTTACGTCGTAGTTTTGTTATTTTATTACACAGTTCATCATTTTAGTTTATTTTTCATGTATTCCCAATGCTTGACTGTTAAATCACAGAATGCAATGGGGATTTATCTGTTTATTCTTTATTTACACACATACCACCCAAATAGAACTTCAAACTAACCCCATTATAAGTCCATGAAGGTCTCCTACTTGGACAATTTAGTGTTTGTCTGTTAGTCTATTAACATCATGACTCAAAAACTCCCAGGCTGATTTTCCCTGAGTCTGGTTAAGGGTGTAGCATATGAGGTGAAAGAATAGCACTTTGTGGGAGTTCCATTTTAAATAGCAGAAAACAACTGTTTTCATATATATTGGCCTTGGCAGATGAATGCACTCTACGACATGCCCTTATAGTTGTGTATTTTATTGCTCTTCGTGTATTTTACGGTTAGGTTTTATGTGCTCATTGTAAAGCCTTGTGATGTGACCTCTGATAAGTGCTAAACACTTGTGGTTCTATACCGTCGCTGAAGTTAAAGTTTCAAAGTTGTATCCATGCAAAACAGACATCTATAACACACACGGAAGGACATTTCATTTATAAACAAGAAAGATCAGTTTCTTCAAGAGCATGAGCAGAGAAGCAACCTCTCACCCAAGCTCAAGGAATAATTAACAGCCATGCAAGAAGGCTAGAGAAAAGATCTAAAAGGTGATTTGGAGTAAATATCATGTCTTGTAGATACAATCCTGGAGCAAATATCATAGCTCATGGTCACCAAGGCAACTTTTGATGGGAAATTACCTCAAGCTATTTCTCCTTTTACCAGGTGGTTCCTATTCACGGTCTCCCCGCTGATCACATACACATAAGCGAATGCAGCACTGCAGGGGGCGATAACTGCCAGGATGTGGCGGCCCATGCAGCATCTGGAGTTGAGCCCTGTGTGCCTCCAGCTCATAGTGAGGTGAGCAGCGTGGCTTTTTCTATTCATTTAGCTCATTTATAAAAGGGTGAGGCTCACTCAGAACTGTTATTCCAAGTCATAATAATAGCTCGCCATTTGCAGCCTTTCTATATTTGCACTAAATGAAAGAAACACCCAAAGAAGTGCATGAAAGAAGCCAGAGAGATGATTGAGTCAGTAGCAGGAACACAGAAGTATGGTAGCGTAACCAATACTGATATGTCAGACAGAACATGGTGCATTCGCCACGTGTCTGCTCACTATATTGGCTTTGGGGTAAATAGCACAGATCTGCTTTTCATTATATAACTATAGAGAGCATTTTTAAAAGCGCCGTAATGGCTGACTGCACGCTTAACCCTGTCACGCTGACTTCCTAAATCTTCCCGAACCCGCCTGCCACTCACTAAATCTCCGTTGTAAAAATGATACAGCTTTGGCGCCTCTCCTTGACCTCCCCCAGCCAGGCACTTTACACTTCAGAGCCTTCTGGAGGCCGATCATAAGGCCGGTCCACTAAAAAAAAAATGTAAGATGGTTGAACCTTTTTGTGAGAATATCTGAGCTGCAAAGTTCAGACGTGTCTGGATCTCATCAATGCAAACCCACCTGAGCTCAGGGGTTTCTGAAATTGTTTATAGGTTGTGAGCCGCTGCCTGTTTCTCAGGAGGAGAGCCTCCACCGAACGCCCCGAGTTACTAATGGGTAAAATACAGATGATAAGTCCTGTGCCGGAAAAAGTTTCCTGTGTATATTCACACTGGCAAGAGGAGAAAAGGGACACAAAAGAAGGATGGAGATGAGGATGAAAAGCACAGGGCTTGAAAGACACATCCTGTAGAGGTTAATAAAAAGAGGAAGGAGGCAGTGATTGTTATTATTTTTTCACTCATGTTTTTCCCTACTATTTTGGACGTGGTAAAGAGCCACAGCTTGGTCGTGTTCCTCCCCAGCTGCGTTCTCCCGATTTTTCTTATCATTTTTCTACCCAGCTGTTCAGGTTGTGATCAGAAGCACAGCATCCTGAGAGATTTACCTTTGACGCACGTATTCAGATTCTCATGAATCATCTTGAGAACCTCTATGAGAAAATAGTGCCATAAAAATTTGCAAGATATCCTGTGATAGCAAAGGCACAACAAACCGGTGTTTATTGATCCCTGGTTTGATGTTGAGCAGGTTATTTTTCTAAAGTAAATCTGCTCCGCAAAGTTGCATGTATGCAAGGTCTTGCTGAATCAAGAACGGTGGTGTTGAAATATAAATCATGTCTTTTTTTTTTTTTTTCCACCACCTAAATTTGCATAAAGGTTTGCACAGGCTGAAAGATAAACTATATTTGAGTGGCTACAGTGATTGGTGCAGTTTGGGGATGATTGTACTCAGATGTCAGACTGAATTCCTTAGTTCCATAATGATGGGGGACATACAATGGCCACACTGTGGCAGAAAAGTAAAGGGGGGAATGTGGAATCTAAGAAAAAATAGCAAGCAGTTTGGGGTGCACGTAATCCCCAGTAGCTCTTCATTACAAACCTTTCTGGCTGCCAATCTTAATATAAATACCCTAAACTGTGCCTCACTTTCCTAATGTATATTCACATTCTCTCTCTTTGTCCCACATGTGCACACATAGAGCATAACCAAGGATTTATTTTTTTTTTCTCCATGTCTAAGTGATATGATTTTAATGCAGCCCCTGAAAGCGGAAAAGGATTGATTGCATTCAAAATTTACTACATTTCTCAGACTACTGTTCTTTCTTCTCCATCCCCTCCCCACCCCCAATTTCCTTCTCTTCTCTCTGCTGTGTGTCTCGGTTTGTAATGGCTGGTTGGTTGTCAACCTCATGACATCTGGTGCAAACACAGGCACCCATTTAAGGCCCAATCAAAACAGGCAAAAACACATCTGGCTCAGCTTTACTTTATTGAATCTATCAGTCACATTGCACCTAAAATAGAGGTAATCAACTGGTTTCAATCAAGAGATGCGAAAAATCAGTGTAAATTATAATGTTATACAGAAGGTATATTACAGTATGTATTTATTGTATGTTTCTCAACAAAATTTTACAGAAATTATTTGTGAGAAAAACAAATTAGACTTGTAGCTTATTTAGCACAGTCATATATTAAGAACAGAGCTTTCATCAAGGTGGTACCCCAAAATTGAACCGCACCTACCTGAGGTCAAAGTGCAATAATATACAACTGTGGGCTGAATGCTAAATGATGCAGGCTGAAAATCCTTGTAACAGGCTGAAATCCCTATGGCAACTAATTGTGGCTATTAGATACTAGAATGTTAAATGGGCTGCTTTTAAATAGCACTTTTCTACTTTAATGGTACTCGAAGCGCTTTACAACATTTCTTCCCATTTCATGACAAGAGGCAAAGCTTCCAGGCCGGGCGCCTGCATCATTAGCAACTCAGTTAGTGCTAGTTGCATTGTAGCAAGTTACAATAGTTTTTCAAGTCGCTTGCAAGTGTCCAAACTGTATTTGTACTTTATTCAGCTTTTGTAGGAAGAAATAGAGAACCTTACTTTGACACCGCATCCTGTCCTCTACCTACATCCATCACTGCTGTTTGCAAATAGCAAAGCTGAACCGACCACTATTACTTTTTACCCAGTTGATTGAAATTTTAATCTAACGCCCATTTTTCATAGGGAACATAATTTTTCCTCAAATCCACTAACACAGGTTATTGAAGGAAGTTTTGTGGTCATTTCAATCACGTTCAAGTCCAATCATATCCTTTGTATATCTCAGTACTTGTGTGTATTTGTGATTCCAGTGATGCAAGAAGGCTTTTTCAGACAATGCCGGCATGGTAAGACGTTGCCCACTTCCTGCCATTGAGCTGGCTGAATATGGCCTTCCCTGCAGCGAGGGTGGGAGAACGGGGATGGACAATAGAGGAAAAGGATGGATATCAGATCAGGCTTGCCCTAACCCTTACATATATTAACACTCAGTGTTTTAAAACCCGGGAATTCTTATCCTTATGCTGCGCTTTTCTGTTTTGAATGACAATGCATAAAGAAATCTTTTTATAAAATATATGTGTATGAAGAATTTTGGCATAAAGTTTGATGAGACACATTTTCTGCCAACACAACTATACATTAAAAACATGTTGAACCAATTCAAATAATTTCTTTGCAAGATGGGTATTTTACAATACTAGTTGCAGGCAGTGCTTCATGAAGCACTAGCATAAAAACCCTATTTACCTTCCCAAACCACAGCTGTGACATTTGTCCACCAACAAGTTCCTTCATGTTGCAGATTGTGGTCAGTCCAGAACACAAGGCCATTTCCTCAAGTGTTCCCTCCCCCCTTCAGCTCCCATCTCATTTCCTCCATACCTAAATAAAGGGGAAAAAAAAAGTACATAGCCACTTTGGTTTTGTATAGAGACCAAACCTGAATGGGAACAGCCTCCGTATACAAGCAACTGAACTCTGGCATTTACCACATTGTAGGTGAGATGTCCTAAATAACCAGGAAAGTGCATTCAAACTTGATAGTTTTAGAAAAAACTTCAAAGAAAATAAGGTTTATTGAACAAGCGGACCCAAAAGATTTGTGCTCATCAGATCCCAGTTTTGATCTCTTTAGGATGGTGTCCCCTCTTGGGGACTCCCTCAGAAAGAACTCTTGTTCTTGTGATTTCAACTGGAAACTTTTTCAAAGCAGTTTGAGGGATGGACTCTCCCTCCCTGGAGGCCCACAATGAAGTGATCACAATCCAGCAGGCCACAGAAGCACTCTTAAAAAGCAGAGTTGTTAGTATTGTAAATTTGGGATTTGTCAAAGTGACCAGATTTACAGTTTCTGCATTGTTAAAGGAACCTGGTATGCAAAAGCACATTCCAGTCATGGAATGGGACAGGCTTTATCCCAGTTGTATTTTTAAATGCAATTTTATGGCAGGGTATGTGTTGACAAGATTCCCCAAACATTTTCCATTTACGAAGAGTATCCCTTTTAACAGCCTCCTGTCTTCCCCCAAAGTGCACAGTACAGAGTTGCATGAAGCCATAGAATCATGTTTTTGGTCTGAAGTTTTATTGTTAGTGCTAGAGGCATCATTCCAATCACATCCCGGCCCTCATCTGGTTGTTCGGTGGCAGCGGCTTGCCCAAGTGAATCCCCACTGTTGGCCCAAAGTCCTCACTGGAGAGTTTCTCATGGACCTCTGGCTTCAGCTGGAAACCCTTCTCCTTGTCAAAGTAGTGCATGGGAGGAAATGTTAGGGGTGATTCTTCCAAGAGGCCTTGCAGTCGTGTACGCCAGGTCTGCAGCATTGTTTCGCGGGCCTCTTGGGGAAGGACAGATGGAGCCCAGAAGATTTGAGGGGACAGAACTTTAAAACCACAGTAGTACAGGATGCCATTCTGCAGAGAACATAAATTTAGTGTCAAGGCCTAAAAGATCCAGCAACTTTAAGAAAAAAAAATAAGGTACCTGAATTGGCCACAGAGTAACATTCATGTCACCATTAATTCCACTTGAAGTAAACATGGACTCATAAGATCCAGTTGTGAAAGACAGCATGGCCTTCTTATCCTGTCAAAGATTGATCTGTGAGAAGATTCTTGCGCTTAAAAAAAAAAAAAAAAAAAAAAAAAAAAAAAACTCTTACCTTGAAGTTTCCAAGGCTGTATCTCTTCTCTGCTGAGTAGGCAAATCCCAGAGTGAGCACACGATCCATCCAGCCTTTCAGAATGGCAGGAAGAGTAAACCAGTACAGAGGAAACTAAAGAAAAGCAAAATTAGTTCTGCAAAAATTCTCAAAAACAAAAGTCACAGACCCTTACTTGAAAGATGACAAGGTCTGCCTCGGTAAGTTTACGATGTTCCTCGACAATGTCAGGCGAAAGCTTTCCTTCTTCCCATGCCAGTTTGGTCTCCTCTGCATAGCGGAAGCATTCAGCATCCTTGACTTCTCCTGCAGAGACAAAAAGAGCTCAGCACAGGTTTAAGGGGGTTGCCTAAATGCCAGGCAGGAGTTAGTTATACCAATGATGTCCTCCACAGTTGCAGCAGCTTTGAACTTCATTGCATACAGGTCAGACACTTCAACTGTGCAGCCCTTTGCAGTCAAAACCTCCACAGCAGCATCTTTAGCTGCAGCATTAAAAGAACCAGGACTCTGGTGGGCATACACGATGAGCACCTTCTTCGCTGCTAAAAATCAAGAAACAGCAAGTAAGTGGATAGCAGACAAACCAAAAGAACAAATGACAGAAACACCAGTTACCCATTTCTGAAGCGCACAGTTAGCTGCAAGGGCACACTTTGCTTGGGATGGTGGAGAAGGCTGCGTATCTTTCAAATGTCACATCAGTGGTTTTTATATACAACAAGCACCGTGTCTCGTTTAATCTCACAGGCACAGTCAATCAGCAATCAAGGTTATCAATTAATCAAGTGACCCAGGAATTGCACATGTTGATCCTGGAGTGTGTATCTGAGGGAGGGGGTATTTAACCAATAAAAAAGAACAGCACAAGTGAAACAGACCATAGCGTTGACCTGTTTGGAACCCGTGATGGCAATGTGTATCCTTTTCTATTTAAACCTACCACAAACAGACAGAGCCTATATTTGTCTGTGTCTCTGTGTTTGTGTGGCCGGCTCATTTCATGTCCGTCTCTCTCAGCTCGGGGAAAAAAAATGTTTAATATTTGTGCGTGATCCTTGATGTCTGGAAACCACATAAAGCCGATGTCGGCGAGAAGCAACTCTTCCACTCCGCTGTTATTGGTAACAGCTCTGATTTCTTCTAAAGACAAGGTTGCTTGTGTTTGAGGCCACTCACGCATATTGCCCTGTAAAAAAAAAAAAGGGGTGGGGGACTCAATTGCGGAGGGTATCAAAGGCAAACATAAGCTGGTACACATCTGGCTCTAAATTCCTTCCTTGAGTCACATTCATCGTGTAAATGCAGCGGTGCAACATATTTACACATTGGAAGCGCACGAGTGCAGGCACGCTACACATGTGGGACATATGGATATGCTCTGTCAGCCATCCTTCTTCCCGCCGCCTCTTCTATTTTTCACTCACTGACATTGATTTGAGTTTCAAGGGTTTGTCTGGGAATCTATTGGCTTGACTGGCGAGGCTGAAAAGTGTTTACCCCCCTGATCTTCATTAGGTCTGTCTCTACCATTTCTGTAATGTTTTTTTATGAACGCTCTTTTTCCACCATTATCTCAATGTCTCCGTGTCTCAACGTTTTTTTTTTTTTGTTTCTTTATTGTGCACTTGTTGTCACTTTGAAACTCGCTACATTCCCACTCTTGTGACAGTTACAGGGTCACGTGCGTCGCTTGAAGGGATGTTTTCGTCAACGGTAATGTCCTGAGCCACATGATCCATCTAGTTCTTTTGCTTTCCTCATGGGAATGATTTACACTTTCTTTTACATGTGCAAGGTATTTGTTGCACGCTGCAGCTCAGGGTCTTCCCGAGCCTTTCACATGTTTCCCATTGTGTCTCGATGTAAAACATGAAAGAAACATCGGAACCCCCCTTTGGCAGCTCATTTACAAATGACCACAGCCATCTAAATTACAGACTACATGATGCTTGAGAAGGTACACGCAAACACAATAACACTTGTCCCAGAGCTGAATCTGAACAGAGGGTAAATATGGATACGCTGTCTACAGTGACCTCCGGTGGTAACAAAGTTATTGAAGTTGGCACTTTTTCATAATGAAGTTTACCCAACTAAAATGTCCACAGGTGCCGCGCTCACAGATCTGTGAGTATTGCACCGACGTAAGACGGTTAAGACAAAAAGCTGTATTCATTTGTTCTTACCCATGGATGGGAAACATAAGGACCCAGTGGGTTTAAGGCTGAAGAGTTTAAGATCAGGTAGCAATTCAAGCACAACCAAAAACAGATTTTTCTCGGGAATCACACAGGTCAGTGAAAATGAGAGATGGAAATGTTTTTTTTTTTCCTCTGCTCCTGTTCTGTGTCCCTTCATATTGAAATTTCAGAGCAGATTTACCTTGAAGAACTTGAATATACCGCCTGGAGAGAAACAAAACCCAAATTGTAGCTTTTCATGAGTTAAATTGGAAACTCAGAGTATCTAAGACATGCAGCATTGTACTAAAATCTTACACAATATCATAAGGATATTTTCCTGAGATGTCACATAATGATTTAACAGACTTAGACACAAACAGGTTCTGGTGCAGTTGTTAGTTTGGGCAGTCCTGTGGGATAAGTGTCTCTTTTTTGTCCATGACCCAGAAAGTGTCTAAAGACATCTACTTCTTTTTGCCACCGGAAGGGAGTAAGTGGATCTCTGGACTCTCGTGTAGTAAACAAAAAAAAAGAAAAAGAAAAAAAAAAATCATTTTAATGTTGTAGTTTAATCTTTACCAGGGCTGCAGGCCAAGGTGAATGATGGCCATCCAGATGGTGAGTCATGAATTTGAACGATATACTGAGCGAACAGAATCACTTCAGAGCATGCAAACGGCAACCTTTAACAGATTGATGTCACTGATCTAATCACCAGAATGGCCACGCGTAAACAGCGCATCAAAATTTACTGTGACCTTTTATCATGGTCCTCTGGCAGTGGCACAAATTAAAAATTATTCAACTCCTGAAAGCTGGTGAAGATTCAAGATAAACTCAGACTAAATTTTATTGCTCTCGTACATCTTGTACGAGGCCGTTCCTCTCTTACATCATAGTAAAACATATTAATTCGTTAAATTAAAAAAAGGTTTTGTATGAGACCACCCTTATACTTTCCGTAAAATTCATTTTTATTACTGTAGATTCTTGTAACTCGGTTTATACAGTATTACAAGACTTCAATCAAGCCAGTTTAAATTGATATTTGTTATGTTTTTCTGCCGGAAATTGATCAATTTTTCTGATATTGTTGAATCTAAACAATAATTTAATTATCCTGAATTTAAAACTAACCCTAAGTACTACAAATACTTCTGTTTGTGTTTAATCAATTACTAAGCAATATGTCAGTATTTATTGCTATTTTGCTATTAACATCTGATCATTCTGTGGCTCATTCAAGGGAAAAGGTACAAGTGAATCAGCAATAACTTCTTAGGAAAGACAGCGTGTCAGTTCAGATGAAATTCATGTTTAGTTTTAGAAAAACGATGGCGCTAGTTCTTCTGGTACATCTGGTAGCAGAAGAGTGAAGATGAGGTAAGATGAATTTCAGTCACTGTAGGATAAACATAATTTTCTGTTTCTGCATGCTGTGATATATTGTTACTGTGCACTGGCCAAATACACAGATTATGATAAAATGTCCCTCAGGGTCACACAGAAGAAACCCAAAAGGAAATCCCTACATAACGCATGATTATACAAGTCTGTATGAAGTAAGATTCACTATCATTAGCATGAATCAGTTCTTTACCCGCAATAACTCACTCCTCCATGTGTATCATTGACATCATTCACACAGGTGAGTTATTTCATAACTGTTTTCTCGTCCAAAATCCTCTCGCTTCAATGCATATTTGGGTAACAGGATTCCCAATCAAGTGACTTCTAGTGTAATTTGTTTATATCAGACAGGAGATAATGAATGCTCTGTTATTGCCAGGCTTCCAGTCAATGGTCTATATTTATATTGCACTTTCACAACTTGCGGTTTCAAAGCACTTTACAGCAGATATTCACCCGATCACCTGCACACTCATATGCCAATGTCGGAAGAGCTGCCATGTGAGGCACTAACTAAGCTAACGGGAGAAACTCGGGGTGCAGCGTCTTGCCCAAGGACACTCTGGCAAACAGAGAAGAGAACCTGGAAATTGAACCGCCAACTTTTTTAAATGGAGGGACACCTGCGCTACAAACTGAGTCAATGCTGCCCCCAAGAGGTCAGAATCATTTTCATTTATGTATTTAGAATCCTTACATTTGCAAGGTGTGTTAGCTGTTTCATCGTCAAAGGTCCGACATGTCAATGCTATGAATTCCTATCGATTGACTGCATGTAATATGCGTTTCTCAGGCAGTTCTCACTGTTGCAGACATTGCAGAATACAGCGATGCGTTGCATTGCTATATTCAGACCTATTATGACCTGTTATTTTCATAAAAACTTCCATCCTCCTGGCAAATGAGACATCCTGTCACCTACTGCAGAGCTATTCAACAGAATGCGTACTGGCCAACGGTTAATGGTTAGTGGCTCAAATTAATAATTCTCAATTATTCATAGTGACTCTTTAGGATGAATTATGTTTCCAGACACTGGAATCCTGAAATTCACAGGCCTCTCTTGGCTTTGCTCCCCTGCTGAAATATGCTCAGGGGTTTATGGGCCCCAACCTCAGCAGAGGTTGCAATGCTCACCGGACAGGATCAAGCTTTGCTTCCATACAAAATTCAAATTGAATGTCCAAGTGTTTTCTCATGAATTGAATGTTTCATAATTATGTGGTCTAGTTCCTAGTTTTTGTTTGATAGAAATAGAACTCTCAATTTTGGTTCCTCCCTTCTTGCTTGTGGTCCACTTTTGGCTGTCTAATTCCACACGTCTGTCACCATCAAATCTTAGTGCCAAAGTTATGTTTCTATTAAAAGATTCTTCATCTGTATTATCCTTGTGAAAGTGCCAGTCCAGTCTGCAGTAAGTGTTTAAGGGCTTAGAACGTCTACGCTCTATAAAAATAGCATCGGGTGAATTACATGCCCTGCGTACAATAAAAGTAGCTTCAACAAGGAATTATGTTTCATTTATTTTTATCAATACAGATACAAATGTTATTACCGATTGTCCATAAGACTTGTTTTGTTTTTCCAAAATCTAATGGAAACTGATCAATTGACAAACAAATGCTCATACGTTAAAGTGACACTGTGCACACCTGAGACAGTGGAAAAATTCAAGTTTCAAATGTGCGGAAGGAAATTCCATCTTGGAGGAGCCATTCATCACAACCACATGTTCCTGTGTCAGCAGACACGGGTCAATAGAAAACAATGGAGGAATTAAGGGAGATAAGTGCAATATGATGTTTATCATCATTGAGGAGCACAAAGCCATATTGTGAGACTATTCAAGACAAACTTTACAGAATGTTTTAACTTGATGTGATTTTATATCAGAGCTACAATCAATTTGGATTCTGACTGCTCTTGGACAAACTGGCACCTGCTAAAGTCATCAGATGGTCCTCAAATCAGGAAAAATATCCAACTATTTCTCGAATAAAAGAAAAGACTTAAAACAAGGTATTGTGCCGTCTTGACTGGCATGACTTCTACCTCACATTTTTTTCCCCCATGATATGATTGATGATTTGGATCTCTACACATTTCCTAACTTGTGTTTGGCATGGTCTAAGTGGTCTTTGACAGCTACATTTCAACATGTACTTCAATTTTATTTATGTAATCTCCATTCTACTACCTCTTGCTCTTTTCTGTCCGCATTGCAATAATCGAGCCCTTGTATATTTGTCAGCCTTCCAAGGTTTCCAGAGCTGAAACCCCTTCCCGGCAGCGTGATGAAGTGATGCCCACTGAACTGTGACAGTGTGCTGCAGAGAAACACTGAATTACGTTGTTAACAGAGTAGGATGACAGACATGTGGATGACCTTGCGCATATTTATTTAATCCAACTGCACCCATCCTGCAAAGAGAGGGTCACTGCTCTAGGAATACATTTTTCATGCAATGTGAAAGTCTAAGTCTTTTGTCTGCTTATTCACATTGAAGCGGCAAATACTCACTGAGGAGTTGGGAGCAGGTGTCCTCTGCTATGTTTGTCGGGCTGACAACAATTCAGACTTGAGTAATTTAGATAAACTGCAGTTGCTTTAAAGTTTGAAGGGAATAGCATTAAAATTTTATCTCATTAGAAAAACACAAGCATTCCCCTGTGTTTTTCCACAGTTCTTGAAGATATCCCTCCGCGCTTCATTCCCATTCATTTTCACAATCATTTGGTTTTTTGTTTACTTCTTCATACCTCCCTCCAAGTTTTCTTTTAGTCACTGAAGTCTTGTCTTTACTCTGCAGTAAAGAATATTGTCCTCAAGCCTTGAATCAAAACAGAAGTGTATGTTTTGGAAGGGAAAAAAAGACACGAAAATATGACAGAATATACATTTGACAAATATGATGGTAAGACCAAGAATTCACTTTTATAATTAAAAAGAAATGGCCCTTTTTACGTAAGCTTGACTCAAAGATACAGAAAACAGAGCGTCACATTTCAAATAACAATGTCCCTTTTCTTAATTTGGCCCTTCATTTTAAATTCAAATAGCTATCACTTCCAGACATGCATTCTTCAGACAAGATGTTTTTGGATTAATGAAAACCTTAGAAATGACTTGAAGTAATATACTGCATCAAATTATTTTATTATAAAAGAAACAATCTTTTACACATTTTTCCTGTCTTTGTCATTTTTTTTTTGGAAACCACAGAGAACTGGAAGTTTATCTTGTGTTTGTTTTTTAAAGTAAATGCTCTGGCTACCACATTGTTTTCTGGAAGATTATAATCGTCCGATGCATATCTGGAGCTTGAAACTGGAACAGCTGTGAGAGCTCAACCCTCACTCTTCATCTCAGTATCCATGGTTACAGGCTGATTGATTAGGTATCGTATGATTCTGAATCCACAGACATAAAATATGATGGCAGATGGTGAGCAGAAATAGAAAAATTGAAACAGGAGGTGGGAAAATACAGTCTTAGAGTTAAATAAAAGTGACTTAACTTCATTTGCATCTTCTTCATGCGATTATTGACACGTAATCGCAACATAAACAACAAAATAGACTTGACATTTAGTAGGAGGAGTCTATGTGAAGAGAAAGGCTTGTGACTTAAATAGATTTGTTACATTTCTGACAAAGTGATTTCCATAACATTTACAACATATGGGGTACAATTTGAGCACAACATTCTGTATATCTATCACCAGACACAAATGCACATGTTTTCCACAGACAGCAAAGGGGAGGAAAATGTGAGGTCTGGTCTTTAAACAGATGGTGTCCAGACCAAGACAGGCAAGGCATTAAACTCATGAGGATTGAAGCGAGGGGGAAGGGGGAGAACAAAGGGGTACACAAAAAAAACCAAAAGGTTTTTGAGCGACTAAGCATTGATTGTCCAGGTTTTTGTTTTTTTTTTTCCAACAGAGAAGCTACATCAATTCTTTGAAACCCTCTGCATTTCTTTTCACGTTAACTGAGTTGGCATTTGACGTCAAAGCCCAGACTTAATCCGTGGATTTAAACTTTTGACCACAGAACGGAGAGATCAACGATCATGTACCCAAACTCAAAATAAAACACAACTTTGTGAACACAAATCCAATTGAGTACAGATGTTGACTCATTTAAAAACAATTTTAGAGCTGAATAATATATATATATATATTTATTTATTTATTATTTTTAACTAGGTTAGATTTTCTTTCTACATATGAAGCTCACCATGCTTGGTGTAACTTACTTTTGTATGTACTTTATAGCAGATAATAATAAATATGATAGTAAATAAATAAGAAGAAGAAAAAAACACTGATAATAAGGAAGAGGTCCACAGCATGTGGATGGGGAGATAATTTATTGGATAAACTTGCAAGGGATAGGAGGAAGTCCTTACGGGGATTAATTCACTGACATCAAACAGGTAGCAAGTAATGTAGCAAAATAATGGGAGGGAGTAGGATTACATGATAAAAAGAAAAACAGATAACAGAATATTGAAAAATTCTTAGAGGAGTAAGACCAAAGAGATGGGACACTGGGGTATATAGTGAATACAGTACAGACCCCAAAACTCAAAGACCTGATAGAAACAAATTATACCAAGGGGCAAAGGAATAGCCAGAATTAAAATCAACAGTCCAAATGAGACTGACAATTAGCATAATTTGAAAAGGAGTCAAAGCGGAGAATCACTTAGCTTTTTAGTCTGCCTGGTTTTCTTCCTCTGATTTTACTGAATAGTTGTACTTTGTGTTGTGTTGTTGATGTACACTTTTGAACTGCCATGAAAGTGCTGATTGGAGGACATAATATTCAGAAAGAAAAATTTTATTTTCCAATTTGGGGCTTTACATTTATCCAAACAATGCTCTAACACCTCAAAACCATGTTTCATATTGGCAATGAAACAAGGAAAAATGTATATCAAAATTGTAAAGTGAATCTGAACTATAAAAACAATTGAGATTGCATTCAAGGATAACAGCAGGTGTGTTTTGAATATTTGTCGATTATAACATGGGCACGGAGTGCACCTTTAACTGGATATTCTGTTTGTTTAAAGCAGTATGTTCCCCAGCCCATAACATTATGGGGAAACAAATTTACGCACAAAGACAAGTTAATAGGGTGAATGAGCTGTCACTTTTGTAATTAAAACTGCAAGCCTAGGGAACTAGAATGAATTAGCTTTCTTGGGTATGCAGGGAGAGGGTCGTGTCATCTAGGGAGGGGATTCATGTTACACCCAAACAGGCAAGTCTGCATGGAGCAGACGGTCACAATAAACCTGCAGGAGGTGATGTAGTGAGGAAAAACAGCACAAGGACTAAATCCACTCCAGATCTTTAATAAACCCAGACTTTGACGCATGGAGGCTGAAGGGAAGCTGAGGGAGCAAAGTTTACCTGCGAGAGCCTGTTCAATATTTGGCAGATAGCTCAGTCTAACATTGGATTTCCGGAATGTGTGAGGTAAGATTGACTTCTTTTGTCCTCAATCCAATTAATTGTAATGATTGTTTATTAAATGTATCTATCTATCTATCTATCTATCTATCTATCTATCTATCTATCTATCTATCTATCTATCTATCTATCTATCTATCTATCTATCTATCTATCTATCTATCTATCTATCTATCTATCTATCTATCCATCAATCTATCTTCGGCACCTCGGACAGCGACAGTTTGCGAGGTGCGGCTGCGCAAAATGTCCACAAGAGGGCTGCAAGAGCGCCTTATATATTCTCGTCTTATTTTCCCACAGATCGCGACCTCAGCAGCATCCATATTTATTTTGCATTACTCCAAACGCAAGGAAGAAAAATAAATTTTTTCAATTTTTTTCAAGGAAACTATATTTTGTACAATATATATTTTTTTGATTTAATAATTTTGAATTATAATTTGCTGCCCTTAATTCGTCTATCATCCAAGCTGTTGAAAAAATGCCAATTTTAATGTGTTCTTCTTGATTGATTTTTCTATTATTGTATTATTCTTCCGGCTCCACGACCAGGAGCGCCCGATGGCACGATGCCGCGCTTAGACCAACCCTGGCACGGAACGGGAACTCTTCTCCTGGACAAACTCACGGTGAGGTGTGAGTTCGGGGCGGGCGACGGCAAGACGCACGACGTGCACACGCCTGCATTGGGCAGGGAGGAGAGGAGGCGCAGGAGACGCGCGTCGCCCCGGTACCGGTTTGCGCACGCAACCCGGGAGCGCATCCGCGTCGTGGCCTTCAATGCGGCGTTTGCGGAGCTGAGGAAGCTTCTCCCGACGCTCCCGCCGGACAAGAGGTTGTCAAAGATAGAGATCCTGAGACTCGCCATCAACTACATCTCCCACCTCCACCGGGTGCTGGATGTCTAATATCAGCACTTCCAGGCTCCAAGCTATGGCTTCTATTTCATGCAGAAACTTAGCACATTATATACAATACGTTAATTATAAGGATGAATTGAATATGTGTGAGTAACAGTAGATAACTGTTTAAATTGGCCTGTTGTGAGTTTTATTCTTCTCATTTCTTCTTCTTCTCCTTTCGGCTTTTCCCCTCAGGGGTCACCACAGCAAATCAACTTTCTCCCTCTAACCGTATTCTCTGAATCCTCCTCTTTCACACCAACTATCGTATCTTTTGTTATTTGAAATCATCATAACGTGTGTTTGGTTATAAATGGTGGCACGTTTAATCCTCTCCCTAGAAGAAGAGGGTTAGTGTTGCTCCTACAATCCAAATGCCTTCTCCCTGGAGAAACACACATACATTGTATACATTTTCATATCATGTGAGATAAAAAGAAATTCTCACAGCCAGTGGTCCATATTGACATGACTGTTTTCAGTCATTTTAACTTTTATGGGGGAAAGTATTGCTTTCAAGAGGATAGTAGCAAAGATGGCAACTTAAAAAAGAAACTAGAGTGGATTGAATACCCATGCCCGAAGGGTGATCTTTCTGGGGTTTTATCGAACACATGTAAAAGTAAAAGAGTGGTAATTCAAGAGACAACCGCTTTCCAAAAGACCATCTAGAAAAGAGTTAAACAGTTAGGAGAAGAGAAAATTGGCCCAGTGATTTCTGTAAAAATGTATTAGAATTTACAGGTTTTACAGCTATTTGTGTGACTTAAGCTGAATCACTTCCCCCTTGGAGCAGGGGATGGTAGAGTATGGCACAAAAATCTGAAAAAAAGATGTTCATTACATCATTATCATGCTGAAAGAGTCATCTGCAGAATTATATTTTAGCCTCTTTTTATAGTTAAACTGCTGGAAAGAAACATACTGTTTGTCCACGATTTCCTGTCTTACCGATGGGATAGATACTTCTGCAGCCTGGAAAATGAGTTTTACATTTCATTTGAGTGCATACTAGTTTGTATGTTTTGTTTTGTCTGATAGAAACAGAAAATTTTACATAAATAATTGGACTGACATTTTTGGATTGAGTGCATACTAGTTTGTATGTTTTGTTTTGTCTGATAGAACCAGAAAATTTTACATAAATAATTGGACTGACATTTTTGGAAGCCTTATTGATCAGGCTCTGTCTAAAGATGGGTTTTTATCTTTTGAGACCACACAGTGTATATGAGCTCCTCCTTGACCCACTCCTTCTTCTCTCCATTTGTCAGAGACACTCTGTGCTCCTTCTCATGTCCCTTTATGTGACTGTGTGCTCTGTAATGTGGCCCATAGGGCTGGGCTATTATTCATGTTCACTGCAGCAGTAAGAGTGACACAATACACACTTCTATACACACTGTATACAATTGGGGACTGGAGGGAGAGAGACTGAATCTGACATCACAGATTTAAAAAAAAATGGGACATGGAAAATCATGAGGGCCATGAATATATTTTTATCAATATTCTGTGGTTATATCATATCAAGGACAAATTCCAAGACATGATCTTGGTTCATAATCATGCATGACTTGAAAATCATGACAATAACTTTAAATGTTACAGTGTCATACTGGCTTGAATTTGATGTATTCTGCAATTATCTGATATTTATATCTGCTATTGTGACATGTTCAACGGCATCACATCCCAAATTTGTGAATGTTAGCTTTTTGAAAGTGAATTGGAAAGTCATACTTGTTGATTGTTGATTTAAGATTCTCAAGCATGATCTCGGGACCCCAACACAATGGTACTGTGCGCCTGCGTTGTTTGCTTTCGAGAAAAATCAGCAAAATAAACAAATATTGACTCAAGCTGACACTTGAATGCTGCTGGCTGAGAGCATGGCTTGATTTTTATTACAGGAGGTGTCCTGTAAACTAAGAGGTGCATTCTCAGTAGCTCCAGTAGATGGATAAACATCTAAATATCTACCTAAGTACATTCATACATCATCCAGGACATTTTAAGTGGACATGGACTTTTATTGAAATTAAATCATCCTTATTAGAATCCTACTCTTTGTTTCACTCACGATATAATCTGTGGAGAAGAAGTCAATTAAACCGCTGCAGTCACTCAAAAACATTGTCTGGATCTTAAAGGCACCTCCAGATTGTCCAGCTGATAAGGATTTCTTTTTTTGTTTGCTTGTTTGTTTGTTTGTTTGTTTTTACAAAAGTCTCATCAAAAAGCTTGTTTTATGACTACTGTTGCACCATTGCATATCTGATAGAGAAACTTGCCATCCTTGTATTGAATCTTTTGAGGTTTGGATGAAAAACTAGCTGATATACAAGTATTGATACTAATATGGAAAATAATAGAATTATTATCCATCCATCTGCCGCCTATCCTGCATTCAGGGTCACGGGAGATGCTGGATAAAATTGCCGGAGGTGGAATTAATAATCAGACCTTTATTTTGAAAGTGATAATGTAGCGGATAAAGGGGTTTGTCTTATTTACTGCAACTACATCATTCGCTCCGGATGTCATATTGCACTGAGACAGTGCAATATGACATAGGAAATCAATCTTGAATAAATAGTCTGATGTTTGAAGTCGTGTGTTAAGATTATTCCAAAAAGTTTAGTTACATAGAAAAATAGATGGTAAAAAAAAAAAAAAAAAAAAAAAAAAAACAAGATTAAGCCCGACCTCTGGTGGTCAAATACTGAATATACTAATTGGAAGCACTAGAGAGAGCAGTGCCTCCATGCCTTCCTTCTCTCTCCCCGGTCATATTCTCCACAATGGCCAGGCTTGAATGAGTGAACGGGGCGTCCGTCAGCTGCAGGACGTTTCTCTGAGCCGCGACACACCGATAATGCAGGAAAAGGAATATGGCACACCGCTGGAAACAAGGTACGTGCACCGCATTCGCATCCGGGTTTCATCGCAGCGCATTTCTTTTCCTGCAAATCCGGAATTATAAATGAAGTTCCACGCTGCTGCTGCTGCTGCTGCTGCGGCTGCGGCGGCGGCGGCGACATTGAAAAAAAATGTATATAATGGGTTTCTACTAAATACCAATTTATTTGGTACTCGGTCTCTGTGTGCCTGCACTTAGATATATGAATGCATGTATCAGATGGGATGATAACCTTCTGAATGGTTGGGAAATGTAACCGAAACTGGTGCTGCTTAATTAGAGAATTAGGAGCATGACCAGGTTGGCACATGAAATAAAGGGCGTTTCAGCTCTGCAAGATGACGCCTTGCTGTGCCATCAGCAGCTGGCTGAGGTGAATTCACCTGTGCTCTCCATATTATCAAAAAGTCAGGGCGCACCTAGAGCCATGTATTACTGAACAGTGTTGAATGATCTAAAAGGCGAGATGCAGGCCATGAAAACCCCCACAGGTGACTGGTGAGACCCCCACTGGAAGGGATTAGGTCTAACCGTGACCGTTCAAGTCAAAGGGATGTTGCTTATGTCTTTGTCCGCTTTTCTCCGAAGCACAGGTCTTCAAAAAAGGGGGAGCGCAGATTCAAGGGAGGCAGAGGGCATCTTAACCTACATTAGTTATCAAAAGGCTGACATTCGGCTCAGTAGGGTGACTTTATGGTAGGATATCGGGCTTTAGTGGGAAGATTGTCTTCGATATTAAAATATGGGAAACCCTAAGACTCATTGAAACTGAACTGGTAGGTCTGGAGCATTCATTTGGTTTAGAACAGCGCAAAAGTACATTAGTAAATAACTCAACTCTCTATTGCCTGAGCGACAGAGGAAAGCTTAATATATTCCTCATTCAAAAACTGGAATTCAAAATGTCTAGGTATTTTCTCCCCCCAAAATTTATACAAAGGGTTTAAAAAATCGTAACTTATTTGAATGATATTTACTAATCACTAGACAAATGAATTGCTAAGGAAAGTGAAAAAACTGTCCTCAGATTCATCCAAGTCAAACCACAGCTCAGTTCAGGCTGCACAGGAGCTTTAGTGGCTAAAAAAATCTTAATTTACAGAGCGTAATACACAATACAATGGTGTGTCTACAAACATGAAAGCAATCCTCTGAAAGTAAGAATGCTCTATCTCCTCCTCACCCCTCCTACACCATCTCGCTCTCTCTCCCTCTACTGTACTATTATTTACTTCCACGTGAGCTGATCATAGGGGACCAAGTTTGCATTCCAGGCTTGTGTGTGCGAGTGTATGAGTAGAGTATTACAGGCTTTCTCTTTCAAAGACAACATTCCCCAAAAGAAAAAAAAAAATTGCAGAGGTCGGCGGCTGTGAATTCCCATAAATTTGTTCAGTTTTTATCACTTTATGTGGATATTTGGCTCTAATTTTGTGTGATTTGAGTCCAGCCACACATTTTTTTAACCATCTGTTTTTATTCCCTGGTCGTCGGAGTACATACAGTGATCTCAGATTTTTATCACTATAAATGGGATAATTCCAGTTTTCCCGTGATAATTTTTGAGAGGTTTTCCCAACTTTTTTCAAAAAAGGTTGCTAATGTGTGTATCTGTGCAGCCTGTGTCCAAAGCTTAATTTTGAATTGTAGCACATAATAAAAGAATTACACTCCAGATTGCCAGCTGCTCCATCTGGCAGATTATGGCATAATGCCACCATGGCAGGGTGTACATGAATGAAGGAACACATTTGGGTGGTTAGCAAGGGAGGACACAGATGCCATGGTAACCAGCGGTGAATCCAGATGAGGAATGATTTCTGCCATTTAGGATGGCAGCGCTGCACCATATTTTTAATGGAATCCCAAATTTTACTTTTCTCGCTCTCTGTTCACTCGTGTAAAGCACTGATGACATTGTAGCGGATAAGAAGCACAGAAACACACACTCAGCCGCACACTCTCACACTCACAGAAAGACATATTAAAATACTTTTAAAATTTTGCCTAGGATTAAGCTGTTATTGTGATTACTTCTCTTTATTTTATCATGTATTATCCCTTCATCATTTTAACAATTGGGCCATCAGGTGAAGTCTGAAAGAATTTGCGATGTGAAAGACATGTTTCACAACTGAGTGATAAATATCAATATCAAAAGTCAGCCATCTAAATAATATGATAAACCTTTTTCCATGTTTTCCACAGCCCTAATCCAAAGTTCTTTACATGTTCATCAAATGATGAGTTTTACCACCAAACAGAAAAGTGCCTCTAAAGACCATGACTTCTAAGGTGTCAATGACTCTTTTGGCGTCTTTGAAAAAACTGTTTGTTTTTCTAAAATTAGATTTTCAGAAAACAAGTTCCACATGTTTTTATGCTCTCACATGGCCCTGGTGAAATGACGAGTGTGCAACAGTGCAAGAGTCTCATGCAACTAAACAGCATCATTAAGTAGTGTTTGTTTTACATTAGTGTACTTTCTCCCTCCAGAATTTCTTCTCAGTGCATCGAACCGGAATATTCTGCAGTTATACAAGCACGCAGGGAATAATCCTGATTTTTTTTTTTTTTTTTTTTATCATTCCCAAAGAATTCGGGGTAACCGGGAAGCTGCACATTTCTGGCACATGTCGTCATTCTACCATTCATATTTATCCACTGGTTTGTAACTGATAGTTTTTCTTTCCCTGTGGCTGCGATTTTCCACATGGCCTGGTTCTCTGTGCCTCTTCATGCTTGTCTTGTGGATGAGTGGTTTCACAGAGGGATCATCTTGGCCCACATACCACTGCCACGCGTCCAGGGATCAGCACTCAGGGGGTTAACAGCTTTTATTCAAATCGTTGTCTTATTCATTTAACCACGCCGGCACTGGGTGCGATGAGAAGTCATTGTTTGCTTTGTGCCCGTATTACTCCGGCACCCCCCGTCCACACTCTTCGCACACAAGCAGAATCACACAAATTTATTTCCAGCGGAGTGATTGATTATTATTGCTAGAGAGGGGCCCAACTCAGATGTTGCCCGGGCAACAGTGGACGCCTCAGATGTGGGTAGAAACGAGAGATAGAGCGTTCCTTTTTTTTTTTACAAATCTTGCTCTTTATTTAAAATTTAATGGCACTAAGCAGCTTTGATGCTGTGACTGGTATGTTCAGCTCTGTTCTAGTTATGATATAGTCCGTTATTTATTCAAGGGCTGCGTGTACACAACTCCTTTGTGCTCAGAAACTGTGTTTTCATGGTGGTATTAGTGGATAGGGATATCAGACAATTTCTAATAGAAACTGAGGTATATGATTGGAATAGATCGGAATACAGATGAAGTTGATATTGAAATATAGTTTGTAACTCGCAGGACTTTAAATTTTGAAACTCAATGTGACATTGAAATTATATTGTCTGAACAATACAAAGGGTTGTAGTCTGTCCGACGTAAATGACCGCCTTCTCTCATTAAATAGTCTACCATATCAGCATGTACATTCTGTTTCCCTTTGAAACTGTATTCTGAAATATTTGGCTTGACTATTCTTTCATTCATCTCATTCTTTCATTCATTATCTATGCACTTTATCCTTCACTAGTGTCGCAGGGGGCTGGAGCCCATCCCACGAGGGTGGCTGCAAATCATCTGCCTCCATCTAACCCTCTCTTCTGTATCCTCTTCTCTCACACTAACTAACTTCCTGTTCTTATTCATGCCATTCATTATTCTATTGACTTTTCCATACCCAACTTCATTTATCACCAACCGACAAACAACAACATATTCCTTTAGATTCGGTACTGTGATGCTCTAAATGAAAATCCCTATTTTTCTTTTTTATATTCTTAATTCCATCGTCCAACAATCTTCTGTGGTGTCAAGCTTGCAAATGGGGTCTTAAGGCTGTTTCTTAGTTGGAAGGAAAGGAATGAATTGTCATGAAAGCTATTTATCTCATTCGATGGAAATAAGCTATGGGTTCCGCTCTCGGGAATTGGAGAGTTGAAGCACGAGCATCACATCACTGTGATTTAGCATCCTCGTTCTGAACAGCTTCTTCAGCGTTCATAAGAGCCACTGTGTACAGAGATTACAAATATCTTGTAAAGGATGTCTGAGGATATCTGTGGAGGTTCTCAGTCATCCAGGTCATGGTGAATTCTTGTCAAAATCTTCATGTCTTGGCAAATAGACTTGAATTTTGTTACTAGAGGACGTTTCACCCCTCATCTGAGAGAACTGAAGGATGTTCTGAACTGAAGTCAGATCTGAAGAAGCCTCTCGGATGAAGGGTAAAACGCAGACGTTATGTCTGAGGAATTACCCAAGATACTAAAAACAAGGCTGGGCCGGGAATAGCGATTGGCCGTTGGTTACCAAGACAACAGATGGGAGACAGACAGCGCAATTGAGGTCTAGATGAATGGCTACGCATGGCCAAGCATCCAGGCAGCCTCGCTTGTCTCTCAGTCCTGGAAGTAATTTAATAAGAAAGGGCAGAGAAGGGGTTCTGAATTTTTCTGAATCACCACAGGTGCATGTTAGAGGAGTAAATTCATTGATATAATTTTGCTTACTGATTTATTCATTTATGTCCACTAAAAAGATCAGTATTTTTTTTTTACAATGTGGAGTAAGCTTTATTTTACCTTGATTAAAAAGAGAATCCCCTATCACCTTGTTTCTCAAGAGACTTTTTCTGCAAGCTAATGTTTTTTTGTTGTTGTTTTTTTTTTATGCGAGCAGTTTATGCGAGCAGCATTTACGGTAAATTAATGAAAATATATTTACTGATGTCAAAGTACTCTATATAGTACTTGGGTCAGTGAATATAGAGGGTGGAGGTGCAATGATTTGTTCAGTGTCATAAGAGCCAAATTTTGAAAGTAATCCAGTAACTGATTGATGATTGACAGTGAGGTCAAACAGGTTAATATGGCTGGAATATATGGTTGCAGTGTTTGCAAAAACTAAAAACCCTTTAGCCATGTTTAAAGAAGCAAAAAAAGAGCTAATAGTGAGAGATGACAGGAAATCAACGAATGAGCCAGCAACCAGTGAGACTCAAAGCTCTGGCTTTTAAGCACTCAGTTATTGCCAAGCGCAGGCCTGCCGTGGGTCCGTATCCTGACAGGTAAAATGCATTTGATGCCAATTTATTGCTCTGTTGATAAAGCAGGTAGCTTCACGTCTCATTCTAGTATTGGAGTTTTATTCGAATATCATGTCAAGTGAAAAACAAATCGGATGTAAAAAGACAGAGCTGAGGAATAAATAATACCTGAAAAGCACTGCACACAAAGACTTATTCAAATGTGAGTTTGAATAAAGCAGCACAAAGGAGAGATGTTATTATTTTAATGCTTGTTTATATGATGTGTTTTCAAATCCACTGGCGAGGGATGAGGAAAATATTGCAACAAGCTAGCTGGTGATTTAGTATCATTAGTGGTGGAGACAGACAGCAGGAAGAATGTTTCTGCCCCTCTTTCCGGTCTTCTTCATCAAGGCTCATCTACTGGCCAGGGGAGGATAAGGCTCGAGCGCACTTACAAAGCATGCTTCTGTAACAAGAAAAGTGATGATGACACTGATCAAATGATGTGAGGGTCAATCCGACCCATTTGGAATGCAATGAATGCCTGGATCCTCCGTTACCAAGACTGAAAGTGTATATGATGCATTGTTTGTGAGACTTGGGTTTCCCTTATCTCTGTTTCTCAGGTCAATGTGACTTCCACAGCAGTTCCCTGGGGTTGTAGTCAGTAGTTGTGGATTCCTGAGGTCTTTCATAGGCTTGTCTCGATAGCAACGCCTCCCTCCTCTTGAGGACTGCTGCCAACTTACCCCCCCCTTCGCTACAAGACGATTCTCTCCTGTGAACAAAGTTGGAATGGACACTGAGTCAACCCACTCAGGCTACTCCAGCCGCTCCGGGAGATCGAACCGACATGGGTGCGTTTCTCGTCTGTTTGCCTTGACGCTCACCCTTTGCTTCTTCACTGTCTCTGCTTCCCCTTGCCTTGAATTTGTGTTTAAGAACTCAAATGTAACATATCTTTCACCCCGACAGTTTCAGTGGTTGTTGAATGGAGGCCGTTGTGTTTTTGTGCAGAGCCTGTCCGTGACCCAACCTCATGTCCGTATGTGGCCAAGTGAATTCGGCAGAGACTAATAGAGAAGAAGTGGTAGACGGACAAATTGATGACTCCAACCTTTATCACTTATTGACTTGGTCTAACAAGTAGAGACTCATATTAATCACTTAGTTGATCTGATGCATTGGATTTTTCTTTACCCATCTTTGTCCATCTATTTTATTCAAAATTTACATTTTGTTTATGAAACTAAGGATTTTTTTTTATCTTTAAAAAATTGTGAGAAATTGTTACGACGCATCTGCCAAAGGCAAACAGGAAACAGCTTAAAAATCACAAAATAAACAAAATAACCTTTAGAATTGTCATCTCCATGGCTGCTCCTTGATGTTCTTAAGAAGACAGACAGTTTGTTAGCTTCCATGTATGACACATTCTTAATGTCGAATATAATGATATAAATATGGATGTATTGTTATTTGTAAGGGGTTTTCAGAATATTTGTTTTTATTGACTATGTTGAAGGACTTTTTTTTTCATTTTTTTTTTTACAAAGCTCATAGACAATATGTACAAATTGTCTTCATCTTATTAAAAAATTACCAAAATAACCAACATATTTTTTTTTCATTCTACCATTCTTCCCCACTGTATGTGGTATGTGCTGCAGAGAACGAAGCCGTGAACGGCAAAAGGCCAGCAACAGTAAAGACAGCAGTCGCTCTGAAAGATCGGTCATCATCAATCCCCCCGACACACCTTCCCAGGAGTCCCCTGTTCACAACAGTGAGCCGCTGCCGGGAGAACCGACGCTGGTCGCAGATCATGGAGAAGAGGGCCAGGTATGAATTCAAAGTCAATGAAGAAGTGAGACATCAAGTCTTATGCGCACAGGATTGAGATCAAATGTTGCCTTCTTTGTTAAATACAGATTTATAGATCATCTATGCTGTCTTTGCAATCCTCATCCGGAATAAATTGGAGCACCCATTAATCCATCTGTGAACTCTGCATCATCACCTTTGAACTTGTCATCACACAGTGGGCTCCACATCGGCACAACGCTCTCACACAATGGTGTCAGGGATCAAATAGGCCAAAGGATTAGTGTTCCTCCTCTAACTGTGGGGGTGTGTATGTGTGCATCTGTGTGTGTGTGTGTGTGTGTGTAATACTGGGAACAACTCTCATGCCTATTCAATGCTGATAGCTTCATATGCACAGTAAATTAGTACAGTGGATTTTAGTCATGTAGTTAAGCCTAATGGAAGTCTAGAGTGACGTCTTTTACATTATACATCACACAAAAATATTATACATTCATTATAATGTATAATATCCGCAATAGATAAACAGAAATGGGTAAGGGAAACATCGTAAAACACCACATATCTTCAATTTCACCTCTTCCCACATTGTCACTCGAGGAATGAGCACTATTCGTCTTGAAGATACGCCCCAGTTAAACTCGTCAAATAATACAAACCATTTTCTCTCTCATTACACCATTCAATGATTTCCCAATGTTTATTAAAAATGTTATCAGTCAAATGCATATTTAAATTTGACATAAAAGCAGTTGAATTCATATATTTATCTATATAAATGTTTGTGTGTGTGTACATATGTGCATATATATATATTTACAAAAATATGTATATACATATATGTGTGTGTGTATATATGTGTATATATATGTATGTGTGTATATATGTGTATGTGTGTGTGTATATAATATATATATGTATATATATGCGGTGTGTGTGTGTCTATATATATATACACACATAAACTCGAATGGCTAAGGTTCATTCAAAGTCTTACCGCATACAAATAGAGGATGTAAGAAACATTTTGGAAAAAAAGATGTACTTCCCTGAATTAACAGCATAATTCAGTATGATAATTCTTCATCCAGAATTAATGGAAACTTCTGTGAGGCCAGATCTATTCTGTTATATCTGCTCTCCACCCCTCTTGCCTTCCAGAAAAATGCACATTCCAGAATGTCATGTGATTGTCAACTTGCCGCTTCCGTCTTTTGTCTGAATTGTAAGGTAGTCTGCCTTTGTGACGCATTAGCGCTACAAAAAACAGACACGTCTGAATGAAACACCAGCAACAGCCCCATTACAGCACTAAGTCCATCCCAGAACGGGGTTTCTGGAGCAGGTCTATCAGGGAAGCAGAGCTGTTGTAACACTAACAGACTTGATCTCAGCACGAGATTCTCACAGCGTGAGATTAGTTAAAGCATTGAGCTGAATGCCAATTTCAGGAAAGCCGATATAATAATCCACCAATTTCACGCTCATGCCTATGACATAAGGACAGGACCAGATTTTTTTGTGTCAGTGACTCAGAGATAGGGAAGGTGGCAGGTCTGGAACTGAAGCACCACATGCTGCTTAAAACACTCGCAGACTTCAGATTCCCCACTGTCTTCGATCAAACTCTGCGTCTTTACCTTTTTTTTTTCTGTAATACAAACGTATTCATCTACTATGTGTAAATTTGTTGGCCATTTTTCGTCTCGCCGGTCTGATGACTCATTATACACTCATGGTTTGACAAACACACTCGACCACCAGGGTTAAATGTCCTTTTAACCTCCATCTATGCCAGTGTGGCAAGTTGGCAGACTCATGTGTGCATATGTGTTGTTTAAGCGAGAACTGTGCAAGCATTGCTAATCAGGCTGTTGGGACTCCGCATGGCAGGGCAATCATAATCCATACTAAACCTCTGACAGACAAAAAGGCTGCCAAGCAGGCCACATTGGTTCTGTCCCTTTCTCCTCCAGCGTCCTCCACTTCAGCCTGCCCCTTTTGCTTTATCGCACAGATCAATCCTGATTATGGAAGTATTTATCATAGGGATTAGTCCGCTGAGAGTTAATGGCAGGATTTAACAGTGTATTACCACTGCCAGAGTAATGTTGTTTTCTCTCTGATCTGAGACATCGGCATGAAACTTCTCTTTTTGACAACTTAGTAGAGGAGCTGAGCTTAAAGGAGTATTTCAATCGATACAAAGAGTACAGACAATTCTGATTAAACAGCCAACCCTCACAACCCTCAAAAATATGTTTCAACATCTCCTCCTAATGTCAAAATATTCTTTGAGTATATAAAGAGAAAATCTTCAAGTTGCACTCATAGAACCTGCATGTGATCACATTATCATATCACTATGTTCCAATAGCACCCCAAATTACATCTCACTGGTAAATATCTAAATCCCAGTTTTTAAGGTTAGATTACTTTAATGGCTTGGTTTATGGATCTGAAATTAACAGATGAGAGAAGTACAAGGCTGCCACACACAAACATACACACAAAGAGGGCTCAGAATTATATAATGTTATATCTCACATAAAAATTGTGAATTTAAAATGAAAGATGTGTCCGAAACCTGCTTGAAAAGTGTCCACATTCATTGTGAAATGGCAATAAATGATAATGTGAGGTTCCGTGTCATTTCCCAGCATATTAGAATTCTATGTCTGTACCTTCAGTGACACAAACCAGCTACTGTACATGGTCCAGGTAGCTTTCCATCCTAGTTTTAAATCAAAATGTCCCCCATTTACACCTCAAATATTTAGAAATATCCACAATGGGGGAAGCGTTCCAAATGCGCCGATTTTAGGTGTGAGAAAGTCATTGTGGTTTGAGATTTCTGCATTTATATATTGTTTATGTATGACCTCTCATTCATCAAATAGTCACTTCAGAGTTACCCCTTTGTTCATATTTTTCCTCAGGATAAATGACTCAAGCAAGGAAGCAGAGTACAGCCATTTTTGCAGGGTGTAACTAAGGCAGATACTAAACAAAGGTTTTCATTTTCAGTGGCAGATATTTAGTTTCATGTATAACTCTGGCAGTACTGTGTGTGTGTGTGTGTGTGTGTGTGTGTGTGTGTGTGTGTGTGTGTGTGTGTGTGTGTGTGTGTGTGTGTGTGTGTGTGTGTGTGTGTGTGTGTGTGTGTGTGTGTGTGTGTGTGTGTGCGTGTGTGTGTGCGTGTGTGTGTGTGTGTGCAGAGCCAGGCCGTGTGTGTCTGTGCATGTGTGTGTGTATATGTGTGTGTGTTGGCCTTGTACTTCTCTCATCTGTCATCAACTGCTGAGAGAAATACAGTAAATTCACACTCTGGGGGGAAATGACTAGCTAATTACAGGAATTGATGACAAGCATAAAACAGCCTCTGTCGCGAAGACTTGTCACTTCTTTTTCTTTTTAAGAGTCTTTGTTGGAGAGATTTATACTAAAAATGGCCATGCATGGAGAAAAATGTGACACTCATAAGAAATGACAGGCGAAGACAGAATCGGCTTATGTTTTGTTGCAATGTGGTTCCTGTGTATGTCTAGGGTACATTCATATGTTAGCGTGTGCATCTCCCTGCAAATATGCACGTGACTTCACATCCCTTACTGTCATCTCACGTTGCATCTCGAGGGATGTTTGAACGCTTAAAATATATCACAAAAGTCCCAAGAAAATCCCAAGTCTTTATATCGTGCGAAGGATGTGGTGTGTGCATGGAGCAGAAAATGTGTTATGACTGCTTGTGCTAAAACTGGATTAAAACTGAATAATGAAAGGAATGCTGCTTGTATGACTCAGGTTAGATTTGCGATTTTGTGAATTTACTTTCAGATACACAACCATTTTAATGGGTCAGTTCAGCCACGTTACATTGGACTTCATGTAACATGCTACAGTGTTTGTGAGAATTGAGCTATTTGCATTAGTTAAATATGTATAAAATCAGGCGTGTGAAATCTCTGTGGTTATGTTTATATATATGGAAAAGGAGAAAGCGAGTCGAGATGGTGATTTGATTACCGTAATTTCCAGACTATACGCCGTTCCTTTTTTCACACACTTTGAAAACTGCAGCTTTAACAGTAATGCTGCTAATTTATGGAGTTTTTTGGACTAACAAGCTTCATGCCGCCAAAATATTTAGCCTCGTCACATTGGACCAGTGAAATTATTGTGAAATTCTGAGGCTGTTCAATTCCGACACTGAAGAAGACTACTTTAGTGGTTTTAATGTGCAGGAGAAGGACAAAGATAGGGATCAGCTGAAGTAGGACAAAGCGGGGATAGAAAATGGATGGATGGACTTTCCTTGTCATTTATTATTCATCCGGCATTTCCAGTACGTATTTGTGGATGTTACCGGTATGTATTTAATTAAATGTTTGAAAGATGTTTCTGTGTAACATCTTTTCATGTAAATATTTCCTGTTACAACATGGACACCTGCAGCTTATAGACAAGTGCGGCCTATATATGTACACATATATTTATGTGCGGCTTATAATCAGGTGCGCTCAATAGTCCAGAAATGACAGTAGTCATCAGCACCAACATAATGATATGGCTCTTATCATGACTATTTAAATGGATATTGTGAAATTACGTATTCAAGCGAGAGGGTTTTTATTTCTTTTTTGTAATGAGTGAAACAATCCAGTTAGTACCGCAAATCAAAATGTTCTGTCTTCATCTCTCCTCCCTCAGGACGATAACTGGGGAGAGACAACCACGGCTGTAACAGGCACGTCAGAGCTGAGCGTTTCCCAGGAGGAAGTGGTTGGCTTGGGAAAGGGGATTCAGGACCGGACCCATGGCTTCCGCCGCTACCTTCCCCTCGCAGTGGGCCTGTGTGTGGGGCTGCTGGTGCTGGCCACACCCCTAGTGTTTCTGCTTCTTCCTGTGATAATGTGGCCAGAAAGGCTGCAGGCTTGCGGTGCAGCCTGTGAGGGCCTCTTCCTCTCCATCTCTTTTAAGCTCCTCATCCTCTTGCTGGCCATTTGGGCGCTGTTTCTCAGGCCAGCCCGCGCAAGCCTGCCAAGAGTGTGTGTCTATCGTGCCTTCCTGACCACTCTCACACTCCTGCTCACCATGTCTTACTGGCTCTTCTATGGGGTCCGCATCCTCGATGCACAGGTGGCTAAATTACATTTTTTTCTATATTTCTATTACAAATATTTTTCAGTACTCAAATCAGTAATAAGTCTTCTCCAGCGGAGCTGTTTTGCCCATAAAAAATTACAATGTGCAGCAGAACTTCTCTTATCAGGTTATCAGGTTGTGATCATATTTGTGTATTATTAAGTAATTACCTCGTGGCATAGTAGTTCCAATGTTCTGAAATTAGATTTTCATACATCAAGATTAAACATCTATATTAGAGATATTGTATTAGTTTTTTTTTGTGCGTATGATATTTGTTTTGATGTTTTATTTATTTTATTTCTCAGTGTGTACATAATCATGTGATTGCTTTGTACATGTGCAATTTAGTTTGTACTGTATCAATGGCTCCTCACAGTTATTCTTTTCATGATAAAAAGAAGCATTTGCAAGTGAAGAAATTGGTTTGCATTATTCAGTTATGAATATTTTTTTTTCATTTTCAATCTAAACCTGTGACTTTGTGCTCTAATGCAGGATGAGGACTACCATGGTGTTGTACAATTTGCAGTGTCCCTCGTAGACTCACAACTGTTTGTCCACTATTTGGCCGTGGTGCTGCTGGAGCTCCGACAACTCCAGCCGTGTTACAGTGTCCGCATCATACGCTCCACTGACGGAGAGACACGTCACTACAACATTGGCCAGCTAAGGTATAAATACATGTCTATTACATCCTCTTTGTCATCGTATGCAGTCCCAAATGACAGAGCGTTGTAGCAGATGCTGAATGGAAAATAGTCATTTTGAATTTGAATTTGACCTCATAGTACTACTCACATAAAGAGCACAGCCATTACACTCGACCACAGCAAAGAATGTGTGTAATTGGAGGCCCATGCGCAAAGAAAAGAGACTGGCATAGGCAGTAATTGAGTTACTCATCATTCTCCAAGTCCACTTTGCTCCAGGCAGGCTATTCTAGGACTTTGGTTGGGGGGGTTGTGCTGGACACAGGAATTCATTTACTCGCTGTCTTCCTTTGTTTCTACTCTGATCAAGTGTGTGACTTTGCCCGGAGCAAAAGACAACAATGGTAATTAGATACGGCTTGTGTGATGAGACGGTAATGTTGAGTCACTTGGAAAGGTGATAAACAGGCAGATACATTTCTGAGCTGGAGCGATGCATATCATCTGCTGCAGAACAGAAAACCATTGTATTAATGTTAAGTGTCTCAACCATGAAAGTAAATTGCGTTCATGCTGATTTTCGCTGTTTCTCCCTTCCGCAGCATCCAGAGGGCTGCTCTCTTGATTTTGGAGTACTATTACAGAGATTTTCCTCTACATAACCCATCCCTTCTGTCTGCCTCTAAGCACCGGGCTGCCAAACACCTTGCAGGGTTGAAAGTCTACAATGTTGACGGTTTGTTACCTGACCTGACCAATCATTACATCATATATTTCAAAATGTTACCGCTTTTGGCCCTCAGGTCGCTTCCTGCTGGGCTTCTGGTCCCTGTGCCTCTTTGTTGTGATGCCCTCTCTTTCCATTTCCATCTCTTTCATAAGCAGCTTTTAAAAACAAATTGAGAGCATATCTTTTGGACAGTAAGTACAAATATAGCTACAATACTGCCTGCTGACTGTAGCACTTTATCAAAGGAAGTTGCAAATGTCACGGTTCACTTCATTCTATTTTTAGGGCACTCTGAAAGCCTCCATCCATGACATAATGTATATATTGCATCTACAAAAACTGTATCCTTGATAAATATCACTGCACACACACTCAAACTGTGATTCCTCAATCCTTTTCACATAGTGCTCGTCTACAAAATCACACAGGGCCTGTTGTATGTTTTCACATATTGTAGTTTTCTTTATTACAGAAGTCTTACTTGTGACCATCAATCCCCTGCCCGCTGCCACAGCTTTTATGATCTATTGCTGGATACAGTAGTACGTCCTCACAGCTCCTCCAATCACACCCCACCCTCTGTATCAAAATTCAGCAGAAAGGCCTCTAGGGCGGCATGGAATTTCAAGCTTTAAATAATTCATCAGAGTAGTGCTCATTCCTCACATTCCCCCAGATCGCTCCTTCTCTTCCATCTTTTCCCCTCTCTGTCATTCCACCCCCCACTACTCTCACTCTTCTGAATATGTAGGTTAGAAAGTCAAAGCAACACTCATGCTGACATTCTTGTCCTTCTAAAATAATCACAAGAGATGACATCCATGCATCCATTGTTCATTTAAATACTTCCATCCAATAATTAGCACATATACGCAAACTTCAAACCTGCATATGCAGAAAATGAATTATTTAAATCCCTACCTGAACTGGAGGGCTCATTCTCAGTAATGTCCCCCAAACCCTTCATATATATATATAATATAAATTCATATATATGTATAATATTGAAAAGTATATATATATATATAAAATACCTAAATTAAATATAGTATATAAATAATGAATATATAGTATATGTTAGTAATTTATAAATTCATATAGATAGATAGATAGATAGATAGATAGATAGATAGATAGATAGATAGATAGATAGATAGATTACCTAAATTTACTCCATCTATGTGTTCAGATAAACTGGTACAAAAGCTACAGCAACTTTTCAGAGAAACTGACAGATCAGGCAACAACTTTGGCTTTGCATTGCATTGCAGTTTAGTAGTCCCTGCCCCTCTGCCCCATTAAGCATCTTGGATGTAACTGTCTGAGGACAAACAGAAGGACCTCAACGGAAATTTTTCTTTGCTGTATAATTAACTCTCAATGAAGGAAATGTGATTTGGCAGGATGCCCCAGATATTAGCATGCAGTATCAACCCATCTTCACTTTGAAATAGGTAAGCAGGATTGAGATAAAAAAAAAGAATAACGATCTATAAGATTTATTTACAGTTGTTATTTTGCATAGGCATTGGATATATAATGAGGTGCCAGATCTAAGCTCTCCACATCCAATCTTTCCTCCCAACAGTTCAAAGCAGCCCATTAATCAGAGCCTGGTGGGGTCAGCGCCTACTTCCTCCAGCCCCAGTAGATATTATCATTTTGTGTCTGTTCTCTGATTTTCTGCAGCCCCCGGGAACACAGCAGGGGCACAGCCTGGTAATGGAAATCAGTCACGGGCGATGGTTGCAGCTGCTGCAAAGCGCAAAGACAGCGCCCATAATGAAATATATTATGAAGAGGCTGACTATGAGCGAAGGGTCCGCAAACGAAGAGCAAGGTGCGTCACAGAAACATCTTAAAGCAGGGGCATTGCTGCATATGCTGTCAGACAGGAGGTGTAGAACAACAGCAGGTTACATTGCCATGCCACCTTTAATCTGGTTTAAATCCACCGCCACCAAATAAGGAAAGTGATAAAAAAATGCGATTCGTAAAATCTTCATACGTTCTGATAAATCAACTGAAAGTTGGGTGGGGATACGTCAGTTAGTAATTCCACTACACAGCTAAAAAGGTTCTCGGATCTATGGATCCGAGAAAAGGAGTTTGCATGTTCCACGTCAGCATGGATTTACTCGGGGTTCTGCGACCAGGATAAGCAGTAAAGATAATAAATGAATTACCTAGAAATTCACGTCACAATGTCAATCACTTTGCAAAAACAGTTTGTAAAGGATTCAAAAGGACTTACCCGATCATTATAAGCCATTTCTAAAATAGACTTATACTTAAGCATGAGGTAAAGTATTAAAAAAACATATATTGACAAAAAATAACTTAAAGTGTAAAAGATATTCCTTATAAATAGTTATGAAAGGTACTTCATTAGTTAAGGGGGTAATGACAAGAGATATATGAGGAAATCCGTGTGTGACCATGTGTATATGCACCATTTGTCTGGTTCAGCCACTCAATTAATGGACAGTGATCCCAAACACACCAGTAAGCCAGCAGCATCTTGGTTCCAGACCAATAAAATCAAAGTTATGGAGTGTCCAGCCCAATCCCCGGACCTTAATCCAATAGAGAACTTGTGGTGTGACATCAAAAATGCTGTTTCTGAGGCAAAACCAAGAAATGCTGAGGAATTGTGGAAGGTTGTCAAATCCTCCTAGGATAGAAAACCTGTTTCCAGGTGTCAGAAGTTGGTTGACTCCAGCACAGATGTGAAGCAGTTCTCAAAAACAGTGGTTATGCAACTAAATATTAGTTTGGTAAATCACAGGAATGCTAAATTTTAATGTTGTTTCAGTTCATTGAGTAAACATTTGTGTTTGTTATGAAAAATTCAGATACTGCTATTTTTTTGAACAGCCCACAACCACGTTTTCTTCATTTTCTGTGAATTAATTCAAATATATCTACTTTTTTCTTGATGCTTTCACGTAAAATATAATGTGCAGTGTTCCCAGTGAATGGAAATAAAAATATCAGTAGGATTATGAGCTTTACCCACATTTTTAACAACCCTGCTATTATTTTGAACACAACAGTAAGTCTGTTTTGGCACTGGAAGCCAAACTTTTAAGAATCCCATTGGTGTACTACATACCTTGTCAGGCTGGTGGTGGCAGTGGAGGAGGCCTTCACTCACGTGCGCCACATGAAGAAAGAAGACGAGTGTGCAACTCCAGCTGATATTATGGATGTTCGAGAAGCTGCTTTGGCCATTTTTCCCTCAATGGCTCGTGCCCTGCAGAAGTACCTCCGCACCACGAGGAGGCAGCACTGCCACAGTATGGAGAGCATCCAGAAGCATCTGGCTTTCTGCTTAGTCAATAACATGAGTCCTAAGGTAAACTTGTTTTTTAAAAAGTAATTTGCCTTTCCATGAAAATGTATTCCTTTTATTGACGTATTTATCACTATGTGCAAAAAAATAGGTCTTACCGCACTCAGCTGGGGCTTTTACTTTCCTTTAAAAAGTTATTTCAGAATTATGAAATTAATTTAGTAGGTAAAAGAACAGCCAGATATTTGTTGACATCTGTTCATCTGGATACGCAACAATTACTCTATTTTTATTTACCTGTCTCACTGTAAACTTCATTTATTTATTTTAACATCTTGAAATGTGAAATGTCTTCAAGTGAAGAAATTCAAGTCCAGTTGCTGCAACAAGAAGATTTCAAAAATAATTCACCGTGACCTGGATGACTGAGAACCTCCACCGACATCCTGAACCTTTATGCATGTTGACATCTTAGCATTGTTTCAGGCGACGTGAAAGAATCAAAAACACTGAGGCCCAAGTTTTGAGTTCTAAGCTACAATTCCTTTGTGTCACAATGACTCACTATTTCCTTTTCAGGAACAAGATATAACAAATCCGGCACCAGTAGCGATACATTTTTCAGGGTGAAATTATCAATTTATGGATTACACCATGAAAGGGACAACCTAGTAAGTCTCTGTCATTAATCATGCTGCCAATTTGTTCCTTAAGAATGAGTCATGAGCAGCTACTGTGAAGGTGTTCAGGCTTCCCTTTGACTTCTATCCAGAGCTCACACTTTTGATCCCTGGCTATAGCATGTGAGGAAGTGACAGAGGGCCGGCTAAAATCTACAAACATAGACTTGTTGATTTATCGATGTGCATTGATGCCATCATCTCATGCAAATGATCTTAGTATTTCCTGGTTTCTTCCAAAAGGACACACCACAGTGAGGAAGCACTCGCTTCATTTCTTTTCCTGAAAAGGTTTGGCATGAAGTGCAGGAAATATTCAACTTCTTAGATATACTCATCACCTTGGATGTAGATAATCAGTAAATTCAGCTCTTAGTGACTTAATGGTGGCTTAGTATTTAAATGTCATGGCTCCTCTAGATGTTCAAATCATGTTATATCTATTTACTGTATCTAATGATATTCTAGGCTCTTCTTTCAAAGTGACAATATTTGAAAGAAAAATCATTTTTTTGGTCAGTTGGCATCAGGTTATGTCGGAATTTGACAAATTATCAATGGTCTTTACACATTAATGCCTCCTTTGCATTTTGGTGCCACCTTCTGGTTTACCAGGAGAAATATGAAGCACCATGCTGCTCAGATTACCTTGAAAATGCAACTTTTGTCAGCGTGTTTCTATTTGTATCCAGGCATTCCTTGAGGCCTACCTGTCCCCTGGTCCAACGCTACAATATGGCCCCGAACGCTGGATGGCAGATCAGTGGACTCTGGTGAGCGAGGCCTCCGTAACTAGCGGCATAAAGGAAGGCACTGAATTCCTGCTCAGGTGTCTTGACTTCAGCTTAGCTGTCACCATCAAGACCATCCCTTATATTCGACTGATTGAGGAATACGTTGACCCTAAATCTCACAAGTTTTTACTGCTGCTCCAGTCTGAAACCTCCGTTTAACAGATCTTCTGTGCTGGCAGTGTTCATAGTGACTTACATGACCGAATATTTTGAAGATGTTGCAAAGTGTTTTTGTTTATGTGCTTTGCTTACATACATTTTTTCATTAGCTTTGTCCCAGGAGACATAAAAATAGCTTTGATTTTTCTGTCCTGACAGTTGAAGGTAGTTCGGGTATTCCTCTATGCACTATAAAAGACCCTCACAATTTGTTCTATTTGCATGTGCCATCATGTGCCTGCATGGAAGACCTCAAAGTTTAGGTGGAGCAACTGATTTAGATTTCTTTTTATTTAGACTTAACTCTTGAGTATGTCCTTTCGTTCTTGTCGCAAACTTCTGGTTTCCCAAAAGCCACAGGCTGGAAATTGAACCCTTTTTAGTCTTAGAAAATTGTGATTTAACTGTCAAGTGTTACATATGTATATAGTATTTATACATGAGTAAACTTTGTCCTTAAAAACTGTGCACCCCTCAATGATTTTATAACCTTGTCAAAGATTTTTTATACTTTGTCTATCTGCACTGTATTTGTGGTAATTAATGGACTGTGCATAGCTGTTTTGTAAATGTCAGAAAAAAACTGGACTCTCTTGGACTGAACAACAACCACTGTACAGATGAATACAGTTGATTTAGCCAAGAGACAATAAAATGATCCATATATTTGTTATATTTGGATTTGTACAATGACGTATGTGAAGTATGACTTGATCTTTTTATTTTATTTCTTTATTTTAAAGAAAGACTCATTGTCACGGCTGTGTTTTTTGTTAAACCATTGCGGTTTATGGTTAAACCTTTATGGTTTATGGTTAACCTTGATGATACACTTCTGGAAGGATGGCCTCGGCTCAAAAATAGATTTATTATGATGGTCAAATTTTGCAGCAATTTTCTTCCCCTCAATACTCAAAATTAATCAATCTCTGCTGGAAAGTATCGAAAAACTTTGTGTATCCAAATTTCAACAGTATGAACCTGTACCACATTACTGCCTCCTATGTTTGAATACTAGAACAGCAACACTGACTAAAGCAAGAACCAAATTTACTCATTTACACAGTAATATGAATATTATATCTGTATTTTAAAATAATTTGTATTTAATAAAATATGTTGTGTTGTACACAAATGTCACTATTGTCACTGATGGTAATTTTAGGGTATTAAATTGTTAATGGTTGTTAATACTTCTAAATACACGTGTGCCTCAGTAAAGCATATTCCTTGCTCCGCATACATGTTTTGTAGTTTTCAAGAGCGCGCGTGTGTGTGTGTGTGTGTGTGTGTGTGTGTGTGTGTGTGTGTCTGTGTGCGTGCGCATCTGTGCATGCATGCACATGTGTGCGTGTGTCTGAGAGAAAATTGAACAAAATGAAGATAAGCAAACAAATTTCCAAATGCCATGCAGTCATCAGAGGCCTGAAATTGTCCCTGTCTTTTGTACAAGAATAGCAATGAAATTACAGCAGCTGTGTCAAAGTCACTTTTTAAAATAAACATTTGTACTGACCTTTTCAAGTTATCCCAATGTTTTACTTTTGTGTCATCATGATGTGTAGTTGTATTAGTACAACCAATGATATTTTATGGCTAGTTTGGTCTTTGAGCCACTCTAAATAGTTCCACCATGTCAGATTAGCCCATTTACATTTCGGAGTTCATTTCAGGACTGTAGGGATATTGATTGATTACTTTACTCCTCACACAGTCATGAGGTTTAAATTTCTATCGTCTTGAGGAATATCATATTTCTTCACAATTTACTATTTTTCTTAATTATATTGCCTTACTTTTTCTCTCACAGTGTCTTAATCTTGGGGGGATTTATGTAAATGTCATTCAATAACCAAACTGTACTATTGACTGCAATTAATATGTAGCCCATCATGTTGTTCCATTGTTTTTCCAGAGAAGACTTTTTATGTTTGCACTTTGAAGTAACAAAATTTATTTGGTGGCATAAGTTGAAAATTCAGATGACGCAAGAGGTTATCAGTACCGTCAAACCAGTCTTGGTTGGAGACACAGAGAGGGAGAGAGAGATCCCTGGATTCACTTTAGATTCCTTTTTACAATAAGAAATGAGGTTCAGTATAAACAGTGGTTCCCTTCATTTTGATAGTCAGTGCTCTAAATGTTATCTACTTTGGAATCCTCCTTTCAGAAGTTTGGATTTTAGAGCACCAGAGGTTGCTGTGACTACTTGTTTAAATTTCTTTGTGAGTAATGAACTGTGTAATAGAAGAAAGAAGGTAGCAGGTGGCGAAGAAATCTGAAACTATATAAGGTGAATTAAATAAATCTGATGGGGAAGAAAGAAGAGCACTGCGATTTTAACAATGCTCTGTAGATATCTCATGTATATTTTGGCAGAAAAGTAATCTTTTTTTTTTTTTTCATTGGAAAGGGAAAATTAGCATAGAAAGAAGTGGGGACAATGAATCACACAAACCATCCAAGTAGCTTTATTGACAATGTGTGAAATGAACCACTTCCTATAGAAACAAATCGAGAAATGACACATAATGTTTTTGTGTTTGTTTTTTATTTTTGTTATCCTTAATGCTGCTGATCATTTTCTGCCCTAAATTTTTTGGGTTTCTTGTGCTTTTGTTGCTCTGGATGTACAGAAGAAAGTCATTTGATAACAATGACATTCAAGTTAACAAACTTTTGTTGTTTACCACACATCAATAGATCTATTATTAATTGTTATCTTGAATAAAAGGCTCATGACCAGTGACATATATGAGCTCTGTAATTTGGAATCCGAAATTCTCTTTGCATTATTGAAAATTATACATTTATGTATAAGACAGTTGTTTCATTATAATGCACACATTCGGTACATGCATGGAATCATGTTGTTGTGAGAAGTTGACAGTCTGCTGTCCAAGTTCAAGTCTGAAGAGCCCCTTCTCAGGCTAAGACTTACTCATCATCATCATCTTCATCATCATCATCATCTTCATCATCATCATTGTCGTCATCATCATCATCATCATCATCATCATCATCTGTGTCGTCGTCGTCGTCGTCGTCGTCGTCGTCATCATCATCATCGTCATCCTCTGTATTGACTTTACCAGACAGTACATCCTCAATCCAATCCTCCAGCTCCTCTGCTGTTGGCAGATCCTCCTCATCCTCCATCGCCATCCAAATACTGTCGGCCTAGTCACACACACACACACACATACACACAAGCAAATGAGTATTACTGATAATAATGATATTATTGGAAGAAAATCAACACAGCAGGTTGCCAGGTTTGATGAACTCACATCTGTGACATTGACAACTCCGATCTGAGGTCGGAATAAATCAACCTTGAAGGTCTTCTCCCAGTATGGAATCAGCTGAATGACAGAAGCCAAAAGCACATTAATAGTATATTCATCCATAAGCCGTCTTATTTGCTTTTCCCTCTGTGCGTATGAATAGAGAGAAATGAGGGCTCACCAGGGGGAAGTCATCAGGGTCAATCCAAACAATGCTGAGGTCAGGTAAGTGTGTGTTATCACGGGCCACCTCCTTTAGGATCTCTAGGAACTCGTAGCCATCTGGAAGAAATAAAATCATATCAGTAGATTCAGAACTGAAGACAAATCAGTAATTCTGTGTAATCTATGTAAAATTCCATTTGAGGTGAGGTGTTTTGTGTTGCAAAATCAAGACAATAAACACCTTGATACTTGTACTTGTTTAAAATGTAGTCTGTTGTTTATGTACTTGTGGCTTTTATTTCCATGACATAAAAATATTTTATATTTATTTTATTTTTGCATTAGACAGTATGCCAAGTGTTTAACATGACTGCTATGATTTATCTGCAGGACAAAGGTGTGAGACCGAGGGAACTGTGGTAGCATTCAAATGAATATAACTGATACTGGTGGTCATTTGGTCTGATAGAGAAACAACTGTTGGAAAAAAATGGTGCAAAAAAACTGTATAAAAACCCTGTGCTTTTGTTTAATTACCAATAATCAGGGTGGACAAATGCTAAAATATCAGTTTCAACATCATTCATTTCCTAAAATTAAAAACCAAGGGCCAATGGGAACCTTGTAAAACCCTTGTAAGGATAGTCATTCATGTATCAGTATTTTCATTTTTAATAATATGAAAATTTGCATTCCCTTTATCTATTCATGGAATGTTATTAAATCTAGCTGCCAAGTTTTTTCTTTTTTTCCAGCATATTATTGCAAAGGTATATATTTACATTCACATGTCACACCATCACTCTGCTGTCGCTCTTATCCTTGTTTGTCCCAGCCCGCACATATCCCGCCTATTTTTGTTTATTTATTTTATTCATTGCTATTTATTTTTGTTACTCTATTTATATTGTCATTTAGTTCTGGTTGTGTATTTTTCACCCCACTGTTCCTTGATGTTGCCCATCGTTATCCCTGTTGTTGGTGTTGTTGTTGTTGTTGCCTGCTGTCTATTTATTCATGGTTGTCTTGGTATCTTCTGTCTTCTGCCTTTCTATTTGATTTTATTTTCATATTTATTTTACTTTTTTTTTACACTATAACTGTTACGCTGCTGTGACAAAGGAATTTGCCCTATGGGGATCAATACAATTTATATTATAATATGTTATATTTTTGGTCACAGTTGCTGATTCTAATACCCCAAGAAAGCATAGAAATTAAATTTGGAAAATGCTGGGACCCTGGGTCACTGTAAAAAGTTACATAGAGTTAATTTTAAACTTTTTGTGTGTAAGACTTTTATCCTTGCTAATGGGTTGGAAACTGGGAGACCTTTTATAAAAAGAGAATGCTCTCACCTGGGTCCTCCTCTTCTGCAAAAGCCACAATGTGGATTCCATCAATATCGTCCTCCTGAGACCAAAATTGAAAAGTCCATGAAAACTAAATGAGAGATCTTGATGCTGCCTCCGCATCCAGGTTATTGTCACTCACCCATGTTTCAAACATATCTTCCGCACGCAGCTTCCTCAGAGTTGGTCTAATGAGAGCAGATTACGCTTTGAGCCCTGGTGCATTATGTTAACCTCAAGAGAAAAAAATACATAATATACATTTTGTTGTTTATGTACCTTCTGTGTTCAGTTATAAATTCCACCAGCTCCTCCTCAGAGAGCGGCTTGCCTGGGATGGTAACAGGCTCCTCCATGAAGGGCTCATAGAAATCCACTTCATTTAACTTGAGAGTCAGTTCCTTTGCCACCTGTGGGAAGGAGCACGGGGCGCTCAAGACGAATGGTGGAAACATTTAATCGCGTATAGGTCTTGTTCTTACTCACGGATTTCTCAAATGTGACAAAGAACCTGATGTAGGGTTGAAATTGCTCTGCGGCTTCTTTAAATGCATCATAGTCTGACAGTGAAAAAAGCAGAACAGAATTGCATCATCATCAAAGACTTTTTATCACACATCTTCATACACTGTCTTTGTCAGTTGCAGCTCTGAAATAAGAGAGTGAAAATAACTGAACCGTGACCTCTTCTAAATGCTCCCACTTTTGGGCAGACGAGAGGTGGCTGCAGTTCATTACCACAAGTGAAACCACAATAGATTCAATCCCTCCGTGCCATGTGAAAGGCAGGGAAAGAAGCAGCTGTGTGTGCAACGGTGATAAAAATGGGTCTGTAAATCCATGAAGATTAGGAAGTAAGAATGTATGCATGAAGGGCAAGAGCCCATCACTGTCCCTTTTAATTGCAAACACAGAACTCGGTGCGACATACTCACGTTCAGAGTCCTCGCTCTTAAAGTACCCGATGACACGAATGTCTTCCTCCATTCTGTCGAAGGCTCTCAATTCAAGAGCATTTCCAATCACCTCCACCGGCTCTTCTAACAGCTGGAGTGAGACGGATCGACCAAGAGAATTTTGGTCAGATGGGTGGTGGTTAGTCTGACCAGTTCAGAGTCTGTCTTTTAACCAGCCTACTTACATCCAACAAAAACTCCACCAGGGTATTCGCAGAGAGCAAGCCGTCAAACTCGATCACCCGATTATCCTTAAAAACATATATGCTGCCTTCCTCTTCCAGGCCTGTGACAGATGTAATTACAGTGATTCCGAACGTTTGCTTTTGGGACCATTTTTATTCAGCACTTAGCAAGTAGCCAGAAACACTCACCTAGTTTCTTTGACACCTTAGCGTCTTGATGGGAATCGACCAGTCCAAAGCCAATGTCTTTCTCCTCCATCACCTGAGCTATTAGCTGCATTGAATAGGGAGAACGGTCTGGGGTGGATCAAGAGCAGTTATGATAGGGCAGACAAAATTGAGTTCTGAATATAAATAGCAAATGACAGTTAACATCCCGATTCACCAGCTTCCCAACATATGACTTATTTTTTCTCAACAATTGAATGACTGTCTAACATTTGTACATTTTTTTATTTCTTTGTCTTTGACAATAACTTATCTTCCCATCTTATTTCACCCGAAACTTTTCCATCTGATGTCGCACATTTCAAACCAGGGTCTAAAATCGTCTTAAGGCACTGTACTCCATGGAACAATTGCCACATACTGTTACCATGGTTATTGTAATTTTAGGCCAGAATGGATTATTTGGTAACTTTCTTCTACATGTCCTGCAGCCTGGCTAGGGCACTTTCATTTATTGCCAAGTTTGGTATTCTTTTCTGTCAAGACCGTACCTCACACTTTTTCATCACTCAAAGCACCATCTATCATTGTCTGAGATTTTCGCTTCGTACATCTCACAGTAACTAGCGCAGTAAACTATAATGATTCCTTCAATGTTAATCTTGGTGCAGTAAGTCCTCTTGCTTCAGTTATGCAAATGCAGTGTAACAAGTGCAGAAGTGCAGGATTGACTTCAAGCTCAGTAAATCAAAGAGGAACTCAGCTCTGGGTAACATGAGATGAAGAGCAGAGAGTGCACAATGTTCTCCACTATATTACATTGCAAGAGAGGGATTATTTCTTTCACTATTGAACCACTCGTTGTACTTCAGTGCTGGCAAGACTAGACATTTTCACTGCGTTCATTAGGTTTCCACAATGTCATCGAAAGTGGACCAGTTTCAGTGCAAACTTGAAAGGTTTTATTTGGAATGTAATGGTGCAGCAACAAGACCTCTGGTGGGCTCTGGCTTTATAAATGTCTCAAAGTGCACCTGCTATTTTGACAAGTGCAAAAAGTGCTCGATGAATGTGAAGATATCCCGGAGGAATAAACTCTCAGGTTGTCACTCTATAAATGGCTGTATGGTAAACTGAAGCTTCGCGACGTGACAATGAGTCACAGCTGTTTAAATATACGAGGGGAGAAAACAGATTTGATTGAATGACTTGAAATTATCAAATTGCTAAGAACAATACTGCAAACAGAAAAGTGAATTGTAGGGCAGTGAGACTATTTTGCAACCGACTAATCACCAGCATGAGCATTTTCTAAAGTAACGTCACCTAAATGAAATGATGTCATTTATTTTTATATGTCTTAGATTGGTTAATCTATCTAATAACAGCACACTGTAAATGCCACTCTTGGATCATAAATGCTGTTTGCAAGTGTGAGGCCCTTTTCAATCACAAATGATTACAAACCTTAAATTCACACCAAGGCAATCCTCATAGCAATATGACAATTAACAATTAACAGTAGGCACAGCATATTTGATATATATTATTGTTGTTCTGTGTTCCTTTTTTCTACAGTCAACAAATGTTGATAGGTAACTGCAGCACTAAATATATGGTTTGTTTTGTGAATTTTAGCTCATGGAAAATAGCTGAGTTTTCATACTGAGGCTACCAAAACTGGTGGGAGACCTCCACCCAAAATTATCCTGAAGGGGGTTGATGAGTTTGCCATCTTTGCATTTTCTGTGTGACATTGATTTATCTTTGGTCATCTTTATGGTTGTTGAGAGTTGGCATTAAATTGTCAAATTTTCCTGCAGGCAGGAATTGCTGAAACCTTCACATGTAGTATTGACACATTTTAAGAACCATTAAAATTGTTGTTACTTATTCCTGCAAAAGCTGTTTTTTTATGTTTTTTGAAGAAACAGCTATTAGGCAGTTTATAAAACTCTAGCTTTGGAAAAAAAAATATTCAAATAATTCAATAATTTAATCTTTCTGGTGTCAACTTAGATTTTCCAAAAACTATTTATATCAATTCAAAAGTGATTGCAGTTAGGAGACTAACTGATTTAAATTATCCAAATTGAAATCAATTAACTGTTCATATGAAAAACGTAGCTTTGAAATATGTCTTATTAACATCTGACCTCCACAATTTGCAGTGGATTTCACAATGATCGATGTCGAATCCCTTCAACCCGCTCCCCGCGGTCTCTAACATGAACTTAAAAAAGGTTCAAGGTCAAGAAAATACCAAACTGTCATAGATCCGCTTGCATCAGCCTTTAAGCTACCCTGGGAATAGTTCCTTTGAACGCACAACCTCCTTTTGTTGTAAACTAGAGCTATGTGTATACATAATATGGGTTACTTATCTCCATTTTGCTGACTTAGATTAATAATCTCACACGTTCTCTTTCACTCACAGCATGACCTTTACCCCTCACCTCTTAATATTCTTACCTCAAGTACCAGCTCAGTCATCTGGTGTTGCTTTTGCAGTTCCTTGTTGTCTGGTATCGGCGCATGATAGAAAAGGCAGAGCATGCTATACTTCTTCAAGGCCTTCTTGTAGTTCTTGTCATTGATGTCAATAACACGGTCTTTCCCATCATATTGTGGGAACTCAAGGCCCTTCTCAGCTGGAGCCAGAGGCACGAGGCTAAGGCAAGGAATCAGAAACAACCAGAAGAGCATGGTCCACGGCTACCACACACCTAAGGAGTTGTTTTTGGTTTGATTCAAAAGATAAAAGTCTACAAACTCAAAGGTCACCCAAGTCCCTTGAGTGGGTACAGGAGAAAATGAGCGTTGTACGCTGCAGAAAACCTCTGGAGGATATAAAGTGGGTCAGTTATCAGGCATCCCAAGTTGTCCAGAGAAATCCAACTTCCATATACATTCCCAGGACCCAGAACCCCTTTTTCCAATATTGTCCTCCTTGACGCTTCCACAAAGGAGAAAAAGGAGTCAGACCCCAGAGAGATTGAGGGGGAGGACACCATACTTAGCAGTGCTCCACCTCCACCCATACAGGACAGGCCCATTTTTAGGAGACCAGTTGTTTGAGGGCTAAAAATAAATGTGCATGTAAGAAAGAGCGATAGCAAGGGCTTATTTGTGAGCTATGGTACCTTAACACATGGTTCGTCCTTGATGGCTATAAGAAATGGTTTGATGCCAAAGACTTTGTTATTTTTAGAAGTTTGTGTCCAATCAAAGAGGGAAAGTGATTCTTATGTTGATAGGGAAGTGGTTCAGGTTTTCAGAGACAGTCAACATGACAATCTGCCAACAGGTGTGCAAAGGGCAACTCAAATATTATGTGCCTGTTGCATGGCATTTGTTGCACGGCATTTGTCTTCCAGCTGATGCTGCATTTATAAGTTCATGAACATTGAGAGGTTTCTCTGGACTGTTTACTTCTCAAAAAAAGAAGTTGTGTGCAATTAATGGCAATACATGATAGGCACAATATCATTTAAACTTATGCTGCTAGAACTAAAACTTATAGACTTCTGCCAGAAACTCTTTCTTACTGAAATTGGGATAGTATGGTATGATATGCATGTCATATCATATGCAGACCTGGGCATTATCTGGCCCGCCAAACTAATTTCTTTAAATATATTAATAAGTAATTTCAATCAATATTGAATTTAGAAACTCGTTATTTTTTCCTTTTGTTTAATTTTGTACGGTTGATTACATACGAAATAATGTTGGCACATTTATATGATCATGAATTATTTTAAAGTTGAAATTAAAATGCCAAAATATTTAAATATCTGAATTGCAATGTTCATTTTGTTTAATTTACTTTAATCACTAGATGGCCCGCGAATTAAAATTAAATCAGAAATGTGGCTTGGCAGGCAAAATAATTGCCCACACCTAATATTGCATGATAGCCTCTTAAAATATAGAAACAGGAAAACTATATATAACTAATATAATATAATATTCATGTAGTACTCTCCATCAGTGTGTGTGTGTGTGTGTGTGTGTGTGTATGTGTGTGTGTGTGTGTGTGTGTGTGTGTTTGTGTAATTTTTATGATTTGCCTGTCTGAAAATGATACTACAACAGCTTGAATAGTTTGAATAATATTTTCAAATTGTTAGATTAGAATTTCTGCCCCCCGATTGAACTTTCTGTGTTTGAACTGTTCATCTGACACCCCGGTCTGTTTCCGAGTGCATGTAGTGCATTGTTTTTTTAAACCTTGGTAACAGAGATAAAATGCTTAAAGGACTAAATTGGTGTGGATTAAAAACCTGTGGGCCATCTTCTTCCATGACTGTATGCTGGCCTCTAGAGGCTGTACGGTGTATGAGCTCATAAAACTAATAAATAATGATATAATAATAATGGAACAAATTCTGGAACTGGAATGGCATTTTTTTTTAAAAAACAATTTTTGTTGACAAAAATGTTCTCAGTAGACACCAAGCCTCCATATTTGTACAGGCTCTTATTATGATCTGTTAGTGAAAGATATGCTAAAATCCTCTTTATTATTGATCACTGAAAACCCACCAAGCTTTAAAATTAGACAGAGATATTGTTTTCACTTCACTAGCAAGTAGTTTTACCAAAAAAAAGCATTATTAAGAACCATTATTGAATTATATATTGTAAGATGAATTGTATCATACATAATTCCAAAGACCTAATACCTAGTTAGTTAAACCATACTGTGTTTAGAAAAGTAGCAACTGAAGTGAAGATGATTCAAATGTTTATTAAAACTTCCCTCACCAGAAGAGAAATATCCATTTTTCGTCGAAGAATTAATCAAAAGTCAACATTTATTGACCGCATTCTTGACAAAAGTGATAACGAAATTAATTATTTGTAAAATTGAGAAATGATTTTCAACGTAATATTGAGTTTGATTTTACATTTCACAGTCAATTTTTTTGTTTGTTTTTTCATGTGTGTACTTGAATTATTAAGCTGCAAAGTTAGTCATTGTGTCACACTCTGTTCAAGCTGAGAAGTCCAGTTTTCTTTGATGTATTGATGGTACGGGTCATTTGAGTGCTCGCCCCTTTTGGATTTAACTGTGCTCACCAGGATTGCCACCACAATGAAGGCAAACATGCCGATCATCACGGCTAGATACCAGATGACATTCTTGAAGTTCTCCTCAGCCAGGGTCTTGTCCAAAGCGTTTGTTGCAGCCGTAATGTTTCGCCTCCAGTTGTCAAGGAAGTGACCTAAAGCACGAGTTAGGGAGTCCTCCAGCTGAAGGGTCATGTTGGACCAATCAGATGATCTCATCTGTGAGTGGGTAAAACAAGGGCCGCTAGAGACTTAAGCGATCTCAGATATTCAACATTTTCAGCACTAGATGTATGTTATCTTCTGCTCCAGTTTCCATTGTTTGAGGAGGCAAACATTCAGAGGCTTATGTCAAAAAAAAGGAGATCCTCAAATCATCATTATCCAAAAGAATTGAAATATTTTTGTGGCCTAACACCAATAAGTAATTTCTGTTAATAGATGTGGAGACTGCTACTTGAATGTCGTGTGTGCAAGTATAAGTAAGTATACTAAATACGTTTTAAGCCCAATCAATGACCTTCAATGAAATTGTGTTTGTTTTAAACTAACATGACCCGAAATAATTAAGCTCCAAAAGTTTAATCCTTGTCATGAGTTTCTGTTATTTATCTGAATACATCATATTTCTAATAACGTGTCTTCTCTCAGACAAAACAGTAAAACCAGACATGTTAAAGTCAGCAGAAAACATTTAGACAAAAGAGAAAGAATATTAATGCAATATTCCCTGAAGTGTACTCACCATTTTCCCAGCTGGTGCAAACCACATCTAAAAAATGATCAGGAAACCCCCTGAACCAGGAGCTGGACGGACACAGACTTTCTCAAAGCCACACTGCCACACCTTTCCTTTCCACTTAATGGGCACAAAGCTTCTCATGTTATTTACTTTTTTAATCTTTTAATCGTCGGGAGAGGTGGTTTCTGTTTGTGTTTGTGTAGTGGGTATAGTGGCTATGACCTTGAATACATGCTGGGTTTTTTTTTTCTTCATCTGGTGGACAAAATCAAATTATTCCTGTAATAATTGAAAAAAAAAACCAACAACACAGGACATAATAAACCATTTTATCAATATCCCTACTTGATTGGCTCTGAGGACTGGTGACCGGTTTGATCATATGGAAACTGTAATACCGATATTTTACCACAGGAGGCGCACAATACAAATACAATGATAATTCATGAGTTACCGTTTCCTCCTCCAGATGGCAGCGTGATATGTATTACAAAGATATATTTTCAAGAGCAAATGAATGAAAATATGTTGCAGAAATTATTTTTGGTCGAACATTGTTTTTTATATAAACATTAATGTGTTCAATTTGCAAAAATAAGAAACAGAAGATGTTTTTCACATGAAAAAGAATGGGTGCCAGAATCTGGCACAAAGCAGGAAAGCCAGTGTCATTTTACTTACAATCTTGCTTAAAGACACTTCAATAGTATATCTATTCTGACAAGAATTCCCCGAAACTGAATCTCTTTGAGGACATCGCCCCGCCCCTTTGAGACACTCTGTAGGAGTGAACAACTCCCATCACTTCTGATCATTCCCAGACCATTCATGTTTTGCAAAGCAGTGCAAGCGGGTGGGCTCTGTGCTGACTTTCTGCTTAGCAAAGTGAAATGAAAGACTTAAACAGCATGAAGACTGAAAACATGCTGAAAGAAATGCATACATGAATAGACACATAGATAAGTTGGACTATTAACCTGCGCCCTGTCAATTTCCACAGCCTCAATGAAGAGCAGAAAGAAATACCGATAAAATAATAAAGCAAATGATAAGAACACGCCGCTAAATGATGTTTGGCAGACCTTTTAAATCGAGAAAAGTACCTGAAACTTTCAAGGTGTTTTCAACACTGGACAATTAACGCAAAGCATACTGACTTTTACTGAAATGAGAATTCATGTTTTGCAAATATGTAAAGGTAAAGTTTGCTTTCAAAAAAGCTAATCCCATGCTCTATCCGGATATTTGAATGTTAATTGTGATACTAAATGTCTTTGGTATCTCAATGTGTGAAGTGAAATAACTCGGGGAGAAAATATCTGACACTATTCATTGTGAAAGTGAAAAAGACACAGGACCAGTCTTTGTTCTCATCTTCAATTTCACAATTTAGCCCAGCAGTAGGAAGTTGCACACCTTTTACAAGGTAGAAAATGTAGATCTTGAATCTGTAGCAAAGGTAAAGGTTTTATTCACCAGAGTTTGATGTTTTGTCTAAATCTACTGCATTTCTACCTAAAAGCAACATTCAGTATCATAAAAATGAATCCTGAACATCCATCCTTAACAAAATGTCAATGATGCTAAATTGTACGCCTTTGCTGTTTCCCTGCAGTGTGGCAAAAAACATGCTGTTAATACAAAAACCAAAGACATTATGTAAGTTTTAAATGCTCTATCAAACGAGTCCCAGGATGTAGAGTTCATGAAACACCTGGATTAGAATGAGGTGAGTTTGCACAATACTTGTTTTTGGTTTTTTTTAGCATGTAAAATTTGAAACATGTTGTGCTCGGTCGTTAACAGGTCAAGGTCAGTGTGATGATGACTGAAACTCACTCACACATGATGTATCATCATATTGTCATTTTATGAATGTGAAAAGGTTAAAAAAAAAGGGCATAGGCAATTTTTTGTCCACAGTTATTGGCAATTGTTGTCTCTAGAGAATGCAGAACTGTTTGGAGACTTGAAAGACAGGCAGATCTTTCTTAAGAAAGTACGCCCATTTACGTGTAATATGCAAAGTTGCATTACCAGTCGAGGAATATACAAATACTATAATCAAAGTTCACGAACTGTGAGAACATTTGAACCTATTATAACTGTTTAATTTTAATTCTCAAAACTCCCCTTTACTAGAATTTCGTAATTTGTGATATGGGATGCATGCAGTGGCACAAATCACCGGCATACATTCTTGCATGTGGATTAAAATTGCTTTATTAGTTGTCTAGAGATCTGAACAGTGTATCCAAAATCTGAAGCATCTCATTTGATTATTTCCGAAAATGTTAAACCCAAAAAATGAAAAAATAAAGAGGACTTGTAATTCCACCTGTGTCAGCAGAGGCTTAAAATGTAAACATTGCAGGCATTACTTAGACCAAAATTTTGGCTGACTTTAGAGTACTTATCATTATCATTATACATAGTAAGATGATGTATTTTTGTTTGGAAATCTGATATAGAAATATGCAGTTAGCCTGGAAATCAGGACTTTCTTATCAGTAGTTTCACTTCTGATCCAAGGCATTTAAGGGGAGAAGTTGTTGGATGGCTCCGACATTGTCTAATCAGGTACAGTGAGAGAATATATAAGATAAATCTACAGACTGTTTGAAATCAAAAGAAAAGAGAAATGCATCCATTAAATAATTTATTTACCTTTTATCTTCTGATAGCTGAAATGAGATATGTCTAATTGTTTTTAAATTGGTCTCCTTTGGGATCCCACCACAAATCGTCCTAATGGCCTACAGAACAATAAGTAAGAAGCCAGATGATTGTTTGGAAAATAAGTATAAAAATAATTGATTTCAGACACATTTTAACCTCCTCTTCACTATCGGGGCCGTTTTGTGAAATCCAGTATTTTATCTTTCGTCATCACATTTACCAATATGTTACCATGTTTCCGACAAATGAACCAGGCCCTCGAATTCGAGTTCCAAAAATTGGCTTCATGAGAATTATATATTTTATTTAACAGTGCAATCAACAGGCAATCGGAAACACAAGTATATAGATAAATAAAAGCTGAAATTTCAGAAAACCAAATATATGGAGGGCTTTTTTTTCGACACAATGAATTGAAGAAGGGATTTCAGACTGACAGATAGTGGAAAGAACCTACAAAACCAGAATATGAAAGGCTCATATTGTCTCATTGCTCTCAACTGGATCCTGTCGCTTTTCCCCGTTGAATTTTTCCATAAACCTTCACCCACATGGATATTGTGACAGTGAGTTCATAGTCTCATGTTGTAAAATGAGGTAGGAGATAAGAATTGTTTTTCCTTTCAAGCATCAACCAATAGTTTCTGCTATTGTTTTTTTATTTCGTCCTGCACGAGCTGAGATTTTGGTGTCTGTGCTGAATGTGATCAAAAACATTATTTTTAAATCAGCAAACACTTTCTTTAGAAATCACTTCTTGACACTTTTGATGCCATTCATTGTCACTAAGGCATGTTGTTGTCATTGGACAATTTAACCGGTAAAGAGAGAAAAAGGCTTAAATGCACACTTCACTGGTTCTCATTCATTACATGGCTGCCCTAGACACAATTCTCCCAACTGTTATCACTAAATGTGGTAAATATTTCCTTTTGCCATTGAAGCCTTATTCCATGGATTAATGTCAGAATCCCAAGCATGCCGCCATAGTTTAGTTGGGGCCGTGTATTGGAATGACTGGAATGCATTGAGGATGTGTTTGTCATATATTTGGGGGCAACATTCCCTATGGTGTATGCTTGTGTCCCCCACATTAGACAAAAACATTACACTTTTTTTACTTGTTTGTTTGTTTGATTGATTGGTCAGTTGACTTTGAAAATGGTAGGGTAGGAAAAGTCCTTAAATGCTATTTGGATATGCCAAAAACAGTTTAATTGTACTTAGTACTTTCTGATATACAAAATATTTTTCTGTGCTCTTAGAAACAGTCTAAATACTGTTTCATTTACTTTTAATTGTCAGTCAGATAGAAAAAGAGTATAGTTCAAATTAGCCTCAAACAGAGAGTTTCATTTAGTTGCTCCATTATTAATGAATAGGGGGAAAGAATTATATGGCATCACTGATCTTACGTCGCACCCTTATTCCAGCTGAATATCAATGTTTCCTCTCCACTGTCACCAAGTGATTTCCTATAGGGAAACTGATTTTCATACATTTGTAACAGAAAAATAGAAAGGTATGTCTTCAGTAACTTGAATTTAGTTGACCCCTATGCCGGTTTGTCCTCAGTAAAGTGCAATGAGATAAAATCTGATGCGAGGCTTCGGATGACAGGTTCGATCTTGTGACTCAGCAGCGTTCATTCTGTTCATTGCAGAACAGACTCAAATCTCTAAAGGTGAGTCACAGGTATTTATTGTCTTCAATCTTATCAACCTCATTTGAAAATAAAAGAATAGCAATTCAGACATGTTTGTTTGTCATGACAAAATGAACAGATTTGATCCTTTATTGAAAAATTACAACATGATGCCAACTTATCATCATTTTATCATTCATTATTTATACCACTAATTCCTGCACTCAAGGTCATGGGGGTTAAACAATCCAACTTGTCACGCTGGTCTAGTTGCCAGTCAATCACAGGGCTATTATTATTGTTATTCAATCTATTTTTTTTACGTGAGCCCTTCCCATGAGTACCTGTCAAGAGACCAATGAAGCTTTACGGAGGCTGAGCGTCAAGCAAGTCAAACCCGAATTGCTGAGAACCTCCTTGGACCTATGCATGTATGAACCTACGCCAAGGTATGTAATCAAACCAGTGATATAATATGTTTATGTCGATAGGCCTTATTCTTGTCCTTAGCTGTTATATTAAGAGAACATGACTGAAGTAACTGGCTCAGGGACATTAATCAAACCACCCTCCTGAAGACCAAATTTATTCCTGCAAACTCTTAACATCTATATAGTTTTCATTTGATAGTTTTTTGCTGGCAAAGTCCCGTCCTGCAGGTTTTCAGGCAAGAAACTGCAGCCTTTGGGTATAAAGATGAAAAATTACAAACCTATCAATTTCAGATATTTTAAACTTTTTAGACCACATAGCTGTTAATAATTTTGATACACATTGCACATAGTTTTACTAAATTGAATATTGTACCGATGGTATGGGGCCACTTAGAGCACTTGATTCAGAATAATGTTCATGGTTTCACTGCCCAAAATAGACAATGAACAACGCTTGGCCTGGATGCCAGTACTTTTCCAGAGAGACAATATCATTGGTTTCCTCTTGGGTAAAAAGGGAGGGCATGTATGAGTCGGGTGGCTGAAACAGATGTGTTGGAATGATGAGTGACAACAACAAGTCAAAAAGAGTTTGAAGCACAAGGTTTAGAAGCTCTAGGTTTCCACTACGTATTGTGGCACAATGTAAAATCACTGCATAGCATATTTCGATACAAGAAGCAGAGACATTGGTGATATTGCTGGAGTAATGTGATTTTTTTGTGCATCTAAAACAGGTGTATATTCTGGTATTACATTTACCATTTTACATGCACCATAATCACTTTAATGGCTTAACAGTGCAGGGATTTGCACTTTTCACCTATGCCTCTTTATCATGCCTTCATGGATGTGACTGGATGTAATCTCTTCAGGCACAAGGTTATCAAAGGTCAGTGTCATTTGAGGGGCCGGGGGATGTGCAGACCCAAGTGAAACACCAGGCTTCACACCAGCGATAAACAAGTTTACTCAGGGTACAGTGGCAGGTGAACGGTTACTCGAAAACAGGTGAGGGCAGGAACGGGTCGGGGGGACACTGGCATCCGCCGACAGGGCCGGGAACTTGTAGAGGCAAGGTCAGTGCTGTGAGGCCAAGCAGGAGAACGCTGAGATTTGGAAGGTCTGGCCAACGAACCGCCGGGACTGGCGGAGAGAGAGGGAATTCGGTCGCCGGCCCTGGGGGAGAGAAGGAAGATGGAACAGGAGACACAGCTCCCCATACAGACTCAGGGGAGAAGACGGCACGAGGACATACAAGTGAGACGGAAAAATTTACGGAAAAATTCAACGGGGAAAAGCGACAGGATCCAGTTGAGACACCAAAAGTGACAGGGAATGAACCCCATACAGACTCAGAAGGAGGACAGCAAAAGGCGACGAAACCCAGGGAACTAGAAGGAGTCGGCAAAAGGCGACGACGCCCTACAAACAAACGCAGAACAATAGACAGATAAGAGAAGGGAGCCAGGGCACAGTAGAAAGGAAGGCAGATGGGGAGAGGAGAACCCCCCACTTACAGACCCACAAAAACAGACAGAAGAGGTGAGAGGATGAGGAGGAGCTCTCCTGCAACCGGCCGACACCAGGAAGGAACAACAGTGTGGCAACACACCCATAAACTAGTGAGGCTGAAGTTATGGCTTTTAACCCTCACTGATGGCCAGTAGCAGCTGAGTGTTCGGTGATGAGCACGGCTGTGTGTATTGCATTATTTCATTCATACATGTTAAGGATAAAAGGTGTGATGTTTGATTAACAACTTATGATGGATTAGCAGTAATTGTGGGTCTATGCATTTAGTTTTTTTTTTTTTTTTTCAACAGCCAAGACCCATCTAATCTTAGTCTGCCTTAGGAAAGATTTATAAAATTGTGCTTTGGTCTATGTTACGAGGCCTAATACAGTGGTGAAAAACTCAGAAAAGATTTAAACAGGATAGAAAATTGTAAAAACGTGTTAAATTATATGAGTAAGTTTCACAATAGAGTCCAAAATTTGTCTGTTTTAAATATAAACCAGTTATCTATTTTGTAAAAGCAACCTCTTGTATTGCCTAGAAGTTGAAACCAATTGATAATCTCATGATCCATAAAGGACCTTTCTAGTGTTGCCATATTCTGAAATGAAATAAAAGCAGACACATTCATGTATTTTGCAATAAATTGCAACGGACTAAAAAAGTAACAAATCACTGGTGGTGTTGGAGGAAACAAGTCAATGTTTGATTTTGCAACATCAAGAATATAAACACAGTTTTGTCTCCACAAAATCTTTATTTTCTCTCTTAAAATAAAATCCATAAAAATTACAACATATATTTTCTCTTAAATACAAAGAAAATGTCTTAAAGCTCTATTCCAAATAGCAATTATCACTTTTCTAGCCTCCATGTTATGTATCGCTTGTTCTTTGTCTTTGTTCATCTTGGATTACCCATTGTAGTTTAAATCCTAAGTATGATACGAACACAGTCTGTTTTTTATTCGTAGTGCTAAAGTCTGTACACCTTACACTCTGGAAACCATGGCCACAATCCAGAAGGGTAGAAAAGGCCTGACGTACCTGGCTGAATTTGAGCAAAATAATCCAGTAATGTGTTAATCCTACAATAAATGTCTATATATCTGTTCTGCTCTGTGTTATCCCCTCCTGGTGAGATGTTGTGACTTGGAAATGTGATAAATCTGATACCTCAAACATCTCTGAAGGAGTGTGATCTTCACTGCACACAAGTTTCACGGTGTGAAATCAAACCATTCACCATTTTGTGTTTGTTAATTTAACTTTTCTACATTAGAATTTCACATTAAGACACATTTGGTAGGTTTATAAAAGATGCACTTAAAAACAACATTTAATGACATTTTAGCACTGCAGTGTGCTAAATATACATTGACACAAGGAGGTTCACAACAGATATCAACAATAGAAGATGTGTATTGTGAGGTGACAACAAGCCCAACGTTAACAAATGAAACTGAGTCAACATATTTTGTCACAGTATGTAACATAGAAAGTTATGCATTAAATATAAATTGATACAGAATCATGAGTAATGGTTCTTGTGGCTTTTTGTTATGATAATATTATTGTGCATATAAACCTGTGTGTTGGTTCTGAAAACGACAAAAAAGCCAAACAAAAAAATAGTTTTATAGCAGTAGTGGTCATAACAATTATCAGGATAAATATGCAAAACCAGCTGAGAGGTTATGCTTCTTAGCAAATTATATAAACTCCTGTCTTAAAAACTCCCAATATGGTCCCGGTATTGAAGAGAAGCTTGATTATGATTTACAAACCTTTCTTCTGAGTCACTTGGACATATATCATTAAGTGCTTTGACAGGGCCATACTAGAATTCACTATTTATGAAAAAATTGGAAAAAGATCAACCGTGCCATTATTTGAATTTATCATTCAGTGATTTTATCTCAGAATCCAGGTGAGTGATGGTAAACAATTTGCAACCACTAGAGTTAATCAAGGTTTGAATATCACAGTTATCATCAGTACCAGTATATTGTGACATCCCCATTCCAGGCCACAATAAAATGAAATTAATCATACAGTTCTACCAATATAATGCACTGATAATCATAGAGTTCAGCAGCATAAACTTTAAAAACAAAAGTTGGTCTCTCTATGCTACACCAGCAACTAAGCCCACAGTCACTGTCAACAAGAATGAAAAAAAAACTTAATATCACGTAAATAATTTTCACCAAGCTAAAAAAAGACAAGTGCATATATTAATAAGGCAAATTTATATTCACTCGAGAGTACAACAATTCTAAAAATCCCGGTTGGATGAACGACAAGCGCAGTACAAAATGGACACAGAAGTGCCAAATTATTTGTATATATATGAGAATATATATATATATGTATACATATATTTGTACATATATATATATATATATATATAAATATACACACATATATATATATATATATACACACATATATACATATATGTATATATATAGATATATTTGAGTTTTTTTTTACTATGTTTGTGGAGAAGCTTTAATCATTCCAAAAAAAATGATTAGGATAAGCTTAGATCCCTGTTAGAGAGCTACAAAATACAACTGTAAATATTACAGAGCTTCTCAAATCTTTAAAAATTTAACTGTTTGTAACAGAATCCAACTCCAGTCAGTGCTGGTTAGTATAGTGCAAGGTTTGACTACAGTGAGAAATACACAAACATGAACACACCCAAGGAACAGACACAAAGCAACCCCATGTTGAGGAAGAGTTTAACTCTGGGTGGCTCGTACAGCATTGTTGCAATGACTATTGCTTCCACATGTACCCCTTTTTGCAGAGTGTCCTGTGAACCCTCTTTATATCCACAAAACCAATCCAGTAAACGCAAACACTTGTTAGTTGCAACACCATCACCGCGGCCATCTTCTGCTCTGATCATCTCCATCCTGCCATTACCAAACTGTTCTGCAGGAGTTGTGGCCGGGGATATGTCAGGACTGGGGCTTGCTGGGTCACGGTCAGTGGATGGGACCAGTAGTTTGATATCAGCCCCATCAAAACACCTCTCATTTGTTAAGTCTTGTGGCATCTCTTTACGCAGACTTCCGTCATTGCTGCAGTGGCTCTTTTCAGTCAGCCCGTACGTTTCCTCACGGGCCTTAGTGGGAACCATTTTGATGCTGCGGAGCCCCCAGAATGTGGTGGTCTGAACCTGTTCCTCATCTGGTGGAGACGTCAGGAGACTGACCACCACGGCAACCAACCCAGAAATCCAAAACAAACCAGCAGCCACATACATGTAGTGGACATGGACAATGAAAGCAGGCCTGTTATCTGGGAGGTCGCAGGGAGGCGGCCGGTATACAAATGCTAAGATAAGACGTGTGGTACCCAGTGTGAAACCTGTCATGCCACCCCAAAACGCCCCTTTTTCATTACACCTTTTCCAGAACACACCTAACAGGAAGAGGGCAGCGATAGGAGGGGTGAGATAGCCAGCAACTTCTTGGATGTAAAGGTAAGTCTGTCCACCTTGCATTTCAATAATAACAGGTACCCAGGCGATACTGATTACCACCATGAAGACGACAAACATTCGTCCGACTACCAGCAGCTCGCGCTGAGATGCCGACTTCCGAAAAGTTTTGTAGATGTCCAGAGTGAAGATAGTGCTCGCGCTGTTGAAGATTGAGTCCAGGTCACTCATTAGGGCAGCGATCATTACGGCCATCATCAAGCCTCTCAGTCCAACGGGCATGACTGCCATGACCAGGCGTGGGTAGGCTATGTTTGAGCAGCCAGCTCGAGAGCCACACACAGACAGGCAGTGCTCTGGCCCAATGCAGGCTATCTCATCTGTAAACATAATGCGGGAGATCATTCCTGGAATGACAATTACAAACATGGGCAAGACCTTCAGAAATCCAGCCATGAGTGTTGAGCACTTTGCATGAGCAATGTTCTTCGCCGCTAGGACTCTCTGAACGATCACCTGGTCGGCACACCAGTACCAGATAGACGAGGGAGTTTGACCGAGAATGAAGCCAGGCCAAGGGATGTCTTCATCCAAAGGACCCCGAAGGATGCGGAGAGAATTCGGCTTGGGCTGGATACGGCAAGAGGGACAATAGGTAAAGTTTCCAGCAGCGACTATAGCGGTAACATTGGGAACCGCTTGCATGTACTTAGTTCTAACACCTTCTAGCCCACCGACTTTAATAAGGCTGATGATGGTTAAGGTGAGCGCGCCAGAGATCATCAACACTGCCTGAAGGGCATCTGTGTACAAAACAGCCACCAATCCACCAGTTACCGTGAGCAGTGCAGTCATACTGATGAGCAAAACTATAGATAAATAAAGGTTCCACCCGAGGGATTCCTGAATGAAGAGAGCGCCAGCATACAAGTCCACAGACAGCTTAGTAAAAATATAGAGTAAGACAGACAAGAAAGCAAAGTAAACTTTGAGCCTGTTGCCTCCGTAGCGTTTGGACAGGTATTCGGGCATGGTGTAGACTCCAGAGTGGATATAAACGGGGATAAAAACCCAGCCGAGCACCTGCAGAAGTAGAAGGGCATTGAACTCCCATGCTCCGACAGCAAAGCCACTCGCTGCTCCCGAACCAGCCAGGCCAATGAAATGCTCACTGCCAATGTTACTGACAAAGAGCGATGCGCCAATTACTATCCATGTCATGGACCGTCCAGCCAGGAAGTAGCCACTCACCGTGCTGCGATTGGCTTTCCACATGGCGAAAAAACCAATGACAAGAACCAGGATGAAATACAGCACTACTACAGCAATATCAGCCGGTTCCATTCCATTAGCCATTTTGAAAGGTTACGTTAAGAAACGTCAGAAATTCCCCCCAAAAAATTGATTGTATATTGTCAGTGTTTGAGTTGTAAAAAAAAATACATTAAAGAAAAAAAAAAAAATCAAGCAATGGAAATGCTCTGCTTTGGTTTGCTGTCTGGATGGAAGCTGTAGTATCCACAGTCAGGTCAAATTCACTAGATGTGCTTCGGGGGGGGTTATCCACCGGCACTGAAGTCGTGCTAGTTTTAGAGGAAGATGTTGTAGGCCTCTGGTCTAGAAAAGCCTAGTGTTAACATTCCTGCAAGACAGCAAAGGCAAAGAAAAACACCTCATTAGAGCCTTAATTTGATAGTGAAAACACTGGACAGAATTGAAACTTAGCAGACAGCCTGTCTGAACATGTTATACAAACTAAGGTTTAGCTTTTCTGATGTTAAAATTGACACCATGTCATGACAAGGAACAAGAAATCAACAACTCCAATGTCAAGTAAACTTTATTGCATCGCATGTACTATGAAAAGATTTTTGATTTTAGTTATATCACATGACTACGGTTCAGTAGATCTCGTTCATGACATGCCCTATTAACATATTGGCCGCAACATTTCTCAGAAACTTCAAAGAAATTTGAATAACAAAATGCAATAAATCAAGAAAAAAAAAAACTCTGGCCAAACACAACTCAGTTCCTTACTCAGGTTTTCCAAAATATCCAAAACTTGTGAAATTGAAAACATAGCTGCTGTGTGCACAGTTTGAAGAGGAAAAATTTTAAACAACTTCGAAGAATACCATTAAGAGTTACGTAAGTTTGGTGAATAATGATGTAAACTAATGCCGTGAATGAAAAAAGTGACATAACCCAATATCAAGTAAAGAACAGAAATCAACAAAGAATTACATTTTGCATTCACAGCATTAATCATATGCACAAAGAGATAATTCTCCGAGTAGCTCACATTTATATGAATTTAAGAAAGTCATGTGTCGGCAAGTCAACTTCTCACTTGACATATTATAGAAAATAACCAAATATCTTAAACCAAAGTACCTCAAGCAAATGAAGTTCCGAGAAAATAAGTCCTTTGTTTTAATGTCTCACTCCTCCTCTATAAACAAATTTGATATAAATTTAATAAAATGATCAAATTTGCTGAACCGTCGCTGAAGCGATGGTCCAGATATCATTTTATCCCTGACTCTTCGGGATGAACGGTTAAAAGTGCAAGTCTCTGACAAACATTGTTCTATTTACAAAAAAATACCAGTGCAACCTGTTTGTCGTGCATTGATTAGAACATTATCAATTTTATAGCAATACAATTACCATTTACTGCTAAAGATGCGGTGTCTCGTGCTGATCTCTTTAAAATTAGACAATCATATGAATGGCATTCAGGCAAAGAAGCTTAAATGAGACACTAAATTCTCACTTCTCCACATTATTATAATCAATCTCCTGTCTATAATGGCTGCAGGTTGCCAGCTGACACCATGATGGAACAATGGCGTCATGAATCACTGATGTAGAGGGAAAAAAAATACAATCAAGTAAAAGAAGAACATTTAAATAATGGCCAGATGTGACGACCTGAGGGAGCTTTGTTGGAAAGAGACGACAAACGGTCGGGATTACTTGGCTCGGGAAATTTCTAGAACAATCATTCATTCAGCCGGCAGGGGAAGCTGCGCATCTTCCGAGGGGGACTTGCTATCTTGAGTATTTGCAACCGAGAAGGCGCCGCATAATACGAATTTTGCATTTATTGTAGAATGCAAATATTACCGAACTTGGAGGTGCATACTAAAAACTATTTTGCAAAAAATAAAAAATAAATAAAAAACAAGTAGGCTTTGACAACGACGGGCTATAATCGATTGACTGGCATCCCTGAAAACAGTTTCACTGCAAAAACAACGACTCGGGATGAATAATAAATGAAGAGCAAAAATAAATCAAGCAGAAAAGTAGCTGTCAGGAACCGACCTGACCGGTATTACTTCTTGCATGTAAATAAAAACACTAAAAAAATGTACCTTGTTAGCTACGGCTTGCAGACGCGCTTTTAAGAGCGCAACAACGACACAAGCCGATGGTGATGACGAAAAGCGCACCTCTTCGATATTCTTCCCCCCCCCGAAGAAGATGCGGTGTCTTCTCTTGTAGGTTCCCTCCAGGGTTCGGAACCGGTGAAATGGACCAGGATGGTCGCGTCTTCTTAGCCGTCTTTATCCTGAGCGGCGGCGGACGAAGCCCCGCCCCGCCCCGCATGTGTATTTCACCCGTGACGCACCCACGCCTCCCGGGAACGCACGGTGTCGTTGGGAGGCACGCTGGCTTATTACACTTGTGTTGACATGCTGGAAGATTGGGTCCATTAACCCACGGTTTATGGCCTTTGTTATGATTATTTTTTTTATTATTACTGCCACGCAAAACTGGATGAGGGAGAGTGGCGACATGCCTTCGGTTGCGCGGTGATCGCGGTTTACTTAAACAGCGCACGACTATTGCGATCACACCATATAACACGCAATTTAGAGCGTGCACATATCTATAGAGTTTTAGAAAATGACTACCAATGTCATGTGTTAAAATGAGGATAAAGGTGGTTCGTCGGGGGATGGTATTGCATGTTTAACGATAAAAAGAACCAGAACTGACGTCTCATCTGCTTGAATTTGGAGATATCTTTTTGAGAAACTCCCCAAGTTAATAACTTTTGAGGATTTTCTTATGTTTGTTTTTTGACTCTTGGATGTGTACTTCTAGCCTCAAACTATTGCATTTTTAATCTCTTCAAATTTTGACCGTTCAAAGAGACATGCAAGCGCACATTTGTTTTTTTCCACTCGACCAGGTGCGGCTGAGGGCATCCACGTCCACGGTGAAGGATAATACTGACTAAATACTGACCCAATAATATTTCAAAGGATTTTAATCATTATTATTATGAATTGTTATTAATATTAGACACATTCCCCCCATAGCTGTTACGCCCCAGTGATAACTAATCACCATTTACTGCCCCAATACACGCTGGAAGACGATATTAATAGGGTGATTGACTTCCAGCAAAACATCCTAAAAGGCAGACACGGCTCCGCATATCGGAGGGGGAGGGACGCGGAGTAAATTTCCACTCGCTCCCTCAGACAGACATAGTGGAAATTTCCATTTTACGGAAAACCACACTTCCCATCAACCCTTGCGTGTCTGCGTTCCCTGATCAGAGAGACGTTGGGTTATGGGACAGGCAGTGAGGGAAAGCGGGTCAAAAAAAAAAAGCTGTTTCTGGATCAACATGCTTTTACGTTTCATCTGAAGATAGTAATTCAAACAAATATTTGCTTTTTGAAGGGGATTTTTAAATGAAATAATTCATGCCGTATTCCAGCGACACCCAACCCGATTCAAGACTCTTTCATCTGGAACTAGAACTTTTTTTTTTTCTTTATCTGCATTTTTTTTTTTTGCTCAAGTTATAATTATATATGAAGACATCCTGTTCAATTTTCCTTCCCTCATATCAAATCTACCCAAAAGAGCAAGATTTTATATCTATCCTGCTTTTGAAGAAATGAAAATTAATAAATCAATTTGGGGGAAAAAAAGAAGCTTTATAACTGTAACTTGTAATTTTGTTACAATATTTTATTTTGTTATTACAACTGAAATGAAGGGACAACTGAATCACTTTTAATCAAATAAGGGCAATAATCCCTGGAGAATATGGCCATTTATTGCATTTATAAGCTACTGAGAGCATGGATCAAATCAGCCATCATGGGTTGCGCAGTGAATTATTGATTCTGACTCTTGCCCTTGGAGTTTGACAGCACGTGAAGATGTAGCTGCAGCATTCAGCCTTTGCCTTGTCATCCCTGTCATGGTGTTTACAAGTGTCATATTTTGCGGCAGTTTATGAGACTTCCTGCTGGCAGACTATCCACAAGCACATGGAAGAAAATTTAGGTTAAGATATGCTATCAGGTTTCCTTCATTTACGAAAGGAAATCGTGTTGTTTGACCATCAAATGGACAGATGTAAATAATACAATAGATTAAGATAAGACTAAGCTATTACATAAATAATAACAATTAATTATGTACGCTTGATTATGAATAATTACAGATGTATTACATATACTTTATTTAGTTTTTGCTTTATTTTGACAGCTCTTTGGGAAATATGAACACATTAAAAAAATCAAACAATTAAATTAACTGGCCCAGGGAATAATGTTAATAAAGAACAAGTGCAGTTCAAATAAATAATTACACTGTTTGGGAGTAATCGCACATGATGTGAAGTGGACATTATTATTTGAGAACTGTAAGTTGACCAAGTTTTCAATTCTATTAGTTTGAGCAGATTTTCTGTGTGAAAGGATTTGTTTCAGCTTCATTTGTGCAATAGGACATTTATCTAATCATACCAATCAGTCAACATTTTGATGATCTGTCATTTTTTTAAGTTCCATTAGAAATGTGGATCTATGGTTCGATCTATGGAACACTTGATTTGTGCACGTCATCTGACTGTAGTTGAAATTGCACAAGAATTGTAAAAGTTTAGGTCACTCTGCAAAGTATTAAGCTCCTGGCAATATGTTAATGGAGATGGTTCTAAAATGTATCATATCCAGAGTGGAACAAAATTGAAATGTATTATTTTTAACTGTTGAGCACAAAAATAAAATAATTCCTCTCTTTTTTTTCAGCTTTTGAATCCCTTTTTACGATATACCCTGATCAAAACCAATTGATACAGAAATGAGGAGCAATCCTTGGCAGAAGGGGATCTTGGCAGATCTGCTGTTTTCCCTCTTTATTCCAACTAACTTTTGCTTGATCAAAAACAGCAATGTTCAACAACGCACTTGTTGTGCAACATTTAGCCCATGATGAAAGCGCCCTCTATGTATGAAAAAACTACAATACAGCCCCTGCATCCCCCTGATCACAGATTGTAAAAGTTTATTACAATACAGCAGTGGCGGGCCGTGCATTTTACACCTAGGCCTTCAGTAATGCTCATAAACAATCAACCCCCCAATAATTAGTTTATGGCTATAAAAAACATCTTATTATGCCGAGATTCAGTATAAAGACAGGTGCATCACAGATAGATACCTCGTGTAGTGTTAAAATTCGCCAACAGGAACGCATCACAGGACAACAAATACAATAGTCCGCTCTCTGACTATCCAATCAGAGGGTGTGAATAGCCTGATGTTGCTGTAGCCTGCTAGAGGGCTTTGACCTTGCCAACTCAAAATCTGATTGGTTGAAGCAACAACGTCATCAACACTTATTTTTTCCGTTAAGGGCTGGTAGAATTGATTGTGCAGCTCCCCCACACATACGCACAGGCAGATTTCTTTACTTTGACCCTGCCTGGTAACAGATGATGGCTGAAATGTGATTGGTTAAGTGCTTTAAAATGAAAATACATGTCTGGAAGCGGCACAACCAGGGCAAAAGCTATGAATGGAAGGAACATGGAAGGAATAAGTATGAATACTTATTAAATAATTCCATATGGTCTGTTTACTTCCTTTCATAGCTTTTCCCCTGGACAAAATATAATTAACATTTGTGATTCAGATATTTTTTTAGGCCAGAAGAGAAGGCCTTGCAAACCCTGACGGCCCACCACTGCAATACAGCACCGGGCATTGCAGTTGGATAATTCGAAAACGAGCGGCGTTGTATAGGTTTTAAAATCAAAAACTGACAGTTAATGAGAAAACCATAGGAGAGTAAAATCCATCCATCCATTATCTACCTCTTTTCTTGCACTTGGGGTTGTGGGGATGCCTTTGCCAGCTGTCATTGGGCAAGAGGTGGGGTAGAGACACACTGACTTTCATCAAGTCAACTCTCACAAATCAGAATGTGATCTGAATCAGAATTTTTGCCACTTTATTCCAATTAACTTCAGATGTGTTTTTGAACTGTTTGAGGAAACTAGAGAATCTGAAAGAAAGCCATGCAGACAACCCACAAACTCCATGCAGAAAGGCCCCCTGCGGGAATTGAACCACGCTCCTTCCTTCAGCGTGGCTGAAGTGCTAATCCATGCTCTACGGCTGCAAAGTAAAATCACTTATGCAGAAAAGTTGTTATTAATCTGCAAGATGTTGCTCTACTAGCAGATATTAACATTTCACTATGAGTGAACAGGTTGTTTCAAGTGTGACTGGAATAAGCTATTATTGTAAAATATGTAAATAATAAGGCAATATTTTTTATACCACTTAATACATACAAGGACCGCATTTTGTTGAGGGTAGCTGAAATTGCTAATAAAAATAGGAATCAGAATCAGCAACATTTTTTGGATCCCAGAGAAAATTGGTTGGTCTCAGATGCTCCATGCAAATATAAGAAGTTTATCAGGGGAAAAAAGTTTCATGACAACTACACAACTGAAGGTACTGTAGCGAGTCACGAATGTTGGGGTTTATGTTGATGCTTGTGTCTGTGTGATTTTGGGGTTACTGGGAATTTTGTGGCTGTGGTTTGGAGTGCAAGGAGTTCTGATTTTTTTTTTTTTACCTGGAATTGAGCGGGAACAGTTAGTTGTATTGCAGGCTTGTGTGGTTTGGTTATGGCCAACAACAGCTATTGCTTATTAAACGGACGCTAATGTTTAACACTGGCAACCAGGTGTTTTCCCTGACTAAAACGCTACAGTACAATCTGGATATAAAAGACCCTTCGGTAAAAGAAAAAAAAAATAGCAACATGGTTGTCAAGTCAACAGCTAATCAGAGCTTCTTTGAGAGTGTCTCCATGAAAAAGTCCAATCACCCACAGCCATTTATAGCTGAGCTATCAGATACTTTCTGATACTGTTTCTTTTTCCACTTCTCTTAGTAAGTCCATATACAGATATCCTATTCTTAGGCTCACTTTTCATGGATGAGAATTATCAGATTTTTTTTTTAATGTTCTTTGTTAGTGCATTCATGAAATGAATGCAAGAATTCAAATTTTATCCAACTTTAATATAGTTGTGCACAAAGTGTCGAATAGTTTGATTCATTGGACGTCAACATCATTCAAAACACAACACTGTAAGTGCTGCAGTATTTCAGCTCCCCTGACTATGTGCGCTTTTTCATTGTGGTTTTTAATTACTGTGCCTATTCCTACTTTTCTTGTTATTTTATTATTTTTCATAAATTATTTATTCTTTAAACATTTCTTATCCATGGTAGGTTTTATAAGTGTCTTTTTGCAGTGTTTTTTATTAGTGCACTTCATCAATCATGTGCCTCTTGAGTTTCCTCCAACTTTTTTGACTCCATTTGAGCAAATTAAGGACTTCTAGAGGATCTCTGTTGTCCTTTTTTCTGAAACTTGGCTTCATGATGGGATTGTGCGAGAAGATGGGCTTGTGCGAGAAGGAGAAAAGAAAATGAAACAACTTGCGATGTTATTTTGACTGTTGAGCGTACTTTGAGTAAAAGTTACAAGGTTATCTTTATAACTGAATATACCACAAAATCAATGACTAATCAGGCAAGTAGTTCATCAGTGAAGGCAGTGGATAGTTGTCAGTAACCTCCATCTTACATCTATCTTCATCAAGCGATCCATTTCAGCAGAGACAGAGTCTCTGATGCAAAAAAGGCAAGTGCTACAGCTTCTGATGCACTGGAGAAATGTTAGGGTCAAGTTTCACTTTATGCAAGTTCTTTGCACACCCAACGTCAGGAGTGTATAAAGCAGCAGAGTCTGTGGAGGTTCTCAGTCATTCAGGTCACTGTGAATTCTTATTGAAATCTTCTCATCGTGTTAACTGGACTTGAATTTGCCAATGTTCTCTATTGACCTGCTTTTATGTGAGTCCTCCCTATTAATCTTTCTGATCAATAGGAGTGTATGTTTTGTTAAAGGAAACCTCGCCTTGGTGGACAAATTGACATAAAAATGCTTCACTGCTTGTCTCGTACTACAATGTGATGTTGAAAAAGGCACAAACAATTATTTCTTGAAAAATCACAAATTTTCACACATATTTTAATCCAGCAGCGCTGCCATTGTTTTACCAGCGCAGTGCATGCTGGGTTGATGATGTATGCGGGTTGCTTGTGTTAACTTTGGCTTTCTGCTAGTTAACTGTTGCTCAGTATGATATGGTATATATCATAGTAATGTCATATTCTGCTGCTTTTGCTTTTCTGCTACTGTCCAAGAGAAACAAAGAAAGTGATGCTAGTCCACACAGTTTTCCAAAGAACAAGAAGTGAAGGAGTGGGAAACTGCTTGTGGATGTACACAACTTCCTTAGAATCTGCAGCTCTGTCTCATCCCTTCTCTCGGGATGCCTTTGACAAATTTAGCCAGGTTAAGCTGCTGAAAGAGCTGAACTGTGCTGTTAGTTTTAAACGGACACCTGCAGTTTTCTGTCAAAGGTCCTCAGGAAATCCTACCTCTGCCGAGTCTTGCCTCTTCACGTCTTTGTTCATCTTGTGGCAGGATGAGGAAAAATAACAGAGATGAAGGCGAGGATATGCTTTATTCCTCAATACAATGACCAAACTAAAACCAAAGGAACACATTGTACTAGAAAACACCAGGGATGTAAACAACATCCCTCACCTAACACTCCTGTTAGGTGAGAGATGTTCACTCAGCCAACGAGCGAAAAAAAAAAAAGTTTTTTCACAATTTTACGCAGAGTAAGATATGTTGAGAGATTTTATTATCGTGTTTATGTAGCTGGTACAAATATTGATCAACTAGAACAATAACATTATGGTAACTTGGGTCACCTACCTCTTCAGTTGCCAGTAATGTATATGTTTACACTGGGTGTCACTGTAATTACAGTAAGCTGAGGTTTCGTATCCTCTTATACTGAACCCAGCAATTGTTTTACAGAGAGAGATTTTGTGTACTTGAATGCTGTTACGTGCCTCCCTTGGGCAAACACACCACTGCATCATACAGATGGTTTGTACATAAAGGGCTGCAAGTGAAGTTAGTCAAATCATTCAGGGCCACGGCAGGGAAGTGGAAGAGGCAATGGACATGCTTCAAGACTGCACGGGGTCACCAAGAAGCCCTGTGGATGACACCAACAGTTCTTCTGACCAAGTATGCTCCTGCATCCGCTTCTGTGTGCATGTCTGCCTCCAAACCAAAACCATCTTAAGATATGATAACCAAAAACGCTGGTTCTCCGAGCAGCTCGGTGACTTCAGGCGTCAGAAAGAGTAGGTGTATAGACGAGGTAACATGGATATGTTCATACAGGCCAGACAGGAGGTCTATCCAAGGAGGTCCACGGAGCCAGACTGGAGCATGTGTGGGTCACCAACGATCCTCCTTCTGTCTGGAGAACTCTCAGAACCATCACCACGACAAAGGAAGAAGCCCCGCTGTCCCCCCAATCCCGGGCTAGCTGACGATCAACAGCTTATACACCAGGTGGAGAAACTCCCTGCTGCTCCATGGTCTCCACCCTTTTATTGAGATCTTCTCTTGGCTGAAGCCTAGGAAAGCCCCTGGACCTGATGGCGTCTCCCCAGTAAAAATGAAGCACTGCCCAGCAGTTACCCTTGTTTTGCACATCTTTAATCAGTCCATCTCTGAATGCCGTGTGCCCCAAGACAACCACCATTGTCTTCTTCTTCTTTACTTTTCGGCTTTTCCCCTCGGGGGGTCGAATCAGCCTCCTCTATCTAACCCTATTCTATGTTTCCTCTTATCTCACGCAAACTAAATTCATGTCGTCTTTCACTCCATCTTCTCTTTGGTCTGGCAGTTCCAAACCCAGCATCCTGCTACCAGCATATTCACCAACCCTCCTCTGTACACAACTAAACCATCTCAATCGGGCTTCTCTGACCTTGTGTCAAAAACAACTTAGTTCACACTTAAATAGGCACTCAACCTTACACCTCCCACTCTTCATTTACAACTCTGTAGTACAAGTGGTGGACTCTGGAGTTTCTGGGCACCAGTATCACCAGTGATCTGAGATGGAAGACTCACACCCAGTATTGTTTTGGCAGCCATTTTAGATTTAGTTCTAGTCTTTTGGACTAAAATGCTTGTTTTTTTTAGTTATATTTGAGTCATTTCTATATGTTTATATATTTTTTGCGCCAGGTCTCGTTGATGAAAGCTCCAAAGTTTAGTTTCAGTCGGGTTTTGTAGAAAAAAAAAACTACAGTCTTAACAAATATTGGAGATTGCTGTTGGGCAGAAAGCTTTGATCGCCATTTTTCTAATTTTCTTCCAACATATTTCAACTGTTTTTTTTCCATACTACTTCATCACACAACGGTGTCCCACAAGTTGTGAAAGTAGCATTGCAACACACTGTGTAGCTTGTAGGTTTGCTATTTTCCACCAATAATTACAATAATGAATGAATGGTCTTAGAAATACAAGGTTTCCACCCAAGGGAAAAATCTGTCTGGTCTAAGGATTATGCATTACACAGAGACAAAGCAATAAGAGTGGAATCAATGTTCATTACGCCAAAATGCTAAAAACACATTAAGGAAATTTTTATTTTATTTTTGACAATTTGCTAAAGTCCACACCAGATTTATCATCAGGACCAACTACCTTTTCACTCTTCGTCCTCTTCAATGCCTTCTTCACTTCACTTTTACTTATCTCTGCTACTTTGTGGTCCACAATAGTCACCTCTTCTACCCTTCCCTCTCTTCCATTTTAAACATTCATCAGCTCTTCAAAGTGCTCTTTCCATCTTCCTGTCACTCTTCTAGCATCTGTCAATACATTTCCCTCCATCTTTAATCTACCGCACCTGCTGTTGTTGGGATCCGGGGTTATCAGTCTTTGCGGTTCTTCACCAGAGAGCCTTGTAAAGCAGCAGCTGCGCAGGAGGTTGGACTCCAGCGGTTGTGCGGTGCAGATCATCCGGCTTAAGAGGAGCCTGTATCTCCACACGGATCGTCTCTCCTGGATTCCAGTCAGCCCTTCCTGGCAGATCTTCATCTCCACGGTAAGACCCATTATCTCTGTTTCGTTCCTGAATCCAGAATTCAACGCCACGCTTTCCTCGCAAGTTTCTTGCTCCAGGATTCGACGCCTCGCCTTTCAGCTGTGTCTTCTGAAGTTACAGCTGGATTTCAGTGATTTTGACATAGATTGAGTAGAATCACATCCTATTCAACATATATCAGCACAACACACCAGCTCTTATGAATTGGTGGGTAATTTATAATTTGGTCCAAAACGCTTCAACTCAGCAAGATAACCAACATAGCTGTATCTTTAAAAGTTACAGCTCGATTTCAGTGATTTTGACACATGTTGAGCAGCATCAGATCTTGGACAGCATATTTCAGTACCACACACTTTTGGACCACAATCGCTGTGCCTTCTGAAGTTTTGGCAGGATATCAGAGATTCTGAGACATTGTGTAGAATCTCATCCTTCTCAAAATATTTCAGCACCACACACCAGCTCCTTACGGTTCATGAGTAATTTACAAGATGGTCCAAAAACACTTCAACTCAGTAAGATAATCGCTACTGGAGCAACATCGCTGTATCTTCTGAAGTTACAGCTGGATTTCAATGATTTTGACACATCATGTAGAATCACATCTTATCCAACATATTTTGGCACAACACACCAGCTCTTTCCAGTTCGTGAGTAATTTACAAATTGGTCCAAAACGATTCAACTAAGAAAGATATAATAAGTACTTTTTAGACCCACATCGCTGCATCTTCAAAAGTTACAGCTGGGTTTCAGTGATTTTGACATATTGTGTAGAATCACATCCCATTCAACATATTTCGGCATCACACACCAGCTCTTTCCAGTTCATGAGTAATTTACAAGTTGGTCCAAAATTGTTGCGTCATTCTTCTGGGTTGAGAAGAGCGCCATCTTCTCTTCAGGTGTCAGATTGGATGAGGCCGGTTTAGCACCGCCCTCATCCAAGAGTGTATCTGAGACCTTGCGTCAGATTTGCTCCTTACAACTAGTTTCTGCAGATCAGCTCTTCCATTTACACAACAAGCAACCATAACCTAGACCCACCCAAAACCCTGGCAGTTATATCGGGAAACTCCCCACAGGTCATTAGCACTGAAGAAGCCTCTGGGATGAGGGCTTCAAGTGAAGAAATTCAAGTTCAGTTGCCAAGACAAGAAAAATTGGACAATAATTCACAATGACCTGGATGACTGAGAACCTCCACAGACACGTCTCTTCTGTTTTTATTTATATTCGTTTTTATTGTCATTGTTGCACTGCTGTGATAAACGAATTTCCCCTATGAGGATCGATAAAGTCTCATCGTACATCCGGGAGCCACAGTTCAGTCAAGATTAAAAAAGATTATTGGGATTATTTTGACAGCCATGGGTGTGGAGAGTGTTAAACGTCCACCAGAGTCCTGCTTTCACCAGTAATCTTTGCCATATAAGCACTTAAATAAAACAGTTTTGTACAATGTTTTCTCAACACTGGCGATTCAAACAGCCAAAATTTTGTTGGATTCCCACAAGGTTCCTTCCTGTGTGGAGTCTCCATGTTCTCCCCGTGTCTGCACAGGGTTTCTCCAGGTTCCTCCATGCAGGAGGTTCACTGGACAATTGCCCAGGCGTGTGGATGAGAGAGTGAACCTCTTCTGCAGCGATGGAGATGTTGGCCATCACGATGAAGGTGAAAGCAGGGAGTACAAGAGGAACGCCGGGTAGCTGTGAGGGCCACGGCTCAGGTCGATGCTCAAGTTGAACCCACTCGCTTCAGGGGAAACTTCCTGGAGATGGAGTACGAGTGCGTCTTAGAGGCAGGAGCTCAAACCTTCTGACGTGAGAATGAACATTTCAACCTTCCATCACCCGAGCAGACGTTTGTCTTCTAGAAGTTTCATACCTGCTACTTTCATCCTGTGGACAGGACGTGGGAGAGTCCCGGCCTGTCGGACTGCGCGCGATGTTTTAAGTCTTCCTATCTTCTGGAGCCCCGGGGGAGATCCTCGGATATCTCAGAGGCGAGCCGTGTCACGGCAGGCTTTCTCCCTCCAAAGATCAGATGTGGAGATGGTGGGAGGCAGCTGGGGGAGGCTGGAGGCCCAGAGAGAAGATGTTTGAGGCTCAGATATCACAGAAGGTATAATATGGATAGAAGATATAATAGCTAATTTGTCAAATTTGTCAACCCATGATGGCTGAAGGAAGAGAAGAAACTGATGTGGTTTGTTTCCTCAGAAACAGCAATTATTGTGGCAACACGAGTTATGTTGGCGATGTAACAGCTCTTTATACTGCTTTTCTGCGTAATGAGATGGTTTTTGTAGCCATAAAACTTTATTCTTCAGGGGTGGATTGATAAATGGAGCACTGCTACTACTTTTTTTTTCTTTTGGTTCAAGATGGCGCTGGAAGACGGCAGCCTATTCCAGCAGTTCCCATTATCTTATTATCTTATCTTACCAGTCTAGGTGTGAAATGCACCTATATATTGATGTATATATATATGCACACAGTAATACCTTATTATTAATAATAAGAGTGGAAGTGGTTTTGTGACCAAGCTCATAACTCATTTTGCTCATTTATCAAATTAGATTTCGCCGTTAAAATTAATTAAAACGCTATCATTCTGTTCCAGCCCGTGGGTTTTGTTACATGTTTTTAAATCAGAAAAATGTACTTTTGTAAATAACAAATAATTGATCAAAATCACACTTACCATGCTCACACTCTCTCAAAATACAAAAAATGCAAAAACAAAACAACAGCAATTGTATGGATCACCTTAGATCTGGGTTTGTAAGCAAAAACAAAAAGAAAACAACCGAGAGTTAAACTCCTCCGCTGATTCACGCGAAAGTCAAGGCTCTGCAGCCACTGATAGGTGTGGATGGTAAACAGACACAAACAGTGCACCCTCACCATTATATTATATAATGACATGGCCTGGCTGATGGCCTGACAGAGACAACCAGTATTTGCATCACCCTTGGTCTTTTTCAGAGGGAGACCATTGTTGTATGTAGATATCTAACTATTGATACATCCATGGTAATTCTGTGTGTGTGTGTGTGTGTGTGTGTGTGTGTGTGTGTGTGTGTGTGTGTGTGTGTGTGTGTGTGTAATCCCCTTCCAACCACAGATGTGTATTACAGTCTGCCCATCCCCTTCCCCCCCTCGGGCCTCAACCCGGCAACAAGCAGGCCAACCATAGGTCACTGACAGTGGCTGGTGATTGATGGAGCTCAGGTTTCGGCCGTTGGAGACGCACGCTCCAGCCTGAGGACCTGAGCTCTATCTGAGGCCTACCAGTTGTGAGGAGCGGCGTGACCTGCCCTCGGGCGTTTGACCTCCCGAGAGACCCCCCGGTGCTCCGGCCTCCTGCACGAGGTCCCCTGGCTTCTGATCCTCAGGATGATGTCAATCACAGGGTCACATGTAGACACACAACCATTCACCCTCTCATTCACACAGAGGCAATTCAGGGTCTCCAATGAAGCTCCTGTATGTGTTTGGACTGTGGAAAGAGCCTGAAGAACCTGATGAACCCATGCAGACGTGGAGAACATGGAGGCTCCACACAGAGGCCCTGTGGGAATCCAACCAGGGGCCTAACCACTGCTCTACTTTGGCAGTAGATATACATTCAGCAGAACCTCTCTTTACCAATTTAATTCCTTCTTTCGAATCCGTTGGCATACGGAAATGTTCGCGAACTGAATCGATGTTTCCCGCTGAAATCAGCGCAAACCCTATTGATCCGTTCTCCAGCACCAAAAACATACTGAACTCTTTTCAGACTTTTTTATGAATTAATTTGTAGCAAATATACAGAAAGTAATTGAAGATAATCTTCCTTATTGCTGTATTTCTGCCACCACTTGAATTCACCGTTTTCTCCGCTGAATCATCAAAAGTAAAGTCTCCAGGCATATTAGACGCCCGCTTACACTAACACTATCTCCAGTAAGCTATCTTTCATTCATCCAAATCTACTTCTTCCAAGACTTGAAACCTTTCCTCCATTAACGTAGTTGCCCCTTTAGCTACATCAGCCATCTGCAGCGCCTCTTTGCTCTCCACGGCAGGGCGAATTGAACAGATGGTTGACTAGGAGATCAGTAACGCAAATGACGCTCTCACTTTTAGCTATTATTTCCTTCTTCAGACCAACAGTAATTCTTAATTTCACGCTTTTAACATTTTTCAAAGCTAACCAACTGAAAAAATAATTTTAACATGAGAACCAAATGATGTAAACAATGAGGAGTGGCACGCACCGCTGCTGCTACGCTACAACACAGAAAGCCCATGAGTCTTTTTTTTATCTGGGCGTTCGGACACCGAGGGCTTATTTGCAGCTCCATTCAAAATTTAATTGAAAACTATTCGTAGGCAGGTTTGTTTGTGATCAGTAGTTGTAGGTGTTGTATGGTTTTCAGGGAGGAGTTGAGAAAGACTGGGTGGTCAGGGAGAGCTTCCAGATGACTGGACAACTACAACTAAAGTTAACAGCGAGACAGGTAGGTGAGGCTGCAGGAGGAACATCATAAATCAGGGGTGCCAAACTCAAATACACAGTGGGCCAAAATTCAAAACTGGGACAAAATGGCTGGCCAACATTGATATTTATTGAAAAAAAATCCTCCTCCAAATATAACAATGAACCTTTTCATATGGAACCAAACAAGTTTTGCTTAAAAAATATGGAACAAGCATAGCTTAATACTACACAATATCTAACTTAATATTGCAGACATGCAAAATCCTGTTTTCTGCCTAGGTAGCAGGGTGCCAGTATTAGCATAAGGTCGCTATGACTACTATACACAGAGGAGAGGGCGTTTATGGGTCCTGTTGTGATTTTTGTGCCAAAATACCGTCAGAAAATTCTGGGTACATGCAGTACATGCACTGTAGACTATACCACGGGCCAGCTCTGATAGTCATTTGGTATGGCTTTGCAGGCCAAATATAAATACAGTGCGGGCCAAATTTGGCCTGCGGGACAGAGTTTGACACCTATGTCATAGATCTATGTGATTTGCTTATCTTTACATATGATCGTGCAAAAAACGACTCCATGATATCCCCCCCCCCCCAAAAAAAAAACAAAAAAAAAAATTTTTTTTCACCCAAGACAGTTTTAAAAGGTGGACTTCCAGCCATTTGATTCGTGCGTTCATTGCACCTACAGTCCACTAGAGGGCAGTGTCGGCCAGTGGTACGTCCGCGTGTCCGTGCAGCGTGATTTGAGCCCTTTCGTTTGGAGAAGAAAAGACAAAACAGAAAAAGGTCGGTTTGGACTCATCGATCCGAGGCATGAGGAGGAGCAGGATTAACGGGTGGATGGATGGATGGAAGGATGGATGGAAGGATGGATGCTCAGTGACAGTGAAGCAACTGTACACTTCTTTTTGTGCAAGACTTACCCTTCTAGCGCTTCTTCCTCCCAGACAGAAGAACCCGTTGGATTCCCACAAGAGACCTTTTTTTGTGAAGTCTCCATGTTCTCCCCATGTCTAAATGGGGTTCCTCAGGTTCTCCCAGCAGTCCAAACACATGCACATTGGAGACCCTGCATTGTGCAGTGAATGAGAGGGTGAACGATTGCTTGTCTCCATAGTTTTCCCTATGTTGGACCCTCCTGACCCTGAGCCCTACATAAGGTGTACAGAGAATGAATGAATGTGAATTTATTTGTAATAGTGGCAGTCATTTTGATCTCAGTAGATTTGGCACAGGAGCAGATTTGTACGTGCAACCTACTGAGTGACGATGGAACTAAAGAATCACACGGATTTCACTTTGTGTCTGATTTATTATATATGATTATATATGTGCAGATTATATATGGTTCCTTTTTTTTGTCCAACTCTGTTGTAACTTTGTACGCTTTTTTCTGCCTGTCAATCATCATAAATCATCGTACTATTCCGACAGAAATGATGAAATGTTTATAAAGCCTGATCGAAATAAATTGCGATTAATAATGCTTTCAAGTGTATTTAACGTTTTAATGCCTGCAGCCGTGGAATTTAATGCTTTTTAATGCTATTTAAGGCCTTAATTTTGGCAAAATCTATTAAATTACTTTGAATGCTTTTTAGTGATCCGCAGAAACCCCTAATTAAGAATCTTAACCTTAGAAAAGAGAGGTGGTTTTACAAGACGTTTGCTGAAGCTCCATCTCCAGTTCAATCCTTTGGATTGTTCACATTTTTATTTTTTGACGGAGTTTGTTGATGTTGCACATATTCTCCTCATGAATTTTCCCGATATCATTCATTATTTTTCTTTTCTCCTCATTTGTCTAAATTCATCCATCATAATTCACAACAAGCCCTCGAAGCTGATTCATCTCTGCATTTCTTCCACTATTTTACACCGTAAATCCTGCAAAGGCCAAAGTCAGAAGCTGCACTTGAATTGCAAATCCCAAACCACTCCAGTGCTTCTGATTTATAGTATTTCGCAGGCAAACAAAGCACTTTTCATGATGCAAAACTGCTGGTACTTATAAAACATGAGTTGTTTTATTTACTGGTGCAGAAAATGTGCGCGCACTGCTGAGCTCCTGGGAGGATCGTGCAATGGAGGTGTCTTTCAGAAGGTGGGTTTCTACTTGCCATTATTTTCACAGCTTTAGTTTTACTTTTAGAAGTACCGCGATTACTTCGAATGCATCTCTGCGCCATGAAATCTGCTCCGATACACCAGAAGTCGCCATGTCGAGCCGTGAAAAGTATTTGCTCTATATTTACAAGCAACGGCCCTGAATGTACCAGCGACACTTGAGGAGTCAAGGTCTCGCATTCTTGGCGCGTTGGCGGCGTTTCCTCCCCAGAGCCGCTCACAATGTGGCCTCTGTGCCGCCGCTGCAGTCTATAAGTCATGTGTCTGCATGCATGATAAGCATTTTATTGGGATGCCACAAAAGCTGAGGTGGCGAGTGGCGCAACCGGGCCGAGCGGGCCTCGGGCTTGGACCTTCACTCGCATTCCCTCTTAAATCTACATCATGTCCACCTGGATAAAATCCTGCGTCACATTCGCAGCACGACGCTGATAATCGCATTTTCCAGTTGATGCCGAGCTCCAGCACATCTGCATTTGGGGAAAATCTGGATAAATTTAAAAAAGAAACCCAAAGTTTAAAAAAGATTGCCGATTTATGGAGGAAGACGTAATAGTGGAAAGTCAAATGGAGATTCCCTCCAATGGCTGTCTAAACTGTGGACGGTTGGTGAGCAGAAAGCAGGAGGACCTTCAGGTTACAAATCTTAACCGCTTTTATTCAGACTGTACAGATACAACAGGCTTAGCTCATTTCTGACAAAAAAGGTAAAAAAAAAAAGACATAAAATGAGTATCCCCATAAATACAATATGCTTTGAAAACAGATTGTGTATTTCGATACCTTGCATATGTTCCTATGAAAATACACACACGCAACACACGTGCACGCACACACACACGCACACACACACACACACAATCCTTCTGAAGTCACATTCGTACGAAACAAAGAGGTGGGTTTTGTGGAGTGTGTTGTTGGAGGGGCGTCCTCCACTTCACCGCCGAGTTTGGTGTTTTCTTTAAACACCTCCGCTCACAAGTGTGTGTGTGAGGTCTTCGCCCCGCTGCTGCTGCTGCTGTTGTTGTTGTAGTTGTGCAGAGTCTGATGGCTCAGGAGTCACCTGGAGAAACGGTCCTCAAAGATATACGGCCGTTTGATTGACAACATGTTTTCTCCTAACTCAGATAAACATTAGTGTTTGGATCCAAAATCAAGTAAAATGACGGCAGTATTTCAGCTGCAGACACAAAACAAGTACCCACAAAGTTCTGTGAACCGACTTGTGTTAATTATTAAATATAAGGCGGGGGAGATGGGGGGGAGGGTTAAAAAAAAAAACTTTTGAGAACTCCTTCAAACTAAGAGGGAAAAGAAAAAAAACAATAAGAACACATTTAACACTGAAATGAAGAGTCAGAATGAGAGGGCTGGGCGCACGTTCCACCACCGCCGACATCTGAACGCATCGCCTCCACTCCCACACAGATTAAATCTTATTCTTGCGAGGGATCCGCCAAGCGGGGACCACACACCGAGACGCACTCCCAACGCCGCGTGACAGAGGCGGAGACCACGACAGGCCCAAATGTGTGTGTATGTGTGAGTGTGTGTGGTCTCAAAACGTGAGCAGGGACTTGGGATTAAGACGCGGCTGCGACGCAAGGAGTGTGTGTGTTTGTCTCGCACCGTGGAGAAGGCCCACCTAGTGTGTGTGTCCTGTCTGGACGGAGCGTTAGCACCTCTGCAGAGTTATCACGCTAACACTCACATGCGGCATGTTAAGAGCGACCCACGGAGGGTTGTGGGGGGGGCAACGGCGACGGCTGTTGTAAATGAGGTCGTGGTGAGTGGACGGCGGCACCGGAGCCGGCACCGGCCCAAGAGCCGCCGCCATCCCGACAATCGCTTCTTTAACACTTTTGACCTTAAAAAAAAAAAAACAGGAAAAAAAGCTGTGCAAACCGATACGTACAGTAACTTCATTCACCTTTCGGAGTGAACATTCATTCAATGTGGAAGCAATAACTCATCAGCGTGGAAAATAAAAAAATAACTAATTAAAATAAAGCAACGCAGGTTTTGTGGGAGGTTTCTTGGCACGAGCGGAGGGCCGGGAGCCCCTGCAGAATTACTCCACGGTGACCATCGCACAAAATTTAAAGCATCTCAGTCTGCGGATTAAAAGGTGAAGGATCTGGGCAAAAATGCCGTGATGCATTCAGGGTCGGGGGCACGGCGACCCCGCCGTGGTGTGGGGGTTCTTTTCTCCCTCTCGCTGGAATAGGCTAGGAGTACATTCACTTTGTAGTATAAAAGAATAAGTAATAAAAGAGTTTCGTACTAAAGTAACTTCAAGTCCAGCGTCGGCGAAACAGTCCGCTGGCCGTTCGCACAGCTCACCATCCGGAGATACAAACGCCGGCTGGGCGGCAGCGACCCAGAGACACGAGGGGGAAAAAGGGGGGCTATGCGGGGTCTTCCATGGAGTATAGACAAAATATACGTTTGTGTTGGAAACCCGGACTTCCTGTCACAAATAGAAAAATCACCCAATGACAAAATACTTCCAAAATAGAGCGAAGAGCGAAAGGTTTCTGACCTCATTTTCATGGCTATCGTACCGACGCTAAACTACTTAGACCGTCGTCTCTCCGTGGTTACCGTTGCTAAGGCGCTTGTAGAACCTCCGCCACGACTGCAGGGTCTTGCCGGACCAGACCCAGAAGCCCGATGTGATCCCCACGATCATGGTCATCAGGTACTTGATCATGAACACGGTGAAGTCGGGCGTCATCGGGGCGAAGTTGTGGACGGGACACTGAACGGCGAAGCGCTTGCAGGTTTGCATGTGCCAGGTCCTCTCCCAGTGCTCCCGGAAGGCCTGCTCGTAAAAGTAGCAGGCGATCACGATGGTCGCTGGCACCGTGTAGAGCACGCTGAACACGCCGATGCGCACCATCAGCTTCTCCAACTTCTCCGTCTTGGTGCCGTCGTGCTTCATGATGGTGCGGATCCGGAAGAGGGACACGAAGCCAGCCAGCAAGAAGGACGTGCCGATGAACAGGTAGACGAAGAGCGGCGCCAGGACGAAGCCCCGCAGGGCGTCCACGTTGAAGATCCCCACGAAGCACACGCCGGTGAGGACGTCGCCGTCCACCTGGCCCATGGCGAGGATGGTGATGGTCTTGATGGCGGGGACGGCCCACGCCGCCAGATGGAAGTACTGGGAGTTGGCCTCGATGGCCTCGTGGCCCCACTTCATCCCGGCGGAGAGGAACCACGTCAGGGACAGGATCACCCACCAGATGGAGCTGGCCATGCCGAAGAAGTAGAGCACCATGAAGAGGATGGTGCAGCCCTCCTTCTTGGTGCCTTGGGCCACGGTCCGGTAGCCCTCGTCCTTGAATTTGTCCACGCACACCACCTTGTCCTCCAGGAAGAAGCCGGCGGCGTACGCCACCGCCACCATGAAGTAGCAGCCGGACAGGAAGATGATGGGTCTCTCCGGGTAGCGGAACCTCCTCATGTCCACCAGGTAGGTGAGTACAGTGAACAGGGTGCTGACGCAGCACAGGATGGACCAGATCCCCACCCACAGCCGGCCGAACTTCACCTCGTCCTCCCGGAAGTACATGATGCCGGTGGGCTTGGTGGGCTCGCAAGGGGCCCCGCAGTCCTTCACCCCCATGAAGCGGTAGCCCAGGTAGGAAGGCACCTCCAGCTGCAGGGGGCAGGAGAAGTCATGGTACTGGGCATGCTGAGGGCCCCGGGAGTTGGGTCGGCCCAGGCTGGGCGGCAGGGTCACGAGGTCGGGCGCGTAAGGGGATGCGGACGAGTCCGGCCCACCAGGCTCCGACGTGTTCTGGCCCACGCAGATGTCCCCGGCGCCGTGGACCGGGAAGGCCTCGCAGCGGAGCCTCTCTGGCCACTGGAAGCCGAACTTGTTCATCAGGGCTTCGCAGCCCTGCCGAGCCCGCTCGCACAGCGACCTGCAGGGCGGGATGGCCTGCTCCAGCACCGTGCACACCGGCGCGTACATGGAGCACAAGAAGAACTTGAGGTCCGCTGAGCACTGGACTTTGACTAGCGGGTAGAACTGGTGCACCTCCAACCCCGCGTCCTCTTGGTTCGTATGGCCCAGCAGGTTCGGCATGATGGTCTGGTTGTACGCGATGTCCGTGCACAGCGGGATGGAGATCTGCTGGCAGAATCCGTGTTCCGGCACCGAGATCCCGCTGTCGGAGTTGTAGTGTTGCGCGGAGCACATCGGGAAGAGGAGCCCACACGCCGGGAAGAGGAGCCCGCACAGCGGCCACAGGATCCGCAGCTGCGCGGGGCCCGCGGAGGAGCCGGCCGCCGCCATAGCACTGGAGGAGGGGGGAGGGGACGGCTAACTTCGATCCTGACGGACTTTCACGGGGAGAAGCGCCGAGCGATCCACATTTACGGTCCCAACGCGCGGCGTGGATCCCGGTGGGGTCCGAGCGGAGGCGGCCGCGGCCGACTTTCGGTGCTCTTTTCACGGCGTTGTCTCGGGAGGCGGCCCCCGGCGGATCATGACTTCCCGACGGTCTTTGTAAGTGACTCCGGGCGGCCCCGCTCTCGCCTCTTTCTCCCCCTCCTCCTCCTCCTCCTTCTCCTCCTCTCCTAGGAACAATGAGTAAACTTTCCAAGAGGAAAACCGACGCGAGAAATCAAATCGAAGCCTTCGCGCGTCCCCACGGCGGTGTCAAAAACGAAAAAAAGTCGACTTTAGACGGCGAATAGTCCCATTTTCTGTCCCGCGACCGCGGCTTCTCTCCGGTTGTTGGAAGTCCGAAGCGTCGCTCTCGTCACTCGGAGCCGATCCGGCCGGTTTTCAGGCGCCCCGACATTTACGCGGACGGCCCCTCCTCCCGCCCCCTCCGGTCGACAAAACGCGGGCGCCTTGAAACGGACGCCGCGTCTCAGCCAATCATAACGCTTGTTTTCCTACAGAACTCGTCCCTGATTGGCCGCTCGCTCCCCATCGGAGGAAAGTATGCTACAGTAATTATATTAGCCCACACAAGAGCTTTTAAAACCCAAATAATCTCTGTCTCCAGAAACACTTCTGCATTTAATGGGAATTTTAATTAAAACCCCAAACCTGAAATGCACTCGTCCAAAGCGTAAAGTCAAACTTTTTCTTCATCATTCACCCCCCCCCTTCGTGTTTGACAGGTTTGTACCGTTGCATATTAAAAGTGAAGTTTACATAATCCCGAGGGATTAAAGTGTAACCCAACTCAGGAATGAGCTTCTGCAAAATAGCATTTGGTGGCTAGTGAGGAGCCTCCTCGGAGTGTCGCCATTTTAAGTGCGGGTCATATCCAGCTATTTTCCCCCCAAGCTGTTCTCAGTGCAAATGTTATAGTGATAACCATATTTAAAAAATAAGAAAAAAATTAAGTGCCACGTTGGAATTGTTCTCACGTGCCACATTAGAATTGTTCTCACGCCTGTTCGATAACTGGAGGACAAAAATGAAGTGAAAAGCGTCAGAGGATCTCCTTTGTCGCTCACACTGCCTTTGGTTATTCAATAAAAGCCTAAAGTTAGACGCCTCAGCTCTCAGCTTATGCTTTTAATTTCAAGTATTAAATTATCTCGGCTAAAATGGAGAGTATGCGGGAATAAATACAATTTTCACAATCCAACAGGCATCCAGGAAACTTTATTGGAGACGTATTTTACTCCCCGGGGTAACCAATTACTTATCGGGTCCGGAAAATGACGGAAAATGGCTAAAATCACTGCCTGGAACGGGACCTTAAAATCCACAATTTAACTTTCCTCAAAACAAATAAGAACTAACAAGAGATTTCACTCTTGTAATGACAACGTTGAGATCATTACACACCGTTTCTGGTGATTTCTTTAACCCTGGGTTGAGAATACTGCTGTGGGGGATAAGCTAAAGTAGGTATTTGTGTACTTTCTTCCAAATCTGACTGAAATGTGGAAAAAAAAAAAGGGACTTGAAATAAAATAGTTTGCATAGATAACCCCTGTGTTTGTCAGTGTCTAGCTGCAGGGCTAAAACCAGCCGGGGTGGAAGTGGGGAAGGCCCTGGTGCAAACTTTGTCTTCACCGGAGGAGTTATAATTATCGACAAGTGACAAGTCGACACGCACAAACGGCGAGCCCCGCGGTCCTCGTCGTCCTCGCAGATTGTCAGCCGCGCACACACACACACACACTCACACGCACCCATGTACACACGCAGGCTGCAGCGCCGCCTGCACACAATGAACACAAGCTCGGCAAACCCAGATGGATTCTGGCGTCGTAACCGCTCGACCGCAGCAGGCACTTCTCGCTGTTTACTGTTCTGCCTGAAGAACTTAATTTCCAACAACCGGACGCAAACACCTCCGAGCGGCGCGAGAGAAAACAAGCGGCGGCAGACCGTGAGTCTTGGCTCGGCGGGCTGATCGATCCGCCCGCAGGCCGCAAAGTGTGGGAGGCGGTTTCTGGTGGTGGGGCCGCATTTGGTGTGGGATGAAAGGAGGTGGGGGTGGGTCCGGGTGGGGGAAGGGACAGGAAGGAGAGGGAAGGTCGGAGAGGGCAGGGGGAGAAAGAGAGGGGGAGAACCCACAGGAAAAGTCACTATAGTTCCCCCCGCCGTCAGCTGGCCCCTTCTCCAGGGGAGAAGTCGTGTGAGAGGAGAGGCCGGAGGGGCTGCGAGCACTCGGCCGCAGGGAAAGCTGGAGGACTCGCTAGGGTTTTGCAACGTCGGAGTCGACCCGCCTTTGTTATCCGACAGCGGCCGCCGCGCTGACGCAACAGCTCGTGATTTAGTTTGGTGGATGGCCTCGCTCAGGAAAGATCTGAGGATCCTGCTTGTTTCTCTTCTTCTCCTCAGTCACTCAATCAAATTCCCGTCCAGAATCACACTTTAAAAACCATAAACCTCTTTCAGCGGGTGATTATTCTCCTCGTTTCACAAAGTCTTGATTCTCGAAATTTCTTCTTAAAGTGTGGTGAAGTTTAGAGCGGTGAGCATTGCCTGCATTTGTCCAAAGTAGTTTAATTTGTTTTTTTTGTGAGAAAGAAGCTCGTCTTTTAGTTAGTTTGAAAATGACAGGAGGGCCGAGCCAGAACGTCTGCTGGGTATTGTGATAAACCAGAGAAACATCCTGAAAATCAACATCTGTTCAAGAATTTCTTAGAAAAACATCTCGGGGGCAAAAAAAAAAAAAAAAAAAAGATGAAACACACCCCAAAAAGTGGAAAACATTTCTAAACGCTTGTGTCAAATCCAACAACTTGAAATGATTTGCAAAGAATGTGTTTTATGTTTTTGGAAGTGTGTGGAAATGTTCAATACTGTCGCGTTTGGGGGCAGAGCCCAGCCTTCCGCCGTACGACACAAGTTCTCGCCAGCGGTCGCCGCCGTGACCTCGGACGTCATCTGACAACTCGGTCCGAGGCCGCGTCTCCTGAGATGGACACGCCTGAGTGTCTGATTAGCGACCGGGGCGGAGGAGAGGGTCCGGCCGGGAGCCCCGTACGGGCCACATCTGGAGAAATAAACATTCAAACTGCGGCCCGTGCAGAGGATTCATTCAATATGCCAAGCACGTCTTCTGATTGGAAGGTTGTTTTCACTGGTCCCGCAGACGGAGTTGATGATCTGTGTAACGACTGCAGACGTCGACGATTAAAAGTATTGATTAAACGCGTTGTTGGCGCGGCATGATTTCCCTGGAGAGCGCAGAGTAATGTGTCACAGATTACGCACCTCGGCATGGAGGAATGGAAGGTACTGATGGGATGAGTGTGTGTTCAGTTTGCACACACGCTCACACACACACACACACAGTTAGTCTTTGAAGATTTTTTTCACAACCAATGTTCTGATGAATGAAGGAAGCGATGAGCCGCCAGGCAGCTACTTTAGTATTATTGTTCACAGCAGGGCGGGAAATTGAACTTCAATTTTTACTTTTACTCTCTCCTGCAGGTTGATGTCGCTCTAATCAGTAAATAATAATATATTCATTCCTTCATCATCTATGTCACTGATCCTGCACGCTGGGGGCGGAGCCTATCCCGTCTGTCATTAGAGGTGGGCTCACCGTGGACCAATCACAGGGCCACATAGAAAGACCTACAAGCATTCACCCTTTCATTTGGGGTCTCAAGTGGACCTCCTGCACATGTTTGGACTCTGGGAGGAACCTGGGGAACCCTGAGGAGCCCCACGGAAATACAAGAGAACATAGAGACTCCACACAGGAAAGCCTCCTGTGGGAATCCAACCAGGGACCTTCTGGCTGGGAGGAGGAAGGAGCGCGAAGAAAGTTCATCCATCCACCATCCACTCAGGGTCAGGGGTGTCCACCACAGGGACAACTATGGAGACAAGCAACCATTTACCCTCTCATTCACTGCACAATGTCGGGTCGCTGGTGAACATCCTGCATGTGTTTGGACTGTTAGAGGAACCCCAAGCAGACACAGGAGATCATGGAGACTCCACACAAAAAGGCTGTGAGAATCCAAGCAGGGTCCTTCTGGTTGGGAGGTGGAAGCTCTAACCCCCTGCGCCCCCCTGTTAGCTAATCAGTTAATATGGTTAAAGCCAAAGAGCTCAGGATCATCACGATGTGATTTATCTCCTGCAGCTGCGCGTGAGGATGGACCCAGGCAGCTGAGACGTAGGAGGATGGAGCTGAGAGCGCCCGGCGGTCACCCTAACGACAGCTGGAATTAAAAGTGGTTTTAGCTTGGATTGTGTGATGGACAGCATCTGTGAGTCTGATGAAGGCCACCAGACCTCCACAGTTCCTCCTTTTCATAGCTCACGTCCCTCAAACGTCTGGGTTGTCTCGCCCTGATGTGAGCTATGACCCCCGAGAGTCCATCAGCAGGATTGTGGCTCTTCATTGATCTTCTGCAGCTGCTGTGGGTTTGTTCAGCGGAGTGCACCAAGACCTGAAGGGGAGTGATTGCGCGGTGTCACGTTTATCTGAATCGCGATACGGCGCGTTAAGGCGAAGCCTCCGCTGGAGGTCGTTGACTAGAACCGGCGCTGTGGTCGCAGAAGTGTGTCAGAAACCAAGAAGGTGGAGGAGGAAGTCCAAGCAAATGTAGCTCGGAAGGAGAGTGGTGATGAATTGAATCTGCCATGCAGTTACTTTGTTGGAATTTGATGGTAAACCTCTAAAATGAGACTTGCCAGTGTACACATGTTCATATTTACAAATAGCGGCAGCAAGATGATTGGGGTTTTTAATGAGGCTGAGACGCCTCCTCCTTCCAGCCTAGCGAGGGAAAACACTGCATTTAGCAGTTACGCCGGGTCAAACCACCGCACACCGGCCTGCGCAACTGTAGCTGTTTGTTTGTTGTGTCTGCGGCGGTCGGGCGCATGGAGGAAGTCCAGCGGGCTTTCCAGACAGTCGCCTGGTGTTTGGACGGCCGTCTGCTGCGGCCGGACATCTGCTGGGGAGCCCTAGACAAACAAGTAGATCCACTGTGCACTAAGGTGAGATAAAGAAAAGGCAGGGGGGGTGTCAGGGATTCTAGCCGCACATCAGCCGGCGGGGTCCGAGGACAGCCGAAGGCGTGACCGCCACGCGGGGCATTTGAGCTACCGTGTGAAAACCAATCCCGAACAACTATTTATACTCGGCCTTGAGGTGGAAAAACAGGAGCTTTCCAGTTCGGTCCGAGGAGGTTTCTCGGCACGAGGACGGCTCACAGGACAGCCCGAGGTAGTCCGACCCACGCCATAAGTGTTTCAGGGACTCCAAGAAGCCTGGTTTGGTTTACTGATTCTGCCTGACATTGTAAAAGTTGCAGGAGTTTATTAAAGAAGGGCTGCAGAAGCACGGCTTGGCAATGTCAGTGTTTGTAAAAGTTCTTGAAACCACCCTGAAAGTCTCTCACCCGGCAGTGATCAAGGAGCGGCACACGCGTCTCGGGTAAACCAGGGACCGTCGGCTGCTCTCACAAAGGCAGCGTCTCCGGTTTGATGTTTCCTGAGAGCAGACTCTGCTCTTGCAGACTCAGGATCTGGCCGTGTGGAGCCCTGGTCCTCGGCAGAGACCCAGGCGGGTTTGGCCGGAAGGTACAAACTGGTCTAAGCAGCCGAACGGGATGAATCCAGTAGTGAAGCTCATGGAGCCACCGGGGGAATCGCTCAGAGAACTTGAAGATGAAGCTTTCTGCTTGAGCTCAGTAGGAACCACCTGATTGAGAGCAGATGAAAACATGAACGGCAAATCTGGACCCCGCAATGACCTCGGGGTGTTCCACATGAGAACAGCGGGGTGCAGAAGATCCGGAGGTGTTGCATCCAGGGAAGAGAATCCAGGGGGGTGGAGGGGGTCTCTTCACATGCAGCGGCGGTAACCCCCGCCTCCTACCATCCCCCGAAGCTGGAGGAGGTTCTGCAGCTCGGAGGAAGCCGGAAAGACAACGGAAGCCAACGCAGGATTCACTCAGTCATTCACCCTCTCATTCACTCCCACGGAAAGGTGGGTGAACGTCGGGGCTCCTCCCCCGCAGAAACATACCAGAGCCGAGTTCGGGTTCTTCTACATGAAGCACAAGAAGCATGTGGGGCACCGGCCTGAATGGGGTGGGGGCGGGGGGGCATAAGAGCTCCGGAGAGAGAGAGAGAGGAATGCAGGCAGCTGGTTTGTGTCTGTCAGTGCAACACAGAGAGCCTACAGTACTGGACTACACACACACACACACACGCACACACACACACACATAGAGCGATGAAAGAATGAATTATTTTGTCTGCTGTGGTCGTGGTGTGTGTTCGGTTAGTAGAAGTTACCTGGGCTGATACCTGGATAAGCCGGGCCTCGCTGCTTGGGGTACATTATTGCGGGGAACTGATTGTGTGATCTGGAAATGATCTCCAATCACACACCCGTTCTAGAATATCTCCAGAGAAAAGTGAGCAGCGTGGCGGCTGCGGAGGCCATTAGTGATGCACACGCCGTGGAATTCTGACATTTACCCAGTCTTTTTTTATCAGATCTATAGGGGTGTGGTTTCTTCCTGGGGAAGGAGAAGACAGAACAAAGGGGTCACGGTGGCAGGGGTGGTGGTGGTGGCGGTTCTGCTGCTCGTGAATGAAGATCCTTCAGCTTCTGTGCCTGCATGAAGATCGGGAGGCATCGCCGCCCCCGAAAGCCCGGATTTCATGAATCCGCGCTCCTGCTGGAAAAGTCAGGGGGAAGTTCCGATGTGTTTTCACCGACGGCCGACGGGGACTGGCTCTTTCTGCTGACATGTGTTTGGGGTCGGGGGAGGGGCGCAGGGGCTGAACGGGGCTGGAGGGGGCAATTGTCACCACCTGAGGTCTGTTCAGCAGGAAGTCAGAGACCCGGCGGTGGAGGAAGGTGTCGACTCCCGTGTCGGAGCTGCAGATTGTGGACGTGCCCGGATTCCGGCCTGTGTTTTCTTTGTTTTAAGCGGGGAGGGGCCGTCATCGCCGCCCCCCTCGGACGAGCCTCCGTCGGAGCGTCTGTCGGCGTCTGCCTGTAAACGCGGTTACTTTTTTTCTCCCTTTTTACCTTGAATTTTTGAGTTGCCGCAGAAAGGCGCGACATGCTCAGCGGGGAGGAGGGGGTGTGTGTGCTCTCCCCCCAGCCGTTATTCTAACATGCGGTGGATTCCCTCCGGTGCCAACTGGGCGAGTGCCTGGGGGCCCTCGGCCTCACGCCGGCCTTCCTTGTCTTCTCTTCATTCTAATTCGCGCAAACGCATTAATCGACTGCCTCTTTGCAACCAACGGCAACCACTTAGAGTTTAATTCTAGGCATGTGACGGCATTCCGCGGCCAGTACGCAATCAAAATACTCCTGAAAACATCTTTTGGAAATAGTTTTGTGTTTTTCTTCACAGATCTTTTCACTCACTCGTGCTCGCGTCACTTTTCCGAAGTTCTTGTTTATGAGTGTTTGACGTTCGTGGTTGCTTTCAGGGCTGTTTCCTGGCCCAAGAAAAAAAAAAGCAGCAAATTAGTAAAGAATTTCCACAAAAATAAAAAAAAATAAAAAAAGATTTGTGTCCGGGGGCCGGGGCATTCTTCCCCCCCGTGCCCGCACGATAATCGTGCAGATGCTTTTTCATCTTTTTCTTGTTCACTCCATTGAACCACGGCTAAAAATAAAAGGTGGGATGAGGGAGAACATGCATCCTCCTCTGTTTACACCATAGATGCGCGCACTTGATGTCACCGTGGTAACTGTGCAAATAATATACAATGAAGGGGTTGAGTTCCAGCGGCAAGGTTAGACCTTTATTTTCCTTTTCCCTCCCCCACAACACAGACACACACACACACACACTCACACATGCAGTGTTGGAGGTCATGTGCTAATTGATGCAAAGTAATGGAGGAGGTGACCCCACAAGGGCCGGCCCCCGGAGCTTCTTGCCGCTCTCTCCATCCACGATCACCACACACTCCGAGCCCGTGTGCGAAATCTAGATTCGGAGTCGGGGCTGGGAATGAAAAAAAAAATGAAGGAAAAAACGGAAAGAGGGACCGGTGAGGTGGAGAATGAGAGCAAAACGCCAAAGAAGGAGGAGGAAGAGGATTAGGAGGGGGGCCCCCTGCAGCTCCGGGGTCACACACACAGCTGTGGTCATCACCTTTCACTGCGAGGGACTCACACACACACACAAACCACTGTGATCATCACTCTCAGCGGGAGGCTGACCTGGGCCAGATGGTCCCCGCACTCCTTTTATGACGGCCCTCTTTGTCGTCCCCGGGCCCCTCCACACCTTGGGCTTTTCAAACACACTCTACATTTCAAAACACCGCTGTTGCATTGTGGTGTGAATGAGCTAATCAATCAGTGAATCAAATCAATAATGAATTAATAACACACACATCCAGAGGCGGGAGGCGGGGGGTTGCTGGTAGGAAAGACGGGGTTTGCTCTTCGTGAGGAAGCGTTTCTTTTCCTCTTGTTGCGACAGATGTTGCGTTCACTGTCGCCCAACAGCTAAAAGCGGTTCTTCCCAGCATTCCGGGCAGATTCCTGCAGCGCGTCCACCCTATTGGATTTTACTAGGAGTGTCGAGTCGACACAACATGAGGACGGGACGGGAAACGTAAACCGCTAGCCGTCGACGTGCGGCCCGGGGGGGCCCGGTTCACGCCTGGAGGAAAATGCCTATGTGTCAGCAGGTGTACGGTAATTATACACCGTAACACTGACGACTGTACGTGTGTTAATGCACGGACAGGGAGAGCTGCTAAAGCTGCATAGACCTCCAGCAGGAGCGCCGGCGTTGAATTTGTTTTGGAAGAAAACCACAACTCCCAGACATTCGCCCTGACGGCTGCGATGCCGCGCCGCAAAACAAACATTTTTCTAGGCGTTTCTTCCACGACGCTACGAGAGGCAGAGAGCACACTGCACCGCCAGCCGCCAGCCGTCCTCGGGCCGCACAATGCACCTGCATCAAAAAAAGACAGCGGGCGGAAACCGACCTTTCCAGCACAAACAGATCCTGTGAGAGGTTATTTCATTGGTGTTTTGTCATCCCAAGTGCTGCGAAACCGACCGGTTAACTGCGAAAACATTTTCCTTCGGTGGGATTCTCCACACCACCTATCAAGGCTGCTCCCCGACCGCAGCGGCCCTGAAGCCAACGCGCTCAGGTTTCCGCGCAGCCTTCGCCACCTTGAAAACAGTCCTCTTTTTACATGCTTGCGTATGAAAATAGAGTTAGATTTGTGGGAAATGTGTTTGTGGAGTGATTATTTCAGGTCATTTCATACTGGTATTTTCTGCTCAGTGCGTGTGTTTTTGTTTGCGATCGTGTAAAACCCGGGATGGTAGCTTTCGCTCAGCTGAGAGTTAGCTGGATACGCTCCGATGACAACTGACCGCCTTCATCCATGCCATCCGGAGTGCACTCGCAGACATGCCTCGGAAAAAAGTCCACGCAAAATGAACAATTCGTTGGTTCATTCATGATTCGTGATCAACAAAACAAAGACAAACCCAAAGATTCGATGCCAAAATCCATAAAAATCAACGGTTTTGATGGGATTTCTCGGATTTAACATGTACGCATATGCAGCTTTTCCGTGGTAACAGTATCCAGCCTTGAGTGCGCACGTGTGCATGTCTGTGCGCGGGAAGATCATGCTAAATTACACCGGTGCCTCCATTCTTTCTTTTTTTTTCCTTCTTCATGGCTCCAGACATATGTTTCCAATGTTCTTTAAATGCGCCGCCTACACACACACATGCAGACGGCCTGCGCTGGCAGACAGCTCAGACCCAAACCCCGCCCTTGTTGTCCTGCACACAGAAATAGGCCGCACATATAAACTAAATCTTCAAAGAAATGAATGCAAATTTGCCCCCCCCCCCCAAAAAAAAACCCGCCAGGGACTGTGGATTCAGGTTGCGGAGCAGCGAGAGACGTCTCGCCGTCAGGAGAACCCCGAGCACCTGTGGTGTTTGGTTCCAGCGGCTGCAAAGCCCGAGTCTGCGCTTTCCCCTTGGAATGAAATACGGATTTTGTGAATAATGCGGTGTAACTTCTGTGCTGTGAGGTCCTGGAAGATGATGATTTATGGCATGTTGCAGATGTTGAAGAGAGTGTAATGCCCCTCAAAGTACTTTTTTTGTAAGTTTGAAGACCATGAAGAGTTTTGACAGTGACTTCCGGATCAGGGTGTGTGAAGAACCTGGTCCAGGTTGCAGTAAGTCTGGGGAAAACACAGCTCTCTAGAAATTCTCCATTGCAAGCAAAATGTCAGCACAGTATTATCAGGTGAATTCTTCTGTTTTATTATGTCTTTCTGAAGGCATTTTCACATTATTGTACATTATCAGGTGACGGTGGGTGGAGATGGAGAAGGTGTCCGGAGGGTCAGCAGTCCAGAGCAACGGAGAGGGTGGAGAAAAGGTGGAGGGACGAGTTAAAGCGGGTTTGAACGAGTGGAGGAAAGGTGGAGAAGACGGAGGTGAGAGCAGCCATTGTGGCATGTGTTTGGAGGGTGAGCCTGACCCAAACGCAAGGACACTCAGGAGGTAGGCGGGTTAAGGGGTTTATTTGATGAGGAAGATGAATGGAGAGGTGTGCTGGGGTCGGCTAGTTTCTGGGGGCGTGTCACGGGAGTCTCAGGAACTAGCGAGGAGAGGCGTCGGGAGTCACAGGAACTAGGAACTGGCGAGGAGAGGGAAGATGTAGAATCCAGGGATAAGGAATGAGTGACAACCAACAATATGGCGCTGAAGGGTTGGCAGCGGGCTCCTCTTATCCTCTGCTTGATGGATAGATGTCTGGGTTGGAGACACCGAGGAGAAGACAGGAGGTGGAAGTGGAGGCGGCAGAGGTGGAGATGTGGAGGTTCCTCTTTGGGAGGATCAGGAAGGAGTCCATCAGAGGGACATTCTTAAAGTACTTTGCATGATGTATCTTTGTGTCAATCTCTTCCTGCCTCGCCTATTGAATGTTTTATTATTGCTTTATCAGATTTGATTTGAGGACATTGGGTGGCACAGCCATGTGTACTGGGTGTTATAAACACTGGAGGTGTGTGTGCATTCAGGGAGCAGAAACACACACACACACACACACACACATTTTAGGTAAGAAACCCGGGTTGATGGCAATGTGGGGTTGGGTGTGAGGGGAAGCAAGTCTCCAGGAAATGAATAAAAGCCAATGCAAGATCCTTGAAATGGACTCAAACACAACTGAGTGTGTGTGTGTGTGTGTGTGTGTGTGTGTGTGTGTGTGTGTGACCTTCTCCTCACGACACTGTGGTCGATCAAACCACCCTCTTAGATTTGATGTGTTTATGTGGCCTGGCTTCGATTCTGCATGGTTTCAACCTCTGCACACACACACACACACACACACACACACACACACACACACACACACACACACACACACACACACACACACACACACACACACACACACAAACAGATACACATATGCACACAAAGTGCTGTTTCCAGCTGTGGTAGAAGATTATGGGGATTTACATGAAGGAATACTGGCTGCTCAGGTCACAACATGGGGTTCGTGTGTGTGTGTGTGTGTGTGTGTGTGTGTGTGTAGGTGTGTATCTTGGTGTCTGTATGTTTTTATGATGTCAGGAGATGAAAAGAATCTTAAATATCAGATTTGTACAGCTCTCTCAGAAGCTTCCGTTTTTTTAGCTAAGAGAGGATTGAGATGGATGGATCTTCTGCCTGTGCAGATTGGAAGTTTTCAAGTTCCTCACACTGTGAGTCCATGCTGGAATACATGGAACACAAAGAAGAGTTACAGAGCCAGGATTCAAGAAGCTGTAGAAAGGGTTAGTTTAGAAGTGAGTAGCGATGAGTTATTGAAAGTGTCACGGGCACGGATGAGCTTGGACGGACGTCTCCAGGCCTGCGGGGCTTTCTGTTCAAAGGAACATGACCACTCTCTGGAAGAGCTGACTGTTTGCGTAGATGTCAGCCACCCCAAATCCCTGGCATGCACGTGCTGGGAATCCTGCAATAAGTGATTAAAAAAGGTGACTGCAATTACTCCTCTGGTCCTCAACTTCGGGCTCTTTGGAACCAAACATTCCTGGTTCGATTCCGGCTCAGCCTAGTGTGTCAAAGTGTTGTTGAGCAAGACACTGAACCCCTGACTGCTCTCCTGGCGCTTGTCGATGTCAACCAACTGTTCAGGGTTCATCCATGATGGATAAATTGCAGAGAACAAATTTCCTCCCAGGGATTAATAAAGGATAAATTATTATTTGTTCAAGCACCTGCCAGGTAAGGTCTTTCACCTGAAGGATGCTCATTCTTCAGAACAGCAGACACAATGGCGCTCCCAGCTCATTTATCCACCGCAGAGGCCAGTTTCTCCCTTCTGCATCCTCCCCTTTTCCTCCAGCCCATGTTCGTGATCAGCTCTCATTTGCCGTTTTAGTGTTTTCTATATAAAAGTATCCAGCCGGTTTTGGCTCCGACTTTAACTATCTGCAATAAAACAGAGCAAAGGGGGAAAAAAATAGCAAGAGCAAGAGCTGGAAATGCAGGCAGAGAGAGAATCCAATATATTTCCTCTCTTGGAGCAGAACATGAGACATGAAAGCGTCGTAGCTGCTGGCCGGAGCATCTTTGGCCTCACATGAGGCAAATCCTTCTTTTCTTGATAATCTAATATTGGGTTTAGTCGCACAATTGAGCCAGTGTTGCGAAGGACGAGTCTCGTCTTCAGTCATCTTAATAGACACAACGTCCATCTGGGGTCAGTTTCTATCTCCCGACCCTTGGCATCAGGCCGGACGGCTGATCGAGCGGGTGTGATTTTTGTCGGCTGAAAGTTCCACGTTCTCCTGTTTTTATTGCCAGTCTGGCAGTTCATTCATCCAGATTTAAAGAAAAGAGAAAAGACAGGAAATGAAAGATAAACAATAATGACCCTTATTTCATCAGAATATTTGTGCAGTTACACATATTTGACCTCTTCTCCTATTTGTTACACATCTAAAAGATACAGACGGAAAACATTGTCATGTGTAAATGATGACTCATTTGACTAATGAGTAGCAATGTAAGCAAAATAAAAAAACGTCTGATGATTTTTCATCAATTGTTGCATTTTCTTTAATTAACATAACGTATGCCTGTTTTTCTTTTTTGTATTCAGTCACAAGATTTATTTTTTGATCATGATTTTATTCAATTTTTTGTCGCAAAAAAAATAATAAATCCAACTGTTTTTGCATGAAATTACAGTTCCGGTGTGATTCATCACACTCATCCAGCAGCTTCTTCTTGGCAGCAACATTGTGTAATAATCTAAACACTGTTAACGCTCAACAAAAACTCCCGATGGATACTTTTCCTCTCTATTATATGGGACATGATGTGGAACCGTTTCCAAATCCAGCCGACACTTTAGAAACATAAAAGTTGCCTTTGCTGCTGTAGTTCCTTTAATTATCCAATCCACAACACATTAAAACACTCCAATCCCTGTCTGAGATGGTCCCTGCAAGAGAAAAAAAAGTACATTAAAATCCTTAAAATACCACCTATATCCCTATCCCTCAAGAACCATTCCAGAATTCAAAAAACCCTGTTATTTTTACAAGTTTGAACACAAGAAGCTGGCGTTGCTTAAGTGTTCTTGAAACTGTATACCCATCATGCACATATCTATACACAGGGTAGAACATGTATTTTAGCAGATATAGTTGTGATAAGTTTGTCTCAGAGGGGAATGTGTGCAGAAAGAACCGGTATAAGAACCACACACACACACACACACACACACACACACACACACACACACACACACACACACACACACACACACACACACAGCAACAGGTGTCGCTTCGTCCTTTTTGACCCTCGCCGGCTTCCGTCGCATAACAAGGCGCGCCTCGGAGCGACAACACTGAACTGTCAGATTTAACTTTTGCCGTCACTGCGCCCCACTGATTTGAAAGTGCTCAAAACTCGTTTAGCTCTCTCGATGCACTTTAATTGCAACACACACATTCTCGTTCACACACGGTTACCTGGGCGTATACTAATTGTCGCTCTGTAAATATTCGACACTTTCCAGCGGGTTGAGTCTGGCGGTTGGTAAGTTTAGCTATGTTCGCTGCGGTAGCATTAAGCTAATTTCAGTAAATAGACGCTCTCCATTCCATTACAAATAACACCGGCTTGCTCCGGGTGATTAAGAATTGTCGAAAAATGTCTTCTTGAATAAAAAAAAAGGCAAGCTTGTCTTGCATACGATCTATTTAGACTACGTTTGTGAATGCTGGTCGGTGTTCCCATAGATTTAAGCTGCGAACTTAATCCTGTCTACAGTCCCATCATTGAACATAGCAGAAGAGAAAAAACAAGAATGTTAGGACATACTATTTCATTTAAAACCGCGTCTACTTTCTTTATAGCCTGAAGGGAGCTTTGTCCATGCTGGTTGTGTTGAATTAAATAACAATAGATCTTATCTTATCTATGCCATTGGGCTGGGCCGGTAAAGCCGTCCAAAGCCACGCTTGAACGAAGGTTAGTCACTGATTTACGTGCTGATAGTTTTGGTTTGAAGCTGCAGGAAACTTGCAGATTCAAGGCCACGCAAATCTGTGATGTTGACATTGACTTGGAAATTTGGTTAATGCACACTGAACACTGAAACAGCCTGTAAAAAATGTAAAAAAATAATAATGATTTTATATATCGATGGCTGTAATGCAAAATCTCCTATCTGCAAAATTTTCGGTTTTGGATTTTTTGCGTTGAATGGTGAGAAATGGGATGGCTCCACATTTTCAGTCTATCCGCAAGATAATCCCGCCCTTTCTTTGGACATAAATGTCACATGACAAAACTCCTATGTGCACCATGAAGCAGAGAAAATTAGGAAAATAAACACTTATCTGCATTGTTAGTGGTAAAAATACATGCTATGTATTTTTAAATTATAACATAGAAGTATAGTATGTGAACAATAGAATATTCTTGAATATCTTTAACAAAGACCATACTATAATCAAATGAAACGTTTTTTTCATTTCCTGAAAAAAGTGTTTTTTGTTTTTTTTTTCAAATAGGAAGTTTTGTATTCCAGCCATCGATATATAATCATGCCAAAAAGAAATATATACAAAGACTTGATCGTGGCCTGTATAGTGTACTTTGTTTTTGTGATCTTCTTCTTCTTGTATTTTGGCAGGTATTTATCAAGGGCGTGAAAAGGATGTAATTATTTTCTGGCTCATTCATTTAATGCGGAGCAAAGCGAGGATGACATTCGGAAAAACCTTCGACATGCCTTTATTGTCCTTGGGATGCAGAGGCTGAAGTGATGGACAGCAGCAGGGAAAGGTGAAAAATTAAAAGAGATCCTTGCAGTTGCACAAGAATATCAGCTTTCGGAGTTTTTTTTTTTTTTTTTTTTTTCGCAATTTTAAAGAAAAAGGTGCTAAAAAAAAATGTAAGGAGTATAATTTTCAGCAAGGAATTAACTTCATTTTTATAAACGAGATAACGAGATTTTATAAATGAGAATAGATCAGCAGGAGATCTCCCTAAAATATGAAAAAAAAAAAAATCATAACTGAAAGATTGCAGTTTAGTTTTATCAGTTCTTTATTTAGAGTTGGAGTTGGAGTTTCTTTGCACAATGGCTCGACTGCTGCTGCCGAGCAGCGGGATGGCGGTGCAGTTGTTTGGTTCCTCAGTGGTCCAGACTGTGGTCGGCCAGAGTCTTTACACATGCAATTTTGGTTTGGATCAAATTGAAAGCTTGCGTTCTGGACGAGACGGAGCAGATGTCAGATGTCTTAGGTATTCAGCTGCGTTAGAATTGATCACTTTTGGTTTGAATTTTATGATAAGTTCTACAAAGTCGTTCTGTTTTTCGTCTTTCCTCCAAAGCTCTTCAGCCATTTAAATATCTCTGTAGTTAGCCTGCGGAATCAGCCCGTACCACTAACTGGTTCCAGTCCCTGCGCTTTTGCAGAGCGTTTGTCCTGAGCTCAGAATGACTTTGTGGATACCTCGGCTCTGTTGTCATTTACGGTTGAAAAAAAGGCGGAAAATTCACCTGCACGGGCCCAAGTTGGGTTTAAATAACCGCTTGTTCTCCTGTGTGCCTGCAGCCCTGCAGATGAGCAGGCCCCTGCACCTCCTGCGCGTGGCCTGCTCCATATCTGGCAGTCAGGGGCCCCCGGTGAGCGGCTTTCCCCGGAGAGGGTGCTGCTGTCCAGGTGCGTCTTACAGGTGGCCTTGGGGGAACATCACGGACTGGTGTTGACACAGGGTGAGACTGCCTGATCCCACCGTGCTTGTGTGCTAGGCGTTCCTCGCACAGAGACCTTCTTAATGTGTTTGTTGCCGTCCTCCAGGTGGTCTGGTGTTTTCTTTTGGGGAGTTGCTGTGGAAAGGCCTGAGCGTTCCGCTGTCGGCCCCGTTGTTGGAGGTGTCCCTGCAGGGGAAGTCGGTGGTCCATGTGGCCTGTGGCGGTTTCCACTGTGGAGCTCTCACTGAGCAGGGCAGTGTCTACATGTGGGGGGAGAACACTGCGGGACAGTGTGGGCTGATGGAGAAAAGCGTAGCCACGCATATCACAGGTTAGCCAGAATTTCCCCCTGGAACTCCTCCATTGTGCTCAGCTGTCAGTCTTCTCCGACTCGCTCATTTCTCATCTCTAATGCGTCTTCATACTTCTCTACACCTCTTCCCTTCCAACCAGTCTGCCCTCACCTCTCCCTCTCGGCTTTCTGATTGATTTTGTTGCTATAAAATCTCGGGTGTTGGGTCTCTTGACATGTGATTGTTGGGCTCCAGGGCCTTCAGTGTGACTCATGGAAACATCTGAGTCCATTCTGCATGCCTTTTTTGGTTTTGTTTATCTGTTTGTCTTCGCCGCTGTGATAAATGCCCAGGTGAGGATGATTGCCATTTAGTAATTGGTTTGGCTTTTGTCGAACACCTGACAACTGAAGTCCAAACTCCGTTGACCAACCCACAGGCAATATTAATGATCTAATACTCGAAGAATCCTGCCGCATTTGATCGAGCTCTGTGGACTCGTCTCAGCCGAGCTTTGTATCTGCTGTCCTGGTACTTGAACAGCTTTTTCCTGGTGCTGCTGACACCACCCAGGTGACAGCAACTGAAAAAGATCGCCTGGTTCCTTGGGGAAACAATATTTGAACATTAGGAAAGAGTTGCAAAAATGAAACAATGCATTCTGATCTTTCTTTATAACATCTGCATTTCGTCAGTGTCCGACCCGAGCCCTGTCACGGTGGTGGACAATGAGGCGGTTCCTCCGACGGCGGTTCGAGTTGTGAGTCTGGCCTGTGGACGGGAGCACAGTCTGGCTTTGTCAGCCCAGAAGGAGCTGTGGGCCTGGGGCAGCGGCTGCCAACTTGGCCTGGTCACAAACACTTTCCCTGTGTCCAGACCACAGAAGGTAAGTCTGTGTGAAACTCAGTTCATGTCAGCATTTCACATTGAGTCCAATATCAAAAAGCCAGACTTAAAGCGATTGACCCAACCATGTCATATTTATGTAGGAACTTGAAAAACTAATTTAATTTACATTAACCTAACATTTATTTTGGTAAACATCTGTATTTGTCTATTTTGGGTTGTGCTTATATGCTGTTGACTCTGCAGAGATTTTATTTTGTTTGTTTTCGTATCTGGTTCGGTGGAAAAAGGCCTAATATGTGTACTTCTGCATACCATTAAACGTTGGGTGTTTTTTAGTTCATGACTAATTATATTTCTTAATCATTTTCTCCTCCTGACGCTTAGGTGGAGCACTTGGCAGGCAGACATGTCATTCAGGTTATGTATCTTCTCACAGCCTTTATTGGCTCATCAGAAAGAAGGAAAAAAAAAGGTTGAAATTTCCAGTAATATTTCTTGGTTTGTCTTTCCGCAGGTGGTGTGTGGGGCCTACCACAGCCTGGCCCTGGTCCGCTGTCTACCTCAACACAACAATAACCCACAGAAACCCGCGGAGGAGAAGGAGCCAGGATGTTCACCCGCCGCAGAGACTGAGGCCGATGCCGACGCTCACTACTGTCCACTCGGGGTGGAGCTGACTGAGGCCGCGACTGTCAAGGTGATTAGAGGAGAAGGGATCAAAATACCAAACTTGAATTTATTTATTTTTTTGATAATAGTCCAAATGGTGTGCATGTGCCATTAAATAAGAAAAAAAAAGGTCTTAAGTCTTTTTCAAACATAAGAAAAAGGATTTATTCAGAAATTGCAAGAAAAGGTAAAAGGAAGTTATCATATGAGTGAGACTGGAACTTTTAAATATTTGAAATTATGAATCCTTCATAAAGAGGCCGTCTCCAAGGGGGCTAAAATGCCCTGGCGTGGGGTCTAACGGGGATTTTTTTGTGGTTCCTGAGGTTATTGACAGGTCAGTCCTGATTTCCCCATTGGTTTGTGTCTGCAGACCTCTCGCGGGAGAAGAAGCTCCAAACAGAGGGTCCAGCTTTGGGGAAGGTTAGCCTCAGCTCCTCATCTGTTCCCCCATCATCCTCCGAGGACGCTGCAGAGCCTGGAGTTCTGTCATTCTCTTACCATTTTGCCATTTTCTTTCCTTGCCACGCTTTTTTTTTTCTCCAACTGAAGGACCAATGTTGTAGTTGCCGGGAGTCTCGGGCCTGATGCGCACACAGACCCTCCGACAAGGACCGACGTTAACCCTGTGCCCCGCCCGCCGCTCGGACCGAGCGCCAGCAAGACTTCAGACCTCTCTCACGGTGTTGAGCTTCAGACCCTCCTTCAGAAGCTCTCAGACCACCCGCCTGAGACGCAGCAGACCAGAGGGCCGGGAGATACTGACTCACTGAGCAGTCACACGTCTGGTCAGTGACGTACATGTTCCTCTTGAGTTCTTGTTTTTTTTTTTTTTTCCTTTAAATTGAACATGACATGAAAAAGGCTGACAGCGTTGTTAGCATTCGAGGCATTCGAGCAGACGAGGCAAAACGTCTTGGAAAATTCTGGGTGCATCAACTCTCACCAGAGAGAGAGCACTGCCTTCGGTGAAAGTGAAATAATAGAAATCAGTAGATTTACTTGATTTCAATGCACTTTTCCTGGTTTTTGTCCACTTTCTTTTCTTCACATTCCTGTCTGTTTTGTCTTCATTCAGTAATGATTCTTCCTGTCCTTCTCCGCATCCTTTTGTCCAGAGGACAGCTTTGTCTCCTCGACCCCTCCCACCGATCCGCTGACTTCCAGTTATAAAAATGACTCACCCATTAGGTAAGCCAGTGTTTAGTCTACGCTTTCTCGATGAAATACTCCCCCAGCGCTCCTCGCTCCGCTATGTGCCCTGCACGCACCTTGATCCTTTACTTTTCCTTGTACAGTAGCAGCACGGAGGCCAGGTGTTCCTCATCCTCCCCCGTGTGTTTGGAAGATGTCCGCTGCTTTTTGGAGAAGGCGAGAGGGGCTCTGCGAGGACAGAAGAGCTCCAGTCTCACAGACATAAACCAGAAGGGGAAAACTGCATCGGGCAGGCGACGTTCTCTCCCGGGAACACCCAGCCACGGTATGTGAGCCTGGACAAAGTAGCTGCTAACGGCGAGCAAGACATCGGAACTCGCCTCAGGGAGCTGAGAACGAGTATTTATTTGCAGGCAAATCACTGCTGACTTCATGCAAATCCCTCTTCTGACTGCACATGGAAACGTTGCACACGGTCTTTCTTGCCCCTTTAAGGAGTTCCACACATACAGCTTCATCAGAGGTGCATTTTAAAAACACGTATTGGATGATCAGGTCCGGCAAGGAATGACTGGAATGAGGGGAATGAGACGCGGGGGGGCGGGGTGCGACACGCCAGGGCCCGTGGGAGATACAGGGTCGTTCCAGTGTGCACCTGAAATCATTGCATAAACCGCAGTTGTCATTGGTCCAAAGTGAGAACGTGAGGCGAGTGCAAAGGGAAGCAGTGTCCATCTGCACCCATGTGTGACAGCGTTCACAAAGCTGTGGGGATTACCGTAATTTCTGGACTATTGAACGTTTCTGAATATAAGCCGCACCAGCTAAAATAACTAACTATGTGTACATATTTGGACTGTAGGTGTCAACATTGTTACATGAGATATTTACACAGAAACAGTTTTTTAACTTTTAATTAAATACATACATAAGGTAAGATATACTTTATTGATCCCCATAGGGGAAATTCTTTTGTCACAGCAGCGTTACTATTACAGCATCAATAAATAAGGGTATAAATATAAATAGAGACAATTAAGATAGCAAAAGACATCCACAACTAAATAGACAGCATAGTGAACAACAACAAGGATCAGAACAGACAACAGAATGGAAAGAAAAAAATATATATATATAACCAACACATCCACAAATACGTACCAGAAATGCTTTTTGCCAAACAGTGCCCCTAACACGGCTGATGAAAAAAATAATATACAATAATAACACAATTCATCCATTTTCTATCCCCGCTTTATCCTATCTCAGTTGATCGCTGTCTTCATCTTCCTCCTGAAGGAAGCTCGTCAGCCCAGATAATCCTTAAATTATCTGCACGTCGTTTATGCCACAGTGTTCAAAGCGTGTGAAGAAAGTAGCGGCTTATAGTCCGGAAATTACTGTAGTCTGTTTATTTGTACCCAGATAAAAGCACTGTCTTTAAACTTAGATATCTATTTTATTTCTTGTCGAAATCTTCTTGACTTGGCAACTGGACTTGAATTTTTTTCTCTTGAGGATGTTTCCTCCCTCATCCCAGAGGCTTCTTCAGTTCTCATCCTCCCCCTCAGAATTGCAGAAGCCTCTTGGATGAGGGGAGAAACGTCTTTGGGTGAAGAAATTCAAGTCCAGTTGCCAAGACAAGAAGATTTCGACATGAATTCACCATGACCTTGATGACTTAGATCCTCCACAGACATCTTTTTTTATTCCATTCTCTTTCCCTCCGTGTGTGTCTGTCCAGCCCTTGGGAAGACAGCTTCCTGATGAATGACATGTCTATTTCCTGGTTGTCAGACTGGCTCCCTCTCACTGCCGGGTGACTTCCGACAGTCGATGGCATTCGGCATTACAAATGGAGGGATGAATAATGAATGAGTCCAATAATGAGCGCAAATTAGGCTGAAAACTTCCACTGCGTCAATGCGTTAAATACAAAATGAAGCCGTTCTGGTTTCTCTCTTCGCTCTGGCTAGGTCAGTGTTTCCATTGTGCTTTCCAGTGTAGCCGCGCCTGCCCCCGCGGCGTTTTTGATTTGGTGTTTACAGATTTGAAGAAGTCCAGCAGAAAAGGCTTTACATGCAGCCGACGCGATTACACTGCGTCATTTTTTTTTTTTCACCAAGCTCGAACGTCTTCTATCTCTAGCCTGAAGATTTTCATACTGTTATGACATGGCTCAGTGAAGTTTGCTTGGAGAACATAAGCCTGTGGAGATTCACCAAACTTCCTTAACAGGACAAACCTGTTGTGAATGATCGGTTTCAGCCTCGCTCGCTGATACAGTTCTACCAATCCGCCTCAGCGGCTACGTAAAAGCTGCTTACTTTGTGTGTCACCTGTAAATAAGGAAGGAAAATTCAGGAACCAATTTCAGGAATCTCCTCATGGGAAAAAAAAAAAAAAATCCGCAAATTGTGCACGCAGATGATTCGTGAATCAATCCTTCCCAGGGTCTCCGCGGCGACGGCACCTTTGCGCCTGCAGGCCGTCGCCAACCACTGTCCCGCAGGAAGATGGACACGGCTTGCCATCTCTGGAGACTGAGGTGTGGAGCTGGGGCAGAGGGTCCGAGGGACAGCTGGGCCATGGAGATCAGCTCGCCAGGTGTGTGTGCACACATAAAGCAACACAATAAAGCTGAAAACATTCTTATGCCTTTATAAATTTATATGCTCATGTGTGCAAGCATCAATACACATACACACATTCTTGTGCATACATTGGTGTGTGTGTGTGTGTGTGTGTGTGTGTGTGTGTGTGTGTGTGTGTGTGTGTGTGTGTGTGTGTCCAGGCTCCAGCCTTTGTGCATCAAGTCACTGACAGGCGAGGAAATAATCAAAGTGGCTGCAGGATCCCACCATTCTTTGGCCCTCAGTGCTCAGTGCCAGGTCACAGACACTCGCACACTCACGACGACACTCTTAATCTAGAGGGCCCTTTGTTGAAATTACCCCCTTATTCCTCCTCCATCATCACGAGAGCTAAATATTCTTCAGATCAACCAAAATAAAACAGTTGCTCTGTGAGAACCGCACCCTCAAGACACCTGTCCTGCCTCCCACCACAGGTGTACTCGTGGGGCAGCAACATGTGTGGACAGCTCGGCCACGTCGGCTGTCCCGTCACCGTTCCCAGACGCGCTGAGGTATGCACCCGCTGCATCCGCAGCCACTCGCACTCCATTCACTTGTTCATCTGCCATCCCTCGTGTGTTAATTCACTGAAACGTTATGTTTTCTTTGATACTTTGTGTTGCAATATAAAACTATTCATGAATACCAAATGTTTGTGATCATTTCTGGTTAGAGGTTTTCAAAAAGAGCCGTAGATCCTTGACAAGCACACTGATTACAATTATAATTGCATCATGATGTCGTCATCATCAATTTCTGAATGTCTTGTATATTGATAAATATAATAAATGATGAAACATGGCTTCATGACATCCCACAAACCACAGACTTCAAGAAATCTAATGTTAATTGCCACTTAAAATTTCCCACATTATGAAAACCAGATCCTTGAAGTGAGGCAAGATTTTGTTCCATCGCCCGGTGATGTTTTCTCTTGTTTTCTCCACGCCGTAAACTCAGTATGCTCCTTTTTCCCCCCTCCCTGGGTTTGTAGCCAGCACGATTAGGTCAGCCGCAGCCGTGGCGATGGAAAAGGTAAAGGTAAAACCAATGCAGATTCAGTCTGAAGGCTCCAACAAATCCCAGCTTCAACAAACATACGATTGCGTTTAACGATCTGGATGTGGGTGCGGGGCCGGAGATGACCATGAGCGTGATTTTTTATTTTTTTTCCCCAATTATTGAAATACACCGTGCCCGTCCTTCGGCGAGCGTTATGAAACCCAAACGGAACCCATTGTTTTTTCTTAATCTTTTGCTGACAGCCAGGAACTTGGAGAATGCAAAGCTCTGCCAATTCCAGCTTAAAGAGGGTAGTTTCAGGAAATAAAAATGCAACGTGAAAGGGAATTGCTCTGGGACCTTATGGGTTCTCTCTTGTCCCGCGCTTACCTCAGTCAATTTAACATTTGCGATTTAACAGGCGACAGAAAGCCTGAAACTTATAGGAGGTAAACAGCAAATGTTATCGCATGCATGAGAAAGTCCTAATCGTCTTCTGTCCCCGGTCGGTCTCTAGCTGTCCATGGGGCTACGGGTGTGGGACGTCTCAGCCGGTCAGAGTCACTCGCTCTTCCTGGCCGACGGAGATGGTCTTCTGCCGGCCCTGCTGTACTGTGGACAGCAGCAAGAGCTTCGTGAGCGGGGTCAAAGGTCATCCAAGAGGTCACCCAGCAGAGCAGAAAGCTACGCACTCAGCCCGTCTCTGCTGCCGCTCCACACCGAGGTTGGTGAACCCAGATGTCTGTTTTTATTTGCTTCCCCCGAACAGTTAAAAAAACGAGTTCAACTGTCCAGCAGCGGAAATAAAAATTTCTAAGAGAGAGGCCAAAACATAAAAGTGAAAGGAGCACAAACCAGATGGAGCGCTGTGGATGTGAAACCACTTTTGAAGTCCACAGCAGAAAACCGTCGAATGTGGTCTCAGAGGACAGGTTGAAGACTTTGTCAGTGATGTGTTGGCAACACTAGTATCAGCCCCAGAAAGTTTTTCTCTCCTGTTAAAGGTTCAGATTGGCACAAAAACCCAATTTCTGCTTTGATTTTTGATTTTCCTTTGGCATGAAATGGGGCTTTATCTGCACCGGTTTGACGGACATGTCAGCAGGTTTCTCAGGGACGGATTCCAGCGGGCCATTTAGGTAACAAAGCTTTTGACAATGATAGAAAACCCAGTCCTGGCAAACAAAAGGGTTGAAGGAGGCAGACGGAGTTGCCGTCCCCACTCCTATCTCTCATCTCCCGTGTAATTCGATCAAAATAAATAACCAGCAGTGGAGTTTCTGTACTTGGTGCTTTGTTGGGTTTGCGAGCGGAGAGGTTGGTGCATACAGTACATTCTTCTCCTGATCTTTGTGGCCTCATCAACTAACTTTCACCCTTCTTATCTTATCTCTGTTATCTTAACAAGATGGATTGTTTGCTATAAAAGAATGAACGGCATGTGTGTTTCTCTCATGTGTGTGTGTGTGTGTAGATGGGTTACATCAGCAGTGTTTCCAGTGGCGGTCACAGTTGGGCGCTGCTGACGGACCGCAATGTGATGGGCTTTATCTCCGCCATCCACGAGCTGGCGTCCAGAGAGAGGCGCTTCTACTGCTGGTTGAGCAGCGTGAGGAAAGTTCTCCTGGCCCCGCTGTGCAGCAGAGGTGAGGTGCATCCCGGGGAGCTCGTGTGGATTCGAGTGACGGCGGTTCGAGCCGATTGCGAGGTGTGTCTTTGTGTTGACGCCCCGCAGAGACCGCGAACCAATCGCTAGGCGAGCCCTGCAGTCGTCTCTTCTCCACGCTATGCGAGAGCCTCGTGCGGCTCAGCGCTCTGATCGGCCGACACTCAGCATCACTCAGCAACTTCCTGCAAGGCGCTCAGAGTCACGATGTCACTTCCCTTCACTTGCTGACACACACCGACTACTTTGTGGACGTATTCAATGAGTAAGTATTGTTGTTTGGGGGGGCTCTACTCCAAAAATAATCTCGCTGTTGCCCGATTAGGCAGCGCGTTATCAAAACACGGCAGAGCTGGTGGAAGCTGGGCATGCAGAAATCCCCCGCGAGTGTCACCTCCAATATCTAGAAACACTATATACATGGAAACGTGTTGTGGGAAGCAGCTATAGATACAAATAACAGTCAAAAGAAATCCCAACATTTTGACGGAGCACTGTTTTCCCTGCAAGGCCGGCTAGATGTGTAACGGAGCTCCTCAGATGTAACCAGAGCAGTGGGGGATCTCACCGTTCCATCACTGAGTGATGGAGGCAAAAGTGGCAGGGCTCGGCATTTCTGCACGTAACTCGACCCCGCGGGGCCTGATCTTCTCCGAAGTTGGACATACCGAGACATGCCTGGGCGGGATTCCAGCCCAGCCGCGCTCGTGACGCCATCTCCTGGCAGCACAAAGGAAACATCCCTCAATGGGAATTAGAAGTTACATGAAGATGACATGGTGTCGTCTCATCAGCTGTCCAGCAGCACGCTCAGGCTCTAATGGGATATCTGACACAAGGAGGAAGGCTTGGGAACGTGTTCAGAAAATAAGAATTACATCTTGTGCCGATCAAATTTGGTGTCGTTTTCTCCATTTCAGCACTGAGATCAGCTTTTTGTTATAGCTGCATCTTCAGCGCGTTGAAGCCCGCGTGTCAGAGCGCTGAGCCCGGCTTTGGAGTCTGTGTTTGTTGGCGGTAGTTTAACCTCCCAAGTAGGGGCCTCTGTTCGGGATTGTATTTTTTTTATATATTTAATACTAAATCCAGCGAGACAGTACTATTTTCTCATTGCAAACATCTTTTAAAAATTTCAGCAGACTGGAAATTGTTACGGTTGAGATGTTGGAGAGGAAAATCACTTACTTGTGAGAAAGGGTGCATCCTCCAGTGCCCAGTTCTTATCGTTTTCCGAAAACGGTAGTGTTATCCCGGCTGATGAAGCTCTCTCTCCAGGTATTGTTCCTCTGTCGGTGACTTCCAGGTGATGGGAGGATTTCAGTCACTCCACAAACTCTCCCAGTAAGTGCTTCTCCTCAACCTCCACATCTCACACAGTGAAACAGATTGAAAATCCCTGCTTCGTAGCTCCACACATGAAAACCCATGCGTTGTGGTCCTCCGGGTGTCTGAGGTGTCCCTGTGTCTGCCTAGTGAGTGTTTAGGCTCTCCGCAGACGGTGCTCGCCCAGTTGTGCCCGTCAGAGCCGCCCGCCAAGGGGAGTATGGACCTGGTGTCCCTGCTGTACTGGCCTCTGCAGCAGCCCCAACACTACAGCAACGTGCTGATGAAAATGGCGGCCTGCTATGATGTGGTGACGTTTCTTTTATTTCCCTTGTCTTCTTCTGCTTGGATCTTTCTCCTCATTCCCCATCATTAAGTGACTCTAGCTTAAATGTCAGTGTTCATGTAATGTTACTTGCTAAAATAGAAGATACAGTCATACCTTGACTTAACTGGTTCTGTCACTGAGCTCGTAACTTCACTTTGCTCATATCAAATTAAATTTCCCCATTGAAATGAACTGAAATGCTATTAATCTGTTCAAACCGTGCGGTTTTGTTACGTGTTTTTAAACAAGAAAAACATCCTTTTAAAAAACAAATAATAACACATTATAAAACAGAATGTAAAAAAAAATGTTTGTTTTATGAAGTGTATTTGCCTTGACGATCAGACGAAGGTGTTGGTACTGGAGGAGAAGCAGTAGGAGAAGGGAGAGTTTTTCATCGGGTTCTGTATCCTTAACTTGGATAGAGCACCAAAGTGGCTACATACTTAATGCTACAATATGTTGCCAAATGTGTCTTGCTACACTTTATGTCTAAACGTATGGACGGAGTGAAGCTGCTCCTCTTTCTAAAACCATTAAACCGTCCCCAACCGGCGTTGAACGATTCTTCGGACACCTCGTCCGTCCACGTTCCCGCCATCCGCTGGCCGCAACAAATCCCTGTAAATGTCTCCCGCCTTCTCACAGACGATGCTCTCCGACAACAACTTCTCGATCTCTTCACGGACGAGTCCACCGCACGCACACCTCGCTGGTGTTTTTCCACGATTTACTCTGGGCCACCTCGCAGTGGGCGGCGTGTCTCACTGTCTTTAAACACCTCTTCATGGACAGCGCCGGCCACGTCAAACCCTTATTCTGCTCCTAAATCAGCTCTGGGCTTCGATCACATAATTAAGCATCCCCTCGACCGTGGCTCGGATCTCAGAAAAGCTTGTTGATGCACTCAGAAGTCAATGTTTCACTGTAATTGAATCAAAAAAACCCTCATCCTATTTGGCTGACATTAAAAGTCCCTTGTCATTGCTATGTGCTCTCTCAGGTGTGTTCTTTTGAACATGTCTCACATGTTTTATCCCCCAGTTAACAGCACAGTACCAGTCCCTCCACCAGGGCAGTGGCCATTATGGCTCCCTGTTTTCATCTCTGCTGAGGCGGGAAAAGGAGGCCGAGGCTACATTACTCTTCTGGAAGAACCACTCTGGAAAAACCGCTGTAAGCACACGCTAATGTTAGCCTTGACCTGCAGTCACATACGTTTCACGAACGGACTCTGGAAAAAAAAAAAAAAAAAGGAAGGGTATGATCTTGGAAACAATTAGTCACGTCCTTGCTCCCATGCCGAGGGTCAGTTAATGACAGCGGTATGGTTACAAAGGGCGAGGCGATAATATCCACGTTCCACCGAGAGGAGGCCGCAACTGGGCCGGCCGTCCATGTGTCAGCTAAATTATAACGTGCTGTCTCTGGTGGCAGCGCTCAGATGAAAACCACATGTCATCGTTTGCGAGGCATTCGGTGCTGGAGGTTTGCTTCTGACAGCAGCAACGGGCCGATGATAGCTGGGTGATGCAGCTATTAATTAACAGTGTTTGGCTTTTTAACGGTTTCCACCGCTCGGTTTGCAGAAATCAAATCTTTTTATATTTTTGACGGCGTTACGTCACCGTTTCCAAACCAGTTTCCCGGGGACTCCGGTCATAACATGACAATAAGCTCATACAAATAGACTATAATCAGTAATTATGTGGTGCCTGTTGCACATAGAGATGTATCTGTTGTTTTATTTACTCCTTTTGTTTATCGTGATATCGAGGGATGCTTGCTGTCATCATGCAAAATTCTCTCTATACTTTCCCCAGGAGGCTCTGCGTTTCCCTCGCCGTCGGCTGGTGTGTGAAAGCAGCGGCAGCAGATCCCTGACTCTGCAGAACGCCGGGCGCTTCTCCAGCCACTGGTTCATACTGTTCAATGACACACTGGTTCACACGCAGGTACACCTACGCACACCTCGACGGGAAATGAGTTTGGTTGTAGGCAAACAGTGGTGATATAAATCTACCAGGCAGGTTTATGGTCTTCTGAGGTTCTTCCTTTTTTTTTTTTTTTTATTATTTACTTTGCAGAGAGATTTTTATTTTCACATTCTGTCTTTCATCCACTCAGGGTGCCATTGCCTCTCAGAGCTTTGTAAGTATATTTGAAACCACCAAGACACGCTTTGTGCTGCAGCCGCATGGGTGGGCCGGCCCTTGTTCAGTGCTCACGCCTTTTTTACAGGTCCATAGGGGAATAGTCCGAAAATGAGTGAATTTTAAAGCAGGACTTTGTGTGATGTTCCACAGTCTGGTCTCCATGAGTCTCTCCTCATCAGGATACAAATGATTAAGGCAGTGTTTCCCAACCGCTGTGCCGCGGCACATTAGTGTGCTTTGGAAAAATGGCCACTTTCACCTGATTGGTCCAAAAATTATTTATTCAATGCAAATAATGTGTGTTCTACCTATGTGGGCATCATGCAATGACAGGCAGAACAATGAAATGCTCTCCCACTACATGGCAACAGGTAGTGAATGAACCTGTGGATCTACCTGCTGCTGCTCAAACAGCAGAGGAATTAGCGACGCTTTGACCGAGACAGCGGCAGTGGTACACCATGGATAAATATTTGGAAAGAAAAACTACTCAGTCAGGACCTTCTGGTCCTGAAGAACAAGACCCAAGTATGCATAGTGGTGAGAGGAAAGTAAAAAAGACCAGCTCAAGACAATACGATGAGAGTTAGATTGTGTTTTCTCAGTTCCTGCAGGAATATCAGCTTTGTGTTCAAGCAGACAGGGTCAGATTTCACACTGAGTAAGTAAATTGAGGCTACAGTTTCCTTCTATTTCATTAAAAACATTTTTGACCTATTTGTGTGGTGGTGTGCTGTGTGATTTTTCTAAAGTAAAATATGTGCCGTGGCTCAAAAAATGTTGGGAAACAATGGATTAAGTATTAGCAATATTGGCCTTGTTGAATCGCTATACTGAAGCTTTCTATTCACATCCACTGAAAATCTTTGCATTATTTCCCTTCCTCTAACACATCCACGACTGCAGAAACCCTAATTCCGTGAACATTACACATGTCCTGATTTAAAATGTGATGCCTGCATGTTGATTTGGTATCACCAGTGTGGCTGGACTGAGCTTTGCCCACTACTAAAGAGGCTGTGGTGTTTGTGGATTTGGGTTTAGGCTGGTTTACAGCAGCAGTACTAGTCAGTGAGTGGTGAACCTAGACCAGCAGAATGTGTCACTCTTTCAGTCGCACAAAGTGATGCGCATTACCGTCTGAATGACGTAACCTCCTCTCACCTTTGCACATTTCAAACCATACCCCAGACAGGGATGTGGTCGTCTCCGAAATGTGCAATATTCCGTTATTCAGGGTTTTGTGAGAAGCGCTGTCGACCGCACGTTTGCGGACGAGGACGTTTTCAGTCCTTTGACTGCCGCTGTGTCTCGCTGCAGTTCCCCAAGCATCACGTCTGCCCGCTGAGCTGCCTGTGGGTCAAACCGGTGAGCGACGACAGCAGCGGACTGTGAGTTTGCGTTCGATGCAACCGACTTGTCTCCAACATAATGGTGTCCGAATTGCTGCTCTTGTCACAAATACACCAATGTAAAGCATGATTTTCAGTTCTCATTTGAATCAATACCTCATGTGGACCTTTTATTTTTTTTTACCCATTCACACCTCGTTGATACTAGCTTTCTGTTTCCCTGCCATCATGAAATTGTAATTTGAGTTTATTCATAACTCAGCTTACTCGTATTCGATTTCCCCATTAAAATCAATTTAAACGGTATTTATCCGTACCAGCCCCCTGGTTTTTAAATGGGGAAAAATGTACTTTTTAAATAACAGATAATGTATCAGAGAAGAATACCCAATAAAACTTTATAGTATAAAACTTTTAGTGACAGAGTGAATGACGCTCGTTTTTTTTAAAAATTATCAAACTGGCATATCGGCCCATATAAAGAAAAAAACACTGAGTGACACCGAGTATCTTGGAAACTCATAAGTTGATGCACTCGTAAGTCAGGGTTCCTTTGCTCTGCATGAGCTGATTTTGATGAAACTTGATGATGAATATGAAGATGTATCAGATATTACTGGAGATATCCAGTTATGCCATTCCTGTCTTCCATACAATTCTCTTCCTTAAAGCAGGAAGTGAACACTGTTCTGTGCAACTTGTATTGATATTAACGCTGCTTTTTCTTGTGCGCGTCCTCAGCTATGCCATCAAAATCATATGTCCAGAGGAGAGTTTCACTCTAGTGGCATCGACGCCGCAAGAGAAGGTACATTTATTCTTCTGAAATACAGTGAAGAGGAAGAATATGGAGCAGCTAAAGTTCACCAGATCTTGGAAGACAAACAGTTATCTTTTTTTTTGGCTTTTTTTCCCTGCTTGTGCTTCATGTGGCCTTGCTCCACGCTACCTGCAGAACAAGTGGCTGCGAGCTCTTAACCAGGAGGTGGACCGAGTGCTGGGTGGTGGTGGCCAGGGGTCGTCGCCAGGGGCGACAGCGATCTCTCGCACTGCCTCCTATACGTTCACCGGAGAGGGGAGATTCAAAGATGCCCAGTACAGCGGCAGCTGGCTGGCAGGACGGGTCCACGGCAGGTCAGAGTCCACATCCAACTCTACACCTTCAGTATTTATGCTCCAAATTGCTTCCCATTTCCCAAATCAGCCAAAGAAGTAGGTCGAATAAAATCCAAACAGGCCATGCACAATGGAGAAGGCTAAAAATATAATCATGTGGCGGTGTTCGTATGACAGGCATCACAAATATACAGGGATCACTTGCGGTTTTTGGAAAGAAGAATAAATGGTTTACTCCAGAAAAACTTCCTGTCGTTCTGGTCCCCGCCTCTTTCCCACCCGCTGTAGCTAAGGACGTTCTTCTCAGGAGGAGAAGCTAGGAAATGGCTGATAACTTAGGATTTTTCTCTATTTCAGGGGAAGCATGAAGTGGCCCGATGGACGGATGTACAGCGGGAACTTTAAGAACGGACTGGAGGACGGGTCAGGACGCCAAGCCGGCGACTTGATACGAAAAGGCGGTGCTTAAAAGGATTTGTCCGACTGTTGTTTGTCTTTCCAGCTATGGAGAGTGCAGCATACCCAACAGGTTGCTAAATAGACCAGACACTTACCAAGGACACTGGCGAGATGGCAAGATTCACGGGTTTGGCAAGTACAGGTCAGTGCGCCGCTTCCTGTCAGCTTCATGATTGACAAGAGCACAACCTCACCCAGTATGTGTGATTGCACTCAGAAACACAGATGGATCCAGTCTTCACTGACTGCAGCGGGATAAGAAGAAGAAATAAGAACAAATGTTGATTTGTTTTGTTGTTTCCTGAGTCTGGGGAGCATCCAGGAAACCAGACATCTCAATCCAGAATAGTAAAAATGATTGTTTTGGTTTGTTTGTTTTTTTTTTTTTTTTGAAAAGTAATGGGCAAAGTTTAAAATTGCAGCTTATTAATTCTACTTTAAGTGAGTTGCTCCTTAAAAGAAAGCCCTTTTTTTTTTTTTTAAATCACCGGATTAAAATTCCACGTCACATCTGGAGTTTCAGTGGAAAACAGCAGACAGTTTTCAAATAAAGAACAAAACTCGAGCCAGATCCGTGGAGCTTTTAAGAGCCGGAGTTCAGGGCGTCTGAGCGGGATCTGCTGGCGGGGGAGAGACGAACCAGAGGCAGCTCGGCTCTTTTCTAGAGAAAGCCAAAGCTCTTGGCTGGAGTTTGCTTCGACTGTTACGAGGAGAGGAAAAGCAAACATCGCTAATCTTGTTTCTTCGAGGTGGGCCAAATCAACAGAGATGTCCCGGGCAGGTTTAATATTTGCTTTGGGATGTTTGCTGGTGTTTTGTATTCGTTCTAAGAGGATGGCACAGAGGTCCCTCAGTGCGGCCCGCTTAGTAATTTCCACTTGCGCTGCAAAAAAAGAAGTGTGTCCAGTCCGACTCTGGGCGGCCACAGGGATGTGAGTGTTTCCTAAGTGAGTCTTCAGATCCCTCAGGATTCATGCTTACAGCGGGTCGGGGGGAAAAAAAACCCGAATCCTGCATTTGCGGCTCACGCGTTATTGACTGCCGGCTATTTAAGGCCAGAAAGGCGAGAGGCCGGAGACTTAAGCTTGCATCCCAACACCGAACACAATCTGAGGAAACGTCCCCTTGTCTTTTCCAAGATCCAATAAAAGATGTGGGACCCTGCAGGTACGCCAGCGGCGAGGTGTACGAGGGCTGCTTCTGTGACGGCCAGCGACACGGCTACGGCATGCTGAGCTCCGGCAAGCTGGCCAGGGCTTCGTCCAGCGTGTTCGTCGGCCACTGGGTCCATGACAGGAAAACAGGATACGGAGTGTGCGAGGATATCACCAGGTCAGTATGGAATCCACATGGGGGGCGACCAGTGCTCACGTGGTAGCAGGTTCTCCTAAGCTGGCGTGCGGCGTGAAGCCCACCCAGAACCCCCCTCTGTGAAAAGAATTCATCTTTTTGATGTTGGACCTTCGCCGTGACCAGGGAAGAATCCTTGGTTCTGCTCTCAGCGCTGTTCTCTCAATGCATCCTCTGAAAAAGGAGGGATTTTCCACGTGGCCGAAAGAGAGAAAATCCTTTTAGGCCCCGGTGGCAGGTAAATGTTATTGACGAGACGTGAAGCGGTGAAAACCCTCTGAAGAGAAGAAAGCACCACCGCATCACTATCTCTGAAATGGACCGAATCCAATTGACGTGACACACAAGAGCAGTTTTTTAGTTTGGCTGCTTAAAAAGAATCCCCCTCGCTTATGGGTTTTTCTTTTTTCGGTCGTCGAGCCGTTCCCCGCGGCCACTCAGTCTGTCCGCTGGAATTAGCATTCGCGTTCACCTTTCTTCTGAATAATTGCGTTTACCTGTCGCATCCAGATCAGTTCTACATGTTTCATACAGAATCGCACTGCTGTTCGTCACGTCCCTGATTCATTTATAATTGTTTAATTATTCCCCAGAGGTGAGAAGTACATGGGAATGTGGCTGGACGATCAGAGACACGGGAGCGCTGCGGTGGTCACCCAGCAGGGTATCTACTTCGAAGGGACCTTCAGGGATAACAAGATGAGCGTAAGGGAGCATCAGTGCCATTCGAATTCAGTCCCTAAAAATAGATATTTATCATATAAGATATTTGATTCAACATATGTATTCAATGTATTCTATGGAGTCATTCAGTAGTAGTTCATTTCCCGTGCTTATGTTTTGGACTATAAGCCACTGCTTTTTTCACGCTTCGAACACTGGCTTAAACAACGATGAGGGTAATTTATGGACTTTTTTGGAGCTCATGAGCTTCATGACACTGAAACATTTAGCCTCGTCACATCGGACCAATGAAATGACCGTGAAATTCTGAGGCCGTTCAATTCCGACACTGAAGAAGACGAATTTAATGGTTTTAGTGCGCAGGATTGTGTGCAAGACACGATCGGCTAGAGTAGGACAAAGCAGGGATAGAAAATGGATGGCTTGTGATATTTATTATTAATCTTTTTCATCAGCCTTGTGACTGGCCCTGTTTGGAAAAAATAAACATTTCCAGTATGTGTTTGTGGATGTTCAGTTTAAAAAATAAATCTTTGTAAATATCTCATGTTACGATGCAGCCCTTATATGTACACATATATTAATTTCTTTATTTTTAGCCAGTGCGGCTTATACTCAAGTGCGCTCAATAGTCCAGAAATGACAGTACATTAAGGTAGTGTCGTCCTTACGTGTATCCATGCTGTACTACCATGTAGAGACAGCAGGTGAAGCCAAAGAGCACTGTTTCTCATATTGGTTTTGGACAGACGAGATGATGAACTCGAGCTAACGCCATACCAATGATGCGCATCTGTGTCAAATTCAAATTCAAAACACTGTAGCATTCTAAAAAAAATTTAAGAAAAAATATTGTATCATTCAAAACCACTGCTATGAAAGTGATACTACAGCTAGGAGAAGTTATAATAACAGCAACAACAATAATAATAGTAATGTTCTAATATCTTCGAGAATGAAAACCATTTTGGAAACCCGAACGTTCAAGCTATTTCTCGTCCCGGGGAATAAAGTGTGTTTTTATACCAGGGTCCTGGCCTTCTGATTTCGGAGGACGACACAGCTTTCCATGGCGATTTTTCCGACGACTGGACGATCAACGGGAAGGTAGGAGATGTTTGTTTTTGTTCAGCCTTGTAGCGGCGTCTCAAAAAAGGCCTGAATGAGCCGGCGCTGATGTCATGCTGTCCGTGGACCTGCTGCAGTCCTCAGCAGCAGGGTGTTTGTGACGGGCTGGCAGATGAAGCCGCTGTCATTTGGTCTCTTTGTCCAGAAACACAATTGCGTGTTTCTGACGGCACTTTCATAAGACTTTGAAATGTTTTTTAATGCACCGTCTGCGTCCCAGGGGGTTTTGTCCCTGCCCAACGGTGACTCGCTGAAGGGCCTGTTCAGCGGAGAGTGGACGGCGGGGCTGAAGGTGGACGGGACGTACAGCAAACCGGCCACAGACGCACCCCCAGACAAGGACAGTGTGCTGTCAGTATTCAGTTGCACTCCTAATTGTAGGAAATTGAGTTTAAGTTTAGTGCTGTGTTACAAGAGCAGACATTTGTAGGCAAAAGTAAATTTTATTTGTGTCATGTTTTGATTTGAAATACTCCTCACTTATTCTTACACGTGAGTCTGCCCATGTGGTGTTTTCACCTTGTTGTGAAGGAATTCCGTATGTTCTTCTTGATATTGAAAATCGTGTGTGTGTGTGTGTGTGTGTGTGTGTGAATGCAGCAGGTTGGGGGAGTACGTGGCGGCTGCGGGCCAGCGGTGGGGCTGCGTGTTTGACGAGTGCTGGAGCCGATTGGGCTGCGGCGCCGCCGGCAGCAGAGACAGGATGACTGCCTGGGAGAACATCGCCGTTACCATAACAACAGCACGCAGAAACAGGTAGATGCCGACATAATACACCGGTCATAACTTTGACTGCACCTTTCTGACACAGAGCTCTCTCTCCGTCCGTGCACGTGTGTGTCTGCGCACCTGTGTGTGTGTTTTCAGCCCTGACCTCAGTAGATCGCAGCGCAAAGTGTTAGAGTGCCTGGAGCTCATTCCTCAGCACGTAGAACCCGTCACCACTGCCAACTACGACAACGTCCGGAGATATCTCACTAAGGTAGAGATGCCGCACGGACTGCGGGAAAAGAAAGATGCATCAAATCTGCTACCATACGTGTCTCCTGGTGCTTCCACCGTGACATTTTGCAAAGATTTCATACACTCCGATTACCGTGGCAGCATGTTCATGGCTGGCCAGTCAGATCTGTATCAGACTATATTTTGCCTGCAGAATTCATCAAACTGAATGAATTTTGAGGCGGCAGTGTGAAAGTGTGAGCCATAGAGTTGCTTTACTCTCTCTAATCTTTGTGTTTGCGAGGCGTGTGAAACCCCCCTCCACCCGCTGGGCTGGCTTGTGGAGACGCTGGTGACCGTCTACAGGATGACCTACGTGGGCTCCAACCATAGGCTGCTCGGGGAGGCGGTCCAGGAGGTCCAGGCCTATGTGCGACATTTCTACAGAATTGTCAGGTAGCTTCACCCCGACGCTCCACAACGTCCTCATTAAAGGGAAGTGCTGGTGCATTTGGTTGCAGTTCTACTGAGTCACATCTCCCTGTTTGTGCATTTTAAACTTTAACAGCTGAACAATGTGTCAGCTGTATGAAATAAAGACCACGGAAGCACACGCTTCTTTTGTCTTGCAAGTGACTTTCAAAATGACCTACCAACAATAAAAATGCCAAACATATATTCATTTATATGGTCAACAGTCCAGAGTGTGGGAAAGGGGTAAATAAACACGTCTAAGCAGGTTGGAATGGGTGGAGAAAAGAATGAAAAGGTGGACAAGACAATGGTGAGACCAGTGATGCTGTATGGTGTATGATGTACAAACTATGGTATTGGATCATTTACAGAGGAGGGATAATGAATATATCGGCAGATGGATGCTGGAATTGGAGCTGGAGGTCTAGAGGAAGACTAAAGATTTCTGGATGTTGTGAGAGAGGATATGAAGTCAGTTGGTGTGAGAGAGGAGGATACTGAGAACAGATAAATGGGGTTTGCACTGGGTTCAATAAGAAACATTGTTTTGATTCATGAACGGAGTCAAAGAAGGAATTAATTTTCCTAAGCTGATTTTCTGCTGTATATACCCTTGCATCATAGCATGAACATATTTGGCACAATACAATCTGTACAGTTTTGGCCATTAACTAACTGACATCTTGCCCTGGATAGACTCAGGCAAGATTACGTAGTCCGGACAGCAGTTGCTGGTAGATCAGCTTCAGACACTCTTCCAGATCACCATCAGCCATGGTGGAACGGTATTTGGATGGAGATCTCAGATCTGCCGCTCTGTATGTCCATCAAATGCTACTGGGGGGGTTTGGATGGTAGGCTAACAGCTCCTGTATTAATGACATGCCATCCACACACAGCGCCGTAGTGTATCCTGTGGCTCGCGGCTCTCGCCCGCATGTTGCGCGGTAGTTTATCTTGAAAGGCAGGACTCCGTGATGGTATTTAGGTGCATGATGCACCACAAACTTCCTCAATCGGCAGTTGGCTTCCCGGCTCCGTGTCCAAAGCAGTGACACTCAGTTTGTTATGTAGGTTTCTCTTCCCGGGATTACCGGAGGACGGTGGGATCCTACAGGAGGCAACCCAGTCTCCAGCTAAAGGCAGACACAACTCCAACACATCAGGGTGAGTATCCTTGCCGCACACGCGGGGGAAGCCATGATGATGTGGAGACGCTCTGCTTGTTGCTAAGGCAACCTTGAGACATTGGCGGTTAGTTTTGCAGATGTACTGCTGTGCTGACAAGCGGACACCGACGCCTCAGCTCCTCCTCTGTTCTCTAAGCTGTTTCTTTTCCTCCTCCAGCTACGTGGTGGTGATGAGCTGTTCCTCGCTGCTCCTCCCGCTGCTGCTCCCTCGGCTCTACCACCCCCTCTTCACCCTGTACTGCCTGCACCAGGAGCAGGAGGAGGAGCGCTACATCCAGCACATCCTGCAACTCAACAAACAGCCCGACCAGTCCCTGCTCAACTTCCTGGAGGTGCAGGAGTGAGTGTCAGCCCACAGATGAACCGAGTGATGTCAGCAAAAGAGGCGTTTCTGTTTTCACCCCATGCAGTTTCAGTGTTTATGGTCCCCCTTCCATCATGTGAGATGCAAATCTAGGTTACCTGAAAATGCGCGTGTGTTTGCGTGCACAGAGCTGACCTCACGCTACTTTCTGGCAAAAATTGGAAGAATTCACACAAAACAAGACTTGCACCAGGAGGAAGATGAAGTGAAGCCTAATGTCCTGAAGGTCAAAGGTCAAGCTCACAGCACCATTAGCACCAGTGTAAACACAGTACATCCAGGAACGGGCTCATTACTGGCTGTTAAGCTGTCAGAGGGCAGTTATAGTTATTCATTATCTTGACTGGTTTTTGTGTGTCTTGCAGGAAGTTCTGGCCGCTGTGGCTGTCCATTCTGGGGGAGAAGAAACAGGTCCGGGAAAAATCTGCCGTCTCCGCGTCAGACTGGTGTAGATCCGTTATTTACTGCCGTTCGTTTCCCGACTCTTGTTTTGGTCCCAGATCGTCTCCAGCAGCAGAGACGCCTGTTTCGTCTGCGCCGTGGAGACCCTCCAGCAGATCAGGTAGCGCCGGGCGGATCAGACACCAATTAAGATTATCATATTTTCCGGACCTTAAGGCACACCGCATTATAAGGCGCAATATCAATGAACGGGTCTATTTTCATTCATAAGGCACACTGTGTTATAAGACCCATGATAAAACATACAGTATATAAAGTAAAACAAAACAGCCAGTTTAGTCAAACTTAATTCAACTCATTTATTGGTTTAATAACAGACTGTTCAATTTAGTCCTCTCACTGTGGCCATCTCGCTTTGTTCCCTCAAAAACTTCTTTACTCGGCGCAGTTCATCTGCTTGCTTCCTCTACTTCCATACAATTTATTCATTTATGTTGAATTCTTTCATGGCTGCTCTATTCCCATGATCTACTGCGAGTCTGATAGCCTTGAGTTTCAATTCCACTTTGTAAGCCTGTGGCTTAACAGGTGCCATGTTTTGGGGGGGTCCTCACACACACACAAATGTAAAGAAATATTATGCTGAAGCACAGTATGTACCGGAGGTAAGCGTACTATGTACTGTTCTCTGATTGGTTTATGCTTGCCAGTGATAGCAAACACCTTAAGTTAGTGTGAGGTTGGGACAACGTTGTATAATTAGTTATCTAACGTTGTCTGACGTTGCAACTCATATTCAACCAAGGAGCAACTGTAATACAACTTTAATACAATCAATGTTATTATTATATTAACCGAGAGGTAGGATATTAAACATCCCAAAATTCGAGGTGGTGACACAAGAGACAGGCTTCTGAATGGCTTCACCTTCGCTTTCTTCCGTTCGGCCTCCAGAGCTGCATTGTCATCTTCGCATCATCTGACCGTTTCCATCCCTGTCACACGCAGTACCACCTTCACGCCCTCGGACAAGCTGCTGGTCATCCAGAGGGCGTTTGAGGAGCTGACCCAGGAGATCAGACCCACGCTGGGCGGAGACTTCCAGCTCAGCATGGATGACCTGCTCCCTCTCTTCCTCTACGTCGTGATCCGGGCGAGGTGGGAGAGAGGAACACACACATGACGCATGGACACAGCAGGATGTGCAACAAACTGTGTTGCTTTCCCGGCGGAACAGGATCAAGAACCTGGGTGCGGAGGTGACTCTGATAGAAGATCTGATGGATCCCAACATCCAGCACGGAGAGACAGGACTCATGTTCACCACTCTGAAGGTAGGAGCTGCATCACGCATGCTAACAAGCTAACTGTCAGACCAGCGCTACCATTACTGTTCTCTGGTGTCACGGTTGTGTGTGTGTGTGTGTGTGTGTGTGTGTGATCCTCTGGTGCAGGCCTGTTACATCCACATCAAGGAGAAGCTGAACCAGTAGCAGTGAACAGACCGGCGTTCCGGAAGCACTTTGATTTTACACGCCAGAGCCGCCTGAACAGATCCACCGCCTCCCATGTCGGGCGGCGCTGGCTTCCAGGAGGATGGAGGGTCGCTCCCACCTCCTCCCTGGTTTTGGTACGACTTTATTTAAGCTTTTTTATTTTTATTGTTTTAGAGACAAGACAATGAAATCCACATGTATCTCCAGCTGAATCTTCTCCAAGTCAGTCCCCATCTGACTTCAGCTTCAGCTCGGTCGAAACTACTGATCGGAAATGTCCGTGGCGCACGGCGCGGTTCTTCGGTTTGGTTTTCACCAGGGTGTTTCTGCGGGAGCGTTCCCTCGGAAAGTTTTCCTCTTTGCTTCTGCTTCCCATCTGAACTCCGAGGGAAAACCGTAACATGTACTTGAATTCTCACATATTTCTAAAGGACCCCAGGCCAAACCCCGAGCCCCGCCTGAGTAACCAAGTATAACCGAGTGCAGTGAAAGGGACTAAAACAAGGGTGTGAAGCGTTGTAGTCTAACCTCAGCAGAGACCCTGCTCAAGATAACATTAAACCTCACAGGTTAGTTAATTAAGAATGAACATTCAGGTGGATGGAGGCATTAAAACAGAAGTTTTTTAATTCTCCTACCGTTTCCCAGACTCAGGGACCTGCTGCTCTGACAGTCCAAAACGTCGACAGAACACATTCTGGCAGAATAAGTAGATCAATGAAACACCAGCAAGGGAACAGCAGACCGGAGCTTTGTTTTAAAAACACACACACTCGTGGTTCAAGTGATAGCCGGCGCTAAATGCTAATGAAACATCCGGCGGTTCAGAAACCAAAACATGCTACACTGCCGGACTGGATACAAAATAAATGAAAGGGACGGGTTTGCAGCTGGAATGAAAGGATTTGGTCGCGTGTGTGTGTGTGTGCGTGCGCGTCGACTGAGGAGGAACCTCAGTGATGATTTATTTTGAGTGTAAAACAAGGAAAGGTGATGATTGGGAGTTCAGACCAAGCTCAGTCCTCGGTGAGATGTTTCTGCTACTGAAAGTCCTCAACAAGACGGACGGTCTCCTCCTCCCTCTCCATTTCATCGCCCCTGACTTTGAACAAAATGGACTGATTTCACTGGAACTCGAGGAGAAGAAGGCACTTTGTACCGGTCCTGAATATTTCCTCCCGACGTCAAAATCACCATTTTTTGCAATTCCAAGCAAAGGTTCATGGGTTTGTTTTTATTTTTTTTAGTTTGCACTTCACATATATATACCTCCTCTGGGATCCTAAGGGCACGTGTACTACTTTATTTATTTATTTTTAAGATGCTTTTTACTTTTAAATGTATTACAAATGCATTTTTTTTTTAAAATCTACCACCAACAAATCAGCTCCCTCGAGCATCGTAAACATGATGTTGGCCCTGAAAGCTGCCTGCGACCGAATCTTCCGGCCCGGAGGCCCCGGGGCTCGGCCATCCTGCTACTGTAAAGAACTGTATCTCCTTTCGGGGAGAAGGTGCCAAACGCCTGAGGACTTATAAAGACCGTCAGGACACCAGAGGTACTTGACACTCTGCTGCAAAGCACAGCCTCCAACATGATGGACCTCACTGACATAACTGATTCGAGCTATTTTTGAGATTTAACACTTTTAGTAGAGAGTTTACTTTTGATGGACCGTTAGTTTGATAGAGGACACTAACACCAGTGGGATTCACTGGGGAGAAAAAAAAAAAAGAATAAATTTCAGTCTGGAAATGTCTCCCGGATGATGTTTGTCGTTTGTTGTCAGTTTGTCACTCGACTCAACACTCAACTATCATCACAAACAAATCCTCCTAATTTGGTCATAATCATAAAACAAACGGCTCTTTTTCACACACAAATAACTTCCTTTACTTTTTTCAGCACACCAGCTGATTATTCCTAAACCAATCAAATGAGAGGACAAATAATCCCTCAATAGTCATTAAGAATGTTGTTAATAATTATAAAACATTTTTTGAGGATCTAAGTTATTTTTATAATGACACGCTTTGAACACAAGATGGTGTGGTTGAGCTACAATAGTGGGATGTGAAGCACAGGAAGTGTGTTTGTGTGTGTGTTTGTGGGGTAGGAATCCTGTATTTTGCACCTCAATTTAGCCAATATTTAAGTCCCCCAGCTTTTAATTCCCCCTGGCATTAAAACTGTATCTATATTCATGTTTATCTTAAAATCATGAAAAAGTGCTCAAAGTAGGTGGCCTGAAATGACGTTCAAACCAATGAGAAATCTAAAAAAAACAAGAAGTGATGTTAGATTTTTTTTTAAAAATAGTCCATGAGGAAGTTTATCAGGAGCAGAGCTGCAGGTTCAGACCTCCCTGAGCTCAGCAGAGACGGCTGGTCTCTTTCTCCATGAGAGGTGATGAGGTATGAAGAGGACAGCCGTCCCGAGCAGTCGGCCGGCTGACACACCACCTCTGGGTCGGAGGCAAATCCTCTCGTTGGTTTGCGTTCAGTTTTACTGTAAGAAAACAGTAGTGAGATCTGAATTATTACCTTCGGCAGCATCATGCTGGCCTTCTGTCTGCACACCTGTTACTCCACAATACCCCTCTATTTTCATAAGGTGTTGTGTATTAAGGAATTTTTGCTGCAAAATGTCTGACTAAGGTGTTATTTTTGTGCAGGCGACCTCTCCTGCTGAGCTACGTTCGATTTTCCAGATGGTTTTCAAACACGTCCCGGGGCGTCGATCGTTCCCGGGTCGGGCTGGAAAGTAAATCATTGAACCAAACGTCCCGGCGGCTCTCAGGTGCGAGTTTTATGGCACTGAGGTCAGAAAAGCTGGTGAAGGTCAAGAGGGAACGTGAGTCGGGGCCGCTCTTTGTCTACCAGGATGGAAAATGTTGCAAGTGTTATTACAGCAGAGCTGTGACCAAAACAAACTAGGGCTATTTGTGTTCACAGCAGATGTTGCCATTCGGGGGATGGCGAGCGCCGACGGACCCGGAGGCGCTCCTCGTTCGGCCTCCCCGTCCAAATCCTCTGTGGAGGTGGAGGTTGCAGCAGATCCCCAAACGGCTGCAGAGGGCTTGTCGGCCAGGCGCCCTCTTTGCTTCAACAAATCCTTTCACACCTTTTAAAACTCCTGGATGAATTTATTGTCGAAATCTTCTTGTCTGGGCAACTGGACTTGCGTTTCTTCACTTGAAAGTGAAGATTTCGACGAGAATTCACCATGACTTGGATGACCGAGAACCTCCGCAGACATCCTGGACAAATGAAACGAGAGAAGCGCTCTCCGGCAGAGGCACCACCGTGCCGTATCTTGGATTCAGGCCATTTAACGACAACATAACGGCGGCGTTATTCGCGGCGAAATCCCTCCAGGAACCATCAAAGCGTGAACATGGAGAGAATGAACGTCCGCTTCCCGCGAGGTGCAGGAGGTCGTCGACGTCTCGCGGTAGAAAGACGGCTCTCTTCTCTCCGTCCCGTGTTTCTTTTGCACATCGTTGACCCACTTGGCAACTTTTCGGAGCAAATGATATTTGTGTCACCTCCACACATATTTGCGCTCGGCTCCAGTGGAAAGAACATGGCCGCCGCCGTGGCACGTCGTTAATCCCGACTTAAATTGTGTAAACTGGAAAAATGTTAATGGTCCGGACGGGCGGCGGGGTGCGACGGTGCGGTCGGGTCAGGGCGCCAGGCGTGCCGTTGCAGCAGGTAACTGGGTCACTTTTAGCGCTTTATTCGCGGGATTTTGACCGAACTCCTTGTTCTCCAGCCTTCCTGTGCTTAGAAGTAACACGAGCTGCGACGCTGACGTCCCGTGTTGCGCCGAGAGCTCGCGTCGGAGCTTTGTCCCAAAGGGGGAATGTAATAAAGCGGCTGGAAAAAGAAAAGTCATTTTGAATCTTGGCCCGTCCCCGCCAGGGAGGACCTTTTTATGTTTCATAACGTTATTTCAAATATAGGTCACCCGGCGCTGGAGTCGCCAAGTTGTTCTCTTGAGAAGCTCCAGGGTTTTCATGAAGTGAACCTGGACCTCCACTCGGCATGCAGGTGAGGAGAACCTGCTTTCACAGCAGAACTCTAGAAGATGTCCTGATGTTGAAGGTCAGAAGAGCTTTGACCCTCCTCTCCTAAAGGTCACCAAGTCCCCCGTAGAGCCGGTTTGCTGGAACATGTCGCACCTTCCTTCCACCCAAGATGTCGAACTCGCTGTGCCCAATGGCGCTCCGCTCCTGCGTCACGGCGTCCGGACGGCGTTCATCTCCTGCAGCGGCTGAGCAGCCATCTGTCAGGGTATTCGAAGGTATGACTTGGTCTGCTCTTTACCAAAACACCCAATAACCTTATCGGTGTCCAAAACGACATTGGGACTTTTAGATCGAACGTTCAAAACCGATTTGATCAGCAATGTTTTCGGTTGAATTTTGCCCTCGGCCACAAGGAGGCGCTGTGCCTTTCTGGGTTCTGCGGACTGACCCCGCGTTGACCCTGGAAAACATGCAAAGCCGTCATTTTTCTGCTTTTCCATCTGATGAGGTGAACAATTGAATTTCAAAGATGGCCACGCTGAACGAGAATTCAGAAATGTTTAATCGGCGGCTCTCACGTCCTCCAGGAGCTCCCACCATCCCGCCATTCGCGACCTGACGCCACCCGTGCAGGTGGAGTGTCTCAACGCCAGAACCCCCGCCCGGCGGTTGTTGTCTCCGGCTAAAGGTCGCGGGCATGTTTCCACGCCCGTCTAAGACGGCTTCCGATGTCTCCTTTCCGTCTGTTTTTCCAAAACAAACACCAGCAGGTTGGATATTTTTCAAACACCGCGCAGGCGGCGTGTTTCCCCGAGCAACCCTCTGATCTTGACACCTGGGTGCAGGTCGTGCCAAGACGTGCACAGACAAGATGTATGAACATATAACATTCGCTTTTGCAGGAAGGCTTTCCGTCCCGACCCGGCGGGGTCAGCACAGATATGAGACAATGAAGGTTTCTAGAAGTTTCATAGAAACCAACATTGTTATCAATTATCCTGAACCTCCTGAACTGTGGGAGGAAACCGGAGAACCCCGAGGAACCCCATGCACAATGAAAGGCCCCCTGTCGGAACCCAACCAAGGCCCTTTTGCCACGAAGAGGCTCCAACCGTGGCGTCAACATGCCCACAATGAGGAATCCCCCTTAAAATACATTAAAACTGAAAATAATTCAGTCGATAAAAAGAAAAACGACAATTTGAAAAACCTGGTTTAGATGGAAAGCAGGATGTCAAGATGACGCAAATGTGCAGAGAGAAGTTTTTAGTTTTTTGTCTTTTTTTTAACCTGTCTGTCTTGTGATCGGATATTAACAGAAGTGTGTGTTGTGTGTGTGTGTGTGTGTGTGTGTGTGTGTGCGTGTGTCACAGGATCTCTATTAGATCGGAGTTATAAAACCCTCAGCTGTCTCAGGTCAGATGCCCAAATTGGACGGTGACAGAGGACACGAGAGTGTCCTCTGAGCTGGGAGGAGAAGGTCTGGGATGGGAGAGAAAGTGACTTCGATGTTTCCCGTGAGACGTCAGGCGTCTGCCCTCGTCACCACCTCTAATTCAATCATCTGGCCGGCAGCGGCCCGCCTGACCTCTGCGGTCTAGACTCTTGGAAAAGATGGGTAGAAAACTATCATATCGCACCTGCTCAGATGCAAGATCCAAGACTTTTCTTGTCATGACACAGAGTTCAATGAAATTGTCAGCTTTCAGGTTCAGTGGAATCAAAAACAGACACAAACAACTTTAAAAGGCAGGACACAACAAAATCATGCAACAATAGCAGCATCTCTGGGTTAGAGGTATAAGACAGAAAAAATACAAAATAAAAGATATATAAAATAGAAATACAATAGAACTTTATCAATCTCGAGGAAAATTCTTTCGCCGGACAGCTCCAACCTGACATCCATTCACTTGAAACATTGAAACATATTGATTTTCTTGCTGTCAGGTTTCCTTCTTGCATAGTTTGATGGTCAAATGTAAGAAAGACCTTCTGTGGTGTTCTTTGGAGCTCCTCGGTGGTCTCAGTCTACGGCTGGAGGTGTTCTGGTAGGACTTCAGTCCATCCTCCTCTCAAACATCTCCGCCAACGAGTCCAGTTTGACTCCCAGGACGGAGCCGGCCTTCCTGATGAGCTTTAGTCCGTTAGCGTCGGCCCCCTTCAGCCCCAGAACACCACAGCGTAGAAGATGACACCGGGTGATCACACATCTGCCGCATGGCTCTGCAGATGCTGAAAGACCTGAATCTCCTGAGAAAGAAAAGGAAGCTTTGACCTTTCTGTTTTTGGTCCAGTCTAGTTTATTGTCTATATGGACGCACAGGTACATGTACTCGTCCGCAGTGTCCACATCTGTCCCATTGATGGAGATGCTGTTTGGACAGGTCCTCCATTTCTGAACCTCTATCACCAAATCTTTTGTCTCTATGTTGATAGATAAATATATGTGTAGATAAAGTATCTAGACATATAGATAAATACGTAGAAAGAAAAAAGTAAATCCAAAGATTGTTTTAAGTTTTTAGTGAGTCTATTTACAACTAGAACTCAATTCTTTCAGCAGTTTTTCCCACCATGAGATGTACTTCAATGATCCCATGCTTGGGAAATTGTTTCGCAGCAGCAAGACATACAAGGACAAGACGAGCTAAAAATAAACGTAAAAATAAATATTATAATAAACTCTGAAGTGTAAAGTGCAATCTTAAAAAAAGTCTCCATATTTACCAATATTTACCTTCTGCTGTTTCACTCCATCTCCTCTCCTTCTCCACTCAGTGGTGAAACATGGGAGAGTTTATTCGGTCCAAGCCGGGAGCTCAAACAGCCACTTGTCTTTCGGCAACGATCAGGATGTTTTTCACGGTTCCCGTTCAACAAATATTTCTGCCGCCGGTACCGCTCTGGTGAAGGTTCATCTATCGGGTTTCCCTTTATGGTTTGTTGTTTGTTGGAGCTTATGATTGCGTTGCGTCACCAGAGAGACAATAACACCTTGAATATTTTGGTAAAGACTCAGATTATACTGAACGGTGGAGATGATGGGGTGCTGCCGCTCCAGTGAAAAGCCTGACATTTACTTCCAACTTCACATCCAGAGGACAACCTGTCAGGGCGTGCACACACACACACATCCCTGGGCGTGCACACATCAATAAATCATTCACCATCTCACACACACACTGTTATGCAAGATGCAAAACACACTGGTCGGACCAAACTCGGCCTCCAGCAGAACCTTAGTCAATGTTTAAAGCACCAGGGACAGACAGATGTTTCTTCCTCTGTGTGTGTGTGTGTGTGTGTGTGTGTGTGTGTGTGTGTGTGTGTGTGTGTGTGTTAATGAGCCGCATTTTCATCACGCCAATCTCCTCAAGTGTCGTGTTGCTCCTCGCAGGCCCACATAGGTAAACACGCAACCCTCAGCCATATGAGCTGCTGTGTGTGTGTGTGTGCGTGTGCATGTGTGTGTGTGTGTCAGAAACAATTTATAGCCACAGTGACTCTTTGTGTGTCCCCGTGAAACCCAAGAAGCTGAACATCTCATGCAAGGTGTTCCAGGCCCTGGTGGCTCCAAACATGGACCTCCAAACATCTCCGGAGAATCACTTGCCCTGAAAATACTGAAAACCTCCAGACCAGAAATATAAAAATTTGTTTATGAGTCACTGTTTTCGAGCTTCTACCTCACAGCCAGAATGTCCCTGGTCGGATTCCCACAGGAGGTCTTTCTGTGCGGAGTCTCCATGTTCTCCCAGTGGTGTTCCTCAGGGTTCTCCTGGTTCCTCCCTCAGTCCAAACACATGCAGGAGGTTCTCAGGAGACCCTACATTGTCCAGACATGCGGATGTTTGATGGTGAAATCCTAAACATGCTGAGGAGAAAACACGTGAGAATAAAACTGTCGTCTCTATTGTCACGTTTACAGAGGAGCTGCCAGGAACCCTGAGGACCTTCTGATGGACTTTTATGAAGGTCATGTCAGGGCCTCAGAGGAGGCCTCAGAGGAGGCCTCCCACCGGGCCGGTCAGTGTTATGAGTCTGCTTGTGTTTCTGCCTCGGGCTTCACTTTTTATATGCATTCTTCATCCATGGCTGCACCTTCACAGACATGGACCACGACATAGAGTAGATACTGACGCCAAAGGTCAGGTCTCCTGCAGGAACCGGCTCTCCGTTCCGTGAATGCGGAGACCAGCGGCGTGTTTATGAGGATGAGGAGAAAAAAAAAAATGTTTATTGTTTATTAATGAGCGGTTTGTGTCTGAAGGTCTCCTCAGACTGGACGCTTCCAGGAGCGTCAGACGTGAAGATCTGCCTGCTGGCTGGGACACCGACCTGCTCGGCATCTGATTGCAGGACGTGCAGTGATTCAATCACTCCTCCGCTGAATGGAGCTCAAAGGTCAGAGTCCGACATGGAGATTCCACAGGACACCTCAGGTCCTTCTGGACCCACGAGTGTTTGTTGACGCTGCAGATCCTCAGGACTGTCAGAAGGTCAGCAAGAAGGTTCCTTGTTGGATTCCCACAGGAGGTCTTTCTTTGTGTGTGGACACTCCATGTCTGCATGGGGTTCCTGAGGGTTCTCCGGTTTCCCCCACCATCAAAACACATATAGGAGGTTCACTGGAGACTCTGAATGCTCCAGCTGTGTGTGTGAGAGGGTGAATGGCAGCTGGAATAGGCTCTGCCCCCCAATGGCCAGATAATGAATGAATGAATGAATGAATGAATGATTAATCCAATGGACCAAACCATCTGATGCCACCATCTCTTCACCTTCACGCCAAACGAAACCAACGAAACCTTTGTTTGTTTTTTTTACCCCAGAAGCTCTGCAGCACATCATATTCCAGTTCCGTCAGAGGCTTCGGTCCGGCCTTTGCTGCCCCACTTTCTCCTCTGCCGTGGGCTGGCATCGCCTGCCAGCGGCACAGAGGCCCATTCAGATGGCTCTGTGTGTGTGTGTGTGAGTGTGTATCCTGATTGGCTGAGATGCTGGATTCTTTAAACAATTTTGAACTACTTTGTGGCAGCGTGACAACATTTTCCGCGTGTTTATCCAAAACACACTAATACACACACACACACACGCACGCACACACGATGAGATTGCACCTCGGGCTCAAATGAAAAGCTCAGGCCAAGAAGGTCTAAATATCTCCTCTTGGAAAGTGACACAGGCGGTGTGTTTTCCATCAGAGCTCCTCAAACCTGAGGACTGGCAGCTGAAAGCAGTGAGGCTGCTGCTCCTCAGGGTTCAGGGTTTGGACCTGAGCTTTTGGAGAGCTTGATGAAGAAAACCGATGAAGGTGGATTCAATCCATCGTGAACGGAACCACTGCAATGATTAGATCCTCCGCCTCCCAGCCAGAATGTCCCTGGTAGGATTCCCACAGCAGTGTGGAGCCTCCACGTGGGCTTCCTCAGGGTTCTTCAGGCTCTCCACAGTCCAAACACATGCAGGAGGTTCACTGGAGACCCTGAATGGTCCAGACCTATGAATGAGACGGTGACTGCTTGCATGTCTCCATGTGTGATGGATCCAGGCTGAACCCCACCTGTCCCCCAATCACAGCTGAGATAGGCTCCGCCCCCTGAGTGCAGGTAAGCAGCATGAATGAATGAACCCATCTTTCTCCATTCCTGTTACGTTTGGCATTTAATCCATTCATCTGCATTGACGTCTTTATCCATCCCAGCATTGAGAACCTCACCGTCGATGTGGAGCTGGAGGTTGCAGACCTGCCTGCACAGACATGCACACATGGGCCTGCGCATGTGAGAGCCACGAGCGCATCTTCACGCCCGACAGTAAGTGCAAACACGTGTGTGTCCTCTGACCCCCTGACCCTTGTTCTTGCGTTCTCTGGGGTTTTCATGCATGTAGTTATTGTTCCCTTTGTTCCCCCGCTGGATGTTCGGTGGTGGGTTTTTGTGTCTCGAAAGCAGCAGGACAATATGAATCCAGCTGGAGCTACAGAATCGCCGCAAGACCCGAACAAAGAAGCGCGCGGGGGCGCTAATCGTCGGGACAAAGAGGGCGAGATAACCAATCCAGTCTCTGTCTCCGGCCTCCGGGAGGATCTGCACGCTGACGGCCGAGCTGCCGATGGGTCCTTCCCCCGACGGGTCGGGGGCCATTAAGCCTTTCCTCCCGTTCCTTCTTGTCAGTCATCACACCTTGTTGTCATGGCAACCTGATTTCTTCTTTTGAAGATGTTTCATGTTCAGTTCATTTTTCAGAACTGAAGAAGTCTCTGCGATGAGATGGGAAAAGACTTCAAGTGAAGAAATTCAAGTGAATGCATGAACGGTAAATTTGATGCACTTTAGCTCACCTTAGCTCCATCCTCTCCCGGATGTTGAATAATCTTAGTGGGATCAGTGAAATACTGGCGAACTCTGAGTGAAAACATGATGAATGTCTGAGAAACTCAGGTGTTCACGCTTGGAATTCACCCTCCACACCTTGACCTCCAACACCATTAGAGGGAAAAGTAGATGAATAAACCCAACAATAATAATAATAACTTGAATGATCTGTTTACCACAGTGTTTCCGCCCCAAGTGACCCGGGGCTGGAGCTCTGGTCCATTAGCTTGTGTTAGCTTAGCCTGGTAGCAACAATGCTCACACAGCTAGCGTGTCCAGCAAGCTAGCAATCGCTAGGGAATGGATAATACTGGAGAGGTACTCGAGATGTTTAGGAAACAGCCTCCAAATGGAGCTATCGGGAAGAAATATTATGGGATGTCGGACTGAAGGTCTGGAAAAGGAGAGCGAGTGAATGGTGCAGTGTTCTGCTAATGAGCTTAGCTGACCTTCACATGGTGAGAGATGAGGGGAAATAACAACTTCGGGACTGGGTGGGGTTCATACAGGAATCCAGAAGGTTCTCCAGTGACGGATGGTTTTGAGGATGAAGTATGAACCTGTTTCTCGTCTAGTAAGGCGTTTGAAGCCCCCAAATGGCCAGTAATTCTTGGAAGGAGGAGCTTGAAGGTTGGACACAGAGTAGAGAGTCTGTTGCAATGAATAGTGACGCCGTGGAGACGCACCGGCAAAGTCCAAATTTGCTGTCAGATGCCCACCGTCCTGGTGCGTGGTCGGGGCCCATGAAGACCTCCCAGGAGGTTCTCACAAATTGTGAACTGTCACCAGTAGAAGGAACAAGAATCACATAAAGATGTCCGTGATCACAGCAGAGGACACATCTTGGCGGACGCGTGTCTCAGCTCCTCTCGGGTCAAATCAATCCAAATGTCCAACATCCGGAGTTTATTATTGACCTCGTCTGGCCAGCAGAGGCTGCTACTGTGCAGGAAACACAGCCACTCCAAGCGCTGCTTTCAAAGATCAGACCAAACGCTGACTTCGCTCCCAAACCTCCCCTTCTCAACAAAGAGGCAATCATTCATGTGAATACGTGAGGCTGGCCGGAGCTACTCATGGACTCCGTCCATCCCAGCTCACCCTTTTCCAGGTGGGACTGGTGCCTCCTTCCTGGCACACTCACCGATAAACCCTTATCTTATCTTATTTGTGCACGCCTCTGTATCATGACAATGATTGAATCAGGCCAGGGGTCAGACAGGGTCGGCGACAATAGCTAAACTAAACCGTGGATCAAAATACAAACGTTTCAGTGCACTTCGCCTGGCTGCGGCTGTTGTTACTGATTACTCCTGCTGGCCGCGGGCCAGCCGATAGTCTGCCGAGCGCTGCCGGAGGACAGGTTCACCCCGGGCCGTCAATAACAGGGTCACACATGGACACATCCCACCATTCATCCTTTCATCCACATATCTGGACCGCTCAGGGTCTGTACTGCACTTCCTGCATGTGTTTGGACTGGATCCTGAGGAACCCCACAAAGACATGGGAAGAACACGGAGGCTCCACACAGAAAGATCTCCTGCGTTAACCGCCGCACCGCCCAAAACCCCCAAATTGTCCATTGCGAGGATCAAACGCGGCGTCTCTCTAGGTTTGCAGTCTGAGAAAACATTTTGTGTTTTCGTGACGTGTACGTTTGTGTACGCTATACGGAAAACACACCATGTGTTTTGGGGCTGGACAGAAAGTTGTGTGTGTGTGTGTGTGTGTGTGTGTGTGTGTGTGTGTGTGTGTGAAATAAACACTGGGAAGGGCAGCCTACTAAAAATGAGCTTCTGTGGTTAGAAAATGTGTGTGTGAGGCTGTTTTTCCAGGTTTGTTGGGAAAACAGGGTTGGGTAGCCTCCTGGTAGCACCATTAGCATCATGGCTGACCCGGCCAGACTGACAGCCGTGAATATGAGCGTCCATGTTTTCCGACACGACAGAGCGGCTACACATGCGGGACGCAGGGCTTTGCCGTGTTTCTGTCTACGCAATCACAGGTGGCATTCTGTGCGGCCGGGCGGCGGGTCGGGCTGCCGCAAGAAAGGACGGCTTGTTTGGGAGGTAATGGCTTTGGAGCGGCCGGACAACCTGTATGTGCTCTCACAGAGATCCCTCAGTTCACACACACACACGCACATACACAAACACACACACACGCGCAGACATCAAACACCTCCCCGTCTCTGTTTACCTGAATCCGTCGCTCACGTTTCAGGGTTTATTTTCACGGCTCTAACTGCTGTTTACTCTCCTCCACATGTTTCAAGGCTGTAATTACGGATGCCCCTTTCAGGTAAACACGGCAGGATTTAGGTCAAGTGTTTGACTGAGGGTGAGGGTGAGGGTTCAGTGGCTGAGCTGTGAAGAATTGATGGTGCTAGTGATGATAGAGCGTTGTCTTTAGTCAGAGTTTGACATCCGGTGCCGTTGTTATTACATAAGCACGTCTCCTCAGGTATTTCCCTATAAAAGCCGGGCTGAGACACACACACACACACACACACTGGTGTCTGCAGGTCTGCATGCCATCCCGCTGAGGCCTCTCATAATGATCACCTGGAGGATTGGTAAACAGCTTCCCCGACCCCTGTTCTACATTTTCCTGCTCTGAGGCCTCGTCGCCTCTGCTCTCACAACCGGGATGTTCTAGTTTCTCCATGCATGCATTTGAGAACATCTGGACCTTCCTCCGGGGGAAAGGAAAAGAGTGTTTGCATTCATGCCAGAAATCTGTTCAGGTTTCCTATGAAGATCTCAAGTATATTCTGTGCATGTGTGTTTGTGTGTGTGTGTGTGTGTCTGTGTGTATGTGTGCACAATAAAAACAACTCCAAAAGACTTGTACCAAAGTCAAGTGCCCATATGTGGTGTGTATGTATGTATATATATATATATATATACATATATATATTCACTGCTCTAAAAAATAAAGGGACCAGTAAAATAACACATCCTAGATCTGAATGAATGAAATGTTCTTATTGAATACTTTTTTCTTTACATAGTTGACTGTGCTCACAACAAAATCACACAAAAATGATCAATGGAAATCAAATGTATTAACCCGTGGAGGTCTGGATTTCTTGTCACACTCAAAATTAAATTGGAAAAACACACTACAAGCTGATCCAACATTGATGTCATGCCCTTAAAACAAGTCAAAATGAATGTGTTGCTTCCTTGGTGGACAGTTTGATTTCACAGAGGTGTGATCGGCTTGGAGTTGCAATGTGTTGTTTAAGTGTTCCCTTTATTTTTTGAGAAGAATATATAAATATATACACTCCCCAGGACCTCCAAGGACCTCCCTGGCTGGCGAGCTGAAACGGTCCAGGAGAAGAAGTCCTCCGCTCGAGTTAAGGCCATCTCCCATCCGAGTCCTCACTGAGCAAGGAGGTCCTCGGCTCAAGTAAGGACCTCCTCGGCCCACAAGAGACGATTACTGTCACGTGTTCTGGATCGACTTTGTTCCTGCAGGACTTGAACGCATTCTCACTGCAGTTACATTCCCCTGCTCTGGGCTCCCTTCACACTCATCCCCACTGTCTCTCTCATACACACACACACACACGCACACACAGACACAGACAATGAAGCCCCTCAGGATGGGAAAGAGAGAAGCTTGAAAACCAGGTCATTCATTCATGGTAACTTTGAACAAGCGAGGACATTTGATCTGCAGCCAGAAGCGTCTGGTGACTTCTTCTGAGCTCTCTCTCTCTCTCCTCAACACACACACACACACACACACATACAGACTCAGAGGCATTGAGTGAATAATAGGTGTTTGTGGCTGGCTGGGTGCCTTGCTGTCATCTCCATGGTGTTTGTCTGGTGGATTTTCCTCCATGGCCTACAGCTGGAGGTGAGACGCTCCTCAGCCGAGGAACCACTAATCACACCCCGAGACACACACACACACATACACGCACACACTTATTTTCTGTTTTTGTTTTTACAATCTTTCTTGGGAAGAGAGATTCCACCTGGAATAGATGTATTTCGGTCAGTGACCGGCAGAGGAGCGGAAATGAGGTCAAAGGCCGCCTGACACCAGGCTGAGCTCACTGTCATCTGGAAATCAATCCGAATGCCGTGAGTGTGTGTTTTCTACCCGCTGCTCCTTTCCCGTTCACTTTCAACTTTCATCTTTATTTTGCATTACTTTCATTCATCAGTCATCGTTTATTCTTCTTCCTGCTCCAAGGGGCTGCGGCGATGGAGATGATTAATGGTAGAGCTAATGGAGGTGAGTAAATCCCAGAGTTACTCCAAGCAAGTAAGAGGCCAACGCTGTCCAACTCTTCTGCGGTTCTTCACACTCCAAAAGGCCTGGAGCGCTGAAGGTCAGCGTGTGGGACGGCAGAGGGTTCCAGCTGGAACCTCCATCCAGAGAAAGTCCCAGAAGGTCCCGGGCAGGAGATCAGACTCCTCCACGCTGGAGGCCATTCATCTGCCGTCCTTGGTGAGTATCGACGGCTTCCCGAACACGAGAAGACATTTTTTTTTTTTAAACCTACAGTTGGGTTTTGAGTCCAAACTATATTCACGCCCAGATAGTAAATAAAGGATAGAATGATATTATTGAGGATTAAGGAATGGGAGGATTACAGTTGTGGAGGTTAAGGGTCTATCTGCGCCTGAAGGACAGAAATGTGAAATCAAAGAGGAAATAAATGTCACGGTCCCCTTGAATCTGGACGTTTATGTTACCATAGCAACCACAGACGCACACTATGTGGCCTACCAGGGGTGATGACGCAGACCCACCGCTGAGCGGATTTTCTGAAATTGTCAGAAGGACAGGAGACCTCAAACTGCAGGGACGTGACAAGGTCATCTTAACTACAAAACCTCGGCCAAAATGCAGCCAAACTGCAAACCTGGCAAATCCGATTTGATCCAAATCCCAACCCCAGGTTTCTGAGGACACTGTCCCTGCAGAGGACCAGCCTCTTTGAGACAATCTGCTGAAACCCAACGTTCTCCCATCAGCGAGTATCTGGCAGAAACACTGCCTTTTACCAGTAACACTAACAGCTACTTGCTAATAGCCAAAATGATGCATTAGTAGCTTAGATGTTCCAAGAATAAATAATGGAGGACGCCTGCATTATAGTAAGGGATTGCAGTGGAGTCAAGCAACCGTCTGTGTATCTCCATCTTCATCTCTGCAGGCTGAGGGCTGAAGCACGGAGGTGAAGACTCGCAGTGCTCATTCCAATCTGTAACTGTCACAGAAACATAGATGGGTAAACATGTGGCCTGCAGGAGAACCTGAAGAGATGGGGGATTATCAGACTTTACCTGTGGAGAAATAAAAGCTGGAAGTTCATCCAGGGTTTGAGAAGGTCTGCACCGATGCAGCCTCACTCTGATACTGAGGTTTAGCTCAATAGAGTTTCTTTAAGTTCTTTGAAGTCCATCAATGCATGGAATAATCCCCTCAGAAATAACACATAAAGGTTAAATTTGTGATGTTCTGCTTTGTTTTTCTCCCGGGAGAAAAAAAGAGGTATTATTTATTTTTATTATAGAGAGAAGGGGGACTTTAAAAATAGATATTTCAAAATCATTTTTAATATAAATAGAAGCAAAACAACAGTTCAGCTCTGACCCCCCCCCCTCCCCGCCGTGTCTGTTTTCTAATCACCGATCGAATCGATTGATTTTCAGTCCCGACTTCTCCCGGATAGAGTCGATCAGCCATCGATGGACGGAGCGTCAATTGACGTTAAAATCCACAAAGCAACATCCTGTCTGTCCCTTCATAATAAGAGCATGACCAAATGGAAGGTCTCCGGAAAAGAAACAGCAGCTCGAAACAAACAGCCAGTTTGGATAAAATGACGGTATATCAACTTTATTCCGCGTGAGAGATAAATTCCCGAGGCTCTTCCCCGATACTCGCCGTCCTGTCGCCACGACTCCGTGCTTTTATTTGCAGTCCGACCGTTTCCGGTCACGGTCTGCGCCAGCTTGCCGCAGGTGCATGCTTCGTGCGGACAGCCGGAGACGGGAAGAAGAGGAAGAGAAAAAAAAAAGCACAGAATCCGGGAAAAAAAAGCCACCGGAGGAGCCCGGGAGGGGGAAGGAGGCTGGCCGGAACATGGTAGCCAAACAGAGGATCCGCATGGCCAACGAGAAACACAGCAAGAACATCACGCAGAGAGGAAACGTGGCCAAGACGCTGGTGAGCCGCTCTCTGCCGCCCGACAGGTGGAGGAGGAGGAGGATGGAGATGGAGATGGAGATGAGGATGGAGATGAGGATGGAGATGGAGATGGAGGTGGAGAGAGGAGGTGGAGGAGGTGATGGATTCATGCATGCCGGTCTTTAAACCTATCTCCGGGCCTCCGCAGGTCCCCCAGGCTCGGTGTGTGCGATCAATCATTATGAATTTCAGATATTAAGCTGCTCCTCTGAACTAAATCAGATTTTTTTTTAGAAATATCTGTCAGAGCTTTAGATGTTATTTCTGTTCATAACAACCGATGTTGAGATTTTGTTTTTTTTAAGGTGGTTGAATATTTCATATCCACCCCAGAGCAGAGATCTGTTGTTTTTGTCTGATAGTTTAGAAGACATTTGTTGGAAGAACCGAGCTGGAAAACAAACAGGGAAGGTGAAGAAAGACAATACCAAGACTGACTACTGATGTTAATAATGATAATAACAATAATACTAGTCATAATAATACAGTAATAATAATAGTATATCGTCATTATAATCAACATCATCATTATTACTCTTTTTGACTATCATTATGATCGACAACAATAATAATAATGATAATAAATCTGTTAAAATAGCAAGACAATATCAATCAATAATCTATAACCTGAAAAACTAAAATATAAATATAAATATATTTATATAATTATACTAATGATAAAAGATAATATAACAACATAAAGATACTAACAACATCACCTTAAAAATTAGCTGTAACGTCTTTTGTTTTGAGGACATTATTTTTTTCTTGTCAATTAAAAGGAGGTTTATGATGATAGAAATAAAAAACCCAGAAGTCAGATATCATTATCCTTCATATGGTGTGTTTGTTGCTATTCTACGGTAATAAACCTGTAATTGGCCTGAAACACCACCTCAGCAGAGATAACCCATCTCCTCCTTCACCTCCACCTTCTCCTCCACAAACTCCGCAACATGTACAACATTTTGCGTGTGTGTGTCTTTCCCATAGCGACCGCAAGAGGAGAAATATCCAGTGGGCCCCTGGCTGCTCGCCCTCTTTGTGTTTGTTGTGTGTGGATCAGGTACGTAGCCACACACACACACACACACACACACACTACCTCAAACCACCTCAGTGTGAGTTTATCTCCAGATCATCTACCATGTGTTGTCCCTATGATGCTCTCCATCCTCCTCCCTCCCAAAGAGGGACCTCCGCATGTACATTTTCCATCTTCAGACTGTGCCGTTCAGTGTGTTGTCGTATTCGCGCCTGTTCCAACCCGTTCCCCTGGTTGGTCATCTCGGTTTGTACTGATGTGTAGGAATATTTAGTCAGAAGGTCTAATTGGCTCTTCAGAGACGTTTCTTGCTCTGTTTGTTTAAACCTCCATCTTCTCAGCCATCTTTCAGATCATCCAGAGCATCCGAATGGGGATGTGATCCCCCCTCCTCCGCCCATGTTCTCCCCGAGTCCAGCTAGCACACACCTGCCCCGCCTCCAGGCGACCAGGAGCTTCGATCCAGCAGGGCTTGGAAAGAAAAGTTCCCTCCACCCGGTGCCTCCACCCGCCCAGCTTTTCTACGGACATTGAGAACCATGCCTCCTGGAGAACGTGTCTCGTTACCCACTCGGCTAATACCTCTATGAGTGTATGGGTGAGTGTGTGTGTGTGTGTGTGTGTGTGTGTGTGTGTGTGCGTGGTCGTTAGCGGCCGCTGACCATGTGCCATACCCGCCCGTCTTGCTGTCCGTCCGTTTGGCGCGAAACGAAGCAGATTTCAAATAAACGTGGAGCGTTTAGCAAGTGCCTACTTTCTCACGCTCGTCGTGTTTCTGTTTGCTGCTTCGAGAACAAACTCCCGCAGGGAAGAGTAGCATTTGGACACTCGGCTGATCGTGGAAAAAACACCTCCCGATTCGAACGTCCGATCGCATCCCGGTCTTTAAAATCTTTGCTAAAAGTCGGCAAGTTAAGATCAATGCATATGACGGATAAAGATGACATAATGATGAAGGAGCTCCTCTTCACCTCTGCAGAGGTCAATCAAAGCTGTTTCTAACTCTGTTTCTTCTTCTTCTCCTTTGGGCTTTTCCCTTCAGGGGTCACCACAGTGCATCAACCTTCTCCATCTAACCCTATTCTCTGCATCCTCTTTTCTCACACCAACTAACTTCATATCCTCTCTCACTACGTCCATAAATCGCCTCTTTGGTCTTCCTCTAGACCTCCCAATTCCAGCATCTGTCTACCAATATATTCACTTTCTCTCCTCTGTTCATGACCCAACCATCTCAGTCTGGCTTCTCTGACCTCTCCAAAACATCTAAAATGTGCTGACCCTCTGATGGACTCATCAAAGAACCTCAGCATCTTCATTTCTGCCTCCTGTCTTTTGGTCATTGGCACTTTCTAGGCCATACAGCATCGCTGGTCTCACCACTCTCTTGTCCACCAATTCCTATCTTCTATGTGATAGTGCCAATTACACTTTACTCCATCCATTCCAACCTGCTTGAATCCGTTTCCAACGCTGTTAATCCACTGAAATGTATATTTTCATCGCTGCGTTTTAATTCCTGGCTTTCCGGAGTTTCGAAAATCGACTGCCGCCATCGGTTTGACTCCTGTTAGCTTTACTTCTCTGTTCCAGATTAGTCTGCTGCTAACTTCCAAGAGAATTCATTAGGCATTAAATCCAGTTTGGAGAAAAAAGCTCATCCGTTTCGTTCCTTGAACTCTCGACGACTTTTGAGAAACTTGAACAGCGTCTGGCCGAACATCTGACCGGGTTCAGCTGTGAGTTCGGATTCTGACACGCAGAAAGCAAAGCACAGGCGATCAGCAAAGAGGAGACCAGGGAGTTATTCTTAAGCCTTTTATTGAAAGTCCTGAAGTGCAGCTTTCAAGTGCAATTGTGGTACATATGTTACAATATCTCATCCGGTCTTGCGGAAACATGCACAGAACATGAGCATACAACTGATACACAGAATGTAAAAGAAAAACAGTTCCAGAGTTGTTTTTTTTTTGTTTGTTTGTTTGTTTGTTTTTCTTTAATGTTGCAATTTTAAGATAGAAGTCATCCAGAAGTAGTTCACTGTCAAGAAACAAAATGAAAAAAATAAATCAGAAACTGTGCAATACGTCAGAAAACAAAAGAAATGGTTTTACAGTCAGTTAATGTTGCAGGGTTTTGTGGAGCACGTTGTCGGCTGCTTGTTGTCAGTTAAATAACCTTACTCCTTTTGATCCAAAGTCCTGAAAATACAGCATTAAAAATAGACGACAGAGCAAGACCAGCACCTTCCTGGCTCACTCACTTCAGTCAGCGTGACCTAGATATCATTTGTCTTCCTCTCACTATTTTACAGGATACTTACACTATACAGAAATATACATGGTCGTCTGCCCATCCTAAGAAAAAGAATGCTGCTTAGCCCACATTTCTCAACCTTGTCAAATAAGGTTGCCACTGCAGCGCTGGGGGAAAAACAGCAAGGATGAGCTCGGTCTTGGGCAAAATGAAGTGAAATACTGAAAATATATTTCCATAAGAAACCACGTTTTGGTCATCCCACCAACCCACGGGTGAAGTAACGTCAGTAAATGCTGCTGTCGTCCAAAAGGAGCCCCGGAAACCCACCCCAACCCCCATTCCAGATGGGGACTTTTTGTTATATTTGCTCACATTCTTCATTTGTCACTCTAAGAAGGCTCTTCCTCAAACCCCTCCGCTCGCAACGGTATGATCTACGCCTGAAAGAGCGCCGTGTTTATTTACATTACATCATTCAGCAAAAACGACCAATACAGTCCTCCATCTACTCTTCCTCCTGCATCCTCACCAAAATCGACATCACTTAAAATCCAGATACAGGCACAGTGTTTTCTTTTTTTGTATCTATGGTAAAGATTATTATCGCCACTGATAAGCTGCTTTGCTCCTTGTTGATAAAGACATTCTAGCTGATATGTCCAAGGGTTATTTGGCAAATGTTTAATGATTCATCCACCTCTCAGACCAACCCCCATACAGTCTCAAGATTGTTGCCCTCCGCCGTGCTGCGCAGCACTGCCCCGCAAGTCCCGCCAGACGCATCCTTCTGAGGGATAAATATGTGCAAATTCTTGTCTGAACAGCATCGCCTCCTGCTGTAGAAGGCAAGGTTTAGCTCCGAGCTCAACTCAAAAGCTGTCAGGCAGTCTGCGCAAGTGGGGCTACGCCGAGGGTCCAGAGCTGTGTGTGGCGGGTTGGCCAATTGCGGCGTTACTCGTGGGTCCTTGGTTGGCCACCGTTGGAGCGGCCGGTGGGGAGCCGGCCTGAACCTGGGCCTGGAACTGGGCCATCTGCTCCGGGCTGGCCAACGTCTTCAGCAGGGTGTTCTCCTGCTCCAACTGGGAGTTGCGCTCGATCAGCTCCTTGATCTGCTCCTTCAGGACCTCCACCTCCTCACGCACGGCATACATCAGGTGACTCTTGACCAGGTCCTGGCAGAGACAATACAGTAATGACAGATTATTACTTTGTCATTGGATATAAAAAAAAAAAAAAAAAATAGTGTCAAGTTGAGGAAACAACACGTCATGCAACAGGGAAAGGTAATGCTAGTGTCATTACCAAAGTTAAAACTAAATTAATTGCGGTTTCAGTTTCTCTAAACTATGACTACCAGCAATTATATTGACACGTTCTGTCCATTATCAAGTCCACAACAGCATGTTAATATGAGGATAGGAGACCTGCTGGAAAAGATCTCATCAAAAACAATTAAAACTACCAAATCTTCTTAAAATCACTTTGGGGTTTGAAAATCTAAAAACAATAGAATTAAATCAGTTTATGCAACGGGGACTGAAGAATCCCAATATTGAAAGACTAACCGAAAAGGGTTTGGCATGGTGTAAATAATTGGGCGTATACAGTAGAATGTAAACGCCAAGACATAGGAATAAATGTATGAGGTTGTGGTTGATTTGCCTATATGTTTAATTTAACTTTGACTTTTTTTGACATAAAATCTGTTTTTTGAAACAGCCGTGAGTGAGGCTCTTTCCGAGGAGATACATCCTCTTCCAACCCCCTGCCTTTATTAAAGCATCAGCCAATCACAGTCCGAGATATTTATAACCGGCCCGTGACACCAATTTGCCTAGCAACAGTCGACGGCGGCTACAACAAAAAAATAACTCGGGTTTCATTTATTCGAAATGCTGTTAGTTTTTTTAGCGTAATGTCTGGCACACGGGAATGTCTAGAACGAATTTAAAAATGCGTTATTCGCGTAATATATGGACATATTAGGTGAAGACCGTCATTTTATCTGCTGGCATTGTTTCAAGGTGGACAGGTAACGTCGGGTTAGCGGTTACTTTTGTAAAGACGGTTTGAACTGGCTTTTCGAGAATCTGTTAATCAATAAATAATAATCCGTGATTATCAAGATAACACAGAAAAAAACAACAAAAAACGTTATCGCTCCTGTCGAGGAGTCATGGGGGGGGGGGGGGGGGGTAGTAACGTTATGCTAACTAGCATAGCAGCCATCCATTAGTGTAAGAGCAGCCGAACACTCACCATCGCCTGCTCGATCTTGTTGTCTATGGCCACGACACTCGCTCCCGACGAACTGCAAATGAAAACAGGGCGAATTAGACGAAAAGGGGGGGGAAGCCACTAGTTATCCTCTCACGGAGGTCCGGGGGCGCCGCTGGCCTCTAGAATGTTCATTGATGTCAACGGCGTATTCTGACTACCGATGCAGCCTCGGGTCAGCGGGCAGCATCCGTCCCCTGCCGACGCAGGTGAGCGAGAAGGCAGCGGGACGGGGCGGCCGGCACCGGCGGCGTTCCGTACCTGTTGTCGAGCTGGACGTGCGAACCCTCCGCGCTCAGCAACGACGACAGGAACGATATGGAGAAATTTCGAAGCTGACAGACGCCTAGATCCATGGCCACGGTGTAGCACGGAGTATTCATCTCTGCCCCGGGCGTTACGGTCCGGTCAACAGCGTCTCGGAGCCCCGACCCGGTAGCCGCGCAGCCCGGCTCCGCCGCACCGCATCCACCCGGCAACCCGCGCGTACTCGTCCGGCGACGCTCCGGCGGCCAGACCTCGGCGGTGCGGAGCAAACTCAAGGTCAGCTCATCTCATCTGGAAGCTGCGGCTTCGGACGAGCCCAGTATAATTTAGCCGGTGACGCGAGGCGAGCGCGGCCGCCGATTGGTCTGGACGGAGCCCCCGCGGCTAACGCGGCCGGGAACGCCCCCACCTGGCGCTCAGCTGACGCGGCTTAGCATAATATATTCAAGGGGCTGGGGAGGAGGTGGATGGAACCGGGAAAAACCGGATGGAGAAGGAGAAAGAAAGGAGCCGCCACAGCGTGAAAAAAACAGGGAAAGGGCAAGATCCAGGGACCGGCCGCTCGCATAGATATTCTTCCCGGATACAAGGCCGGATCTGGAGGGGTTGCATTTGAATCACATGTATTATACTCCTCTTATCTCCTCTATCTCCTTTGTCCTGATGCTGTCACACGACAAAGGTGGAGAGGTTTATGTCGCGTTTGCACAGTTGTGTGAGCATTAAAAATTATATATATATAAAACACGATCCGCTGATGCTTAAAGTCACCTGTGCCTTAGCAGAGGCCAGGAGCGGCTGCCTGGCTTCAACGGAGACCAAAACAAAAAGTACAAGATGAAGGAACAAGGTTAGACCGGTCTCATCTTAGAGGCTCATGTCGTCCCCGTGTGGTCATGGATAGCACTGCGGAGGACACAGTACGAGCTTCTTTTTCACATCACATCAGACACTACAAATACATCATCAGAACTACAAATACAAACATCACTGATACACAGTACATCACTGACATCACGATGCTACAGATACAAACTATCTCAGTTATACTATAAAAACACTGATGCATACTACATCACTGACACTGCAAATACACACCACATCATAATGCTACAGATACTCACATCCCTGATACACACGACATAACTAATACTACAGATACACACTACATCATTGATATGACCAATACACACTACATTACTGATACTACAGAGACACATGATACCACGGATACTACAGAGACATACTGTACCCTGATACTACAGTTACACAATATACCACTGATATTAAAAATGCACACTGTAGCAGTGATACTATAGTTACACACTATCCCCCTAACATTACATTAACACGCTATACCACTGATACTGAGGATACTGATATTCCAGATACATCACTGATACTACACAATATACCAGTCATACTTCAAATACACACTATATCACTGATATTACATAAATACACTTAATATTGCACCAGTTAAGCTGGAGAGTCAGATCCATGGAGGACAAATACCTAGTGACATTACGTCGATGCCTACATTAATAAACAATACGTGAATGACATTTAAAAAATTTCAACGAGGTTTTGTGAACTGAAGCCATTTGTTGTTCATCTTACTCAAACACTAAACAATGCAAAAAAGGCAAAGCGAGGATCTTCGTCTTCAACAGCGATACACAAAAATTTCCCTACTATAAGCAAAATACTTGTATACTTTACAAGATCCGATACACAAACACACCCAACACATACAGACCTACTCCACACACTACATGGAACCCAAACGCTCTTTGCAATCCTGCATCTGATACATCCAATAGACTAAACATGTTGTTATAAGATTCTAATAGAAATAAGGGCTTTTGAATAAAAGGAATGACTAAGAAAAAAAATGGAAGGTCACAGTATGTGCAGTGAGGTCCATAGAGGTCCTCCATGTTGAAATGCACCAAAGGTCTTACTGCATATGACTGGTCTCTAGTTGTTTGGGCTTGGTTTTGCTAAGATTTTGTGAAATGTACCTCAAGTAAAATATGTTACAGAGAATCTGAAGTGATATGTTTCAGGTACACCTACTTTTCATCTTTATCTGCTGGACGTCGCAGTGCTGGGCAGCATGAAAGGATGACATGCTGAGATAGTCAGAAAAAAATAGAAAAATAAATAAAATAAAATCACTACAAGTATATGTAATTATGTATTACACCATTTTGCTAAACAGATAGTTGCACAGCTGTAGTTTGGAGAAAACAGATAAAGCTGATAAAAAGTGTGTAAACTGACAGATAAAAATTAAATTTGTGTGATAACAATAAGTGGAGTTAATTTAGAGAGGCGCTTTAAAGGTAGTACATAGTGACATTGATGCACTTCTTGTTGCCAGTGGTAGTGGGAAAAGATTAGGTACAGCAACTGTTTTAACATATCTAAAGAAATATTCAAACCCTGAAAATAATGACTTAAAACCCAGTCTTTAAAATAGGGGCCTTCAGACCAAAAAAAAAAGAATAACATTTTGTCTACCTTTGTCTAAGTCTCCTGATGTTTAATTCTGATTCATCTAACTTTAGCTTTTTAACAGAAAAATCAGTCAATTCATTTCCTGGAAAGTCTAAAACTTATGCTGTTTTGGAAATTCAATTCATCTGATTTATCACATTTTAATGTCCCTCCTCCCAGAGAGAAGTTTCTTTCGTGTTCTGGATACATTGCCCACTGCTTGGAAACACCAGCTTGTCCCTCCTTAGGTTTGTGTTTTTACTGGAAATATTTAGATAAGCGGAAACAAACAGTGCTCTGACTTCCGTTTCACAGGGCCTTTAGGGTTATTTAGGTACAACACAGTAATGTACTTTTCACCCGAGTGGAGACGTAAGACAACTCTGAACATAGGTCCTGAATACTTGTACAGATATAAGCTAACTCAGCTATGATTCCTGGTAGACACCTTAACAAACAACAAGAAGCCCAATACCTTAATGAGAGTCTAAGCTACACTTATCTCTTCCGGTCTCTTCTGTGAACTGTAGAGGGCTTAGCCAATTATCCAGACCCAATTAGCCTGTACCACTGCAGGTCAGGAGGGGTAAAAACTATCCAAGGTGGGTACACAAGCCCACTGAGGACCATCTGACTGGCTTAGGCTGGCATTTGGCTGAGAGAAACTAATAGATTACTGGAACCAGTCAAGGACAATATTGTCAAGGCGGTCTAAAATTGAGTACTTTCACAACCCTGGAAACTTGTGACATGATAGAAATGATTGAAAAAAATGGTTGGGATCTTTACAAAATGTTAACTGCTCATGAAGTACCAGAATTATTACCACCTGTCCTTTACTCAATTTCGTGTTAGCTGGAATGCCAATCTACGATGCTAATGACACAGAGCTGAACATTATGTCAAACAGTGATGTCAAATGTCTGAGTTAAGGGGGTCACTGTGGAGAGAACGTGGTAATTTGCTGTCAGCATACTACTGCAATATCACAACACATATGGAAGAGCGAATCTATGTAGCATAGACTTATATTCCATAAATGTCAGCAATATTGTGTGAAGGCAGCCCTAAGGAGAAGTGCCATTGCTCCTAGAATGAACAGCATGCCGAGAATTACTAAAATCACTCATAATATTAAAATGAAATAAATAAAAAATCTTTAACAGCTATTCACTTTCATTAAAGGCCATTCCTTGAGTGATAAATGTGTCTTTCCGAAATACTGCATCGTCACTTTTCTAAATTGAAAAGAAAATATAATTTCGTCAACTGCCATCCCCAAATGTCCACACACACTTGAATCATTACGTGTTTATACTGTAGTGACAGGTAGGCCAGCCAACTGACAGTCCTGCTGCTTTGCTGTAAAACAAGTACAGTCCAGTGACCTACCGGCACAACTTAAGACAGAAGTGACCCAAATGCATCCAATTTCTTCTAGTCTCTTATTTTACGACTGACAAGTCTCCTACTGTTTGCAAAGAAATTCAACACGGATTCTTTGTTTTGGACAATCTAAACCTTTTTTTGAGCAACTTAATCAACCAAAATGGGCTTTTTACTAAATATCATCAATCATATGTATGGTTACAAGTGTTACTCTCCACTAGCAATTTTCCATGTTATCAACAAAGCACTTAACAACAAATTGTTCAGGTGTTCTTAACAAAACAGACATTATATCTGCAATAAATATTTGACAAGGCTGGGCAAATACGATTAGCCTTTGTGAGCGAATACAATCAGTCTGCAAAAAAAAAAAAAAAAAAAATTAAACGGTTGCTATGGTGTGACACAAGTGACTTCATGTTAGAGCAGATGGACTAACATGGTGGTAACAGACGTAATACTAAATATAGAGAGCCTTCTGCCAAAGGTGGGGGGGGGCATGGACGTGAATTGAATTAGTCATAGCTCCATGGAGATTTTAGTATGTGTAAATATTTACTACTACTGACCATACATTTTAATAAATTACAGCCACTGAAATGAAGCCTGAGCACCACTCGAACCGGTTTACAGTACATTTCAAGTTAGTGAAAGCATTCTCAGTGTTAATAGAGACCCTCTAACCATGAATGACTGAATAGAAAGTTCAGAGAGAGACAGACAATATAGCCATGCAGCCTTTGTGTGCAGATACTGTGGCGATTGGCCCAGGCAGCAGCGCTACAGTGGACTGACTCCCCGGGGATTCACTGTCTTTATTTTACCTTTTGAGATGCTGCTCCAGCTCCCAGAACAAAAGGTTCATTGCCATCTCATCATGGCCTTGCACTCGTACTCCGTGTACTCTCATCGAGTTGTCCGTCTGAAGGAACATGTATGTATTCCAAAGCAGCAGTGGCACTGTGTCTCGGGCTTCTTTGTTTGGAGTTTCCTACCAGCCTTTGTTTCTTAAAAAATAGAGTGGAGGAGATCTGGGTCACCGTCACTTCTACGTAGCTGCATATGTAGATCTGCTGCATTGGGATTTAAAAGCATGCCAGGATGTGAAGAGTGTATAGAAGTGTCCTCCCCATTTTCCTCTGTCATCCATGAGTGTTTGAATGGCTGACTAGTGGGTGAATTACTGAGAAGAGACAGAAGCTGGGTGGGTGGTGACGTGAGATCATGTGACTCTGAGTTACATAAACCATCAACAGAGATTAGGATGTGGCCCAGTGATTTCCACGCTCCCACATCACAAGCCTTTCACGTAGACAGGAGTATTCAATAAAACTTTTGGCTTCTAAAATCTGCCATGCTGTTACCTTCACTTGACACAGCCAATCAGCTCCATCGGTGGCCAGCAGTCCAAACAATGTAGTTTTATAACAACTTAATAAAATGGAGGCCGGAGGGAACACGTGTCACAGTTGAATCCAAAATTTAAAAAAATCCCAAGATTGTAGCAAATGCCCAAATGTCACTGGTGAACAAATTTACCGTTAGGAGATGATCTGTGTCTACGTGCAGAAAAAAGGTTTGCACAATTAGTCATAGAAAAAACTTTTGGACCATGTTCCCGCTCCTTTAGTTGAAAGTTTCCACGAATCAGGATGTTTTTATCCCCTTGTACCCTCAGTCCCCTACGTGACAGACAAGAGACCCTTTGCCCCGTGGTCTTATCCTGTCATTTCACATTGACAGGCTGCCTTAAGATGGCCCAGAGCCTTGGCACAGAGAAAACATAGCATCCACTCACAAAGCCTCCAACAGCTTAGAGACAAACGGTCAAGAAACAACACGTATAGGAAGAGCACAATGCAGGGGATTTGAGTTGTCCTAACAGACTTGATGTGCTAGGGTGAATCAGTATCACATGACTTCTGGTCGCGTCAAACTCCAACGGAGTGAGTCTAGCCTCAAAACCCGTCTCATATCTGAAGAGTTCAGTTCAAAGACCTCAAATCTCTGGCTACGTCCAATCTTGAGAATTAGAGTAAATGTGTTGGCTTTGCACCAGAGCCTTGTCAGCAGGTGGACAAGAGTTCACTCCATTGTTACTGCTTTGGAAAATGCATTTTCAGGGACAGCTGACACCACAGTCAGGAATGTGGTTTGAGCAGTGGCAAGAGTTTGTTACAACACAATGGGAAAAGCGCAAACCACCCATGTTTGACAAATGTTTTTGGAAATGATTTGCAGGGAAAAAAGCCTAATACTTCATGATGAATGATGCTATTGACACGGATGTGAGAGGGATAGAGAAAGAGAGTGGAGGGAACCGAGCCAAAGGAAGACCACTGCCTGATAAAGATTTTGGCTACAACATGTAGGGCATTGCAGAGGGAGTAAACTTAGTATTACTTGTTTGACATTTTCCTTTTTATAACTACAACGTGTTAAGGAGTTTGTTGGTTGCAAGGAACGCAATGAATAAGACATAGTTACAATAAGTCAGTAGCTGTATCCTTTGGGGATGGTCGGCTCAAACTGGAGCCGACGAAACATTACTTCTCATTTTCAAGGTATCAAAACTGCAGCTTCAAAACTGCAGGCAAAAGTGTTGAACTTCTAATATTACACAACGCTGGTAATTCGAGCATTCTACTCTGCACAATGACAACAGCAATGACACAACCCTGCAACATCGCAGCAAGTTACTTTAGTCTTAATCTAATTTCTTCTGTAAATGGATTACTAACAAATTTAGTTAGTAAATCATACTAATTCACCTGACCAGGCTACAGAGTTTCTGTACATGTATGCTTCATTTTGTCGCAAAGGCAGAGCTTGTGGCCCCAAATGTTTGGCTTTGCAGGGCTGCAAACACTCTCTGTCAAGTCCCGTGCAGCTCTTTCATGCTGTAAATGCATGTATACGCAGGAGTATTATATCAGTGGATGTTATGTTCTTTGGATTCATTAAATAACTTCAAAGTTAATCTAGTTGAATGACATAAAAAGGTCAGCGAGAACAGAAGCTCAAAACATGACGCAAAAGGTTACTGCATGTACGGCTTTCAAAGCCCCATTCATGGCTTCAACAAAATACATCAATTTCTGTTTTTGGTAACCTGTCTTTTTCTGCGGTCACATCTGCTGCTTTTCTGCGCAAATGCGATCTCTGAAAGTTAATAAAAAGAGGCCTGGCATGTCCCAGCGATGAAAAAAAGAGGCCTATTGAATTGTTGAATTGTAAAGGCTTTTGGCTGAACTGTAGTTTGATAGTTTAGAGTGCGCACAGACTTTACCAGTAAGCCCTGGCAGTGGCTTTCCATAGTCCCAACCTGACTATGGAGAATGGCAGAGAGCTACTGAGTGAGTCAGTCAGAGAGGTAGGGAGGAATGATGAGTGGCCACTTTGGCCCCTAAGAGATAGAGGTACCATTGGAGCGTTTGGGCTGACAGCAGCAAGTCCTTAGTCCTCGCTCTGTTCTAAACTCACACTGCGGGAGAGAAGGAAGGGGAGAGCCCGCCAGAGACACACAGCTAGAAAGGCCTCGAGGGCAGACGCAAAAGACAAATAAAACCTTTTCTGACTTCACCTGATTCTGAGCTTTTTCTTTGATTTTTTTTCCACTGCATTTTCAAATCCGACGGTGTTTCAGGCAAGCCTGTCTCCTGACGCCATGAACCCTTCCTTTGGCTGAACACGCAGATGCTTATTATCATTATTAGTTGACAATCATGTTATCCTTTTACCGATATTTTGCTTGCAAGACTGTAAAAAAAGAATATCAGTCACTGACATGGAGGTTAACGTTTACGAATTTGAAGCACAATGAATTTTTTTTGTGCAACACTGGCATTTGATCATGAAAAAATAACTGCTTGCACAGAGGAATATTTCCCCTGAATGTGTTTTTCAACATGTCTTCTTGTTAGAAATGCTTTTGAGGCAGAGCCAGTGTTTTAATATTTGTACAATGGCTTTTTGGGTTGCTGCTGCAAAAATGGGCCATTTGGGAAAATCACACAGGCAAGCTTTTAGAGGTATTTTGAATTTGACTAGGTCATTCATCAGCCGCCACGTGTTGCCAAGGCCAGCTTTGAAATCTGCTTTGGATTTACTGCAGAGCATGTTGCCTGCATCAAGCTGAGACTGCGAGCTGTGTGCGAGGGGCGTCACAGCCGTGGTATTGTCGCACACCTTTTTCCACTATTTGTCCTTTGCACTCGTGCCTAGATTTGTTCACGGATACAATCATTTAACACAAATTGGACAGCTATGAATCTGTGATTGACAGTAAGTCAGTTCGTACCTATAAAGTAGAGAGTTTGGTATGGGAGCCCTAAAGAGAGAAAAACCCATAGGCGGGAAAACTAATGCATGTCCTGGTAGTTTTCAGCCCTAACCCACTCTCACACACGCTCAGACAATAGATCCAAATTACGTAAGAGTGTGCCAGTGTGTGTGTGTGTGTGTGTGTGTGTGTGTGTGTGTGTGTGTGTGTGTGTGTGTGTGTGTGTGTGTGTGTGAGTGTGTGTGTGACCAGCAGGTTTGAGTAATGTGTGGTGAAACCTCGCATTAAAGGGATTAGCAGCCAAAGAACACACAGCGCTCCAAGTCCAGACACCACAGGACAGAGTAGCTGTGGAGCACTGGGATGCAGAAAAAAGGAAGCCCCATGTTGGAGGCTGAAAGTACTTTTGAATGTTATTTTGTGAAACTGTTTAACAATTTGCACACACAACCCTTACTATGACTATTTTCCTGTCAAATTAACCAGAAAACAGATGTGTTCTTTGGACCAAGACTAGTAGGAGAATCAAAGCTGTGATGCAGCTGCATTTCTCCACCGCTCGGTCCTCAATTCTGGGGTTTGATTTTCACCAACCTTAATCAGTCCACTTGTGTTTGTGTCTGTCTCTGTCCTGATGGAAGATTACAGTTGAAGAGGACACAGCAGCCAGAGGATTAACTAATGATGACTCCACTGTCAGAACCTAAATCTCTGACGGCAGCAGAGCTATCATAGGCACAGCTTAGCTGGAAACAAGCAGGCCGTTGTTTCCTCTGTGGACTTTGAGTCAGGTCAGAGCAGTTAGCCTTGACATTAACCTCCATCACATAATTGTCACTGAACAACTATGTCTTTGTGAATTCCTGATCATATGCAGAAAAGGAAGTTTCCTGTCTAACAATACCATGGGATCATTAATAAATATTCCTCGGCAACACAGCGGTGCAGCTGATTGACGACTGCTTCGAGCGCGATACAGACAACTTCTGCTATCAAACCAGGCTCTTTTCTATTTTCATAAGAGTTGCCCTGCAGGAAATCCGGTGATGGAAACAGGCATGCTGGATTCTGAGATGGCCGCAAAATCAAATTACAAATGGGGCAAATTTTTTTAAAATATTTATCAAAAATGTAAAAAGAAAGGTGATTTTTTTGGAACAAAAAATATGAATAGATGAAAAGGATGCAACTGCCTCCTGACAAAGTAAGTCTGACTTATACGGCAGTCTGTGCTGCCATCTCCTGGTGGTAAATTTAAAATTCCCCTATGCTTCTGAAAGGAAGAGGGGAAAAAAATCTTATTGAATACAGACGGATTTCAGTGCCACAGCCTGGAGACATGCCACGGGAAAATATGAAAAGGCCATAAAAAATGTAGATGCTGAAAGCAACACGTGCTTGAGAGACAGGCTGCTTTATCTGATGAGAAAAATCACAGGCATCTATAAATCTGGAAGAAGCTGGCTGCGAGCAGAATGTATGCGATGGAACACATTTCAGCCATTACAGTTATCTAAGTCAACGGCAAGGCAATTTATTTGTTACTAGGAGATTTATGTCAGTATGTTTCAACTGTGGATACAAGTACCCTGGTGCTGCCTTGGAGTACTGCCGAGCGCTGTGAAGATTTCAGGAAAATAACATGGGTCACATAACTAAAGAAAAATGAGTTATACATCTTGTGTTTTATGTACAGTAAGCTCTATAAACCACATTTTATGCTCAACATTGCTATTTTCAATGCAAATTCTGGCTGATTTAAACCAAGGGAGGTGACAGTTTTACAATACTTGATCGCTTTAAATTCTTTTAGCTCCATCATTGTTTTCTACTGATTCAAAACTTGCATTTTCTGAAGTGTGATGGCTCTGGGTTTTGGTTTGAAAATGAACAGCCTGGCTGCTGAAAACACTCTGTAGGCATCTGGAAGTAACAGAACTGCTGGGTACTCTTACAGAAAAAGTGCAAAACTATGAGGGTGTGACGGTAACTCTGGTGACAGGGCAAATCAAATCTATTGAAAAGAAATACTGTGAAAACCCTGTGCTAAAAGCATCTCCGTGTCTGTTAGAATATTCACACTATCTTTGATTTCAGTAATTCAATATTTAAATTCAGACATTTGTGTTATTTTAGACTCTAAATGCACAGGCTGCGGTGTAGCGCCACACTGTGGCAAAGGGCTGTTACTGAAGTTACCACTAGTTAAGCCTACAGATGTAGACTAGCCTCCTCTAGGACTTTATTCTAGTGAGCTGATAAATGATCTGCGACCACACCATCAATCAACCTCCAACGCCCTGTTCTGCTCCTCCAAATAGACAGCTTTCATGATCACACAAAATGTAAAATCAGTGCAAAAAAAAAAAAAAATCAAAGTATCATAATTAGAGGGTGAGTCAGATGTGACAGGTCTTTGAACGCTGCTTAGGAGTCTGGGAGGTTTTACCTCAGAGGTTTCATTAGTTTTGACTGCTTCCTTTGATGCTCCAGTCCAACTGCTACAGAAACGGTCCAAACAGGGCACTTAAGCAGTTAAGTTAATAAAAAAAGTAATATGCAAAATAAAAATATCACCATCATTTTTCTACAATGCCTAGTTCAAAGAGAAAAAAGATCTGAACACACAGTTTGTCTAGGAGGAGGCCATTAGAAGACGACTAACGGGAACCTTCTGGAACTTTACCGTGAATGAACGATTCTCTCCCTGATAGTTTGGAGAAGTTGGTGAAATCAAAGTTCTGCAAACTTTTTTTTTTTCATTTAACGTGTCTTATAATTGAGAATTTAATGTAAGTTGAAGGCTGGTTTGGCGGATGACTTGCATATACTTTTTTAGAGAACCCAGAAAGTTTTCTATGGCAGATGATGGGATCCACACGGGGCTTCACTAAATCCCAAATTTTGTGAGCTTAGCTTGAAACAAACCAATTGCCTGGCAAAGTTTAATGAAGCTTAAAAATAACACTTGAATCCCATCATCACTGCCCACAGCTGAGGCTCTTTGGCCATGAATATGTATGACATGCAAATGTCCCCATCTAAATGACAACACAGGTGATTTTTCTCTTTCTTTTTTGTTGAGAGCAGTGTGGGAGTACACCAACTCATCTGTTAAGTCAATCCAGAGCCCACTCACTAGCACATAAAAGAAAGCCTCTGACCCAGTGACCTGCCTTAGATCACATAAACAACCAGATAATAAAAGAAGCGCACTAATTACAGTAGGGGCAATTTTTCCCAACAGGTGATTGATGGATCTGAAATTTCACCTCATTGTGATTCAAAGCCTCAAATCTGCTGAAGCAAAGCTGCATGTTGGTTTTTTATAATAAACGTAAAAGTACATGACATTTTAGTGGAATGATCCCGTACTGGCATTAGATCAGACGTGGACTGACTCGTCGCCTAATTCATCTCACACTCACAGGGACAGAGTCTGAACGTGTATGGCGCCACTTCGCAATCTTGCTGCCTCAGTTCCTCCTCTGCAAAAAGCAGACCTGTGATGAGAATACAGGCAGAGAATGCAGAATCAAGGACTTCCTAACCAGCAGGGGGGGATGGAACATTGTTTATCAGGCCGGTTGCCAAAGCAGACACCACTGTGCTGCTATCGACTCAAGGAAATGAGATGCTGACGGCTCTCTATTAATTTACATCACTCGGCGACATTCTTATCAACGGCTGAGAAGACAAATAAAATCAGTTTTCTGATAAGGTGAGGGGTGCACCTCAGGCTAAGTCAAAAGAAGATTTGTGAAAGACACGAAGGCTTTACAAAACATTCCTTTGGGTGGGAGAGAGTCCTTTCAGGTGCAGCACCTGAATAATTCAAATAAAAAAGGAAACAATGCACACAGAACATAGACGAAGACCAGAAGAAGCAGCTGGCTAAACGACCAAAGGAAAGATTTTTTTAAGAAAAGAAAGCTTCACCCCCTCCCTTCATCGCCCTCCCTCATTCATTAAACACAGCATTGAAAGGGGATTAGCCCCTACAAAGCAACACAGAATGAATAATAAAATCTATGGGGGGAAAAAAAGACACTTTTTGGCTGCAGTGGAGCTCAGAGCTGCTTGAAAGTCTACCTGACACCAACCACCCAACCAAGAAGCAACAGTACCCACGAGGAGGCTTTCCTATCACAGCAAGAAAAATCAGTTGTACAATTTTTTTTTTTTTTTTTTTAACACTAGACTGGCTCACGCTTTCCTGGAGTATCTTTCACATTAATAATCCCTTCACTATAAACATAGATGTATTTGCATTGTTCTCAGAAAACAACAGTTCTTTGATAATGAAAGATGAAGATTTAAGAGAAAAAATATAATGGATGGATGGTCATTACATTAAATCACATTTATATATGAGTATAGAGAGAGGAACTGAGAGAACAAGGGAAGAGAGAGCAGTGGATGGGGGTGCCTGGTAGTTTTCATCATCGTCAGGCTTGGAATATGACCCAATTTGAGAGACGATGAACTAAAGACACGGCGGAAAAAGGCTGATAGCAAAGTCATCCACTGCATTCTCTCTTTGTGAGTGTGTGTGTGTGTGTGTGTGTGTGTGTGTGTGTGTGTGTGTGTGTGTGTTTGCGTGCGTGCGATTCCTGGAGCTGACTGGACAGTGTTCTGGCCACAGGAATGCCGGCCATGATTCAGCACATTGCCTGCATGTTTAGGGGAATGGCAGCTGCAGCAGACTAGTGCTGAAAGATAAAAACGGGTGGCAGAAAATAAGACCTCTTTGACATGAACTCATTAGAGCTGCACAATTGAATACAATAACTGGGTTCAAAAATGGATTCAAGCCTACTCGCGATATCGGCTTTGTGCGACGACGGCTGTGTGTAAAAACGCTGGGAAAGCCTATCTTCTTCAGAGACTCGCATGAATAACAAACCATTGAAGAAGAAGCGGCCGGACCTGAGCGGTGTTTGAAAGAAACTGCAATTTTAAAAGACAAACTGCCTCCTTAGAAAGGCTCGTAAAGATGGAAAGGAAGAAGTAATACAAGTATCTACTGCCAGTTTCGGTTAAATGCTGCTCGTAAGGTTTGTGCAGCGTCTCTGTGGGGGTTTCCAACACAAGAAGTAAAAATTAAAGATACCGCCATGCAAGCCAAGTGCATAAGAGATTACCCGACGGCCATACAAAGCCCGGGAGGAAGTCGTCAGAGAGATGGCTGGCATGACAGAATGTGGGCAGTTTCTACATGTTACAGCTTTCGATTACATTTTGCTGAACAAAATATGATGAGTTGATAAATCCTAAGTAGTATTTAATGTAATTTCATGACAGTGATTGCTTGCTAAGTGATATTTTTCATTATTTATCTTCCAAACTTCATACAGCCTCGATGTGAGTAGTCAATTTACACCAGCATGAAGTAATAATCCTCTTGGGGACCAAAGGATGGAGACTGGTATCCTACTGTTTGTTTTTAAACGAGGGCTGTTTTTGTGCACGCTGCTAATGGCTTTGCTGAGAAATTGCTTTTTGCTCTGCGCTGTCGTAATGCACAAATATCACCTGAAGATGGCGTTAATGAATCTATGCTTAAACAATTAAGGGCTGCATTTTTTCTGGTTGTTTGACAGAGCCGATACTTACAAAGTGGAAGCTAAAATTCTAAAATGTGAAGGTACGTGCTCTTCTATCACTAGCAATGGATAACCTGAGGACTTACTGGAGAATAAAAAAAATGCAGGATGGCAACACATCCATTCTGGATTTTTGGGGCAAAGATACACTTGTGATCCGACAGGCTCCACCAGCGTGCAGTCAAGAGACAGAAAGCAAGGAAGACGGCGAAGGATTTTGACGAGCTGAGAGCAGGGCAGCTTTGTGCTGGGGTCTAAAATAAATCTACCACTCATCAATCAATAAGTGATCCCACTGAATTGATCTGTGACTGTTCAATTTAGGCCACGTATTGGTGATATTGTGCTACAACTCCCAGGGTACTAAACTCAACTGTTCCAAGTAGATGGCGAGCCCAAAAGCTATCCCCGGTTTCTACACAAGTTCTCGTAATGTGAAATGCCTTTTTTGATCTACCAATTATAGCTGGTTTACTAACAAGTGTTGTAATTAGGTCTCCAATTGGGGCCTCCGCTGAGATACAAGGAAAAATGAATAATTACATTATAGTTGGGGCAGTTTTCTGTTCTGGATGAGTGTCCGTGCTGCGGTGGGGAGGTGATGTTCTCAAGATGAAAGCCAGGCTAAAATCACAATCCATTATCTTCCATTACAGGCCATTAGTTGTCCCATGTCATGCTAAGTGTAACAATTGTGTTTATTGATGTAAAAACAAACATTCAGAGCAAATGGAGGCCAAGACAATGAAATTAATGCTCTGAAAACGGATTAAATTTAAACCAAACAAAAAAAAGGTCTGGGTCCAGACCTTAAAATTCACATCCTCCTTTGGCTCTATGCAACACTTGGTTTGAACAAAATTTCCTTGTTTGGGGCAGTTACATTTTTTTTGTTTTTTGTTTTTTACAAAGGGTAAAGTATTAACTAAGTGAATTGACATAAACAAGATTAAAATAGGTCAGAGGTTGTAATGTCTGCTTCAATACATTTTGATTGCTGTCTAACCCCATTAGTGGCCCGCAACAGCAAATCCTTGATTAAAATATTTATAATATTAAAAGTTATTGCATGGACAATGGCGCAGGCACAGTTATGAGCTTATGTTAATGTATATTCAATATTAGGGCATTCACACCTCTGCAGTCAGTATCAGATCAGGTGTGAACGGTACCACGTTGGTCTGAACATCCATTGTATCCTCACACAGAACCGCTCCTGATCGACTCGTTCAGACTGCCATTCATACTTTGGCTGGTTGGCTTAAACTGACATGTAAATATTCATTATCCCGGCCCATACACAACATGTCGCTGCTCTGCAGTGTTCTCGTGTTCTCTGGCTGGGTCTATGTGGAATGGGGGAGGTGTCAGCAGCAAAACAAATAACAAACGCTGTTTACTTTTAGTGATTCACTTTGGTAATGTACAACTGTCCACCACAACCTGCATAAAAGCCACCAGTAATGACCCATGTTGATGTACTTGTTACGGACATCAACTTTGTTCATACAGTGAGAGTGCGTGTCATTTTTACTGCTGTAACACCTTGCAACTCACACATGCATAAGGCTCATCTCCAGATAGTTGCTGGGAAATGAGAATAAGACATCAGAGAATAAGACTTCTGATAAACACAAGGATTGTTATCAGAGCAACAATACAGAAAGCCTGAAGGGTCCCTGCCAGTTTACAATAAAGTACAGAATTTTTTTGTCCCAATTAGAGTAAGAATCCTTTTTCAAGAACTTTGTTTTATTTTTTTTAGTTCACTATATAATCCTGAGTGAACTTACTGTTTCAACATCTACCATGACACGTGTTCTCCGTAAGATAACATGATGACTACATTGGGAAATCATTCAAAGCCCAGACATGATTGTCGTTCCCGTGACAATTTTAATGTTTTTTATTTTAGTGGATTGCCTCAAGTTTTTGTGTAAAATCTTCTTAAAAGCTTATTAGAAAACAGTACATCGATTAGATTAAGAATTTTGAGTTAAAATGAGGTAAGAGAAATTAGGAATGCCACACCTGTAGTCAGCATCATCAGTAATAAAAACTGATATTACTGAGTACTTGCACGTTAATCTGAATGTAAACTACTTACAAATAGTGATTTAAGAAAATAAAATATCCCCAAAACAAATAGATATCTTAAGAGCTTTGATCATTGTAGATTTTATTTCCTTGCTGTCTTTTTTTTAATTTAATGACTAATCGAATATTTAAAATCTACAACATCAACAATAAACTTTTTTTTTCAGCCTAGCGTTCAGTTATGAATTGGGAAGATCAGTCATATAATGTACGTGTCCATCGAAACACAATTACTCCATATGATCACGGATCAATATCCAAATGCAATTACTCAGACAAACAGTAGAGCGGGTTTCAAACAAGCTGGAAATTGCATATCGGTAAAACATCTATCAACCCCAAGAAATTGACTTTCACCTTCAAGACTCAACAAAATGTGCGCAGCAGACAGCGGTGGGGGAAATAGTGGAGGAACACAATGGTAGGATTTATCGGAGCTGGAACAGCAGTGCCAAATGTAATTCAGTCTGGTTCTATTTAGTCCAGTCTGCTGTGTCCTCAATCACGGTCTCAACCAGCTTATACTTGACAAAGTTGAGTTGGGTCAGGTTGGGTCATTTCCTGTATGTGTGTGAATTTTGGGGATCATGTTGATCTCCACACAATGAGCGACAGGCACAGCACACATTGGCTCCCAGCACTGCCAGAGGGAGGATTATGCCATTTTTACACTGTATGGTACTCAATTCAACTCTTGTGGCACCAGTTTAGTGGGGTTGGATGCTGACCACATTTGAATTGATACCAACACCGCTACTCTTTTTTTTCAGTACTTTACTCTCTGTGCTGCCATAAGTCCCAGCATCTCTTCCAGCAGCGAACACTTGAAAATCTCAATGCGTTTTTTACAGTTGGAATAGATTGATTTCTCAGGTGAATTTTTGTAATTTATGTGATTAGCTAAAATTAAATTTTACTTTTTTACAACTGCCCACCACTGGCTTGCTCGTATGTCGAGCGAGGCATTTGAGACATCCATGGCACTTCTTTCCTTACTGCTGATCACACATGTTGCCTTTTAATACCCAAGATTACACTTTTCTTAGAAGTGCAGAAAATCCGAGAGTTGATACAGCATAATTCATGAAAGCCAAGCGGCTGTCTAGGCTGGAGATAGGAAGCAACGAAGCAGGTTTGTCTTCTCATATTTTTCAAGGTGTTTGCACTGGGTCTGTTCTTGAGATGGAGGAAAAGTCTTAAAATTAGATCGAGTCGCGCAGCATGTTGTGATGATGAGCGTGAGCGCAGACCTGAATAAGGGAATTCCAACAGGTCTTTGAAAGTGAAGAGTAAACAACCCCACAAATTAAAAATGCAGACGTTATTGAGGGCTCCCTCTTTTAAAAAGCACCAAATCCAAAATTCAGCTCACCACTTAAAGCTAAAAGCAGCCATTCCTATTCTTAATCTGTCATTGATATGCTCTCACATAACACTAAAAATCAATATTAACAAAAAGACAAAACAACGAATCAATGAGTTTGTTATCCGTATGTTACAGTAATTAAAACGAACACCACAGATTCAAGATGCAGACGTAAAAATGAATGCTAACGCTAAAATGAGATATTATGGGATATGATAAGATATATGATACTATCAAAAAAATATTAAAGTTAGGACTCATTGGTGATATTACAGCAACCATAAGTCGTATTATGAAAATATTAGGCCTTTCCTCTAGGGTAACCTTTTCTATACGGACTGCAACCAGATCAACACCAACTTGCTTTATCTTTACCTTTTGCATTCTGTATCAGCTCCCATTGTTACTTAAAAAAAATCCAAATCTAAGTCAGGGAGCAGGGTTGGTAAAATGGAAAGGGAAAATGACGGGTGTCAGATATATTTCACAAGCTTGTTAGTAACTCACCAGAAGACACAGATCCACTGGAGTCAAACAACAGCCGTCTGTCCCCACTTCTTTCCAATTTCTGCAGGCAGCGATGACTATTGGTGTCAACGTGCACTGCCCTGAACAAACTACATGATGACATCATTCCTAAATCACTAAGGCTATGGTTTTCCACTGTCCACTGTGAAAATCCCATTGGCAAGCAAATATACTGTAACTAAACACTGAAGAGAGGCCCATATCATGTTTGAAGTAGTGTATGATTTAGGCAAAATGTTATGGGTCTGGCCCTAATTGAGAGCGTCCCTCTGGATGAACCAAAACAGCCCACAACCTCAAACTAGACCAATGAAATAAATCAACGCTTCATCCTTATAAACTCAAGAATAATTGCACATTATAATCCCAATGAAAGGAAGTTGTACTGCTGGGTGATATAAAATACTCAAAACTGCCGGGGGTGTTAACATTGTGGCAAATCAATGTAACTTTCCAAGTAACTGCCCTTTTCACAAACATTTTTTTCTTCCCTTGGCACAATTTGTATTTAATGTTCCATGAATCAAAAGAATGATTCAATCAGAAAAATAGCCAAAAGATAAAAACCTACAGCCGTAAACAATGCAAACTATGCGGGTTTCCCTGAATGGCAAATTGTTTTTGTGTACGATATTGCAAGGATCACATGGTAGATCACCATCTCCATAAAACAAAGCTATTCATTAGTTACAGGTCCATATCAAGTACATCGAAGCCAATGGAGAAGACTTTCTTATAGTCAACTTATGTATTGGGAGAGGTCAATGAGGTCACGTTTGGGGCTGTCATTCTGTTTTTGTGGATGAAGGTCCACTCACTTGCAATAGGAAAGAAAATATAAGTTTCCGTCACACAAACTTATCTATACATGATTTAAAGACATCAGCAAGTTCTACACAGATCAATCAGACAGCAGGTAAACCAGACAGTATCTAACCATGAACATAATTGGTCAGGACAATTTTCTCGTTTGTCACAAGGACTTGGGTTTGGCACGAATGCCGATTATCATCAAAGACAATAATCCACCTTATCCCCATAGATTCCACATTCCTACGAGTTAAACATCATGTGGTAACAGTAGCCATCCTTCATATCCATTTAACTGGCCCTGAAAACGGACCAATGTGGCAGAAACACAGCTACCAATGTTAACTGAGGCATCCTGACAGTTGTTTCCCTCCGCGTCAAAGAAATAAAAGCCATTCATGTATTAACACAAATTTGGTTCCTCCTTCCCACCTGGTAAAAATGCCAAGATATGCAAACAACCTGAATGCTATGGGGATGAAAAGTTTCTCACAAGACAGGAAAAAAGGCTTAGGGCTTTTAGGAGTGACTGAGAAACATTTCCTGCTGCTGCAAGGTGATTAAAATTCCTGTCTTAACTCAAAATGAGCTCTTAAAATGTCTTATTGGAAGGACATTCCATGGGATTTTCAGTTAGGCCATAACATAAATCACCAGCCAACTGAAGGGATTGAAGAAGAGCGATAAGATAGAGAGAGTGAGAGAGAGCTCTTAATGAAATCAATAAGCTATTAGTGAAGGAGGTGGTTTAATGCACTAAAGCCTTCTTGTCAACAAGTAAACCAGCATCTCTTCCTACAGAGTTCACGGACAGAAAATGCTAGAAAGGACAATGTTCACCCCTGCTTCCAAAGTCAGACCACTAACCCCAGTTTGATGCAAGCAAAATGTTTGTTTACCTAGAAAACGGCAACTTGTTTAATTTCCCTTCACATTTTCAAACACCTGCTTTGGACCCTCAAATGAAATAATACAACATCTGCAACATTTCCTGCTTGCCAACAACAAATGTGCTGAGTGTGCAACAAATTGTGCACCCAGCAAAAAATGTGTCCTGCAAGGCAAACGATCGGGATGGGAGAAGGGAAGCCAGACAGGTAAAGTGTCTAATCACTGCAGCATCACTAACACGTCACAGCAGGTTGAACTTTGCACTGCGTCGCACTGACAGAGGACAGACTGGGCTAGCCACCGTCTGCTAACTATCAGGGAAAACAATAACACTGTTCTTCCCTCACAGCTGCAACCGTGACAGAAAACAGTAAAACTGTGCAGACTCGCACAGACTGAGCACTAAGCTCTTCTGCTAATGCGTATTTGTGAGGCAATTAACACCATGCTTGCACATGAGAATGAGAACAATAATCATCAGGGACAATTTTGAGTCCCGCTATCAAAGGGATAGAAAGAAAATGACAGTCTCTTACCCATCCTCCTCTCCATCCACTGTCTTAAGACCAGTTGATGCAGTTAAGGCACTGGTGGCAGTGGCATTGCCTTCAGCTTCTTGACCCTGGCCGGTGCTGGGTCCTGTCCCGGGCTCCCCTCCAGCCAGCTTTGGCAGCCCCAAGAGTGCTGACTGGTGCTGGAGAAGCAGCCGCTGGGCATCCTGCAGCTGAGTGGTGGTGAAGGTGGGCAGACTGGCATAGAGGGCACTGGCCTGAGCAGCATGAGCCTGGGCCTGAGCGCTGCTATGGTCCTGGGACATGCTCTGTGGACCCCCCTGTGGGGGCATCCTACTGTTATTCGCAGCATTGTGGGCTTGTGGTTGGGCCGTGGTATCATTCTGAGAGTTGGGAGGAGGCACACTTGGTGCTGACACTTGGCTCTGGATTGCCGAGGGCAACTGGGTCCCGGGGCCGGGCTTCTGCTGCTGGCAATCCAGATGAGCAGGGTGGTTCTGAGGCTGTTGCCCCAGACCTGCTCCGCCGACATGAGGGGCGGAGGCCTGGAGGGGGACAGGGAGCTGGGGTTGTGAATGGAGGATGGCCTGCGACTGCTGCGGCCCGCCCATAATCTGACACGCTCCGTTAACCGGGCCAGAAGGAGCTGATCCGGCTTGGGTCATTAGAGTTTGAGAGCCGGTGGCCTGGGGGATGCCTTGGTGTTGCTGGCTGTACTCCGATGGCCTCACCTGCACTGGGGTTGCTTGCGGAGCGGCAGATGGCTGCGGCACAGAGGCATAACCTAACTTGTGCTGCTGAACGCCCACAATGCCCTGCGTGGAGCTTGGCGATTGATTAGCAACAGCCTGGGCGTAGGTAAGCTGCTGCTGCTGCTGCTGGGGTACGGCAGGCATGGGGAGTCCGATGGTGCTCTGATGGCCTGGCAGGGGTGCGGGCTGATGGAGGTTTGCGGGAGTCGAGGAGGCCACAGTAGTTTTTATGTGCGAATGGTTGATGTCTTGGGCGTGCATGTGAGATGGGTTCTGAGACACACCCATGTTTAAGCCACTCGGGATGATCGCTTGAAAGCCCTGAGGTGGGGAAGTATAATCTTGGGCATGTTGTGGTACTGGGGGTCCCCCAGGCTCTCCACTGCACACACTCTCCATGTAATGGCTCAACGTACTCATAGTACTACTTACAGAACTACTACTTGTGCTTTCCCTCTCTGAGCCACCGGTGAAGCTCTCAGTGACAAACTGACGCATGCTGAGAGACCCGGTTTCAGACGTGGAGGAGCTGGAAGCAGAGGCTGGGTTTTCTTTGTCGTAGAATTCAGTGCATGTCCATCGGCCCTTCTTAAAGGGTTCGGAGCTAGAGTCCAACTTCACCACCCTGAAGCGAGAACTGGTGACAATGGCGGGGGCCGGGGCGGGTGCGGTTGCGGCTTGGCCAGAGGTCGATGACACGGGGACAGCAGCTATGCCTGTGGCAGGGGCACTCACGGGTTGCGGCACTGTAGATCCAAGTCTTCCCTGGAGGCCACTCGAGAGTCCCATCCCTCCAGAGGCACTAGCAGCGGGAACGACGGCGGGGGTTGTAGAAGTCATGGTGATGTTGGAGTTGATGTTTTGATGTTGCTGATTCATGCTGACATTATTGGCGGCCATGAGGTTGCCCCCGGCCGAAGGGCCACCACCTGGACCTCCGCCCATCACATTGAGAGGAAAGCCTCCACTGCTACCACTAGCACTCGCACTTATCCCCCCCCTTACAGGCACGTTGGCAGAGCTCAACATATTCACATTACTAACACTGCTGGTCTGGGGATTAACTATGCTAACTGTAGTGCCTGTAGCAGAGCTGTGCATTCCAGGAACGGATCCAGGGGCCACAACCCCGACAGGCTGAGAAACAATACTTGGAGGGGCAGGCTGGGAAACATTTTCTGGAGGGACCCCGAAGTTACAAGGCATTTTCTGGGCAACAGAGGTGAGGGCCGATGGGGTGCTCACAGGCTTGGAGGACAAAGGGTAGGCCTGGGCATGATTGGGATGATGATGATGATGATGATGATGATGATGATGTACGGTCCCGTTCACCATGCCTCCGCCGTGCTGCGCGGCCTGGTTTAGGGAATGGGGATGCGAAGGCTGGTTGGGAGACAACACTCCCGGGGTCTCGGCCTCATGGAAATTATTGAGCGTCTCCTCCGAGGAGCTCCTCTCCGCTCCGACGACGTCGTTAGCTCGGGAGAGCGACACATCCATGATCTCGGAAGAAGACAGATCTTCGGTGTGCGATTCATCCAGGTCGTCGTAGCTCTCTGTGTCCTCTGCGATGCTGTTGTTGGTACTAACAGATATTTGTGCCGGAGTCACACTTGTGATCTGGAATCCACTCTTCTTCTTTATCTGAGCCCCGGCCGACTGTGAGGGCTGGGGCTGGGAATGTAGACTCAGGCTGTGGGAAGGAGGATGGTGGGGACCCGGCGAGGCCGAGCCAGCGGGAGTTTGGCACTGGATCAGCAGGGAGGGTTGGTACTCGTCGGCTGAGACGTGGCTGTTGGAGACCACCGAGTTTGCCGGCGATGACAGCGCAGAGCCGCTCCCGCCGCCGGTGTTGCTACCCCTTCTGTGAAAGACAGCCGGATGCGCCATCTTTCTAACACTGCCAGAGTCTCCTGCAGAGTCCGGATGATGCATTTTGTGAGAATCCGGGGAGTAGTTGGTCTCTGACAGTACGCAATAAGGTTGCAGTTCGTTGACGGCGCCGTTTTGGCGAAACTACGGTCAACAGACAATACGACTAAAAAAAAAAAACACAACAAAAAACTAAACTAAACTAAACAAAACAAAAGAAAAAAAAAAACAACACAAAACAAAAAAAGAAATAAAGCAGCCGAATGTCAAGGCGACCGGTGCCGGAAATCAAGCGCAGATGTCGCGGTGGATACAGCCTCTCATACGCGGCTCAGGGAGGCAGGACAGGCTGGATGGGTAGCTAGTGAGCTAACGTCAGCTGATGCCACTTGCAATTCACCGGTGTGTTTTCTCCCTGCTCCTTTTTGTTACACCCAAACTAGCATTTTTGTTGCGATGAACACACGGGCTAAAAGCGAATTCGCTGCTGAGTAAACCGGCTGATACACTGATGCTAGCCTGGCAGGAGAGGAGCGTTCGCGTCAGCTAGCTAGCTGCCTGTATCCATCACCGCCTAGCTAAACACGGGCTACGGACAGTCGTCTCAGCAGCTGGATTCTCTCACGGGAACTCAAAAGAAACGAGCAACCTTTCGTCCGCTGCGCTCTGATGTAAATCCACATGTGATCACGACCCGGCGCCGCGCAAAGGTTTAATCCATTCCACCGGATCCGAGATGTTGCTCTTGGTTTTGCTGTCTCACTGGTCCTCCCCAGCGGTAGCGTTGTTGTGTGTGAAGCCTCCTGCGCCGCTGCTGTGGCTCCTGTGTTGGGACCGGACTGGAGGGGAGGGGTGCTCCGCAATATGGCGACCGCGCATGGTCTCTGCTGCCAGACATAAAGCAGTCTGGGAGAGGCCGACGTCAACGGCCACGGAAAGAGACGGAAATTACCGAGGAGCCCAAGCCGGAGCTCAAGCCGGAGCCCAAGCCGGAGCCCAAGCCCGAGCCGGAGCCCAAGCCCGAGCCGGAGCCCAAGCCGGAGCCCAAGCCGGAGCCCAAGCCGGCAATCAGGGGCCCGGCCAGGAGACGGGTAAGGAAAACATATAGATGGATGGATAGATAGATAGTAATAAAGATATAAAGATGGTATAATAAAGAATAAGGATATAAAGAAGAAATTAAATAGACAATGTAGCAATGAAAAACGATAGATGATAAATAGATAGACCAACAATGAAACTAATAATAGATAGATAGATAGATAGATAGATAGATAGATAGATAGATAGATAGATAGATAGATAGATAGATAGATAGAAGAAATGAAAAAATTGAAAGATAAAATAGTAATGAAGAGATAGATAAATAGATGATTAATAAAGTAGTTATGGAAAAAGTAGGTGATAGATAGAAAGATCGATAGATGGATAGATCGATGGACAATAGAGTAGAAATGAAATATATAATGTAGCAATTAAAAAGATTCATAGATAGAGCAACAATGGAAAAAAATAGAATAGTACCAAAAAGTAGATACATAGATAGATAAATAGACAATATAGAAGAAATGAAAAAAATTGATGAAGTATCAATGAAAAGATATAGATAAAGTTCTTATGAAAAGGAGACACATAGATAGATGGACTATAGAGACAAATTTAAAAAAATAGATAGGTAAAGTCACAATGAAAAAATAGATTAATAGATACAGTAATGAAAAATTAGATACACTGACAGATAGATAGATGGATGATGAGAATAAATTAGATGGATAGATAATAGATAATGTAGCAATGAAAAAAGATAGCTTGCTAAATAGAGCAATACATTGATAAATAGATGGACAATAGAGTAGAAATGAAATAGATAGATAATGTAGCAATGAAAAAAGACAGACGATAAATAGATACAGCAAAAATGAAATAAAAGATAGATATATAGATTATATAGGAGAAGCTTCTTCTGTTCTGAACTGAAGAAGCCCCTTGGATGAGGGGCGAAACATCTTCAAGGGAAGAAAATTCATGTCCAGCTGCCACAACAAGAAGATTTCAACATTTATTCACCATACCCGGATGACTGAGAACCTCCACAAGTGGACAGAGTAGTAATGAAGTTGTAATGAAATAGTAGATAGATAGATAGATAGATAGATAGATAGATAGATAGATGGATAGATGGATATATGGATAGATAGTGACAGAATGTAAAAAAATATAGATGGACAAAGTAGCAATGAAAAGATAGATTAATAGGTATAGTAATGAAAAATAAATACATTGAAAGATAGATGGATGATAGAGTAGAAATGAAATATAGATAGGTAGATAGATAAATCAATGAAAAAAGATAGATAAATAGATAAAGCAGCAATGAAAAATCAAAGGTAGATAGAGTAGTGATAAAAATCTGTTTGAAATGAGTAGAAATGAAAAAATGGATGATAAGGTGGGAATGAAAAGACAGATAGATTAACAGATAGAGTAATAATGAAAATATAGATACATAGACAGATAGATAATACATAGATACAGTAGAAATGAGATAGATAGATGAAACAGCAATGAAAAAACTGATAGATAATAGAGCAGAGTAAGGCATGAAATAAGTTCAGTGTTAAGGGAGAATGAAATGTAAGGAGGAGCTTTGTTTGAGTCTGAATGTCCTCTGGGTATATCCTTCAGTGCACGTTTGTTTCCCCCTGTGGATATCTGAACTGGCCTCTCTGATAGCTATGGAAAGTGAGTTCAGAAACTTTGGGGATTGTTTTTTTGGCTTACATCTGGAAACCCCCAGTGAACTAACAAAAATATGTTTTTCCTGAAGCTCCATGAAGATTTTTGACACCACAAATGTTTTGTTACTCTTTGTTTTATATGGAAACGTGAAGCCTCTAGTGCACGGCTACTGACGATGCGCTTCATTGTCAGTAGATCAGATCGTAGACACGTGGCCCCGGCAGCTCAAAGTGTTGTCAAAGAGGTTGGCCCCATTGAAGGATGTTAATGCAGATGTGTTAGGCTGGAACTGTAAGCGAGGCCTGGACAAAACCCGTCACGATCGTAATCAGGGAAACCCCGATTTGCTGCATATGGAAGGCAACATCAACACCACAACAGTTTCTGAAACAAAGGTGCACAGAGAGCTGCTAGATCTCTCTGCAGACACAGGTGTTCGCCGCACCGGAGGATTATTCTACATACAGGTACTGTTTACCCCACCACCGCCCCCCTCATGTTTGTGTGCAAAAGAGAGAGAGGTAGAGAGGCTGAGAGAAAATGTACACATTCTCTGTCCTGTAATGTTATGAACGCAGGTCAATGACCTCTGCTGTTAGCACAGTCCAGTGTCTCCAGTTCTTACCTTCTGGTGTCTTCTGCTCATTTCTGCTACTAAAAAACAAACTTTCAAATACAGGTAGGTCTTCTCTGGTAATGCTCTGCAGATTCAATTAAAGGAAAATGAAAATGTAAACAAGGTCATAGGGCAAAACCTCTGAATCGAGATAAGAAAATGTGTTCAGTCACGACGAGGCTGGAATTTTTTCTGCCAGTCCCGAGTGGAGGTGGTGTTTGCAGGGTTCCAGGGATTCTCTAAAGTGCCCTGTGGACGTCACCAGAGGAGCATCCCTATCTAGGACACTACTGATCTGTAAAGGCTCACAACATCTGCACATCAGACAGAAAATACACTGAAATGTTTTTAAAATCACATAAAATTGACAGTGAATGTGGTAAGAATAAAGCAACACTTTTGTATAACGTTTGAAAAAACAGATTACCTATTGAATGCTGTTATTGAAATTAAAAACTATCATTGATATGAACAAACTATTTATAGTTAGTTTTATAGTTAGTTCAGTAAACCAAAGACAAATATCTGCACAATATTAGAAGATTTGATCGCCCCATAATTCCACTGTAGATTATTTTGTTAATCCTCAGAAGTTGACCAGCATTCCTCATTCAGGGTCCGGTATCGTGAGTGTCAAACACCAACATTACAACAATCGATGATAAAGAAGGTAAAAGTTCATTGTGTCGTTCCTCATTTAGAGCATCGCCGCACCGAATCATCAGCCTACTTGGTTTAAGTTGTTAATTTACATGTTCATCTTGTGCAGTAACAAGAGATTCTGGTTAGACTGTCTGTACTATTTCTGACACCAACGCAGCCTTGCGCTACCGCCTAGCCCCTCCAATGGAGGACAACCAGAAAGGGAAATACAAGAGGACAAGCTGAGGTAACCGGTGGCAGGGCTGTGGTTTGGGAGTATGGAGAGAAACGAGGACGGACTCTCGGGTTACAGTAGACAGGCTGCATCCATCGATACAAACGATAGAGGACGAGAGACAGCCGAGTGCAGTGTAAGCGTCTGGTGCTGTCAGCAGCTTTAAATCACACTGGCACCCCACAACAAAAAAGACACAGCACTATTGTGCCACTGCCCCAACAATAATGCTCACTTTATACTCTGGATGCTGAATTCATCTTGTATAATACACTCATTGCACACACACACATTATGACTGATCCGCACTGTAAAAATTGCACATTTGCTAAAGCTGAAGTGAAAAACACTGCTGAAAGTGTGGAAGAGATCGGAAATAAATTCAAGGCTGTGGCTCAGGTGGTTTTTATCATAAGCTGGAAGTTGGATCCCTGGCTTCTCTTGTGCCTGTGTCCGAGAGCAAGGCTCATCAGCAGCTCCATAAATATGAGCCTGGATACAAACTGGGTTCTCATCTTTCCACTGAATAAGAAGGGAAAAAGATAGAGACCCCTTTTTTTACCATTTAAATATTCAGAGATACTGTATGCAGAACAGAACTTCTCATGCAAGTCTCCATACCGAGGTTTCCTGTTTATGAGCCCAGCGTCGGCTTTCCAAGGTGCAGCTTCATTGAATTTGAAAACAGAAAGACACCCGTACAGGATATGGAGAGCCGCAGCTTTGACACAGAGGGCAAGGAAGTGGTTCAAAGCCACTCTGGCTTCCTCAAACAGCTGAAAAACTGAGGTCTAAAAAGCAAACTTTACCAGCTACTGACTCTACCATTCAGCCGCCCACCAAATAATGTCTTAAAAGAGATTATCTATACCAAAATTAAAAATTTGTGTCTAAAATTCTTAAAATAGCCTTAAAGAGGCAGGCAATTGTGATGAAAATACTGTAAAATATTAGCATAACAAGAAATCACCCAGGAATGAAAAATACAACACACTTTGTGTCACTGAAAGCTTTGAGGAAATCAAAAAATTTCCACTTGACACTTAAAAAAAAACAAATATTCTCAGGATGCTCCCATATTTGAGCAGTTGTAGACAGTGAAAACAATGAATACAAAGCATTCACATGGCAGACACAGGGGTTGTATGAATAGGGCTTCCAAACCTCAACTCTAAATAAAAAAAATGGAAAGATACATTTGAGAGAGAAATGACTCTCGAGGATATACAGCACAGCCAAACAAATACATAGAGGGGAAAAACTATTACCATTTCTATTCATTTCAGACGGGCTGTGAATGTAAAAACAGAAGCCCTTGGCTCGTCTCTGGGAAGTGTATCTAAAACGAATCAGCAGTCGGCAGCCTGCATGCTTATTCGGCACCGTAAGATGTGGCTCCATTTTTCAGATTCAAGCAACAAATAGTAAATGCTATCGGGCTAATACCTCGGCCAGTGCTGACCAGACTGGAAGTACTCTTGGAGAGTTAGGCAGTGTTTCATACATGAGTGTTCATGGCAGCGAATCCAGCTTCAAATTCTTGAAACAACGGCTGTGGAGAGCCCAGCCATGTCCGGTGATGAGGGGTGTCTGTGCTTGTGTCCAATCAACCTCCCCTCCATGAATGCAGTCCAGAACAGATGCAGACATTATTTTTATTGGATACCCCTCCCAGCGGAAAATCTGTATGCGTGATTCTGGAAATTGACATATGCATTCATGAGTTTTTCTTCTTATAGGTTCTGCAATTTGTCATAACCCGCAAGGTCCCATCTCCGCAAAGACCTTGTAGTTTATAAAAACTTTGATCTACCAGGATTGAGCTCAGTGATATTAAAAATCTCTATTACAAGAGCGTCCGGGGTCGAAAAAGGCAGCAGCTTGAACCACGAGCCCCAGGCATCAGCATCCCAATCACCACACGTCTGGGGAATAAGTAAACAGTCTGACCGGAAGAGTCTCCACAGCCAATCACCTGCCTCCATCTAACCCTCAGCCAATCACCTGCCTCCATCAAACCCTCTCATCTCACTCCATCACTTTCTGTCCTCTCTCCTCTGGTCTTACGTTGGACTACCCGCCTGGCAGTTCTAACCTCATCCTTCTACCCAGATCTCCGCCATCCCTCTTCTGTCTTTGTCCAAACCATCTCAGACTACCTTTACCTCCAGAAATCTCTGATCCCCTCCACCCTCCTCCCTCCCAAAGAGGAACCTCCACATTTTCACCTCTGCTGCCTCCTGACTTCTCCAAACCAGACACCAAGGCCACTCTCACCTCCATCTTTCTCCTCCTTTGCTTTCATTCTGGCTTATGCTCTTTCATCACACATTACCCCTACACTTTTCTCCAACCCTGCAGATATTTCATCACCTCTTACGGAATGGATACACAGTAAAACAGATAAAAGCGCAAGTGCTGAACAAATGTAGGCCTGGTGACTCTAAACCATTTAAAACCACTCAGGGCACTTGAAGCCAGAGGTCAGACTGGCTGCTTCAGTTCAGCTCATTCTGCAGAACGCTGCAGTCATGACTTAAAAGAGGGAATAGTGTGAATGAAAAATATGCTTTACATGAAAGGGGCTCTCTGTCTGTCTATGCATTTACCTATACATAAAGACATTTATAAACATGCAAAAGCTGCATGACAGTTATATGTAATGACGTATATGTGAGTAACAGAGCAAGAACATTGGTCTTTAGTGTTACCGAGTCATTACCAAGGTTGGAGGACTGTTATTCTGGCTAAATGTCAAACAGAAGCCGACACTGTCAACAATGTATAGTCTTACACAAAACGTGTTTGTGTTGTAGTCTTGCAGTGAATAAGGGCAGGGGCACTGTGTGCAGAAACCTCACAGCCGGGAGTACTACAGGCCAGGATTCAAAATAAAACAATGTAACACTTGATGTTACTTGATCACAGGTAATGTCCTGGATGGAAAAAGTTCTTTAAGTGGTAGCATTAAAATGCTAAATTTTGAATATGTTAGGTCCCGTGATTGATATTATTAATGTGTAAAATTATGATAAATTATGAAACATTAACAAGATCGACTTAGTTTGCACCCCGGTTGTCTGAAGTCTCCTTCAGGCAGATAAATCTGTTTTCAGTCTTTTGTCTTGTTTTATTTTCTTGATTTTGTTTTTGTTGAGATGTTTCGCCATACCAACATTTATCGAAGAAGGGGAAGAAATATCACTATTCGATGGAACCCCTTAAAGGATATGTGAAAACAAGCGGTTCCAATTTAACCATTTTTTTTTATATTATACCTAATGTGGACTTTCAAACACAAAATCCATGTGATTTGTAGGAAAGGGGAGTTTAAATGAGGCTGGTGTCCTGAGTGGCACAGGAATGCTAACCTTAGATTGCCTGGCTGATAAATGCCTTGGAAACACGAGAGCAGCCAGTTGACACTGTATTTAATAATGAAGGAGAGAAGTTAAGATGGTAAACACTTTCAGCGCTGAGAGACACATCCAGAGGGAACAGAGTTTTTAGTGTACAAAGGAAAGAGACATGCTGTTAGATTAGCTTCTCCCTGGCTTGTGATATTTTCAGTTACTCACAAGCAAAAGAAAGATGTGTTTTTTTTCATTTCTATATTGCAACATATGGCGAATTTTCTTATTTCCATGATGTAGCCAAGACTATTTTATTCTTTAGGTGTATTAACTCACCTCTGTTGCATCTTCTGCCTCACGCAGATAATAAGTGTGTTCTCCTGAAATATGTCGGAAGAAGCAGCGTCTGTCGGTACAGAGAATCCAGGAACAGATGGTAAGAGCTCCCACGTTCCATAGGAAAAATAAGTTTACAGAAATAAAAAATAGCAGCCTTTTCATCCTGAGGGAGCGTCACTTCAGCGGGCAAATTCAATAATTCAATTAATTCTTATCTGGAAGATTATGGCTATTTTCCTGCATACTTATAAGAAATGTCTGACTGGATTTCTAGTGCTTTCTCAGATTTTGAGCGAGTTACTTGCGTCATGCATCTTAGTCCAACTGGAACTGTGTCTTTATGTTCATTAAGAACATAAACAAGTTAAATCACACGTCAGAGAAAAAGACAAGTTAACGAATACAGATGGTTGTAATCCGACTACTGTACAGAGAACGCTAAGGTGTGATAGCATCACACTGTGGCCCAGATCAGGTCCATTATCTCACCAACATTCATACAACCCTGACCTGGGCTGAGGAACCAAGAATATCAAAAACCAGTAAAAGGCCGGCGTGTCAACCGGTGTGGACCAAATGAACACATATCTGGGGGCTGAACTAAAAGCTAGAGTTGAAAGCAGAGTGTTCTTCAATATTGGAGTTGTTTTTGATGGCCACATTCATCGGGATCATGACCTTTATTCTATCAAGTGTTCGTCCTACCAGCTCTTGGAACATGTGGAGGAGGACGACTACCTCTGAAATGACCTTTTAGATGGGAGTCAAACCAGACACTTGTATCACGACTGGACAACCCACATACATCTCTCATGGGTGCTGGATATGAAGTCCTGCAAGCTGAACGGCGTGATGGTTATCAACTGGATGGATCATGGAGAGACCAGAGACACATGAGGACTTTGGAGATGTGGTCTCTTTTCTACTATGTAACAAGCACTCTGAATTTTTAGATAACGGATAGGCTTTGGTGAAATCCTGAAAATGCCCAAACTGCTCCCGGACTTTAAAAGCTTTCTGAAAAATGCAGGCCCCTGAACTCACCGTGGAAAGAATGGGAGGCACTGTTGATGATACATTTATTTCAAATTCTGCAGGGTCTGCATGAACATGTTGTAGCGGGAGACAAAGGTTTGACCAGGCTCTTGAAATAATGGAATAAAAAGAAGAAATCTGTACAGGTCCATTAGATAGGCCCTTTTCTCCCTCTGGCCATTTAAACAAGTCATCAGTGTCAAAGACAAATTAACCATTATCTCCAGCTCAGTTCAACTCAGTGTGCCAGAGCCTGGATGTACATCATGGCCGGGCTCTGTGGGATCAAGAACCAGTTGAGCCATCACAGCCTCTAAGCCTCAGCAGGTCCTCTTTTTACTGCCGGGGTATTTTCTGGCTGATACACTTTGTGCCATTCAGTGTTTTGGTATCGTGGGTAATGCTGATATTAGAAAAGCCTTTGAGATGGGATTTTGAATTTGCAGGAACGAAAAATAGAAAATATGGCCAATGTATTTAATACATCCTTACTCATGATCTATTCCCATTTCACCTCAATGAGCCATAGTTATGATAAAGTATTACTCTGCAATGTCAAAAAGACTGCTGTGAAAACATCTAAAGAAAGAGCAGCCTTAACTGGAGGCTGACCTTGAAGGGTAAGCTGACACCTTCAGCGGCTTGGTGCCAAGTTCATTCTATCCCTGATGAAAAGGCACTTCTGCGCTTTCAACCATCAGAGGGATGATGAAGGGGCTTCACCAACCTGTATGAGTCAGACATGAAGAGGTCTGGCTCCAGTGCCCTTCAGACAGACACACAAACACACAATGCATATTATTGTGTTTCACTTGCCTCATAGGACACTGCTGTAAATAACATTCATATTAAAGAGTTACAGGAAATTGTGACCTGACATGAACCAGTTAATGTCCTTCTGAAACAAATAACCTGGATTTCCAGCACATTCCAGTGGTACTGATGGAATTGAGGCCCCGCATTCTGGTTTCTCCACGGTCTGCATCTCATTGTGGATGAGACATTTCATCCAGTCTGAGCAGTGATGACAGAGACTCAGATCTCAGAGAGGAAGCACGGCTGACTTGTTACTCACTCATCTAGCTGAGAAATCCATTCGGGGGGCAACAAGTGATGATAGTCGACGTGACTCATCCTGTCATCACCAAAAAGCAGCTAATATAACACAATCACACACAGGAGGTGAAGGGCTCAGCTGGAGGTCGGTCTCTGGTTGTTTTGTGGAAAGAGTCAGACTTCACCATTCAGCCTCTAAGCCAACCAAATAATGTGTTAAAAGACACTTTCAATACCAAAATTAACAGTTGGTACCTGAAAATCTTAAAAAAACCTTCGGAGGCTGTGAATTGCAATGAAAATATCTTCAAATATTTGCATAAGAAATCAGCTAGGAATGAAAAATGACACACTTAGTTGCTTTGTGTTGCTGAAAGCTGATGCACATTTATCGAATTAATGATTTACCTCGCTGAAGATATATGGTGCAATACTTTGTTTGCTCTTCATATGAGGCACTAGGGCAGCAATATCAGGTCCCAGCCATGCTATTTTACATTCTTATTTTATTTAAGATATTATATATTTTATGTCTCCGCTCATCCAATTGATACATACAAGGACAATTGATTCAGTAAACCCAGGATGAGAAAGTCAACCATCAGAGATCCAAGATGCAAAGCTAATCTACAGAATGAAAATCATGACTCAGCCTTTGGGCCTTAGGAGATAAATCTGGATTTTTCAGGTAAAATACTGTCCTCTTGTGGAGATGGTGGTTAAAGAAACATGGTCACTACAGGAATTAATGTGTGGAATGTGAGGAACATCTCGGATCGGGAAATGCAGTGCTGGACCATTCAGTGCAGCCAGTTTTGTTGTTAAAATTTCACGTGCTGCCATGAACTTGTGAGAAGACACACGGGCCAAGCTGCTGACAAGTTCTTGGTAAAGCGTGCAGGATTCCTGTTGGTCCACATGGTGACACTGCTGGTCCCTGTTAAAGTCTACTCTGGCAGACAGAACATCATAGGATGAATGGCGGTATTGAACAAATGCAATGCTTTATCGAAGAGTTACGACAAAAACACAGAAAACAAAGTTCATCACAATTAAATTGTGTAGAATTATTAACCTCATAATTTGGGATGGATTTAAAGAAATGATTAATCGAAATGAATATCATTTCTCTGAATGGTTGACTTGGTCTGAGCCCTCTGCCACTTTAATCACTTTGGCAAAGTTTAATTATGCCTTATTATTAATCACTCTGTCATCTTACTGAAACTTTACCCTCAAAAGATTAATTATAATACAATATTGTGTTTTCTGAATCCCTTCAGGGGCATTTAAAGATTCAGCTCCACATTTCGTCTTTAGATAATATTTTAAAACTTCTGAACAAATTCAAAAAGGTAACCATTTGTTATCCCCCTGAGCAGGATTAGTTACTCAGATGATAAATTTATATTTTATCTTGTTAGCTGACACACAGGTACTAAACCAGGATCAAATTTATTGCCCTATTCCGTTACCATAGCTGACATTAAAATTAACCTGATAATGATACCATCATTAGTTTATGACACATGATATAAGCAAGGCAGAGAGGCCTTGTGTCTTAAACACACACACACACACACACACACACACACACACACACACACACACACACAGCATATCTGAGATCACGTGTCATATAATTTTAATCAGTAGCCTGCGGTTCACAAAATCTTACGCACCTGAGACATTGACCTCAAATGCATAAGTATGTTCTCCTCCCTTGTGGTAGCCATGCAAATTTAAACGATAAATCAATTTTACCACTTTTTTCTGGTATCACTGGATGGTTTATGATGTTCATGAATGATATTGCGGTCTGTAATGAAAACACGGAGCAGGTGGAGGAGAATATAGAGAAGTGGAGGAATACCCTCGAAGGGCGGGGAACGAAGGTTAGTCGCAGCAAGAGAGAATACATTTGTGTGAATGAGAGGAACCCAAGTGGCACAGTGAGGCCACGGGGAGTGGAGATAAAGAAGGTGGTGGATTTTAAGTAGTCAGGGTAAACAGTCCAGAGCAACAGAGAAGGTGGAGAAAAGGTGGAGGAAGGAGGTTGGAACGTGTGGAGATAAGCATCAGGGATAATAAAGATATCAGTTAGAACCAAAGGAAAAGTGAAGAAGACGAAGGTGAGAACAGTCATCTTGTCTGGTTTGGAGACACCAAGGAGACGACTTGGAAGACATGGACATCAGATGGAAGGGATGGTGAAGATCTTGGTAGAAGGATGCTGAGGTTGGAGAAGCCAGGCAGGAGGTCTAAGAGAAGACCAGAGAGGAGGTTTATAAATGGAGGGAAGTTAGTTGGCCTGAAAATAGGATGCAGAGGAGAGGGTTGGATGGAGGCAGGTAATGGGCTGAAGAAAGCAACCCAAAGGAAGAGAAACATCCATGTGCGCCGTTATTTACATTTAGGCGTAAAATAAAAAAAAAAACTATGGCATTCCTATACAGTTCTGTAATTTATAAATAGAAATTAAAGACTAATTACATTATAGTGTGCATTTACTCTCATGACAAGAGGAACTCCAACCATTGTCGTAATTCATGTAGCAATTACATTCATCTGTCAAGGATGAATGCCACACAAGCCTGCAATACAACTACTGTTCCTGCTCAATTCCAGGTAAAAAAAATACAAAAAAAAAGAATTCCTTGCATCCCCAAACCGCACCCACAAAATCCCCTGCAACAACAAAATCACACAGAAACAAGCATCAACATAATCCCCAACATTCGTGACTCGCAACAGCATACACTGACAAAACACATGAACAAACAAACATGGCTAAATAGAATTGAATATCAATAATATTAACAGGCATGAGGAAACATAAGGACATTCATTTTGTATGCAATCAATTAACAGTAGGAGTAAACAAGATTGAAGGCCCGTGAGAAATGTTTAATTTTAGAAATAAGGGGAAAATAATTAATAAATTGAAATAAAATTAATGATGACAATAAAAAGAATGAAGAATAAACAAAGACAAAAATGGCAAGGGGAATACAATATGTATTTAACTCCGTGGATCCTAAAGATTCTAAAGGAATATCAGTCATAAGCAGCATGGAAGAGCCAATTAGGCGACACCTGTTGGAAAACCAATTGCGGCAGGCCTTAAATTGACAATGCTTAATCGTGAAACTGCGCGAGAGAGGTTAGATGCGTTTGTCCGGATTAAGACTGTGGCCCTGACGTTAAAATTATGGCTGACAAAAAGGACATCAATCTGTCTGGAGTGAAGCAGAGTAAAGGCGTTTGGCTAGTTAAGGTTCGTTCCTCCTCCGGTTATCCGGCCAGCTTACTTCACGGATAGTTTGCCGCCTTCATCCGGGAACTTTACTCGGCAGCTATTCAGTTTGACTGCATCCTCATGCCATTTATTTTCAAGATAAACTACTATCATCCACGTTTGAAGAGTCCAACAAATCGCCGTTTTTTCCCCTATTCAGGTTCCAAAGTATTTGGCCCAGCAGTGGGACAAAGCACCGGAGAAAGGAGAGGTTGGAAAGATCACCATTAACAAGTGCGTAACACCAAGATTGGGTGCCCATTGAGCCTCACCCATGTGACCTGCTATTAGTGACGTACTCTCCTTCTTTCCCACGTGACAGGAAGCAGGGCAAAACAGAGGCGAGCAAACTTCATCAAACATAGTTTGTATGGAACACTGGGATGGCTTCAGTTATTTTAATCTGCATGAATTCCCAGCTGAATACTTTTGATAGTTTCCAAATGAGTCACGTGGTGTGTCTTACATTTATTTTTAAGTGCACATTCCTGCTTTGTTTATTATTTTCCGTGCTGACTACTCCTGCAGTGACTCAGTTTTGGCTGTGAAAAAGTGGGTAAGCCATACATCCAAATTAAAAAGTAATGGAAATATAAAAAAAACAAGGGGTTAAAGAGAAACAATTGCTAGTTTTAAACATTTTTTTAAAAGGTTTTCTACCTTGGAATTCAGAATTTTGCTTTATGGTGCAACCTCAGCTCAAAAAAAGATACATTTGTTTATTTTGTTTTTATTCATATGCTGTGGCAGGTTGATCAACCTAAATCAGATATTCAGATGTCAATCATTTTAAGAGGGCACTGGCCATGTAATCTATCCACCACACATGTGAGGATATTTATTATACCCCATTAAAATATTTTTTCAGTTAACTTAATTCCTCAGTCAATCCACCTCTTTTTTCATCTTGTTGTTTTTGTGGTTTTTCCGTCTTTTACCAAGGACATCAGCGGAAATTACAGATTCTTTACACTCAATTCATTAATAATTATAAATGAATGAATGGGTAATATTTGGTGTTAAATATCTGCTCTTCTTCCACCTTAGTGATAATTAAAATGCTTGACATTTGTTTCATTCAGTTCACTCATTCACTCACAGATTCATCCATTTAATGATAAACGATGGTTGACCGGAGCATTTTGTTCCCTCCAGGTTTGCTTCACGCTAGATAAAGAACTGACTGCTGTCAGTGTTGTCGGGGAGAAAGATGCATCACTTCAGGTGCCCAGGGATCATCCCTTCACGATGCACACAGTTGGGGGACAAACCATGGTTGTTTTCAGCCAAGGTGACAAAGGTCAGTCTGCAACTCCACACTCATGACTGTTGATTAAGACTGACAGGTGTCTCAATTGTTTCGATGGAAATAGATTGGACAGTGAGATTCTTGCAGGAATGCAATCTTTTTCACTTTTTCAGTGGGCGGATAAAACTGACTTCAGATGGGGAATGAGTGGTCTGACCAGTAGATGAGTTTTTACTCGTGAAAAAATGGTATAGATAAGAGCTGAGTGCTATGGAAATCACTTGTCGGAAGCCTTTTATGATGTTCATCATCATGTCCATTGAAGGATGGCTAACAACAAAGCAGATACTTAACACAAATAAGTCAAGTGTACCCAGGATAATGAAGAATTGTTTAGTCCCACTTTCATTTTAAATACTTCTGACATCCGTCTGTTACAGCCTTTAACAAGCAATGAAATAAAGACTCAACGTGAATGATCTGACCTTTTCAAGCATATCATTTCAATTATTACTTTTACAGTGGTTGCACTGAGTCTTTCTGGGCATTCACTTGACTTTTTTTTCCATTTGAAAAGTTTCTTTATGGTTGATTATTGTGATCTCTGTGTCTAGAGCTAGATGGTAGCATTTAGCATTAAATTGATTTTTTTAAGAAAAATATTTAATTGTTGAATGGTGTATATTCACCTGGTTTCTCAGCCCTATAGATTGAATACAGGTTTTCTGGTACTAATCAGGAAACCCTGAGAATTTAAATTAGTTTTTGCAGTTTCAAGGTGTTTCTTTATATTATTCAAGAACTAATTACTGCCAAAAGTAGGATCTTTGCATTTAAATAACCCAGGAATTATAAAATATGGCACATTTTTGGATATCTACAAGTGAAATCTGGTTAACCTTAATCAATATTCAAGACTGTGAACTGCACCAGGGAGATGGAGCAGGTGCAGAGCCGTCACTCAGGAAACTGGTGCAGGGCATTGCTCCTATAACTTGTTATGCCTCTTGCTGGTGCTGATAGATTCTGCATTGATTGCACTGTAAAATTCATGAGAATACTGCCATTCCTGTGATTATGGTGCTGCCAGGCACAATGTTCACAGTGCTTTCTCAGCCAGAAGGATGCGGGGACTTGATTCTGATGCAAAGAATAAAAATAGCCCAGCTGTACAGTTGGATACCTTTTTGAGCAAGTGACTCCTGAGGTAATTTAGATTTGAAAGTTTCTTCTTCATAAGCTTGCTCTTTATCATGTCTGGTATCAGAACTCTTAAATGCAAACCATATATATTTAGTTTGATTGTTTAACTCAATAAATTCAGACAGGCAAGAACATGGAGTCTGTAGTTCTTCTAGTTTTGCTTGAAGTGTAGAACTTTGTATGGATAAGAAGCTAAGGTGCTGTGGGTCATAAAAAAAAAAACTTCTTGCAAATGCAAGAAAGCAAGAGAGGATTTGAGCTGTATCTCCATGGAAGAGGTCATGTTGCCTTTTACAGGACTGTAGTGTTTGAATCTGAGGTTAGGGCCCGTTGATTTACGGCAACACTGCTGCAGTTGAGATTCCTGAAGGGTAGAATTACCTTGTCATTGAGGGCACGCTGTTCTGCAGGTGGGCAGAGGAAAACACATGCAAGAAGACATAAGCGACTAGAAAAGTGTTCTCTTTGATGGGTTCCTTACGAAATTGGTGAATTTTATTCTGTCCAAAAAAATATATGATTATTTAGACTTTTATTGCAAGACATCATCTAGAAGTGTCACAGTATTTAGACCCAAAACGTTTTCCTGTGAAAAGTACCTGGAAAATATCAGCAGCTAAAAACACATTAATTCTCGCTGGTTATTTTGGATGTAAGTGACGAGCGCTCTCTGTGTTCAAATAATGAGCAGCTGTCTCCATTTCCGAGTGATTTGTTTGAGTATCAATTTAGACCATGGAGTGAACAGGAAGCAGTGAGCCTTAATGGCTCCCTATTTAGATCTGTCACACATTTGTCCATTTTGTGTGTGATATTGAGGCTGTGCATATGATTTATTATTGCCTTTGACCACTGTTTAATACAAGATAAATAAACAATTTAATATCTTATATGAACATACATGTGTGTACAAGAGGAATAAACTTTAGGATAAGCTAGTGAAGCTAGAAAACATTAGAATATTTTTTTCTGCACAAGGACCTGTGCAGACAAATAAATGTAATGGTTCTCTCAGCAGCAGGAGACACGGCATGACAAACCTCATTGTCAGGAGCAGAGAAAATGTGCGGTGAGACTGCATTTCTATGAAAACACTACTGTAGTTGGAGCACACCCTCCAATACCCCTTTTAAAAAGGGGATCACCGCCATATCTGCCAGTCCAGTGGCACTACCCCGACATCCATGCAATGTGGCAGAGGCGTGTCAGCCAGGACAGCCCTACACCATCCAGAGCCTTGAGGAACCCAGGGCGGACCTCATCCACCCCCGGGGCCCTGCTATTGAAGAGCTTTTTGACTGCTTCAGCAACTTCAGCCCTAGAAATAGGCGTGCCCACTCCAGAGTCCCCTGGCTTTGCTTCCTCATTGGATAGCATTTCAACGGGGTTGAGGAGGTCTCTGAAGTATTCCTGTCGCCGATTTACGTCTTACTTTGAGGTCGGCGGCGCCCCTCTCCCACAGTGTTGATGGAGTACTGCTTCCCCCTTCTGAGCCCCCAAATGGTGGACCAGAATCTCCTCGACGCCCACGGGAAGTTGTTCTCCATGGTCTTCCTGAACTTCTCCCACCCCCAAGTTTTTGCCTCTGCAACCACTGAAGCTGCATGCTGCTTGGCCTGTCGATACCCGTCAGTTGCCTCCGGAGCCCCACAGGCCAGAAAGGCCCGATGGGACTCCTCCTTCGGTTTGACGGCGTCCCTCACTGCAGGAGTCCACCAGCGGATTTGAGAGTTGCCGCCCTGACAGGCACGACCACCTTACAGCCGCAGTTCCAGTCTGCTGCCTCGACAATGGAAGCATGGAACGTGGCCCAATCGGACTCAATGTCCCCCGGGACATGGTTGTAGTTCTGCCAGAGGTGGGAGTTAAAGCTCCTTCTGACCAGGGACTCCGCAGGACGTTCCCGGCAGACCCTCACAATGAACCGGGTCCGGGCAAGGGAAAACTGGGTCCAATGGTTTTCTTCTTCATTGGAGGTCTTCTGAGCCTATCTGGTCTCTCACCTGGGACCTGTTTACCTTGGGTGACCCTTCCAGGAGCATAAAGCCCCCTACAAAGTAGCTCCCAGGATCACTGGGACATGCACGTTGCATTTTGTCTGAACATTGTCTGACATTTGCTTGGAAAATAAAACCATCTTGAGAAATGAAATCCTGTCCTGATTGAGCGCCCACATTAATTCATCCAATCATTCACAGAAAGTATGATTTCTGTACCAGTCTTTTGCAGGCTGGATTAAAAAGACCAACGGGCCGGATGTGGCCCGCGGGCTGTAGTTTGCCTACCCTGGGTTATGCAGTGCAATGAAAGTTAAAATTCATTGCTCTGTAGTCCTATGCGTTCAGGGATTGAAATGTTTCAGCTATCTCAAAGACGATGAGTGGAAAATATATTTTAGGATAGGTAAAACACATTGTAATATTTGACTCTTTCTTAGAAATATTCAACAGACCTTTTTGGCTTGTGCTAAACTCAGAATGCTTCCTGCTTTGGTAAGAAATGTACAGTTTCACTATTTGTGTATCCACCTGCTTTTGTAAGTCACTGCTTTCTCCCAGTAGTGCTCTCTTTGAGAGCAAAGCTCATTTTCTGTCATTCCTGGTAGGTCCCATTTTCCTCATCAGGGTATATTCCACTGCACTTTGATGTTAGTCACTCACGTTCAGCGGTGATACATCTGTAAATGTACTCCAATCACATCTGAAATGCTTCTGTCCATGTTGATCAATGGTCAGGGTCTCCTTCCCGTCACCCTGCTCAATGTGGCCTCAGAGATCTGAGCCAAGCATTTACCACCACACATAACAATGTGAAGAGAAGAGCCCCTTTTTTGCATTTTTTTTCATCACTATTGTGGATTAAACTGCACAATTGCTGAGTTTCAGGTGTGTTACCTATATGTAGCTGACGTGAATAATATGTTCTCTTGACAAACTGCCCATTTGTATTGGAAGCCATAGGTCTGTAATTTATGATGTCTGCTGTCACTAATGGTTATGTAAGCTCCTCTATGTTGAAAGAGGGAGGCACATTCACAATCCTCCAACTTTGGGAGGCTGGTTCATGTTTGTTTAATTTATCTATTCATTTATTTTTAAATGTCACCAATTTCTTCAAAACCACAAGCGCTGCCCCATGTGCATTGAGTACCTATCATTGAGTAAAATGGTTTTGCCCAGGATTGTCTGAATGATGTTAGTGGATTTGGTCTCAGATATAGATTATGATTTATGATTTATTTGATACACCCACTCTTGTATGTGTATTAAAACCTCCTACAGGTGGTAATGGATTTTTCTTTTTCCAGTGTTTCTTTTCAAAATTTGTCCCTTTATTATATTAGTCGTTTTGTTAGAAATTCAAAATACCAATACCATTCATTTCAGTGGCAAACATATTTATAGGTTTTAGAAATAACACCTTTTTGATTCCAACACTGGATTTCCGCACAGGGATTCACAAAATTAATATGTATCAGATTTATGTGAACATCGCGTTCGGGTCTCCAGATGACATGTGTGAAAATGTGCTGGAGGAAAAAGTGGAATAATGTCCTCTGAGATGCGGTGATGAATTGTCTCTGCTTGGCTGACCGACGCTTTGCTCTACCCCTACCCGCCCACTGGAAGGTGTGCTGCATGACACCGGTCTCCCACTCGCTATCCAACAGTATTGCTCTTTCGACACATGAACACACACACACACACACACACACACACACACACACACCAATGAGGTTTGGCTTGCACATGTGTCCCTGGCAATGACAGACACGGCTGGAGCTCACACCCACTTACTCTACTGATGGTTTATCACATGGACAGAATGGATTTAAAAAAAGATGCTCCCTTTTGTTTTGGGGATTTTTTTTTCCCCTTCTGATCCACATGTCTAAGGCTGACTGATAGATGATAATATCCTTGTTTAAAACAAAATAAAAGTAATTAAGGTTAAACATCCCCATTTGCCTTTTCTTTGGATGCCATGCAATGAAATTGCATTTACTTAATATAGCCAAGGGTATATTATTACATATATATGAGATACATTGGTCTGTTAATTTTTCAGGAGAAAGTTTTGTTACTATCATACACCAAAATTAGCATGTCTGACTGCCTGTCACTTTGTGAAGAAATCTGTAATCCAGTTGTCCCCGCCGTGTCTGATCCCTGTAATCCAAACATTTGAAACTCTTTGTGCTGCATTCCTCCATCCCTTCATTACAAGTATTCAATAAGCCAAGCATAGGGAGAGGTTGCTAATGGTGACCGTCAGTGAGGGATGAGTACATGAATAGTGTCTGACAGGGCTTTTGTACTGGCTGCTAGCTAAATTGTCCTTCATTATTTCCCTGGTCGTATTTTTTTTCCTGCTTTGTTCTGGCAACGACCAGGTATTGATCAAGAAGTTGCTAAGCAACAGCCTTGCTTGGCTCAGAACAGTGCAGGGAAGACAGATCCAGATGTACAGTAACATACTGCTCTGTTACTGTAGGCTACAGTGCTTTTTTTTGCCTTCGCTGCCTTGTGAGACAAAAACAAAATCTTGGATGCCTCAGCTATGTGAAAGTTTTTGTTTTCTGAATAATTCAGGTTTTCTTATTGCCCCCTCAAGGCATGAATGATGTAAGCGCAGATTTTGGCTCCAGAAGCCTTTTTTTTCATGTGTGCAGGAGAAATAGTTTTTTTTTATACCCAATGATATTCCCAATGATTTATATTCCCCTTTTAAATGTGAGCTATGCTATGACATTGAAATTTTTTGGTAATTGTCTCAGCACGGCGATGGTGCAATTTCTTAAATATCCTCATTGCACAAACACAAAGAGATTCTTATTTTAATTTTTTTAGATTTCTTTTGTGCAAGATGTAAAAAAATATCTCATGTTACAACGTGGACATGTACAGCTTATAGACAAGTGTGGCCTATATATGTACACAAAGATTTATTTATTTATTTTTAGGCGGTGCAGCTTATTTTCAGGTGCGTTCGATAGTCCAGAAATTACGGTAATCAAGGATTGGCGTGGCGTCTGCAGTGTTGCGGTCTCTGTACCGATTTGTATGGGGAAGAGCTGAGCTGAGCAATTTCCCGGTCAATCTACGTTCCCACCCTCACCTATGGTCACCAAGTGTGGGAAGTGACCGAAAGAACGAGATTGCGGGTACAAGCGGCCAAAATGAGTTTCCTCCACAGGGGTGGCTGGACTCTCCCTTAGAGATAGGGTCACCCGGGAGGAATTAGAGTACAGCCGCTGCTCCTCCGCATAGAGAGGAGCCAGATGTGGTGGCTCGGAGATGCCTCCTGGACGCCTCCCAGGGGAGGTATTCCGGGCATGTCCATCTTGGAGGAGACCACGGGGGAAGACTCAGGGCATGCGAGAGACCATGGCCCCAGCTGGACCATGTGGCGGGGGAGAGGGAGATCTGGGCTTCACTCCTCCGGCTGCTGCCCCATCAACCTGACTCTGGATAAGCGGGAGTAGATGGATGGAAGGATGCTTTTTTTTCATTTTTCTATGGAAGTGGTGATACATTTAGGTCACATTCAAACTAATGAAACTATGCATAGATGACTTAATTACAGGACTCTACACTGACAGCCATTTAGTTGAATTATCCATCAGAGTTCTCTGCGGTTAGTTCTGTGCAGTTATCAGTAAACTCACTGCTACGGAAACTGAGTTAAGTCATCGATCCTGCTGAAAATTAATTTCCCCAAGTCAGGAAGAGGTTCATGAATTGCTCACAAACACAGAGATGTAGTGGTGACTCATGTGTCCGGACTGGGGATGAGGAACCCATTTCCTGTGCGGTTTGTATGAGAGGAGGAAACTCTTGTTGTGCAACTGTTATCCATTGAAATCCTCCTGCAGAAACACAAATCCTACATAGACCAATCGTAGGTGTATATTTGAAGGCATGTTTCTGGCCTAGCATTGGCTCTTCAATGTGAATTACTGAGTGTTTACGCAGCAGTGTTTCAGAGCCGACCGATAAGAATTACTTTTGACACTAAAATCACATTGAGGCCTTTGTCTGACTTCATTCATGAGGACTCCGCAATCCCACGGTTTGGATTGTTGGCATTGATCATCAGATTTGAGCAGAGCCTCTCGATGCGCTTGAAGCTGTGAACCGGCTCGCCGTAGCTCTGCAGCTGGGCCATTTCTGCAGTTCTTGGCATTTTGTTAGATGTTGTGTTCCATTCCGCCAACGTAAAACCACAGGGAAACTTCTGAGTTGCTACTTGAACCTCTTGGATAGACACACTGTAAGAACTGGCTGGATCTTTCAAAACTCTCCTGTTATGCTATTTCTATTATTTGTGAATTTTGCATTATTTGGATGAAAATGAACTTGAGCACCAATAGATGTGCGGTTCAAGGTTGTTTTTATTTTTTATTTTTGTGTAACAATGAGTCAGGGAGACATTTTTAGTCGTTTTTTTCTAAAAGCTTTCTATCAGCTCAAAAAGCTAAAAATTTGTGGATTAGTGGTCCTGCAGAGATGTCCAAGGTGAATCCATTAGAATAAGTTTGCAGGGGCAGAACTTGAGAAATGTCACCTGCTTTTCCATTTCTGTTTTCTTGTTGCTCAGACTGGGTCTGTCCTGCTCCCTCACTCTTCCATGCAAGAAATGGGTGGAATCAAGGATAATAAAAAGGGAAAACATGAACTTTGGTCACTTATTCATTTATTTTTGAAGAAAGTGCAGCATGAAATATGGCAAATAGAAAGCGCACCTTGGTTATAGCTTAAGTACATCTAAAGAGAATGTGACAGACGTAACCTCAACAACGTTTTCAGTCAGCCAGCCTTGGTGGCACTTCATTTTCCATCTTGAAAAGACTTCAGTGAAAGAAATTACTCTGAGGCGTAAAACCTCTATTTGCAACATACAGGTGTGATTTCTTTTTATCTCAAACAGATATTAGTCCAAGATGCTGTGCTCTGTGATGCACGCCCTGCCTACCGTAGGTGGTGCGCCCCGGTACATATTAAGAACTACACTATAAACACAACAGAGAACAAGATGTTTCCTGCATTGATTTATTCTCGGCGGGCTGCCACGTCGGCCAACATCAATGTGATTTTTTTTTTTTTTTTTTTCTTTTTTTTTCCTTTGGTCTCCTTACTTTGTGAGAAATTCAAAACAGATATGTTCGTAGTTGCACTGCCTCACCCTTCTTCTCTCTCTTTCTCACACACAAACTATGTCAAGGAGCCTGTTTCTGTTTTGATTTGGCTTCTTATCACAGCTGTTCAAGGGGAAAAATAATCATCCATTTTTGCTCAGAGCTCTTGGGGCCACTGATGTAGTGTTGTAAGAGATCCACATTTCAGTACATTTAGCCATTTAGTACATTTAGAACTTGGGCTTGAGCAAGTGCCTGAATTTTCTTTCAGACTCCCATTAAAGCTTGTTAAATTATGGAATCTCTTTCTTGTAACAGGCCCTAATATTTTATTACAATTGCACTACCATATATATTTGTATTTGGTACCTGTAGTTATCTGCCTCCACAGCTGGTAGGTTCATTAAATTCCCCTGCAGGGCCAAATCACTTGCAATTACCTGGTGGCCGGTGCTGACTCAACTCCTGTTATTTCTCTGGCCAGCGTTAGTTTCTTTGTGTGGGGTGCCTCAGATGCTAATCATGATGTCACCTTTTTGAAGTTGTTAAACTTAAATGGGAGGACTTGGAAGGCAGATTTATTTTTTAAGGCCAGCAAGGTCTTTGCACTTGAATCCAACAAACATTCGATCAAGTGGTACAAAGGTTGCTATAGAACAAGGTGAAGGTTGGGCTTTCTACATTTTTCTCATTAATAATTGTCACGGGTTTGACTAAATGTTTTGGAAGCCATTCTAACTCCACATTGAGTTAGAATGGCTTTCAGATAACCTTCAAGCTATTTGCCTCCCTGTATCAGAGAGGAGAAGCTGTACGTTTTTAACAGTTGATTGAAAGGTTGCAGTTCCTAGCTCTTCCTGAACGCCCAGTTGCTCCTGTTGGTCTGATTAGCGCTTTGCATGCATCTGTGTGTGAATGTGTGAATGTAATCCACAGTGACGGGCTGTGAAACCGCAAAGTGATGAGACTGTTATGTAGGTAGATAGTACCATCATTTCCGGACTGTTGAGCACACCTGAATATGATCCGCGCTGGCTAAAATTAAACAAATAAATCTAAGTGTACATATATAGGCCGCACTTGTCTCTAAGCCGCAGGTGTCCACATTGTAAGGTGAGATATTTACACAGAAACATTTTTTTTTTATTTTGAATCACATACATACCGGTAACAGCCACAAATAAGTACTGGAAATGTTTTTTTTTTCTGAACAGTACCTGTAACACAGCTGGTGCAAAAGATTAATAATAAATTACAAGGAAAAATCCATCCATTTTCCATCCCCGCTTTGTTCTTCTCCAGCTGATCGATATCTTCATCTTCTTCTTGCACACTAAAACCATAAAAGTCGTCTTCTTCGGTGTCAGAATTGAACAGCCTCAGAATTTCATTGGTCTGATGTGATGGGCTAAATGTTTTGGAGGCAAGAACCTTGTTAACCTTAAAAAAATTCATAAATTATCCGCATCATTGCTTAAGCCGCAGTGCTCAAAGCGTGAGGAAAAAAATAGTGGTTTATAGTCTGAGTTTTCCATATTTAATATTTAAAATTGCAACCGGCCTGAGCCAGGATAATGAATTCTAAATTGATTGACCTGAGTTTTGACACGGAACCAAAAAAAAAACAATTAAATGATCAAATCAAAACCAAGATGGAGGTTGTCTGCGCAGTGTTGGTCTCCCCCGTCACACACTCCATATATTTTGTATTATTTTAGAGTGAGACGTCTGAGCAAAGGAATCTTTTTGTCCTGTGTGGGTGGTTTATACTCAACAAACAGTAACAAGATTACTTGCATCAGTCAGCTTTCAATGCTTCTCACCCACCATTAGTCTGGCTTTTAGCGGAGAGTTGTGTTGTTCCATGATAGGCTTCATCACACTGAAGCTGGACTGTGGACTGAGCATGGTGTCCAGGGTAAGTCTTCCTAGTGTGTAAAGGCTTTCATTCCACAAAGGCTCTTTTGCTTCTAACATCATTCTGCATATTGCATATTAAGTCTTGTGCCATAAGGGTGGTTTGAAATTTACTGTAGCTTCCGGTTAGTTAATACCTTGGAGATGAATATTGCTTCCAGGCACACCATTAGAAAAACCTGAAATGTGAAAATTAAGTGGATAAATATTGCATGACAATGAAAAAGAGGCATGAAAATTAAAGTAGTGTATATGATTTGTATTGTTAGAGGAAAATTTGAATGTTTAGGTGTGCTGGTTATATAAAACTATTATGCTACATGATCGCATACACATGCTCTCCACGACAGAGTGTCCCAGAACATAACTTTTAAAACAATTATCCCAGAGCTAATTGTCTAGAAATAATTTGCAAAGTATCTTGCACTATGTACTACAGATTGCCATATTTTTAAATGACTCCAAAAGGTGAGAAATTAGATTTGGTAATCATCTTGGAAAGTGAGGCGGCTGTGAGGACAAGGCTGTAACTCAGCTAATGCTAATGTGGCATGCAACTTTCCCAGGGTTCAACAGAAAAGCAATTGGTGAGAAAAACCTTCGGGTACTGCATGTAACATTCAATTACGCCCGTCTCATTGGCCTCATTTTAGAGTTTTACAGTCAGTCTGTCCTAAATGATAGATGGGTTACCCTGTGGAGAACAGCCCCAAGTGATGGAAATCACAGTGTGAGCCACGAGCTGGTCCTGTGACCGTTTGTAAATATACGCAGAACTTTGCATTGCATTGTTGGCTATGTGAAGAGAACAAACCCTTGGGAAGCAATTGGTCCCAGAACTGTGCCGATGTTACTGTCATCACTACAATGGAGGGCATTCCATCATGCAACAGGCAGATGTTAACACAAAGGGCTTGTTATCTGCGTGTTGGCTAGAAAGGCGGTATTTGCAATGCTACGACTTCCAATTTTTATTTTTGGCCTTCATTTTTAACCAGTACTTAGCCAATATCACATGCAGCAAATTAGTCATGAATTCATTGGTGACATCTTCACTTTGGAATGTTCTTATGCTAGCACAGGACGTGGATAGGGGAATTGGGGGGAAACCTTTGGGGGACTGAAAATGAGTCTCAGAATCTGAGTGGGAATTGAAAATCTAAAAACCAAAATGTCTCCAGCCTTTAGTGTTGTGCATTGTTTGTGAAGAGCATTGGATTTAGTCAAGACTTTATCGGGGCATGGAATAATTTTGGATATTACAAGCACTTTGAAGATGCTGCCCTAGTATAGATACATTGTGTATTCTGACCGCTGGACCGAGCAGAAATGTGGACTAGTGTGAAACAAGGACAAAGAGTTCGGTGTTGAAATGTTTGAAATATACCTTGTGTTTTTCCAGCGGAAAACACACGTGTGTGTGTGTGTGTGTGTGTGTGTGTGTGTGTGCGTGATTGAATATATCAAGTCCATTTAGAAAGTGGCACAATTGTGTATGCATAATTGTGTAAGTCAAGTGTAAGATTAAAGTTGAATTTCCAATAGAGTCAGTCAGAATGCGTAACTTTTTGTTGTCAAACAAAATTATGAAAGGGGTTTGGTATGCTGAAATTTGTCTGCAGAAACATCCTCTCAGTCTGCAGAGAATTGTCGGCTGTTGCACCATCCAGTCCTCTCTCATCCAGTCGTCACGCGCACAAGGACAGCATCCCCTACATTCTGACTTTTTTTTTTCAAGAGTTTCAAAAGAGGTTATATGACAAACCATACAGATATGCGTGGATTCTCATTTAGGGTATAAGTTCTCAGACAATGTATAGGAATGAGATTTATGTATTGAACTTGTAGTTTATACTGTTTTAAATTCTGCATCAGAGAACTTACACCTCACACAATTAAAATGAATCCAAATATTCACACACTCTTCAACAGCCTCCAATATGACAGTGTGGTGACCAGTTTTGCACACAGTAGGAAGGCAAAAAGGAGGTCGGCTCTGATTGAAGTCAACACTTTGCAGTCTTTCTGCCTTTGCACTGTTCATGACCTTCTTCCTGACATGTCCTCTTTACTGTTTCAGTTGTCATTTCTGTCTTATTATTATGTCGTATTCCCATCTCAATGTGATACTATTGATCTTATCTATCACAATTGCACCATGATATTGCTGCACTTCATCATACAAAAAAAAACATACAAGCAAAATGATTTCCATCCATTTCACTGATAATGACCGACCAAATGCAGCCTTTTAACGGTGCACATGTACCACAGCCTGCTGCAGGGGCAGAAACAAGGACGAGTGCCACGCAATCTGATCACATCCAACTTTGAGCGAGTGTAAACAAACTGCAAGGCACGACAGCAAAAATAACCAGAGGAACAACACTGTCCTTTCCCAGAATGGTGACCGTGCCCAAACACTGATGATGTCCGACAGAGTATTCCTATTGAGGGATTTAAATAATCAGGGTATATCTTGCGTTTAGCTGATAATCTATGTAAAAATCTGAATAATTGTACTGTAAAGATTAGGTGTTTTTTCATGTTAGTTTTTTAAATGTAATGATCAAGCTTTGCCAAGTTTGAGGGTTTCCTATTCCTAGACTATACTTGTGCTGGTCATTCGGGTAAAACATATATAACTACCGCTTGAGAGCAAATCTTCAGTCAGTGTTTGGTCCTGATAGTTTTGTCTGAGCTTGGAACGGAAAGGTCGTCCCCTTCACTCTTCCACCTCTTCATCACCCTGTCCCTCTTCCTTCTCTGCTGTTTCCTGTCTATGGGGATTTTAGTGAGATAAAAATCTGAGGTATGTTAGTCATTTTCTGGCTGAAGGGCAGCACACAGCTGCAGTATAAGGTGGGCTGTGTATAAGAGAGAGAGAGAGAAGCAGCTTGTGAGCGTATGAGTTTGCCTGGCAACAGGTGAAAAGTCGTACGGTTTGAGCTTTTGTTACTGCTGTTATCGCTGCTCTCCTCTTTCTCCTCACTCGTGATTCCAACCTGCCATTTGGCCCGATGACTGGCGAGTGTAGCAGTTTCTGTCATAAAAAATGCATGAAGATGATCCGCAATTAAAAAGGTTGGATGTTGCTCATGGTATGTATGTGCCATCTGAGCAGTTCGGCTTGGTGGTATTTACTCCATTTGATGTGTATTGTTACGCTTCTATCATAGCAACTTACTGTACATCTAAAAGCTAATAGCACAACGGTGATCATGTCAGGGGACAGCGTAACATAAGTGCAACAACAGGGTGAATCTAACAGGACGTGGACAGTGCATGGAATGGTGCAGAGTGTGTGCCGGATGCAGAAGCAGTAGGGTTTGCGTTGCATGTGTTGTACTGTCTGCGGTGGGGTGGGGGGTTTGCTTGATGTCATGGATTGATGTGGGTGTGTGAATCACCATGGGCTTGGTGCTGTCACTGGCTGTAGTTGATGGTTTCAGTCGCCATGGGAGAAGTCTTTGTTTGCTGCTCTAAATGTGGTTCTGCTTGGTTATCATGATGCTGGCATCACCGCTGAAATTTACTGCTTAAACCCACATGCTATTTGCACATTATAATATCGAACTTGGAGGGAATGAATACTTTAAAATGTGTGACATTGAAAAAATAATCCCTCCCACATGCCTCCATGAAGAAAGTGGTTTCACATTAGTTATACCTATATCAGCCTGGATTTGTTTTGCATATGGAATTATAACCTCAATTTAGCCCTTAGTGCAATTCCTTTGATTTTTTTTTTTTTTCAATTTACTCAAGCCATTTACCTACACCCCCCCCCCCCACACACACACATACACACACACACACACACCCACACACACATACACACACCCTCTCCCTGTCTCTCTCTCACAGGTAAATTGTCAGCAAAATCCACCAACATACCACTGGGCGTCTTCTGTCCAAACTACCACAAAATATTTGGAAATGTACTGAAGTTGATGTGGTATATTTAGTGTTACTGTATGTGTATTCTCCACATACATAGGGGGCCATGTTTCGTTGGTGAACATTGTTTCACCTGCGAAGGTTGTCAGTTGTCCAGGTCGATCGCTGTCAAATCTTATCATGGAAAGTTGACTTTCTTACCTTGAAGATGTTCCTGCTCCTATACCTGAGGATTTTTCAGGTCTGAGTTCACTTTGTATCCTTTTCTGATTATCAGCTGTGTCCTTTTTGGTCACTGTTATTTCTGTGGCTTTTATTGATTTGTCAAATGACTAATTTCCCTTGACACTTCATTAGCTGCATCACCCCAATGCTGAGTTTGATTTGCAAATCAACAAATGATCACCGCAGGTAAGTCTTCAGGAAGCAGAGGACACTCTGAATTCTGCATTCTTTCCTGTTTAAGTTCTCATTGCCCAGTCAATGCACTGTTTCTGGGGAAGTTTCACTATTAATTGGATGAAGACACATGCCTTGCGTTGTGATTTAGACTGATAAAAGGAGGTCCTCCTTGAGGGAATGGGGCTGTTGGCCTATTTTGAGACACCAAATATCTCCACTGGAACTGGAAAAGAGCTCCCAGAAGGGGCTCTGCAGGTGGAGCAGCAGGCCAATGCAACTTCCTCTGGCACTGCCATTTTTCCGATGAAGATCATTTTATTAAAGTCCCAACACTGGAAAGTGTCAATGCGTTGGTGCGTGTGTGCGTGTGTGGGTGTGTCTGTTTAATTATCCTTATCAATCCGAGTAAATCTGATCTGGGACAAATATTAATCTGAAGTCATTTAACAAAGAGCTAGTTTGGAAAGATTAAATTATCCACCGGCAGCAAACCAAAAATGCCGTCCTTTCTCTGTGCTGTCATTTTTTCCTGGCGCGTGCCGTCAGTTATTAAGGTGACAAAAATATTTGAATGCGTTTTTATTTACATGTCATAAGATTGCCATAATCTTCAAATCTAAAAACATTTTAAAAATGAACGATATAAAATAATTTTAACATTTTAATTAAATAGTCGTTCATCATTTTCAAATGCCACAGGGAGCCGCATCAGAGGGACCAAAGAGCTGATGGTTGCCGACCCCTGGACTAGGTTGAGTATTTGAGATGGAGGGATTGCCCATAGCTTATATCCACCAAGCAGCATTCATCTCTGCTTGACTGAATGGAGTATGTGCAGGGTTAGTATTTCTCAGGCCTTTTGTCAGATAAATATCTTTGTTGTCTCATTACACCACTTCGTTAGTCAGGCGATGATGCTGAGTCACCATCACCTTGATGAGTCTTTTCAGTAGCAGAGGCACCAGTCAGTGGAGTGGAGGAGACCATTACTCTCCTAGATGGAGGTGTAGGGCCAGAGATGTGCAAGGGAGCAGAAACCCTGCTTAGCCAATCAATGCCCCACATTTCACTGATCAGTGTTGGGACCTACACTGATCTCCCATAACATTATGGTGACCGTATATAAACATGGCTGTCGGTGAACATTTTTCTGATTTTGACTTGGTGGATGTCCGTGACTTTCAAGGGCCAAAACCTGGTGGGTTGTTGACTGGAAGCTGCAGCTCCTGGTCTCCAGTGATTGTTACCTTCAAGAAATGATAATGAAATGGATCTGAGATGGCTTGAGGAACATTGTGACAAGTTCAAGTTGTTGGCATGTAGATTATTCAGATCTCAGTCCAGCTTGAAGCATTTGGGATTGTGCCGGACAAACAAATCTGATACTTGGAGGCCCCATCTGGCTACTTCCAGGACTTAAGGCATCAGCTGCGAATATCGTGCCAGATATTACAGAACACCCTCAGAGTTCTGATCAAACTGGCCCATAACTGTTTGGTGGCAAAAAGCAGGACCCCCACTATATCAAGCAGGTGGTCATTATGTAATGGCCAATTGGTGTTTTCAGATTGGTCAGAAAGTTTCACTTTTAGCTCATGCTATGGAAGAAATGACCCTTTGAAACAGAACGATTCAGGGTGTTTGGCACACTGGCTCTTGTTTCTGTTTAGTAGATTTGATTGTATGGTTTTGCTGGTATCCACCCTTCCTCTGTAAAGGTAATGGACACATTTTTCCCTATAAGCGTTAGCGTGTGAAGTCCCGACCTAACAAATCTTCTGTAGGAACCACCAGAGTATAGCTCTTTTTTACACTTTACACTGATCTCCTGGACGGGGTTTTTTGAACATTTCTTCATTTAGGAGCAATAAATACCTTTTAAGAGGCCTTACCCAATTGGAGACAGTTTAGTCCTTTTTCAATTTGACAGTTATGACTGTTAGGCGTCACTATTCAAATATCACTATAGAAGTAAAGCAGGAACAGCATGTGTCTGTTGACTGAACTCTAGTGATAAAGATTGCATGTTGTTGCATCCATTGTTCAGTATTCTGAATTGCACTTTTATATATAGTTGTATATGATATAGAGTATAGTGCTGAGTAACTTACTTATGTTGAGAGTGAGTTTACTGCTTACCGAAGACCTGAAAAGGTTTGTGAAGAAGAACGGTTACTTTCTGATAAAAACACAGAGCCCAATTTCTTTACATTTCTCAATCATTTTTGGCTTAATCATTTTACATCGTTGATTTCAGATAATGGCTTAGCTTTATTAACAGTTAAGAACCAGGTCATGATACAACAGGCTTTACTAAAATTCAATTTCCATAAAACGCTTTCCAGTACAGATTTCAAGATTTCCTTTTTATTTGTAAAATGTTCACATCAAAAAGTAAAGAGCATTGTTGTTCCACTATCTTCACAAAGGCACACGGCACCAACAAACACACTGTGCACACATGTATCATGCAAGATTCAAAGCCCTTACACTAATCACGGTTGTTTGCACTGAACCTCAACTCGATGCTTCAGTCAGATTTGGATGTCTGTTAAGTTGCTGTTATTTCCCCATGAGGCTCTGGAGAGGTTAATACACCAAACATGAGTTATTATCCATCTAAAAACAACACATTATCATAGCAACAACACACACACACACACATACACACACATATACATACATACATGGATTCATACGTACATATCAATCATACACACACACACACACAATAGTTTGTAAAAGCTGAATGGCACATTAGTGCATATCACGGCTGGTTCTGAAGGCTTTGCAGCTGTTGAAAAAGCAACAGAAGCATTTCTTGTGCAGAAATTCACTGATAAAGCTGATGACTTTTTTTTAAAGAATTCTCAATTGCTTGCTCTTGCTTGCTGTGGAAATCACTGCTGCCCCTCTATTCACCTGCAACTGCCGGTAAGATTACATTTAGATACTAATGCTAAGATGGACTAGATTGTTCTGATTATATTGAGACTAGCTTTCAAAGCAGTGCAAAGAATGATCCAAAGGTCCATTCTCCAGTTAATACCACCAAAATCACCCACGGTTACCTGAACTGTATCGAATCCTGTGTTTGTGAGCCAACATTGAGCAGTGAAGATATTGACACTATCCTATCGGAAAACTTGACAAGTTGGTTTTCCTACCATCCATAACATATTACAGGTGAAAACATATACATGACTTTCAGGCTAATATCATTGTTAACAGAGTGGATATTAAATCAGGCACTACGCTTTTCCTCATTACCTCCCGTCCCTCCACCCTACTTGACAAAATGCAAGGCCTCGGCAGACACAACGGAGCCCTTGCTGCTGTCGAGGCTGGTGATCAGCTTGAAGCCCGATCTCAGTGCTAGCATCACTGTCTCTAGTTTAAGACAATCCAGTGTGCACACGAATGTGCTGTCCTCCTTCAGGACCAGCCGCGAGCCCGGCTCCGACTTGATGAAGTGTCGGAACTGGATCACGTTGGACGACACCTCGAATTCTTCTGGAAAGCCATCCAGGCGGCTCTTGGAGATCTGCACCAGCCTCCCTTTGACCTTATCGATGAACAGGGCGTCGCTGCAGTACACTTTTAGGCCTTGTGACCTCTCGTGGCTATCCGTCACCTCCAAGAAGGCGGGCTCTCGCTGGGCCGCCCTCTGACTTTCCCACTCGACAATGGCTTCTACCAGTTCACTCAGACGATAAAAATCAGCCTCTTTTCGCAAGAGCCCCACCTCCCGAAAGTCGTCCGGTAGCTGAAGCTCTCCGGTCCGGAGGTAGTTCAGCACGTGCCGAAAAACCGGACCATCTCTGTCTATGAACGGGTTGCCCATGGAGTCGGTGTGCTGGACAGGTTTCTTACCATTGGCCAGCTCCTCCAGAAACGAACCCTGGTGTTTGGCGAGAGTGGTCCGGTGAGCGGTGTACAGGAACCCCCCTACATTTAGCGTGATGGTGCCCGATGAAGGTTTCTTGATGCTTTTGCTGGGGAGTAAGTCTGGGTTGATGTGCCTCAGTTCACTTTCCATCCTTCTGAGGTTCCATTCCATTCTCCAGTCAACCTCTCAGCCTTGAGCCAGCCTCCTCAGAGCTGGTCTGCCTGCGTGTCAGCCACACAGAGAGAGTCTGTTTCTTCTCCCTCAGCCCTTTTGGATCTGCCGGGGTGAGTGTGTGGTGCCGCTGAGCAAATGGAAACGTGTTGTCAGCTGTGGTAGAGTGAGAGTGAATGTGTCTAGGAGGGCGTGATGGTGGATGGCTGTCTGGCGGAGGAGCTACAGCCAACTGAGCGCTGAAAACAGTCCGGCTCTGTGCTGCTTGGCGTCCCTCCTCTTACTCTCTCGCTCCCTCTCGCTTTCTCTCTCTCTCTGCCTTTCTCACCCCCCCCCCCTTTCCCCGTTTCCTTCTCGGGCTCTTAGGAGTGGGTGGGCAGACAGCATCACATTTAGTATACAGAAAGAGAGCGAATAGAAACACAAACAACACAAGGGTACAAAGTCTTCATTTTTTTTTTCATACGAGGTGCTAAGCAGAGCTCTGAGGCAATTAGCATGGGTGCGCACACACACAAACACACACACACACACACACACGCACGGCCTCCTGTTATCATATGGGGAAATGTGTTTCCATCATTTTTTGTTGTCGAAATGGTGTCAGTTTGTGTGCATCTGAATATAAAGCCCCTTTTGCAGCCAGATCCATCTGTTCTCCTTGCGGCATTGGAAAGGGACAGGAATCTTTTTCTCTTTTTTTCTCCCGAATGCAGTTCATCTTAATTTGGTGCTTAAAACCACGTGGTTCCTCTCCCACCTCTGGTGGTAGCATGGAGTAGGCTGCCAGTCTATATCCAGATGAAAGCGACAACATCAATGTGAATGGTAATTAGCCCATTTTCTTACTAAGATGGTAGCAAGAAGCTGCCTGTCTTTAAAACAATTATTTTTGCATTGATTTGTGTGTGTGTGTGTGTGTGTGTGTGTGTGTGCGCGCGCTGCCATCTGAGTGCCTGTGGTGGAAATGAACCAATTAGTCAATTGTGGTCTTGTCACAAAAGCATTGGCCTGTGTCCCTCCGCTGGGAACTTTCCTGAGACTAATGATTAACTGCAAATGTTTCATAGCTCCGCCAGTGATTTTCCTGTTTGACTCAACTAATTAATAAATTAGAGGTAGGAATCAATAGGACCTTCAAATATTATGATACATAAGTCACAATATGATATTTTGGCAATTATACAACAATTTCATGTTTTTTTTTTAACAGCTGTTGTTTTCCCACAGCAAATCGTTTTCAGGCATGAAGATTCAGGAACGATTAAAACCTCTCCTAAATGTTGTAGAGCTGTGAATTTCCAGGTCTTTTCTCCTCTTCCCTGGGACTAAAGCAACAGATAATTTTTCAAGCCTTGTGCAGAAATGCTCTCGACAGATTGTGATACCTGTTTTTTTTTCAATGACTAGCCAAAATCCTACCACATTCGTAAACCTTAAATAAGGGAGAATCATCAGATTTGTTTTTTTAAGTATTTGCCATGCCATGTATAATGTGATAAAACAGCATGATGAATGCCTTTAAGCTGGTCTTAACTGTGACGAGATGAATGCCATCTAATATATTACTAGTAGGTATATTACTGGTCACCCCACCAGGTCAGGGATTCCTTTGAGAAATATTTTTAATACTTTCATATCTGAGGACCTTTCACCCAGGAAAGCAGAGAGAAAAAAAACCCACCTGCGGAACATATGCGCCTCTTTTGAAAACACATCAACAAACATTTATTGCTGCGATTGGGCTGAAAATAGAAGTGCACTGCGTGAGGAATAAATAAAGCTTTATGTGATTCGACACCCTTAGACTAAATGACTGTAGCAGTCATCAGTGTGGGTTTCTGAAATACGGCATTTCTCTCTCCGCTAGTGGCAAATCCCTCTCTGTCGCTGTGCCACTTTTCTGATCATACATGTGTAATGGTAACATAATCAGAAACACGTAATTGGAATTGCAAAAAGGCCATTATCCGTCCGAGTGGATCGGTCCTGGGTTGACCTGTTTTCTGCCTTGTGTTCATTAAACCCGGCTAATTGAGGACGATCATTATCCTCAAAGTGTTTGAAAATCTGCCCACTGTCGCTGCCGAAGGAAGAAGCAGTGGCAGCAAGGAGAGCTGGATTAATTTCACAAAATGCTCGAAGCAAGGACTCCTTTTTTCATTTAAGGATGGTGAATTATTCATTCAGCAGCTCTTGGAGCTTGTGGTGAACCATGAAGTCACTGACTGCTGTGAAGCTGGCATGGCAACCACTTAAAATAGGGTCTTATTTGAGCTGTCACTTGCTTGGTTTATTCAATATGGAAGCTTTTCTACTGCGTGCATTTGGGAGATAATTCATCTACATGATTTGATACGGTCCACTTGAGCAGGTTGGATTCATCTAATAGATCTGATTAATTTAGCAGGTTTGTGCGCTTTCTTTAGATGAGCGAATACATTGCGACGGGGTCAAAAACTTTCTCTTTATGAGGATCTGCATGAGTCCAAGTTTGACTTCAGACTGGAGACTGAGCATTTCTGTAATATGTGTTTTGTTTTGCCCCAGACTGGATGCTGTGTGTGTTTTCTGAGTGCTTCATGAATACGCTTCTTGCACGGGTGTGTGTGATTGTTGCACTGGGCAACAGTAAATCACAGCGTAATTCCGCTTTGCATGGAAAAGGTCTGGCTGCCTCTGATGTTCACTTGGCGTGCTGACACGTTGTGAGCCCCCCTGTGGGCAAACTGATTGACATTTAAGCACCGGGGTTGCATGACTTTCTTTCTTTTTTAAGTGATTTTGCAGCTGCCTAAATGGTAAACTTTGGACAAATTTGTCTTCTGGGATTTCAGGTCACAAGTACCTAAATGCCGTAGGTGTTTATTCTTCCACTGCAGTACCTCCACGCTTGTTTGTGTGTGTGCAATCGCAGTAAAACTACATAGCAGTGGAAACTCACTGCATGGTTAATGAATGGAATTATCACATTTCTATAATGAAGCAGCCTGAAGGCCCGGACAAGCTCTAATAGAAAATTATATTTGGAGATTCAATCAGTGTATGAGCCTCCACCCCTGAACTCCTCATTGCTTCCTTGTTGTCATCATTAGCAGAGAATACATCACATGTCTCATCTGTGTCTTTATGGGGAAAAAATAACTTTTGTCTCTAAACAATTAATAGTGTTGTTTGTTTCTATTCAGATTTTATTTTTATAGTTACACACTCTTCACATGCACTCATTTCAGTCAAAATAACAATCAGTACTTTTTAGCTAAATCAACCCGCTCCTAAAGCATTTCATTTTCAACCTCTGTGGAAAACCATCAGCTCCAAATAAGTGTTTCCACATTAGTGAGCAGCGCAGCTTTTACTATCGTCCCTCTAAGTATATGATAGAAACCCCACAGTGCCCTCTAACGCTGCTGCACCACAGGTCTCTTTCTCATCTTGTTACTACCTGTTGGCATGGTGTACATTTGCATTCAGTGTTTGCATTTCAATGTTTATCTGATCCAGAGCTCTGAGGATGTATCAAGGACAAAACCTGTTAGTGCAGTGTAAATAAATCTATATCTGTCCGTGCCGTTTCACGCAATCTGCATCGGTTGGTAGAGATTCAGCATCACAGCTTCAAACATGACCTCGTCACACTTTGCATCTTCACACACACCTAACTGCAGTACAAATGTGCTGCAGTATAAATGTGCACATTCTGGTGTGCTGCAGCGAGTGTGACAGAAAACTGTCAGAGTATGGTGTAGTTTGAACCAGAACGCTCTGTCCCACCGTTTCATGTCTTCATTCTTAGACAGTGAAATGCAACAGCTGCTCGGTACCCCTGACCAAACAACAGTTTTGCTTGAAGTTTTTTTGTTTTTAATTCATCATGGAACCAGATTTTAGCAAATTAAAAGGTCACTCGTGTGAGAAAAGTAGAAAATGCCCCCAGTTTGATCAATGAATGCAATTTAATCACAAAAAAATCAAAATATTAATATCACACACTTCTTTTTGTATGAACTGAATGAAGTTTAAAGGTTATGATGCGAGGAAAAATAAAATGACCGAGAAGAGGCATCAACATAGTAAGCGGAAGATCTTTGACATAGTTGTATTTATTGGTCTAAATAGCACATGTGGGTTTTGTGTGTTGGTGTCTTGTATATGGTCAAACAGATGGAACAGGAAACTTGCAAAGACAGCAATGGTGTTTGGAGGCTTGGTAGGCGGCAGCGTGTTTGTTGTGTTTAACATTAGGAAGGTCAGAGCTTTGAGGAAAGCATTGAAGCACACAGAGGTAAGAAACGAGTGTGAGGGGGTGGATGAGCAACCTCCTCACCCTCGCAACTGTCTCTCTCCTTCCACTGTCTTCTCTCATCCCTCTGCTTACCTTGGCCTGAAGGACCATCTCAAGCTAATGCCTTCAGATATGTTGTAATATTTCATCCTTCAGTCCGGTTCTGTTTCACATGCTTTTTTTTTCATTCTCTGAATGGTTTGTCATTTTACACAGTTCTTTGAAGGACCGCAAGTATTGAAATCAACCCCTGACCTTTTGAGTAAATAAAGGCTGTTAAAGTATTTCAGTGGCCTATGGGGGTGTTTTTAGAGCGAGAATGTTTTTGTTAAGCGTCTGACAAAATGCATTAATAGTAACACATAACGCCGTCACAGTGAGACCTTTTAATGCACATTTCTGCATCGCTGTGCATTACTTTTGCAGTGGGTTGACGGAGTCCACTCTGGTGTGAAAAGCATTAGAACCGGGGGGGGGGGGGGGGGGGGTTCCATAATCATAGGTAAAGTGTATAGAAAAAAAAAAAAAAAGAGTATTTATAAATGCTAAAATAACACTGACCCATCACTTGAGGACATTTATAACACACGCGCCTCAGGAGAGCCCGCAGCATCCTCGGAGATCCATCCTATCCTGGACACCACCTACTCCAACTGTTGCCCTTAATGAGGCAGTTTAGGACAATCAATGCAAAAAGCAAACAAACTGAAGAACAGTTTTTACCCCAGAGCAGTCATTGCACTAAATTCGGCACAACCCTAAACACTTGAACGTCACATACAGTACAGTGCAATAAACACTTTTTTAATTTTTTTACTTATTCACTTTTTACTCTTCTAAATATTAATCTATTTATTCTTCCAAATGTTATCTATATTTTTTTAATATTTTTGGTCTTCTATTTTTTCTGACTTATCGCTAGCCCAGATAAGCTGCTATCGTTGTATTGTTGTGCTTGTCCTGCTTTTTAAGGTTGTTTTTGTCTGTTTTTGATTCCACTGAACCTGAGAGCTACTATCTCTAGATTTCGTTACACTGTGTAATGACAATAAGTCTTGAATCCTTGAATGAATCCTGACGTGGTTTAAACCATCTACTGGGAGATTTCCCTATCAGGTGCATTGATTGCTGTATAGTTTATGAACATTTATTCTTTAAAAACTGGAGCCGTTTTCCTGAAACTTAAACCTGAGATTCCCTCCCCATGGTTGATTCTTGCGGCATATTGCAGATGTTGACTTCTGCGATTCTGAGTGATTTCCCCCAACAGCACCACATCAACCTCCTCCAAGTGCTGATGACTTCTGTGAGAATGCCTGCCATTCGCCGCTCTGTTTGTGGCTCGTGGTTGGACTGTGCTCATGTGTTCGTGGTGTAAAGTCTCGGGGCAGGAGTTCCAGCTGCTAAACCCTTAAGCTGTAAACATTTGTGAGGATCATGACTCACAAGCATATATTCTCCGTTTATTGTCTGCACTTAGCCCGCTATTGTTTTGACATTACATGAGCAAAATTCTGTAATTAAGTGCAGGCCATGACGGGCTGGCAGACTCGATGTGATTGTGTTACACAACAATGTGGGAGAACAGTGATTACAGCTTAGGCTAAGACTGAAGTGCATAAAATGTTTTTTTTTTTTTTTTTTCTATGCTACTTTTATTTGCATATCCCACCACCACAACTCTACCAGATACTCCATCCACTAGGGTGTTTGAAATTTCCTTTATAAAAAAAATACAATGCTTCTCTGGTTTGTTTTGCAGAGGGTAATGATTTCCTCATTATACACTCTAGTAAATCCTTCTCATTAAAAAAAAAAAATCTTGAATAGATGAATATGCAAATTCTCATTCCATGAGTATATTCCGGGCAACAAGTCTTCTTAACTACCAAGGCTGTTCCAGTGTGCCTGTGTTTGTGACTTGCAGGATTGTGGATTCTGCATCACGCTAGAGTGCGGAACACTTGACAAGAATTAGTTTCAAAGTATTTGCAAGTAGGACAGATTTTTGTCAATGCAATTTAAATGTCACACAAATATTTTACAAATGTAAATGGCCATCAGTCATAGACACAATCTCCCATTACTTTGGTCTTCAGGTGAGTCAAAGTGGGTGGACTTTGGCTTTCATAGGGTGTGGACCCTTATATTGGTGAAAATAACAATCTTCAGTTGGTGAAATGAAAATGGAAACATACAAAAGAAAGACAAAGGCTGAATTCATTGGTACTCAGTTTTTAGTTTGGATAAAGAACTATTATAATCTGTTACGTCCCTGACGCTCGATTAGAGATAGTATAAACAGGTCACACATTTTAAAAGATAATCTCGTGCATACAAGTAGAGGTGTCTGATCAATTGAATAACCATCAACTATGTGGTTTTATGAAGCCCTGATTAAAGATGCTCTGGGTTTCAGATACTAAGGATCTGCTGAAGGCGTGGACTAGATATCAATCCAGAGGTTTGCAGATCTAGTGGGAAGCCAAAGTATTTATCTCAACTGCTCCTCCCCCACATAGAGCCTTGAGCTACACTGCCCGTGGTCAGTACACATCCCATGCCGGTCTTTTCTAACTATATAATCCATGCTCAGATAACCTTTTTCTGCGTTCTGAAGAGAGGGACCGTCCTGTGTCCCCATGGCCTTGACCTTGCTTGACTGCAGCTACGGCACAGCTTGTATGTTTGGGTAGCACCTTCGGCAGTCATGTGTTCACGCATGCTTTCTCGTGTGTGGGCGTGTTTTTAGACATGTTGCTGGCAAGTACTCCGGCGCTTTCCAGCCCGTTATTGCACATAATGCATTCATTTGTGGAAAATGCAAAGATGAACATTAGTGAGCTATGTGACATGTCATGCTGTGCACCTTAACATCTTAAACAGACTCTTGCTGCCCTCCACAGAATTTCCTATGACACGTGATGTCAGACAGTATGTGATGGTTACTATGGTTACCAAAGCCATCGCACCTGCACTTGTTGAGCTTTCAGTAACTAATGATTCAAGGCTTTTTTTAATTAAATGACAAGTTGGAAACCTTCAGTATTGCGTCAACATGCCTCAACAAAGAGAACCAAAAACAAAACAGGGTTTTCTGTAAATCTTCATCTTTTCCTCACACAATCAAAAGCCTCATGACTGTGCTGTATCAAAGGCATTTTAAATCTCAATCTTTTCCATGTATGCTGTTCCTGCTCAACCCTTTAATACAAGTTATATCAAAGTATCAATGAATGGCTAAGGAAGATTCTCCATGCATGGTCAAAGGATTCAAAGGATTAGTGGTAATTAAGATTTGCCTCAGATGTATGAAAATGTAATCTGTGCAAACTCTTTCAATGTCTGGGTTGAAATTTTGTACACAAATAAAAACAAAAGCAGTAAGAAAATGGAATGGTACTATAGATTACTGTAATTTCCAGACTATTGAGCGCACCTGAATATAATGTATACACATACATGTACATGCATGTGTGTGTGTGTGTGTGTGTGTGTGTGTGTGTGTGTGTGAATATATATATATATATATATATATATATATATATATATATATATATATATATATATATGATATAAAACTAAAATTAAACAAATAAATTTATGTGAACATATATAGGCCACATTTGTCTATAAGCCACAGGTGTCCACATTGTAACATGAGATATTTACACGTAAACATTTTTTTAACTTTAAATACGTACCGGTAATGTCCACAAATACGTACTGGAAATATCGTTATCAGATACACTTAACGTACTAAGACAACTCCAGGCCAAGATTTGAGTTTGACTTCTCCCCGTCCATGGAATCTTAATTTCATGCCATGCAGTAAGTATGAAACTTTGACTTAATTTTGGGTAATTTCAGTTATCACTGTTAAAACTGTCTTTCAAGTCTGAAGTGATCCATATAGTACTTTATCATTTATTTATTTATAGTTATCATTTATTTATCTGATCTTTTCACACAATCCATGACTATAGTGATGATGAAATGTGCAAATAATGAATACTGAAACCTGAGTAGTAACATCTAGTGTTGAGCAGACATGATTTGCATTTCCATTTTATTCATGTATTCCTAAGTTGTAGAGGAGGTGAGTAATTAGATTTGTTGGTTTGCTGTGGATGTTAAGATGCTTTTATTAAGGAACCACATGTTGATGGAGGCAAACAGTTTTTATTTTATCCATACACGTGGGCGGACATCAGTAAAAGAACTGCTTTAACAGCTGTAAATGGAACATCCCATTATCTGTCAGAACACAAAAGGAGCAGTGGCACAAAGCGGTGGCAGTCGAAGCCGACAGATTGGTGACCCCTATGTGCTGCTGCCGTCACCAAGTGACGACATTTCAGGCTGGCACTTGAGCGGGGAACTACATCATCCGTCATAGTCCTCTCCCACTCAATGACGTCACTGCTGAGGGGAATAGACACACGCGCGGACACATGCACTCGTTGACATCGGAAAGGATTTGTTCCTCGTCACTGTCTACAAGACCCCTAGCACTCACAAACAACACAACCACAGTTGCCACTAAAACACCAATGCTCACCAACTGAACTCCGCCATTCCTGGAAAGTTGACCAGGAAATGGGGCCTCAAGACAAGTGAGAGACCACTGACAGTGGCAACAAGATCGTCAGCCTTTAGCGGTCAACGTTAGGCCCCCTGCTCATAGTGGTTAGTTGTGTAGTAGCCATGGCAAACCAGTAGTATTTCTTGACCTTCACTGACCTTTTCAATGAACAATTCAAAGAGCGGCAGAGATGGGCCACATTACCGTTGTGTATTGTGTTGTGTCCAGGTATGTCTCCGGAGGATGCTACTGAGGACAGTTAGTTATGAGGATTACTTACTTAGGAGTCTGCCCAACTCTTAATAGTATTCAACAATTACTATTACTACAAGCGGGAGTCTAACATTGTTACGGCAGAGCTCATCGCTCCATTGTTGTGCTCTAAGATTTTTTTCATTTTCCAGATTTATAGTTTGGTTTTAGCACTGATATGGTCAAACGTTGTCCCAGGGCATTTGTAATTGTGACACCCGCAACCTGAAGGTCCCCCTTGGGAGGTGGTTAGCCAAACCGCAGTTGAAGCTGTCAAGTGATTGGACTTCAGCTCTTGTCTTGTTTTCGGCATTGTAAATATCTTTGTCAAAGGCCACACTACTTTGTTTCCTTGGTCCAAAAACACCCTCAAAAGTCTAGCTGTGGACAAGGATGAAATCCCTTGAAGATCCAAAGCTTGTTTCTCTAACCGCATAGCATTATAATGCTATGCTGATGGTAGCAGGTGTTAGCTGTTTTGCCCAGATTGTTCACCATGACGGTGAGGTTAGCACGGCAGGTTTGATTTGGGACAAGGGATCTGGAACCCCCATTTTCTCATTTGTATAGCGTATATTTCTTATTTTATTGTTGCGTGGCTCTGGTCAATAACATACATAGCTATTTGTGACGATAGCAAGCTAGCTAACTCGGACAAGGCCGAGATAAACAACTCCCGACTGCAACGATGATATTGTAACGTTAAATGTAATCTAATGTCTGTGTCCTTTTGAAACGTGCGGTGATCCCTTTTTGCTGCTGCTGTCTAAAATCGCATAGTTGACTTTCCAAAAATAACACTTTCTCCAGGGTTTTCCGTCACACGCAGTGAGAGCGCCATGCTGACCGTGACTGCCTGGGCACCATGTGGGACTACGCAACAGTAACTAAGGGGGATGGGGCTTAGCTAAGGGCGACTCATAATGAGACAGTGTAAGCAAGTGGTCTGTGCTTTATTGTTAAATGCTATAAGCCATAGCTCATTCACTTAGAGGGTGACATCTGTTATTTAATAAGGAGGTAACCACGGAGACTGAGGATAATGTTAGGAGCGCACATTGTAGAGTTCAAGACTAGTACCTCACGGCGTTGCCTCCTCCACAACCCCACTCATGACCAGCTATCAGGCCAGCAGTGGGAAACGACTTGCTTTTCTCCACCTCCACAGATAGTTTCAGTTTTCGATACAGCTAAAATGTTAAAATTCTCGAATTTTATTTGTTTGTGTTTAGCCTCAGTCTCGCGTGATGGCTCATTGAGCGAGCTGGGCTGCACTACCCTCTCAGCGCCAGATTTCTCTCCAGGTATTCTCGGCCATCAACTGTGAGGCTTGATTTACACCAGGAGTCTGACAAAAAACTATTCATTCACACATCTCAATGATATATAGAGCATGGGTAAATGAATACTTTAACGATATATAGTCACAGAATGGGAATGGAGCTGGCACCAATCCCTGTGTGGTTAGCAGTCTGGATTATTAGCTACCAGGCTAGCGATGCTAAACAGTTAACATGGTCACCCTTCATGCACACCAGTATGTTCAATGATCACATCGGGAGGCCATGTCTACCTGCTATTGCATGTTTCCTGATGTAGCATGCTGAGCTAACATGGCGGCATAACCCCAATAGTTGGTGTCCGCTGGTTCACTCGGCTTTCTGAGTGGAAAATCCTGGGAGGAAACAAAAACTAAGAAACAAAGATACAAACAAAACTTAAGAAAATCGCCAGGGGGACAGGGGATGTTTATTTCTATAGTAGGGCAGTATTTGACATATCTGGTGTGTACATCGTATGTTGTCGTATCCACTGCTTTTTTTTTGTCTACATTGGGTGGCATGTTGAGGCTACAGGGAGAGGAGATCAACAAGGCTTTCAAGTACTCAGGGTCGACAGTCCAGAGCAACTTCTTCTTTCGGCTTTTCCCGTCAGGGGTCGCCACAGCGAGTCAACTTTCTCCATCTAACCCTATTCTTTGTATCCTCCTCTCTCACACCAACTACCTTCATATCCTCTCTCACTACGTCCATAAATCTTCTCTTTGGTCTTCCTCGAGACCTCTTGCCTGGCAGCTCCAATTCCAGCAATCGTCTACCAATATATTCTCTATCACAACAGAGTGTGGAATACAGGTAACGAGACGGGTTCAAGTAGGTTTGAATGGGTGGAGAAAAGTGTCAGGGATACTATGAGATAGAAGACTATCGCCCAGAATGAAAGGAAAAGGTGGAGGAGACAGCGGTGAGACCAGCCATGCTATATGGACTAGAAACAGTGACCATGACCAAAAGACACAAGGCAGAACTGGAGGTCGAAGAGATGAAGATGTTGAGGTTCTCTTTGGGAGTGGCCAGGATGGTAGGATTAGGAATGAGTCCATCAGAGGGACAGCATATAAGAGGAGGAATAGTGAATATATTGGTAGACACATACTGGAAATTGAGCTGCCAGGCTGGCGGTCTAGAGGGAGACCAAAGAGAAGATTTACGGATGTAGAGAGGATATGATCTTTGCAGGAGGATATGAAGTTAGTTGGCGTGAGAGAGGAGGATACAGAGAACAGGGTTAGATGGAGATGGTTGATTCGCTGTGGTGACCCCTGAAGGGAAAAGGCCAAAGGAAAAGAAGAATTTTATTCGTGATAAATGAATTCGCCCAAGGAATTAATAAAGAACTATAGTGAATTTGAACCTCGCTGGTTGTGTGAGCTTCGGCATGTTAAAAGTGCCAGGGTGTGTTGTTAAATTATGTAAGAGGTTCCCAGAGTTGTTGCTGGGTGATGCAAGGTTATCATGGTTGAAGCTGTGGAGCTATGGTTGGGATGAAATAAGAGCGCATGCTACTTCTAAACCTTCTAGTATAACTTATCCAAGTTTTTATATAACATTGAAGTAGTCCATCCATGTCACATGAGCAGAACCACAGTGTATAGCCTGCTAAAAATAACAGAGCACGAAGTGGTGTATATATTTAGCAATTGATTCTTTTGCATATTAAAGTTATGAAAATGAATTATATTTTTTATGTGTTTGTCTTTAACAGTAATCTTTGGATGGGAAAAGATAAATCCAAAGTATGTGGTATCTATTAAATATGCTTCAAAAAGGAATCGGTATCAAATCACAAAAGTGCGGTATGGTGAGTACTAGTTTAGACACTGCGCTTTGGGCCTTCAGCTCTGACATCTGATTGGCTGCCATAGTCACATGGCACAGAAGTCCATCTAAAATTCGCTGGGGCTAGTTTTCAAACACTTACGTAATGAATAAAAATCTTAGAGATGAGATCTAATTTGCAAGTTTCATGTTGGAACAGTGATCTCGCGATATCTCCTAAAGTATCGATTCCAAAATATCAATCGGCCAAAATGGAGGTGTAGATACCTGGGTATCTCTACGCCCACTCCCTGTTCTGACCTGCATTGTCCTCCCATGGGTGCTTTTTTGTTTAATGTTCTCAGCAGCATGAAGGACAAGAAAGGTTTTTTTTTTTTTTTTAAACAAGATTTCTTTATTTTTGTATTTTGATTCAGTTCCACCATAAGTTCCACACTTTGTTTTGGAGTGTTTTTTAAAGTCTTGGATTGTTTTGAATCCATTTGATTTTTAATATATAATGTTTTCTAAAACAAAACCTTTTCATTTTTTTCTGTTTGCATTACATGAGATTTTATGAATGAATGCCATTTTAATATTCATCTGAACCAACCACAGAGTCATGTACATATTACACACATTTTACAAAGAAAAAGAATTTGCTTGGACACTGGGTGTTGTAGTTGTTTTGAATATCTTAATTTTTAAATAATTTTAGTGCTCTAAAGAATGTTTTTGTGTATTTCTGAAGAGGGAACTCTGTAATATCCTTGTCATGTTGGTGATTGTTTATTATTCATTCAAATGCACATTCAACATACTTTAATAGCAGCCTTTCAGGGAAAAAAAAGTATCCTTGAAACAGTTTGATCTTTGCAGGAATTGGTTCTTAAATCACTCTGTGGTTGGCTTCATGTGATATTAGAGGTCAGTCAAACAAAGGACAAGACAAAACCATTGCACAACAACAAAAGTTTATTCACCAGTGGTGTCTGAATCATAATTGAGTCAACATTTCTGTTGTAGATGACATCAGTCTGGAGGGGATGGTGGTGCACAGAGCTGAATGCAGGCCCGTCGTCAATGACAACTACATGAAACTGAAGAAGTGAGTGAACTTTGAAAATCACTCAGCCGAAAAGCTCAACCAGAGAATACTGAATGATGTCGGTATAATTCGCAAAAATGTCCCTACCTTAATAATAGGAGACGTCAATTCAAGCCATCAACTCTTTATCCTTTTGGAAGTATTCACATGTAGGTAAAAGTTTAATTTAAACAAAGAACACTCTCCATTTTCCATCTCAGAACAACTTACAATAATGTTAACTGAATCTTCTCATTCTGTCTCCTTCCCAATGGAATCTCTTATTTCAAGCAGTTGGATGATATCGCTATAGCAACAGCATCGGGCGGCAGATGCATTGCTTCCCAAGGCCAACGCACAACACTTGGCATTAGTGCCAGACCATTTCTGCGTTGGCCATTACAAGTCTGACAAAGCACACTCTGGTGGGAACGGTCACGCTGTCTCTGTGTTAAATCAGCTATTTTGTTAAAATTTCATCCTTAAAAAAAACTTGCAGTGAAACCCTTGCGTGCATTATGTCAAAGTGAGGTCCAGGAAGGTCCAGGTTGAGGGGTGACCAATTAGAGCAGTGTGTTTCATAAAATCAAGTTGGAAACATGGCAGTAAGCTGGTCATCAGAAGAGCCTGAGCCGGTTTCTCTCGGAAGGTGAGTTGACTAGACATACAGATGAGTCTCCTGTTCCATCCGGCTGTCAGCCTCAATCATGTTCCCTGAGAAACATCTGCGCTCTGACAGGAAGCTGTTACGCCGAAAGGCACGTTTGTCAGCAGAGATCAACTTTGACCACCGAAAACAAGGCGGGTTCCGGGCGGATGGTGTGTTTCTAACTCTGTGTCTCTGCGTCTGGCAGGATGCAGCTGAGAGAGTCCACCAAGCCCCAGCGTCTGTCCCAGCAGCTGGACAGAGCCATCACCACGGTCTTCAAGCCGGTGGCCAACCACGACTTCAACGTGAGTACCAGCTCTCCTCCTTTCTCTTCAGTAATGGAGACATGGGTGTGTTAGCCACCGTGCACTGACTGGCGTCACGATGGGGAAGGGGGCAGCAGAGCCGTCAAGTTGGCAGTATAAAATCTTAGATGGAAACTTCATGATCCACAAATCTTCTCTCTCTGTTATAATATGATATATGGGCTCACAGTTTCAGTATGAAGACAAGAGTTTCTATCTTTTTGGTCCTGTAGTTTAGAAAGTTTCAAACCTGTGAAGGACCATCAGAACATTGGATGAGCGAAATTTTAACAGTGTAGCTGCAGAAGCACCATTAAGACTAGATTAGATGATTTGTTCAGGTCTTGATTAGAATCAGAAGTTAAACCATTGTGGGTTGCAGTTGGAGTACGAGAAGAAGAAGAAGTCGGAGGGGAAGATGGTGAGGGCAGAGAGGCAGGTGGTGTTGGACATGCTCTTCTCTGCATTCGAGAAACATCAGTACTACAATATCAAGGACCTGGTAGACATCACCAAGCAACCTGTGGTGAGACACACACACATACACACACAGCAGTATAGCTGGAAAGACCAAAAAAACAAACAAAAAAACAATCCACCTGCCCACTATCCACCTTGCTTTGTTAAATTTGAACAAGTCGCCCACAGTGTGATGTTCATGCCTGTTCACACGATCTGTTGTGGCTGAAATTTGGGCCAACTTTCTCTCACACACACACACACACTCACATACACAAACACACACACAGAACACACACAGACCCATGCTGGATGCATCGACACAGAGCTGTGGATTCGTTCCAGCTCACAGAGAACAGTCATGTGTAGGTGCTGATGAGACCTTGAGGTCCTCCTCTCCCCCTGATTGCATCTGATTGCATAACCATCGGTTGAGTGGGAGACAAACGACGCAATACACTCCACGCCATCATTCCTCTCCTCAAGCACTTGGCTAACACTCAAATTAGCTGAACCGAAGCCACTGAAAGCCCATTGTAAAATATATATATATATAATAGCAATAAAATAAAATCTCAAACATATCACACACCTCCCATCCATCGGGGAGTGAGGTGGGAGACCATCAGCTCGACATAGACACCCAGTGGTCAATTGGAGAAGTGTTTGAACAGGTGAGTCCGAAAGGTCTGGACGCTTTAAGTTCCAGAGCCGCCAGATCCAAGCAGAAGGTCCTCTCCTCACCAGCCGTACATATGAAAAGAGGAGAAAAAAGTTGAAAATGCTATATATCATCCATCCATCTATCTATCTCTTTAGCGCTCTCTCTCTCTCTCAAATCTGTGTGTGTATATATGTATATGGGTGTGTATGTACATGTACAGTGTCTATCATAAGTATTCACCCCCTTGGATGTTTTTCCCTTTTAGTGCTTTCATAAATCAATCATGGTCAATAAAATTTGGCTTTGTTAACACAAAACTTATTGGAAAAAACTCTTTAATGTCAAAGTGAAAAAATATTTCTACAAGGTAATGTCAATGAAATAAAAATATATAAAGGAATATAATTGTTTGCTGATTAGGTGCGGGGGGTGTCAGTGTAAGAATGATGCGCTCCCGCCGGTGAATTTTAGCACTGCACGAGTTATCTATCTGTGATGCACCCCTCTTTTTACTGCATTTCTGCATAGTTTTTTTCTTTTTTTTTTTTAGCCATAAACTAATTTTTTTGGGGTGGATTAATTCCGAGCACCAATGAAGGCCTAGGTGTAAAATGCACGGCCCGCCACTGATATATAAATATATATGTATGCATGTGTGTGTGTATATGTGTGTTTTTGTATAATATATATACACACAAACACATATATATACATACACATAAACATATAAATGTTTATATACATGTGTGTGTTTATTTAATACACACATATATATGTATATATATGTGTTTATATATATATATGTATATATGTGTGGTTTTACATATGTATATTGTACATATATTGTACATATGTATATGTGTAAATATTTATATATATATATATATGTGTGTGTGTGTATATATATTTATGTGTGTGTGTGTATATATACACATATGTGTATATATGTACTGTATGTATGTGTGCATGTATATGTGAATATATTTAGAAATGTGTAAAGACATTTGTGTGTGTACATATGTATAGATATGTGTGTGTGTCTACATATATCTGCATATATGCAAGTATATATATATATATTGTATATATGTGTGTGTATGTTTATATATATGTTTGTATATGTGTACACGTATGGATGTATATACGTGTATAAATAATATATGTGTATATATGTGTCTGTGTATATATAGATATATATGAGTCTGTATATACATATATATACACGTTTATATGTGTGTGTGTATATATATATAAACATAAATATGTGTGTGTATATATGTATATGTGTGTGTATAATATATATACCTATTTATACATATATGTGTATATATATGTTTGTGGGTATATATGTATATATATATACGTATAAATGTGTCCGTGTGTGTGTATATATACGTCTCTGTGTATGTGTGTGTATCTCTCTCTCTCTCTCTCTCTATATATATATATATATATATATATATATATGTATATATAATCTGTGTGTGTATGTGTGTGTTTATGCATATATGTATATGGGTGTGTATGTATGTGTGTGTGTGTGTGTGTTTGTATACAGTATGTGTGAATGTATGTATGCATGTGTGTGTTATATATGTATATAAATGTGTAAGGATATATATATATTTATGTATGAATGTATGTGTATATATGTATGTGTGTGTATAATATATATGCACACATTTATATGTATACATATGTGTGTTTTTGTGTGTGTATATGTGTATTTGTGTGTACGTATTTACATATATGTATGTAAATGTGTGTGTATAAATATGTATATTTATATGTGTGTATAAATGTAATTGTGTGTGTGTGTATATATATATATATATATATATATATATATATATATATATATATATATATATATACATGTATATGTGTGTGTATATGTATGTACGTGTGTGTATATATGTATAAATATATATGCGTATGTGTGTATATATATATATGAAATCAGTGTGTGTATGTATTAACATATATGTATATTGGTGTGTATATATGTGTGTTTTTGTATACATTATGTGTGACTGTGTGCATGTAGTGTGTGTGTTTGTATGTATGCAAGTGTGAGTTTGTGTGGGTGTGTGTATATGTTAATATATCTACGTATGTATGTTTGTATATAAATAGAAATGTTTATATACATTCATGTGTGTGTATATATATGTATTCATATATATTTGTGTGTATGTATATATATATATATGTTTGTATGTGTGTAAACGTATGCATGTATATATGTGTATAACTAATGTATGCATGTGTGTATATATAAATATATGTGTATTTGTGTATATATAAATATATCCATATTTGTGTTTGGAAATATATGTATATGTGTGCGTATATATCTGAGAATATATATGTGTGTGTGTATAAATGTGTGTGTGTGTGTGTGTATACATATGCGTGTGTTTTTGTGTGTATACATGTGTATGTAGATGTGTGTATTTGTGCGTACGTATATACATATATGTCTGTAAATGTATGTGTGCATAAATACGCATATGTGCGTGTGTATATATGTGTGTGTATAAATGTTTGTACATTAATGTGTGTGTGTTTGTATGTATTAGTATATATGTGTATGTGTGTGTATATATATATATATATATATACATACATTTAATCTGTGTGTGTGTGTATAAACATATGTATATGGGTGTGTATGTATATATATATATATATGTGTGTGTGTTTGTATACAGTATGAGTGAATATATGTGCATGTAAGTGTGTGTTTGTGTGTGTGGGTGTGTGTATATGTTTATACTACGTATGTATATGTGTATATATTTAGAAATGTTTATATACATTTGTCTGTGTGTGTGTATACATATGTGTGTGTGTGTGTGCGTGTGTATATATATATACGCTTGTGTGTATGTATATAAATCTATGCATGTGTATACGCATGTATATATGTATTTGTATATATTTGAGTATGTATATATATATGTTTGTATATGTATGTGTGTACACGTATGTATGTACAAATAGGTAAAAATTATTTATTTATATGTCTGTGTGTTTGTATATATAAATATATGTGGATATATAAATGTATTCATATATTTGTGTGTGGAAATATATGTATGTGTATAAATGTGTGTATATATATAGAAACATGTATATGTGTGTCTATATGTATGTACATATATAAATACGTATATATATATGTGTTTGTGTGTATGTATTTAGATACATGTATGTAAATGTGTGTGTGTGTGTGTGTGTGTATGTGTGTATGTGTGTATGTGTGCGTGTGTATATACATATATTTATACAGGTGTGTATGTTTCTATACAGTATGTTTGAATGTATGTGCATGTAAGTGTGGGTTAGTGTATATAGGCATGTAAGTGTGTGTGTGTCTGTGTATATGTATATAGATATGTAAATATGTATACATTTATGTATGTGTTTGTATGTATATATATATACGTTTAAATGTTTGTGTATATATGTGTTTATATATGTTATAAATGTGTTTGTATTTATTTATTTTATTTATATATTTGTGTATATGTATATATATGTGTATACAGGTGTGTGTATATGTGTGTGTATAAATGTATACACACATATATACATGTATTTGTATACATGTGTGTACACCTATGTATTTAGATGTAAATATATATATATATAATCTGTGTGTATGTATACGTGTGTGTGTGTCTGTGTCTGTATATATTGAAATAAATGCGTAAGTATATATATGTATGTATGTGTGTATATATTAATACGCATGTGTGTGTGTATATATATTCGTATATGTGTGTGTGTATGTATATATACACCTGTATAATATATATATATATATATATATACACACATATATACTTAAATATATATACACACACATATGTATACGTATATATACACACATATACATATATACTCACACGTATATACATGTATATAAACACATATATATGTAAATATATATACGAGTATTTGTGTATGTAAACAATGAATGTCTATATTTATGTATATGTATGCATGTGTGTATATATATGGTTGTGTGTACATATGTATGCGTGCGTATATATACGTTTATATATGTGTGTGTATAAGTGTGTGTGTGTATATACATACATAAATATGTGTTTATATATGTATTCATATGAGTTTATTTTTACGTATACATGTGTGTATACACATGTATGTGTTTATATGTGTGCATTATAAATATATGTATGTATATATGTATGTATATGTGTGTATTTGTGTGTATGTATATATGTATGTAAATGTATATATGTGTGTGTATACACATATATGTGTTTATAAATGTGTATTATAAATGCATTATAAATATGTGTATGTATATATGTGTGTAAATATATATATATATATTTATGTTTATAAATATATATGCATACACATATATGTGTTTGTATATGTATTTGTGTGTGTGTGAATACGTGTTTGTATATATGTTTGTGTGTATATAAATATACGTATTTATCTGTACATATGTGCGTATCTATGAATGTGTGTGTGTACGGATGTATATATGTGCAAATATATATATGTATATGTTGGTATATATATGTGCATATACATATATATACATATATTTGTGTATATGTATTTGTATATGAATATGTTTGTATATATGTGTATAATTACTTCTATATATGTGTGTATGTACATGATTGTGTACACATATACGTATATATTTGAATATATGTTTGTATATATACATGTTTGTGTGTGTTCATTTGTATATGTGTGCATATAGTTACATATATATGTGAGTGTATATATATGTATATGTGTGTACATATATATGTATATATGTGTATATGTTCAGTTGTATTTATATATATGTAAATATATTTTTGTATATATGTGCATATATATGTTTATGTGTTTGCGGTGTGTGTATACGTACATATATTTAGAAATTTGTATACACATTTTTGAGTGTTTATGTATTTATATTTGTATGTATTTGTGTGTTTATGTTATGTTTGTATATGTATGTGTGTACACGTATGTATACATGTGAATAAATAATGTATTCATTTGTATGTATATATCAATATGTGTATATATAAATATATTTGTGTGTGTGTGCGTATAAATATACATGTATGTGTCAATGTTTATAGGTATGTGTGTTCATATATGTGTGTACATATGTGTATGTATATATATACATGTGTGTATTTGTGACGATACATATGTACGTGAACACTTGTGTGTATATATGTGTATCTTCTTCTTTCAGCTTTTCCCATCAGGGGTCACCACAATGAGTCAACTCCATCTAACCCTATTCTCTGTATCCTCCTCTCTCACACCAACTACCCTCATATCCTCTCTCACTACGTCCATAAATCTTCTCTTTGGTCTTCCTCGAAACCTCTTACATGGCAGCTCCAATTCCAGCATCCGTCTACCAATATATTCTCTATCCCTCCTCTGTACATGACCGAACCATCTCAGTCTGGCTTCTCTGACCTTCTCTCCAAAACATCTAACATGTGCTGTTCCTCTGATAGACTCATTCCTGGTCACTCCCAAAGAGAACCTCAACATCTTCATCTCTGCAACCTCTAGTTCTGCCTGCTGTCTTTTGGTCATTGTGATAGTTTCTAGTCCATACATCATCGCTGGTCTCACCACTTTCTTGTACACCTTTCCTTTTATTCCGGCCGGTAGTCTTCTATCACATAATACCCCTGACACTTTTCTCCACCCATTCCAACCTGCTTGGACCCGTCTCTTCACCTCTTTTTCACACTCTCCGTAGCTCTGGACTGTTGACCCTAAGTACCTGAAATCCTCCAGCTTCTTGATCTCCACTCCCTGTAGCCTCATCGTTCCACCCCGGTTCCTCTCATTCACACACATTTATTCTGTCTTACTGTGACTAACTTTCATTCCTCTCCTTTCCAGAGCATACCTCTACCTCTCTAGATTTTCCTCTACCTGTTCCCTGCTCTCACTACAGATCACAATGTCATCCGCAAACATCATGGTCCATGGGGATTCCTTTCTAACCTCATCTGTCAGCCTGTCCATCACCATTGCAAACAAGAAGGGGCTCAGAGCTGATCCCTGATGGAGTCCCACCTCCACCTTGAACTTCTCTGTTACCCCTACAGCACATCGTACCAGTGTCTCACAGCTAGCATACATGTCCTGCACCAGTCTAACATACTTCTCTGCCACTCCAGACTTCCTCATACAATACCAGAGCTCCTCTCTTGGCACCCTGTCATATGCTTTTTCTAGGTCTACAAAAACGCATGTGTGTATATATGTGTATGTGTGTGTGTGTTTATGTGTCTTGCTTTAGAAATGTGCATATACATATCTGTTTGTATATATGCGTGTATGTGTATATATACATCTATGTATATATTCATGTATATCTGTCTGTGTCTGTATGGATATGTATTTGTCTACACGTATGTATGTTTGTACTTATATTTGTTTGTATTTTTCTTTATGTGTGTATATGTTTGTGTGTATATGTATGTATTTACATATGTGTGCGTAGAGTTAGGGTTAAGGTTAGTATGTGTTAGTATGTATATATATATTAGTCTGTGTACATGTAGTTTTGCTTATATATGTGTCTTTGAACAATTGTATGTTTGTGTATATATGTATGTGTATGAATGTATATATGCATATATGTCTGTGTGTTTGTATATAAATATGTAATTTTGTTTGTGTATGCATACATACGTGCGTATATATGTATGTGTATATATACGTTTGTGTGTGTGTCTATATATACACATTAATACATATGTGTATGTATATGTATAAATATCTGTATATGTCAAAGTGTATGTGTGTGTATATATGTATGTAAATATTTGTGTGTATATTTGTGTTTAATTATGCATTAATGTGTATATATATATAGTATAAATATATGTGTATAATATAAATATATATATATATTTACAATTGTGTGTGTATATATGTATGTGTGTATGTATATCAAAATGTGTATGTATGTGTGTGCATATGTGCATCTATGTTTTTGTGTATGTATGTTTCTGTGTATATGTTTATCATTATCTGCATGTATATACGTACATACATATGTGTGTATGTATATTTGTGTGTGTGTGTATACATACACGCATTCACGGATGAGTGTACTGTATAAGTGCATATCTGCATATAAATATGTGTGTGTATATATGTTTTTGTGTATATGTATTTATGTTTATATGTATTTGTATGTATACACTTTGTTAATATAAATAATTCCCATAAATCATACAATAACGCATACATCAATATATATATGTAAACAAGTGGATGTACGTTTATAAATTTTCGTATAGTCTATGCATCTATAGACTGTATGCATCTATGAATTTATATATATATATTCAGGTCAATGTATGTATGTATATGTTTGTGTATTTGTAGCTGTAAATATATATGTATATATATATTTATTAATGTATGTTTGCATATGTATGACTGTATGTACAAGTGTAATGAATGTATCTGTGAGTATATATGTGTATATACATTTGTATGCCTGCATATATGTATGTCACAGGTATGAATGTATATATGTATTCAATTGTGTATGAATGTATGTATTTATATGTATGTGTATAATGTATGTTTTTACTTGTATATGTAAGAAATGTGTTTTCGTCAATGCTGGCTGTCCATCAGCTCTGGAAGGATAAGATGAAATTAATGTCTGTGAGTGATTTTGTATTTCCATACGTCCCGTTCACGTAAACACTGGTGATTCTTCCGAACTCCTTATATGACCTTATCCATGATAAGACCTTATATGTTGACAAGTGAGCGTCCTGAGGTGTTCCCCCTTCTCGACTGAAGGACAGACCGATGTCCTTGTGATTCATTTAATCCTATGTATTTTCTACCTCCCACAGACCTACCTGAAGGAGATTATGAGGGAAATCGGGACATACAACAGCAAAGGTGCTCACAAGAGCACCTGGGAGCTGAAACCGGAATACCGACACTACCAGTCACCTGAGGAGGAGCAGCAGGAAGAGGAGGAGGATATGCACACTGCATAGTTCATATGTGTCACCATTCTATTACTCATCTGACCTGTTTATCTAGATGTGCCAATGTAATCCCTTGGAAATGTACTGAGTCACAACTTGAATCCAAATATATTTATCCTCCGAGACCCATGAATGAAGAGGAATTAGCCACCTGAACTTTTTTCTACTTTTGTGTTGACTTTAGCTTGAGTCATTACGATCCACATCTTGATGTTCAAATGTGGAAAACCTACAGGTGAGGTTTTTTTTTTCGATGTTACAAAAAAGACGTCAGTCAAGGCCGTGCAATAAAAATAATTTTCAAAGAAGTAAAAGAAAAATGTTTCAGTTTTTCTTTTCATCAAGCCACTGGTTTAAAATGGACATTTGCTGAACCTGGAGAAAGTATTTATCAGCAGCTGCAACTCAGCCAGGCATCTTTCCAGACTGAAGCTGGCCAAGAGCTGCTCCAAGATGGACAGGCTATATCAGTTACAGTTGGAGGCACATCTGAAATCAATGCAGGCCAGTCAGGCATAAAATAGTGCAGCATTTGAAACTTTTGAATCATGCCGAGGTGACTGACTGGAGGGGAAGATGGTGGAAACACCTGAACATTACATCAAAGCAAAAACCACATCTTTTACGGGTAGATTTGTTTAAAAAGGGGAAGTGAGAAACAAACTTAATGGGATGGATGTTAAAAACATGGGTTACAATTCTATTTGATAAAAATCTAACATTACTTAAAAAGTTTCAGGATTAGTCCAAGTGTAGCTTCCAGACAAACATGGATGTCAAGAGAGGTGCAGGACATGACTAGCTCTGAGACAGGGGTGAGGTGTGCTGTAAGATGTTCAACGTGGAAGGTGGACTACATTGTGTGAACTCAACTGTTTACATTTCAAGTTACAGGTCCCTCTCAAAAAATTAGCATATTGTGATAAAGTTAATTATTTTCCACAATGTAATGATAAAAATTAAACATATTTTAGATTCATTACAAACAACTGAAGTAGTTCAAATCTTTTATTGTTTTAATATTGATGATTTTGGCAAAAAAGTAAAGAAAAAACAAAAATCCCTATCGCAAAAAAATTAGCATATGTCATCCGACCACTAAAAAAAGTGTTTTTATTATAAAAAAAGTCAACCTTCAAATAATTATGTTCAGTTATGCACTCAATACTTGGTCGGGAATCCTTTTGCAGAAATGACTGCTACAATGCGGCGTGGCATGAAGGCAATCGGCTGGTGGCACTGCTGAGGTGTTATGGAGGCCCAGGATGCTTCGATAGCGACCTTAGGCTCATCCACAGTGTTGGGTCTGGTGTCTCTCAGCTTCCCCATCAAAATATCCCACAGATTCTCGACGGGGTTCAGGTCAGGAGAGTTGGCAGGCCGGTTGAGCACAGTAATACCATGGTCAGTAAACCATTTACCAGTGGTTTTGGCACTGTCGTGCTGAAAAATGAAATCTTCATCTCCATAAAGCTCATCAGCAGATGGAAGCATGAAGTGCTCATAAATCTCCTGATTACTAGCTGCATTGACTTGCCCTTGATGAAACACAGTGGACCAACACCAGCAGCTGTCATGGCACCCCAGACCATCACTGACTGTGGGTACTTGACACTGGACTTCGGGCATTTTGGCATTTCCTTCTCACCAGTGTTCCTCCAGACTCTTGGCACCTTGATTTTCGAATGACAGGCAAAATTTGCTTTCATCCGAAAAAAGTACTTTGGACCACTGAGCAACAGTCAAACAGGCTGCCACTGTTTCTAATTCAAAAGTGGCTTAACTTGGGAATGCGGTACCTGTAGCCCATTTCCTGCACAGGCCTGTGCACGGTGGCTCTGGATGTTTCTACTCCAGACTCCACTGCTTTCACAGCTCCCCCAAGGTCTGGAATCGGCCCTTCTCCACAATCTTCCTCAGGGTCCGATAACCCCTTCTGGTTGTGCAGCGTTTTCTGCAACTTTTTCCTTCCCACAGACGTCCCACAGAGACGGCTTGATAAGCACTCTGGGAGCAGCCTATTTGTTCAGATTTCTTTCTGTGTCTTGCCCCCCTCTTGCTTGAGGGTTTCAATGACGCCTTCTCGTCAGCAGTCTTACCCATAATTGCAGTTTTGAGTATAACCTGGCTGGGAGTTCTTAATAGCCTCAGAAATATTGTGCAGGTGTTTAGTCAATTCGTTGATTCAGATGATTAGGTTAATAGCTCATTTCGAGTACCTTTTCATGATATGCAATTTTTTTGAGATAGGAATTTGTGGTGTTCATAAGCTGTATGCCAAAATCATCAGTATTAAAACAAAAGACCTGAAATATTTCAGTTGGTGTGCAATGAATCTAAAATATATGGAAGTTTAATTTTTATCATTACATTATGGAAAATTGTGAACTTTATCACAATATGGTATTTTTTGAGAAGGACCTGTATAGGTAGGGTTTGAGGTGGCTCTGATGGAGGGAATCAGGAATGAGTCAATCATGGGGATTTGTTGAAATCTTTAGCTAATCCACAATAACAGTTGTCTTTAGAGCCATAAACTTACATTTTATCATTCTTGCCCTGGATATAATCTGCTATATTTGTGCATCAGAGCACCAAAAAAGCAGGCCAGAGATTGAAACTGACATCAGCTTAGCCAGTAAGAGATTGAAGGGGTTCTAGTGTCATGTTCTCCCCTGAGTTCTGATAACAGGATCACATGACCAAGCATCAAACTGGTAACTTGCAATGAAGTTGCTATGACAACTGAAAGAGATGGTTAATGTCAAAGTCTACTCTAGTACAAATAGCAATTCCGAGTCACGTATTGGGATTTAAATGCCGACTCTGAGACAAAAGTCCTAATTCAGGGAGCTTCCGGGCTGATTTCACTCCGACCCCAGAGCTCTTTCAATATAGCGGGAGAAAGAAAAGGCACATAAAGCGTTGGTTCTAGATTTTATTTTCAAATGAAACCTGGAGATGGAAATGCATTCAAATCAACCCGAACAATCCGATGGGATGTCGAGTGGGCTGCGGATCCTCATTAAAATGCTTCTCAAAAGGGCAGACCGATCAGTTTTCTGGGGGACTCAGTTCAACTTGCACATTTCTGCAAAACCAAGAGGGGTAAACCTGAGACAAAAAGGCAAAACAAAGATTCCAAACTATTCGGTGGTAGATCATTTTAAGAGTCATCCTGGGTGAAGTGCTGCAGACCATAATGTCTGTGTGGAGCAAATAGTTTGTTTCAGGCATGATGCAAACAGGGAGTTCTACAGTCTGTTCTTCAGGTCATGTAGGAAGCAGCAGCCATTAAAAAGCAGATGTAGTTCCAGATGGTTACTGCAAGACAAGAGGATGCAGCATTAGATCTTCAACCACAAACATGTTCACATACAGCTGGCAACACAGTGGACGACTGAACGAAGAGGTCTTCACTCTCGAATGCCCTTTCTCAAAGAGAAGCAATGGAGGAAAGTTGCAAGCTCCACGGGACACTTCTGTTCAGGGTGTCAAAAGTCCCTGTTCTACCAGTTTCAACAGGATTCCACCAGCAGACAAACGTAACCACATCGCGTGCCAGCTTCACTTATGCAAACATTAAATGACAAACTCAACAACAGACCTCGACTATCCTCTCTTCATCTAAAACGTGCTTTACTTACACATTTCTCGATGATAAGACCATCTTTGAAGAAGAGAAAGTAGGGAGTGACGCCGTCCTCACGATAATTCAACAGGCCCAACATGCCGTTGGGGTTCAGGCTTGGCCCGGAGTATAGCTGAGAAGTGGATACATTGACAGCGTTAACCCAAAACATTTTAAATTTTAACTTGTTAATCTTTGTTTTAAACACCGAAATCAAGTGGACTCCTTCAAAGAGATAGACTGCTTTGTGAAATTGGACCTAATTCCATTCCATGACACAAAGTGATTTCAAACAAGTCATGTTTAATTTATACTTTGTCTTGACTTCTACACCTGTGTGAGAACAGTCTGAAGAATGGGGGTGAAAGTTACATCCTAGCATCACCATAGAAATTGCCCATCCCAGAATGAAGGCTCCTCTCACACCTCCAAACCATGAAAAAGTGGGGTGTCATGATTCTATATGTTGTGTGACTGCAGACGTACGTCGTAGCTCGCGAAATCCGCGAGGACCTTTTTGACTTCAGTGTCAGCACATTTCATGAACTCGTCCACTCGGCCGGGGTTGGTCTCCATGAGCCTGGTCTTCACTCTGTTGATGCCAGAGGAGGATTTAGTTAGAGGTTGATGTCGTAATGTAACTGGACAGTCAGTTAAGGTGCGTGAAAATCTGAGCTAAGAGTGTCTTGAATCACAGGGTACTGATGCGTGTCAGTTTTGGGAAGGACGTGACTGAATCTGACCAAATTTACATTCAAAAGGCCAATTGCAACCCCTGGCATCACAACCTACAAAACTGTCTTTATATCTCAAAATAGTAGATGGAGGGCAGAGCATGGGTTACATAATATTCACATTTAAATACAAATGAGAATTATTAAAAGAAACATTGTGCATATCACATAGATGAAAAGGGGTATTTTACTGTCCTTGTCCCGATTTTAACAATTTAAATGTTAAAATTAATCCATGTTTAACACAAAGCGTAAAAAAAGTACTCACGCTTTCATGTATTCCTTGAGGTATACAATATACTTCTTCTTGGGATACTCCACCAGTACAAGGCTGTGGTTAAGCACAATGTCAATGCCAGACGACTGGGAGGCCTCAGGACTCTCTTCCGGTTCTTCGGCAGAGGCATTGCCCCCAAACAAGCGGTTGTCCAAATCCCCCTCTGCCCTGGTGACCAGCTAAACACAAAAGGGAGCAAACAGCAATGGATCAGCGACCAGTGGTCTCTGCATCTTGAAATTGGAGAAAAAATTCCAAAGAATCTCACAGGGATTCTTGTTGTTCCGAGAGTATTGCCCGCTTGTACATGGATCAACACTGTTCCAGTAATTTATATGATGTGCTGGTACAGCAGTTAGTGACACGGACTCTGTTGACCAATAAGTTCAATTTTTTTTATTAAAGAAAGAAGTACTTTTGGTTAGCATGTTGGACACAACGGAGGAACTAAGTCATCGATAGTATAAACTGAACGGCGATCTCTGTTTCTGAGTTGTGAGGGTTCCAGAGGTGCCCAGGTTTGTGAACTTAAATACATATGGTGGCTTAATTTCGAGTTTAAGTCGACCTTCAACAAGCTGATCAAACTATCAGAATTCATTCACACACACACCCAAATGTGACTCACCTTTCCTTCCACTTCCAGGAAGATTCCGTTGGGCAGTTCCTTGATTTTGAAGGCATCCGTGAACAGCTCGTCGGCTGGGGAGAACAAGGGTAAATTTGGTTATAGTTCCTGACCGACATGTAACTCACGGTACATTCGATTAGAGTCCCTGACCGATATGTAACTCTCCAGGCCCTTTTTTAGAATTAATAAAAACGGATTTAAGCACACTGCGACCGGTTTCAGGTTTTAAACGGATCGTCTTTCGGAGACGCCGCACTTTTACCAAGCTAATGCTACAAATATGCCACCGAGGCCGGTCCCGCACATAAAATGGCAGAAAGCGACAAGAACTCCGCTAAATGATACACAGCTCGATACTTTGCCACGAACCACGTCATTTAAAATAGCCAAGTTAACGCTTACTCGTCCAAAATGTACTTAAGTAATCGGTGTAAATGTGAGTAGCTCGCAGTCTGGCAATAAAACGGAAAGCTACCGCGGACGTTAGCGTCTGAAGCTAGCCGGAGCACGAGTTAGCTAGCAGGCAGCTTTTAAAAAGTGCCGTAACGTTTACCGCGACATCGCCGCCGCGGCCGATCCGGCGACTGCGGCGTGCTGCGGGGCCCTTACATGACACGCAGTCCCTGTAGATGATCATTTTGCCGGTTTCCAAGTGGAGTCTTCCAGGGGACAGGAGAAGAGCAGGCCGCCCGACAACTAACGGGATGCGAAAAGGCCGATTAGGTCTCGGCCCGGCCTATTTACCACCCGGTGACGTCATCGTGGGCCGGCCCAGTCGGCGGGCGGCCGAGACGACGGGCGGCGGCGGCGGGGACCCGCCGGGGATGTTAAACAAAAACTAAATAAACGTCTTAACATTTCAAAAAAGAAAAAAGGGCTCTATTATACCTGGGGGGTCACGTCTCAGTGTTTTGTCTTAATGAAAGTTCCAGAGTAACCGATTTCTGCCTGCAGTTCTCCAGACCGCCACTGAGTGGCGCCAAAGGGACAGCGCGCGCACCACCACGTGACATCCCGAGCATTCCCTGTCATTGAAGCTGTGCGCAGCCATGATGTCACATCCGCCTTCCCCACGCAGGAATATTTTAATATTTTACGTTAGGTAAACTTATTCAAAACAAAAACAGAATGCGAAAAAACTCTCCCCTGTCTTTGAAATAATTTTGAATTATATAAAAAAATCTTTAAAGCAACACCTTAAAGCCGACCCCCCCCCCCCCCCACACCTTTTTCATGAATGGTTCCCTGGATTCATTAACATCACATTGTGTTCCCATTGCAATTCAGAATAAGTCTAGATGTTATTGATATACGTTTTGACTTAGCACTGTTAGTTCATATTTTATTATTTGTAAAGTTGGAAAAGAAAAACAGGTCACTTGCGCCTACTTTTTTACTTGAAACTGAGCAGCGATTTTATGTTAATTGGGCCTTTCGGTAAAAGAAATCCCACAGAGTCAAACGAGGAATAATAACGTGGTTGGCTTAAAGGTGTGACACAGCAGCAGTTCATTACTCAAAAGTTATGTTGAGGAGGAATTGGGCCAAACAAAGGTCAGAAAGGACAAACAGTGGAACATCCTTATCAGTTTGAGCAGAAATTAAACATTAGCTTCAGGAGAGAAAAAAAAATGTATATCACTTTTACCTATGGTCATCAAGAGATCTGAAGGCTTCATTCCATGATACAAACTTAATGTGTTGTTTTGAGAAAATATATGTTGTTCTTTTGGGTCACAATACATTGGATTTTTTTTTTTATGTAACTATACACATCCATTAATTTGTAAAGCAACTTTATTTTCCTCTATCAGCATGTCATGGTACACCGAGCACCATTTAAATGTCTCATATCATAATGGATCATCTGTAAAACCCGAACCGCGTCTTCATCAAGCTGCCCTCTACCAACACAGTGAGCGACTGCGGTTTATTCGGGTGAGGGTGTAGCCTGGATATCATTTACACAAGAGAGAGGGCACCGACAGTGAGTACACAGAGGTAACACATGAGAAGCAAGGGGCACAATTAAAAACCCAAAGTGCTTTCAAACGATCACCTCTTCTTTTGATAAAAATTAAGACTTATCCAAACAGGGAAAATTACCAAAGTGGTAAGTACGAAGAGTACCAGCACATTCAAAGTGAGCACATGCAACAAAAACAGACATTTAAAAAAAGACAATGTACAATTATACAGACGGAGAGATGCTCATGATGCTCATGTGGGTTCAATTTTTGCAGGAGTGTAATTTCTGCACATGGAACACACCATTAACCAAAGTCCTTGAGTCGATAGGCCGAACCGGGCTGCAGGTCTGGGGTCTTTACATCGAAACAGCCAGAGCAAACTAGAGCTGCCCACAGTCCGTGATAACCAGCTTCTTTGAGGGTGTCCCTTTCTTGGAGCCCAACTCCCCCATCTGCTGTACCACGTCCATGCCTTCTCGAACCCAACCAAAAGCCACATGCAAGAAGTCCAGATGCTCTGCCTTTTTCAGAGTGATGAAGAACTGTGAAGTGTTAGTGTCACGACCATGGTTAGCCATGGACAGTATTCCTGGGCCTGTGTGCCGGACATTGAAGTTCTCATCTTCAAACTTGGCACCGTAGATGGACTTGCCTCCGGTGCCATTGCTGTTGGTGATGTCACCACCCTAAAGATGGGGAGGAAAAAAAAAAGTAGCGGTAGTCAGTAGGTACTGAGATACGTTCACAAATAAATGATATGATGGGAATTGGAAAATTTTATCTACAAGCGACCTACTTATATCTCACCAGGTCCTAAAGTGAAGTTCAACATTTGAAGAAACATGTTAGAAGTAGAACTAATGATTGGAAATAAAGTTGTGATATGCACTGCAATACAATTCTTCTTTCAAAATGATTTGACGACCTTTGCTATGATACACTGCAGTACTTTACAACTAAGGTTTTCAGAGTGTGACCGACAAACTATTTTCGGGAGGAGGACCAATGCTGAAGTGCAGGAGTGTCAGAGACTTGGTGAAAGCTGTCGCTACGCTATGGTTGTGTCAGTCATATGGAGACCTAATTTAGGAGCCTCAGTTTCCATGTATAAACGGTAGTGACGCTTCTCATGCAGGATTTGAGGCCTGTGTTTCAGTTTGAAATGTGCAAAAGTCAATTAAATATATTGCAAAGACAGAGGAAGATCATGTCAAATATCCTCACCTGACACATGAAGTCTGGTATGACTCTGTGGAAGATGGAGTCCTTCAGCCCAAAGCCTTTCTCACCGGTGCAGAGAGCTCTGAAGTTCTCAGCTGTCTTTGGGACAATGTGGGAGAACAGCTCAATGGTGACAGTGCCCAGCACTTGGCCGTCAGCAGCCACTGTCAGGAAAACCCGCGGGTTAGTGTCTCTGGAGTGCTCTTGGACTCTCGACATGTGTGGTGTGGAGATTCCAGAGGCATCGTCGCTGCTTGTTTGGCCGATGCGGCTCTGACATTCACAGAAAGTCTTCTTAAAGGATTCGGCAATCTCTGGAGTTTTGAACTTAGCCGCCAGCTGCTCCACCACACCATCGCCATCTGTGCAAGGAAGAGGATATAGGAACCATCAGCAGAAAGACTTAACCTACAGCTTTGAATGAACATGACTACGATCAATGAACAAAGAAAGGTATTGTGATGTGTGTTACGTTGAACATATTGTTTATAAGACGGGTATAAGTACCAGAGTAGTCAGTGGCAGTCCAAACGAGAGCATTTGCTGAGGCGTCCATGGGTTTCAGCTCCATCGACTGGGAGATGGTGTGGTTGGCACACACTCTGAAAACCTGCTCTCGTCTCATTAGGATTCGGTAGAAATGTTTGGTCGGGTGGAAAAGGATCTTTATGTCACCGATACCCCGCTCCTTCCACTGGCTAAGGTCGCGATCCCATCGATACAGCCTAGTGCGTTCTTTGAACAGGATTTCCTCATCTTCTTCTCCAGATTTTGTTTCCACCTGAGAGCAAAGATGGAGAGCGTAAAACTACTGTCAGCAGAGCCTATAGTCAGAAAAGTTGCAGCTTATCTAAGATGAATGATAAAACTGTATTTCCAGTACCTCTGGTAAGGATACAATTGGCTCAAAATGAATGTCCTCGTTGTTAGGAGCCTCCTCATCATCACTCCCCTCATCGACATTGTTGTTGACCGCTGGGGCCACGGTGGAACCAAATACTGTCGCTCCAGCATTTGCCCATGAGAAGTCCGAGTCTACACAAACAAGAACAAGACACTTCGATGATTTCGTGTTTACCCATTTTGAAACGCAAGGCAGCCAAAAACAGATTTGATGAAGCCGACCTTTGGTTCCAAATGCGTATCCTTCTGTGCTTTTGGCCAAATCAGCAAAAGAGAAGCCACCGAATGAGTTGAAGCCAAAGCTCGATGAATCTAGAGGAAAAAAATGTATGAAGAAACCCCCAATGAAATAGATGAATAATTCATTTTTATGTGCAGTGTACACGACATACTGTACAAAGCAGCCTGCATGAACGGAGTTGCTGGGTTGAGAAACAAATGTTTCGACTGAATGTTTTCCCACAGCTGCAGCTCTACTTGAACCTACCAGTAGTCTTGACAGGAGCAGCTGTCCCAGCATCAGGTTCGGGCTCTGGGCTCTTTTTAGTGGACAGGTCGATGGGAGAAGTGCTGCTGGCTGCTGCTGGCTGCTGATCTGTTGGCTCGCCTGCGGTTTGCTCCTCCGTTGACGATGTGCTCACAGCCTTTGTGTCGCTCAATAACGAGCTTGATTGCTCCTTGGCCGGGCTGCTCCGCGTCTTTTCATGTCTGTTTGACTGAGCATCCTGAACGAATCCAGGAAAGAATAAAATCTCAGACAAAAAAAGACTGTAAGAAGTAAGAGGCCATCAGACTGCACAGGAAAAAAAGGGGGACATTTTCTAAGACCGTGGAGCAGGAATGTAGTTAAAAACCACTGTGCAAACATGGAGGCTGTCTTGTCCTTTCACAGCAGTGGAATCCCTGCAGTGATGCACTGCATTTGATGGGCAGGCGATGGTGTCACAAAGTGTCTTTGTGCCCATGAGTAGGTGCGATTGCGGAGGATACGAGGTCATTAGGATATCGGGAAGCAAACTAGCCTCACCGAGGAGTACAGCTGAGTTTGACAGTGACATGCACAGGGAAAAGATATGAATACGTTGCAAAAGTTTTGATGCCAACGACTTCTCACAAGAAGACAAACCAAATGTACTGTAGAAAGTACTGTGGCTTGATCGGGACTTTCGCCTTGGTCAGATCATTCTGCATGAAGCACGACTTCAAGAAGAGGGTTCGTTGCGGGAAAAAAAGCCAGTTCACACCCAAGGTTGTTGAGGAATGAAGGTGAGGATCTGTCCATCATAAGATTTGTCAATGGTCTACAGGCGGTAGGTAATGCCTAGAGTGCAGGATCTTCAGTAAAGTGCGAGAAACAGCAACACGGCCTATATTTCAGTGAGTACAAACCTGCCTTGCACGGAGATGCTTACCAGGTCCTGCTTTGCTTGACGAACTTCTGTCTCAAAGTCTTCAACTTTGTCGGTATCCAGGTCACTATCTGTCGTGCTCAAGCCACAGAAGAATGTGGGTGGAAGCTGGAGGCTTTTAGCCTTCTCCTCCTCCTCTGGTGTTGGCTTCTTCTCCCAAACAACCTGGCAGTCTGGTTCTGTATGGAGTTACACAAGACCAGTGACTTTTTTATAAAAAAATAAAATAAAAAAAATAAGGAGAAGCGTACAATAGCTTTATGCAAAACTGTCTGTTTCCAATGAATGATACATGTTAAACATCTGTTGTGATAATTGAAAAACATAACTGTCCAGAACAACATACCATCTCTGCACGCTGCTGCCCTTCTTTCAGGAGGATCGGGGTATAGCTTTCCATTCAGAGCTTTCACTGCCGATTCGTAGTCTTCATCTTAAAACACAAACAAATGTAGCACATCATTTGAATTCCATATTGTTCCCGTGTGTGGAATTTAGTTGATTCGCATTAAAAGAAAAATACAACCTTTGCTATAAAACAATGTGATGTTTTTTTTATGTACAATTATTGTAAAAGTTTAAATGTCAAATCTATAAGATGGCTGCAACAAAGTGTTTTGGACAGTTGGAACTATTGAGCTTTGCTAGCTTTGTGATGGGGGATTGTAATTTTTCAATTTAATAACATTATTTGTTGGTCCTTTAACTTAACTGTGCACATAATTTCAGGCAGCTTTTCAAAAAATATAACATCTGAGTTTACTGACAGCTTCCACCCATTGACTTCAACTGCTTTGGAAATTCAAATGTCATTTTTATTTGGATGCTTTCTTTATCAGACATTGTTTCCAGAAGAGGGGGAAACATCAACTTGGCAACGCACTGAGCTAATTCCTCTTGTCTCAAACCTTTGTAAAGCTGACATGAAGTGATACATAAATACCCAATTCTTGCTCTTTTACCATTTTAAAAGCATTTCCCCGCCTTCGGTCCCCTTGCAATTTATTGAACACGAGTAGGCTTTGGTCTCACCATCGGGCTGATCGTCACTTGTGTAGCCTGGTTCATTCTGATAGCAGAAAAAGGTGAGAGGCAGCAGGAGATTCCTGGCTAGGGCAGCTTGTTCAGCAGTGGGTTCACGAACATACACGACCTCCACCTCAGTGTCCTCATGGGACTCTGCCCTGGTCCCTGCAGGCAGCGAGGGCCCTGCGACAGACATGTTAAAAGTAGAATATAAGTCAGGTCCGGGAGAAACAGCTTTGAGGGGGGAAGAAAGGCAGATATTAAGCAGTTTCATTCTATTTGAAATGACAGAAGTTAGTTGCGCACACACACACACACACACAGGCGCGCACGCACACACAAAAAAGTTCATGCACAGCAAAAATGAACAGCATGCATTCATTTCACTAATGAGCGAGACTAGTTGTATTAGGAGAACATTTCTGTACATGTCTTGGTGTTTTCAATCCAACTTGGCGAGAACCTTGGAAGCACTGCACTGGAACATTTAAGACATAAATACCTCAGCTCGAACTCTAATTGGTGTGTGTTGAGGTGCACATGGCGGAGGCCAGACTACACAGGGAATTACATTTCATGCTGTTGCTACACATCCCGCACTAAAAATGGCTTTTGTGACGTTTGCATAGTGCATTCCTTTCAGCAGGGAAAGCTCTCCATAAAATCTGCTCCTCTCGCCTTTCAAAAAGACCAACACTGGCTTTCCCTGTAGCCTCAGGGAACTTATTTGTCTAACAAGTCAGCTGTCAAATATTCCCAAATTTCCATTTGGGAATGGGACACCTAACAATTTCATTAAATTGTAAAATGCAAGTGAACCTTCAGATTATTTTTTATTTGGTATCCAAGACACTGAGGCCAGTACGTTCAAATGAATGAAGTAGGAACAAAAAAATACTAATAAAGCGGTCAAATTGGAAATTTGACAGAAGATTTATGAACTTGACTAAAATGTAATAAAAAGCAGTAACGTCCTGACGATCACTGTATACTTTGGTCCTTGTTTGTGCAGTTTTGTAGGAATACCTCTTTTGCTTGCCTTATCTTGTGGCCTATCCTGAGTTCAAAAAATTGTTTATACTGTAAAGAAATGTACCTTTACACACAGGACATGCAACACATTAGCGTCACTGTTTTTCACTCTGTGCATCCAGGTTATTTCTGTCTAATGGTAAGGGCCAGCCAGGTGACAGCTGAGAAGTGTTAACACACACTGCAGTGATTAAAGTACCTGGGGGTTCAAATTGGGAGGTTGATGTGCTGGTCCAAAAGGCCATTGGGTTATCTTTGAAAAGCCTAAAATCCAGCCCTAAAGGATGATGGGTTGTTGGGTGAAGAGAAACTAATTGTGAGGCTGGTACAGTAATACTTTGAAAAATGTTAATCATAAAATTAAGGCCAAAACTATTAAATAAAAATATGAATAATGAATGATTTGTGAGGTAGTGTTTGCAATGTGTCCTTGTGTTGCATTGTGTTCAATCCTACTTGAGAAATTACTAGGAACGTGATATGAGGTGTACCAAAACATGAATGTCATGGGTATTCTGATTTTTAAATCTTCTGTCCAGTGAAAACATAAAATTCATCTTTTGATTGGTCAGCTAAGAATATGAAGATGCAGATGGAACAAGACAGTGGTTAAAAAAATAAATTAAAAAAAAAAAAAAAAAAAAAAAAATCAAATGTCATCATACCCATTCAGAAATAGAAAAGAAAAAAATATTGCATGAAAATAACTATTGATTGTTCCTTACCTTTCTCTGGAATTTTGAATGCAGGTGATGGAGATGAAGGTTTGGCAGGACATCCAGCATCTCTGCTCTTTGAACTCGATTCACAGTTGTCACTCTTTGGCTGAGATATTGGACTGCCAAAGATCTTCTGAAGGCTATCTGAGCCAAACACAAATTTTGGGGGTGACATCACAGCTTTGGAGGGGTTGACCGGACTCAGAGATCCTGCTGCACATGGCTTTTCGGGAGAAAGCACAGTGCGTTCTTTTGTGGTCTCCTCCAGCACTGCGATAGCTGCCTTCCCACACACAGTCGTGGCGGTCTTTGCCGATTCTGCAGAACCGTGATCTTGTGGTGCGACCACCCCAGGTGTCACAGGGGTCATTAACTCCTCTTTTTCTTGTGCAGTTTTGGCTTCCTCAAAGACCTGTTTGAAAGTGTTGGCAGTGTCTTGCAATTTGAATCTCACAGCTAACTGCTCAATATTACCGTCCCCTGCTTCAGAAAAGTCAAACGCACTCCAGACCCAGGCCTTCTCAGCACCTTTCATGGGTTCCAGCTTCATGGCTGACGTGATCCAGTGGTTTGCACAGATTTTGAGTACCTGGTCTCTCCTCATGATCAGTCTCACTCGCTTCGTGTCATAATTCTGTAAGATCTTCAGGTCTCCGATACCCCTCTCCTTCCACTGAGCCGGTTCCTTATCATAACGATACAGTTTGGCTCTGTGACTAAACACTACCTGCTCATTTTCCTCCCCTGTGGAAATTTCCACAAGATCAGGCAAGGGGACCACAGGTTCAAAGTACTGCCCATCTCTTTCCTCCTCCTGGTATCCGTCTTGCTCATCATCGGTACCCACGGATGCTCTGCTCTGGTTAAGCTTAGTAGGAGACTTAGAAGGACTAATACCGGGTTGGAAGCTGAAGCTGAATCCACAAGTCGATTCCCCAAAGCGAAATAGGTTTTTTCTCAGAGGGCTGCTGGCGAGGGGGGAGGCGTAGACTGAAGTGTCTGCCGTATCGTCCAGAGCCTCTTCTCGTAGATCATAGTTGTCCCACTCTAAGGTGGGGCCAGTAGTTTCATTGTGAGGCTTGACTAAAAGGCTTGACACGTTGCTAGATGTGGCAATATCTCCTTGGTTGTCGTCATCTTTAATCTTTGTTTTGTCATCAGTCAAAAACGATTTCAGATTTTTCAAACCAGATTTCATTTCCTCCGCTTTCTGAATCAGATGAGCTGTTCTGCCTGTGTCAACAAGCTTGTGGGGGGTTTGGAGAGGGATGTCTAAGAGAAGCCTCTGGCACTCTTCAAACTTCTCCTTAAATTCCTCAGCAAGCTCTGGGGTTTTAAACTTGGCAGCCAATTGTTCCAGTTTAGCATCTCCGTCAGAGAAATCATTGGCCATCCAAATCCACGCTTTGTCCGAGCCAGCCAGCGGCTTAAGGTTCATGGTGGTGGTGATCCAGTGGTTGGCGCACACCTTTAGAACTTGCTCTCTTCTCATTAACACCCTTAGCCTTCCATTGTCATTGTTTTTCAGGAATTTTAGCACTCCTACTCCACGCTCTTTCCACTGACTGGAGTTGGAGTCAAATCTGAACAGTTTGACCCGCTGAGAGTAAAGAACCTGCTCATCCTCCTCTCCTGTGACTAGGTCCACCTTATCAGGCATTTGGACCACTGGTTCAAACTGGATATCATCGTTTTCCTCGGTTTTATACATGTCATCTTCCTCTGGTTCATTTGAGCCATCCGTTTTGGTTGGTGTTGCCTGGAGGGATGAGAAGACCTGCTCACCGGCACCTGAAAAACCTTTGAAATTGGGGTCTTTCTGGCCAAACTGAAAATCTCCTCCAGAGGACTTTGCCAAGTCTGCAAAACTAAAAGTATTGGACTTTCCAGTAATTAAAGGATTTTGATCTTGTTCCGCTTGGGCCGGGGAAGGCGTTGGCGCTGCTTCGTTATCGTTCTCCTTGTGCTTATCGGCGAAGCTTTTCAGAAAACCAGAGGCTGATACCGAAGGGCTAATCTGACTAGCACTGGATGTTTCTGTTGTAGTATCCTGAATGCCAAATTTGAAGCCACCAGCAGGTACGGGCATCGAGAAAGAGAAGCCGGAAGAACTTGTGCTACTTGACCCAAACTGAGGAGACCCAAACTTGAAGGAAGAGCTAGAGCTTGCATCCTGGCTTTGGACAAACTGAAAGGAGCTGCCAGTTCCTAAAGGCATCGTAGATCCAGGTGCAGAAGGCTGGCTTGATGACGACTTTGTTCCAAAGTTGAAACTAAATGTGGAAGCTGTGGGAGTGGAGGTGGTTGTGCTTGTAGCATTGGGATTTGGTGTCTGAAATGCCACGCACTTATTGGCAGAAGCATTGTTCCTCACACAACTGTCACAATCCCACTCTCCAGCTTTCTTGGCAAACATTGCTTCCAGAGACAGCTTATCGTGATGTGCATGGCATGAAACACACTCCGCAGATGAGGCTTCGTTTCTGTATGAACAGGAAGTGCATTCCCATTGCCCGTCACTCACTGCAAGTCCTGAAGTAGGTAGTGCTGTAGATGAAGTTGAAGCGTCTGATTCTTTCGGTTTAGCTGCAGGATTGGGACTATTGCATGCAACGCATCTGTCAGCTGCAGCTTCATTTCTTACTTCACATACGTCACAGTCCCACTGCCCCGGCTTCTTGCTGAACTGGGCAGCCAAGTCCTTTACAGTTGCTTCTGATGACTGAACTTCAGGCAAAGTCTCAGAAGGTAAATTTTGAGCTGGAGAAGTTTTGGAGGAGTCTTTGGGGGCTTTACAAGAAACACAAGTGTCTGCAGAGCTGTCATTCTTTGTAGAACATTTGTTACAATCCCAAAGATCTGTCTTCTTACCAAACTCAGCTCCAAAGGCAGAACCAAACACATTGGTTACAGAGTCCCCAGGTTTTGATGTGCTGGCACCGAATGTAAAAGAGGAGGGTAGGGAAGTCCCAAAAGAACCAAATCCGGTGAATGGTGAGCCAGAGGTACTGGTTTTTGAAGAATCTGTCCCAAATTTGAACGTGACTGGACTACTTTTTGTTTCACCAACAGGCTGAGTATCAGGTTTGGATGAAGAATTGGGATTGGTACTTTTACAAGCAACACAACAAACGTCTTTCGATTTATTTCTCACCTCGCACACAGTGCAGTCCCATTCGCCTTCTTTTAGTGCAAACTGGGCAGCCAATGTTGTCAGCGGCTCAGAGTAATCTATCGTTTCATCTTCCTTCTCCTGTTGATCGTTCTTTTGTGGGGTTCCCTTCACAATTTTTTGAGCTTCTTCAAACTTGGCCTTAAAAAGCGACGCCTCCTCTATGGTTTTGAATCTGATGGCCAGTTGCTCCAGCTTAGGCTCTTCGTCTGCATAGTCAATGGCATTCCATACCCATGATTTGTCTGAGCCGGCATTTGGTTTTAGTATCATATCGGCATTGATGTAGTGGTTGGCACATATTTTGAGCACCTGTTCCCGCCTCATCAGCAGGCGAACCTTCCCTTTAGTGCTATGTTTCAGGATTTTTACATTGCCAATTCCCCGCTCCTTCCACTCTTTTGTTTCAGTGTCAAATCTATAGAGCTTTGCCCTATTACAAAACATCTCCTCTTCTTCTTCCTCACCTGTTTTCACATCGACCTTATCAGGAAGAGGTACAATGGGCTCAAAGTGAGGACCATCCTCATCTTCCTCAACATGAGTGCTATCATTGTCACTTTCTGCAGCTTTTTCCTCCTCTGCTGTTGGCTTTGCCATCCCAAACACAGGCTTGGTAACATCCCTAAATTTAAATGGCTGATCCACCTTTCCAAACAGATTTCCGCTGCCTGCGATTTGAGATGCATCACCAAAGGAGAAACCTGTTGAATTCTTATTGCCAAAGGTGAAGATGTTCAATTGGCTGGCTGGCTGCTCTTGTGCTGGAGGCTTTTCAGGCAGTGTGTCTGGTTTGGTAGCAATGTCAGATGTCAGTAAACCAAGCAAACTTTCACTGTGTTTAGCTTGAGAAGAAGAGAACGTGAAATCTCCATCATTGGATTTAAAGTTCGAGGTAAATTTAAATGCTGCTAAAGATGCTGACTGGCTTACTGTGCTTGCTCCAAAACTGGGCACTTTGGGTACTTCGGAAGGTGGTTGTTGGCTGAATGAGAACTTCCCAAAGTCTACAGGTTTCCCCTCTGTGCTCTTCGGTGGCTGAACAGGAGCCGCAGGAGTTTTGGTGAAATAGCCTGGTTCGGGTAGGGTTGGATTTGTGGTTTGTGGGGTTACACCCCCACCATAATATTCTTCGCTATATGGGGAAAGGAGACTCGTGGCCGGCGAATCAAATCGAAGAGGTGCAGGGAAAACCGGTTCTTGGGAAGGGTAAATGCAAGGTGGGGCCGTTTGCAAAGGAGGTGTGTGAGTTGGCGGCTGATAGGCATACATGTGCTGCTGAGGTGGCATACGGTTCATACCATACAAGGGGCCCTGTATAAAAGAGAGGAAAGAAATTAAAAAGAAAAAAAAAAAAATCTTTCAACCCATTATGAAAAAGCTCTCTTTCTACAGCCAAGACCTAGAGCCATAATTACCTTTGTCGGAGTGACGTTTGCCGCTGTGCGCAGAAGATACTGCGAATTATAGGCCGGTGACTGACTGTAGAACACAGAGGGACCTGTGGTGGCAACTTAAAAACAACACATACAGATTTGTTAATTTTTCAGTACGATTGATGCCCAAAACGATGAGAGAATAAGAAGAGATATCCTTTTGTTCTATGCAGTATTCTTACCTGTTAAGGGAGCCCCGTGATAGGACTGGACCGGGGTGAAGGGCTCCTGCAGGCCCTCGGCTCCATAACTCTCCCCGTACATCTTGTGATGAGGAGAACTCATGTTTCCTGCAGTGTTCTGTCTCAGATCATGAACCTCATTCTGTGAAACAAGAACAATGATAATAAATAGCAATGTGTTACTTCTATAGTCATAATTACATTCACACACAGTCAAGATAAAGTAATTCAATATGACATTTTCCCTCTCTTTCAATAACTTTTGCACTTTTACATACTGTAAAAAAAAAAAAAAAAAAATTCTATGTGAAATATCAAATGTTCTAATAATCTGTTGTGCGTACCTTCAGCGCCTCAACTTGCTGGCACAACATCTGGAGGAGGCTTTTCTGGTCTTCCACCCAATGAGGTGGTGTTTTTGGAGAAATCTGTGCAGTTGTGGAAAGAAGTTTTCTGTAAATACATTTGGAAAGTTCTGACGGTATCATAGTGGGAAACCGGCACTGTAAGCCTACCAGGTGTCTTTTAGATGGAGAAACAACGCTTTTGTTCGGGGATGGGGTGGAAAACTTGATGTGGGATATGGTGGCGCTTGATTCTGTGGGATGAGCAGGGCTGGAATGGGTTGGTAATCTTCGACCTTTGTCCTGTTTCTCCTCATCTTCATCCATGGCCTCCCCGCTGTCCCCGAGCTGCTGATTCACATCGTTGAGAAGATCCAAAACTTCTTCCATGGACACAGGCAGCTGGGACACAACATGTTGGAAATGGTTTCACTTACTAACAGTAACATCTGCATATGTGGGCATTTTACCTTATGAAATAAACAATGTCAATAAACTGTCTTGTTTCCAAAAATGCAGGCGCCAAGAATTACAAAACAAGGGTTTACCTTGTCAATGTCATCTGCATTGGCGTTGTATATCTTGGACAGATAGGTCCTGAATTTCTTCAGAAATGTGATGCAACGGTCTTGGGTCTCCTCAACTCCATTACTGGCCTCCTCAGAAAGACGCTGGTAGATCTGCCAAAGGTAAGTCGAGCCAAGAACAGGTGTGAGACAGGACTAGACACGCTTACCAGTTATGGGGAGGCACTTTACTAACCTGAGCTAAATGCCAGACAGAAGACAGGCTACTGATTGTTTCCAAGGTTGCAATGGCCTCCTCAGTTCTGCCTTCAATGTCAAGGAGGGCTGCATATGATATTTTGGCTTCCTCTTCATACCCCTTCACAGACGAAATCTGGAAAGGGAGGGGGACATGCATGCTCTGCAAATCAACACGGCTGGACTTGAATCTGTCACTGTGGTGTAAAAGCCACAAATTCCTGTCAGCACCAAACTGGCACAACCTCGAGTTCTACACTGTCCTATCATCTGTCTACAGACGAAAATATGTCATGTGTCCTTAAGTAAAAAACAAATGTGAATCATACTAATGATGCAATAAAAAGCAAAATCCCATTCAAACTTTATTCATCCCTCGAAAAAACATCACTAGATTCCAAATAATAGTGTGCTATAGTGGTATGAGAATGCTAGAATCCATGAGAACACTAACCTGAATATCTCTGGAGGGAAAGTGCATGAAGAGAGGATCAAGGGGTTCTGGAATACTGCGTCTGTTTTTGATCTTCTCCAATAGTGGTAGGACAACTTTCCAGTAGTGGACGCTACGGGTAATGTACTCCTTCTGGTCATAGTATGAGTTAACTCCATCACCCTGGGTTGATGGACAATACATAAGGAACTTAATATTGAGGGAAAGACAGTCTTCAACAACCACAACTACAGTGAAACAGGAAAAGAATTACCGGTATACCCTATAACACCTTGGTGATCTTACAAAGTATGTGCGTGTGTGTGTGTATACCGTCTGGCTGAGGCACTGAGCCCAATAGACGGCCAAAGCTGGTTGGAGTCCATGTTTCTCTCGGGCCCTTAAGGTGTTCAGTCCATGCTGCACAATCATTCGCAATTTGGCTGTTGTCCCAGGACTGCGAAGAAAAACTATTTGAAAATCTGCAAACTTAGGATAATTCTATTCAGATTCTGCATGGTTGTGGTCACAAGACTCCATTGGAATATCAACATGATCCCAACACTCACACAGCTTGTTTGTGAATGAGACTGTAGATAGCATCCCACCACTCCCTCTGTCTCTCTGTGCTCAAAAGGCGAAGGAGGGATAGCGGGAGGCATCGGGGCTCATAAAGCTGCTGTTGTTGTTGCTGTTGGTTTACTCCACTGCTGATCTTTGCTGTCTCCTGGAGCTGCGAGTGGCTACAGAACACAACACCGTATACAAACACCTAGGACCAGGGGGAAAAGACACAAGATTAAATGTCTGACCTTTTGAGGGAATCCCTGAATTTAAATGAGTTTATTTAGGTCTAAATGAAGCAACAAGGGATTCAAATCCCGGGGGGGGGTGAGGGGGGGGGAATGGCTAAATGAATGGATGAACGAATAAATAAATAAATAAAAATCGACATTTGTCATGTGAAATAAATAGAAAATCTACCCCCACCCACCTCCAAGTCCAGCAGGCAGATGGACTCTGGAGCATTTGTGTCCAGTTTAGAGGTTTCCAGGGTCAGCCTGGGGAAGAGCTGCTGTAGCCAGGTGCGCAAGGCTGGTCTTTGTGCCATAAGGGACCACTGCAGCCCCAACCAGCTGAGATGTTGCAAGTCCCCATCATACAGCAGGATAGAGCCTAGACAGGAGGCAGTACTATCATTAACGGGTACCTTAAAACCGACTTCTTAATAAAAAAGGATTAAGACATTGTGATTTTAGCTTTCCACATCACAGAAGCTTTAGGTTTGTACCGGCGTCCCACTTGGCCAGTTGAGAAATCTCAGGAGTTTGTGCCGTAATGGAGTGAATGTCATCATTGGCAATGAAGGAAGATCCAGCAGAGGCCTGAATTCCAAACAGGACCTCAACCAAAGAGTCCCGTCCACTTCGGTTTGCGAACACCTCCACCACCTCATAAAACAGACAAAATGTTAAGTTTTCTTTAAGCACGAAAATCCTCCATTGTATGCGATATTGTGTGAAAGGAATTGCCATTTGTCATGTTTGTTACAAACACGCAATTGTTTGTGGCTACAACACACCATCCCAACAGGCCCACAATGACACAGAAGCTCAAATATGCTCAGGTATGAATGACACCCATCATTCTTATCCATTGAAACAGACCTCTCTGATCAAAGTGGAGGAATCTGTGCTCAGATTAAGCAGCATGTGTCCGGCCTGGCTCTGTCTGTCGTTTGCCAGTAGCTCCAGAAGTGGGGGTGCTGACTGGTCTCTTTTGGTCACTTTAGGCTTTGGTCTGGGGACCTATTCAAAGGAAAAGCAAAGAAAATGGATGATGTAACGATCTGAATGCGCAAGGACAAGTGTAGATGTGTGATAAGTTATGCTGCGTTTCATTTCAGTTGAGCAATTCATTCAGAAGCCTTTTAAAATAATTTATTACAGACTGCTGGACAGCACCCTAGCATGCTAGAACAATTCAATCGATGTTTTTTTTTTTTGTTGCAATCTGTAATGTAACACACTTAATAGTTCAAGCTGTTATTTTCCTTTTGGTTGAGCAAAGAGTAGCGTCCATGTGCACCGTTGGAAAGAGAGGGGGTCAAAGCCTTGTTTGTGCCCTAACATGTTTCCTGGATGACCTGGGACAGTGAAAAGACATTTTTCCCCTCTGGCAATTAGGGGGAGGTGGCAGCAAGTGTGAACTACAGCCACTTGTGGACAGAACACTTATTATTCTTCAGCTCAAATCCTGTTCCAGGTACTCTAACCTTTTAGCTCTGCACTCCCACAGGCAGTCAGGGACCACAGAAGGGATTGGTGTGACACAAGCATCTGCAATGTGCACCTTAAGAGCCGCACAGAAACAAACCACCGCAAAGAAGAGGAAGAAGACATGGACCACATAGAGAGCAAAGCTGCCACAGCATTCATGTGCCGCATAGGGGATAAAATAGCCATGAACTATCAGATGGGTCCATTTTTTTTTCTCCCTTCACTGTTTCATCATGGGAAGAACCCCATTAGCCATTTGCTAACTCTGGACTTGTTTTGAATTTGCACGCTGACGTATGCAAGAAGTATCTGCTGATGGACGTGGCTTACGAGTTCCACCAATCACCAAGCACCCACGTTGCATGGGCTCCTGTGGAAACGTTAAAAGACATTGCAATCTAAACTAAAATGTTTATAGGAAGGGAGGCCATGGTTCTTAGTTCCTATGCTGTTCAAATGCATAAACACAAAACTAAAAACGGCATAGTTCCTGGAGAGGTTCCAGGAACCACCAAAAGTTCACACAGTGCAAAAAGCAGATTGTTACAATTGCTGACAGAGACCAGTACTTTCGAATACTTACTTTAAAATAGTAATAATACTCAAATTAAAGTTACTTGCAAAAGTAACCACCCAAGAACTGATGTGGACAAGCACCTTGTTTTATTTTTCATGCGATGCAAAAGTAGATGTTGGTGACATCCAAAAGGGGCTACTGAATATCATGGTATTTTGCTCCCTAAGCCTCAATTTGAAATGAAACGTTATACAACGTGAAAGTATCGCTGTCTCCTAAGCTATCTAGTGAGCCTTTTCATAACAGGATTTGGAATATCTTGCATCCGTGTTTGCATATACCTGTAGGGCCAGCAGGAAGCAAAGAGCGGCCAGGTCAATCATAGTCTTCCAGGTCCGTTGGCGGTCCTGGGCCAACTTCAGCAGCAGAGTGGCAGCATGCAAGTACAGGTGACCTCTCATCTCCACAAAAGCCTCAGAAAGATCGTCTGTGTGTCGGTCGGCCACGCTGCTCAGTGTCTGCATGGCTTGGTCAAAACTAAACACAAACAGTTTGATTCAGTCTCCTGGCATTTGTTCATATAAACTAACATGCAGGTCATAAGATAAACCTGTTTCATGAAAATGTGACATTGCACTTAAACAAACCTCTTGAGGGCATCAAGGCTGGGTTGGATGCCACTCACGGATAGCGTGATTCTCAGCACGCTGCAATTGGCCAAGAGCAGCTCTCTCTGAAGACGCCGGCACATCTTCTCATTGCTGGAGACACTGGGCTGATCCATATAGTCCTGAGACAGAAGGCCACATGGTTACAACTATACTCCATTTCCCTGCCTGTCCTCTATGTACAGGTATATCTTACATTCCTCTGGAGTTAATACAGGGGGGGCCCACATTTCAGTGTTTTGTTTACTTACTCAAACCCGCACAGTGTGCTTTATCAACCATAATGTGAAATCCAACACTGACCTGCAGGGTATGCACCATCACATTGTACCAGTCCAGGCTGTTGCGGAGCATTCCCCTTCTCTCGGTAGCCAGGCAATGCTTGACCGCTTCATCGAGCCGACCGTCTTGACAAAACAGCTGGACAAGCTTCACGTTCACGTGCGGATCAGCTGGCCGTGCTGCCAGCTCCGCCTGCAGGAGGTCGAAGAGTTGGTTCCATCCTTGCTGACCTTGGCGACTCAAGAGACGCTCCTGTACAATTAAAAGTCCACCAATTAGAAAGACTAGCGTTTTGATCCAGGCAGAGGTCATAATACAATATATATATATATTTATTATTTCTAATGTTGCAGGCTGAGTACAAAACAGACAGTGTTACTTAAGCTGCAGAAGAAATGGAGCATCACCTTGAGGTTGAAGACAGCAGGATTTCCCGGCAGCAACTTGGCAGCTTTCTCCACCCAAAACTCTGCTCTGGTGTCACATTCTTCTTTACCAACCAGTAACTCAGCCACCTTCAACACCAGGTCTCTCTGGGCTGGGTTCAAGTCAGCGGAACGCTATGAACACAAAAGTGCAGAGAGGAAAACATTAAGGTTGGCAACTTCTTTTAATTCTGGGTATTATTTAATAATGATATCATATTAAAAGGTTATGAGCGATGTGTCTGGTTCTTATTCGGGTCAAAAGATAGAGAAGAACATTAATTAAAAAGCTGGTTTCCCTTTGTGCATTCTCCCTTGTATACTAATTATGCCCCTTATATTTTTGCTCTCTATAAATGACTTAACACCAACCCACGATAAGTGAGAAAGCCCTCCCCAACCTACTGCTGTCCTTCCTCTTTTCTCAATGACATGACAGATAGAAAGAAAAAGACACAGTGAGAGCAGGCAGGGTTTGCATTTGGCCGATGGGATAGATATGTGTTGGTGCTTCATTAAAATGTAGCAATACACAAATTCCACAGTTTAACTTATTGTTTTTGGATTATTGTTTGCAGTATCTTATTCTCTCTCTGACTCTGCATCAGGATTTAATTTGAGAGTTTACAAGATTCTCACGATGGACGAGATGTACGCATCAAAAACAAAACAAAAAAAATAATTTCAGCGTCAGTGGATACAGATATTATTTCAGATCAACAAATACTCTTAGGAGCCTTGGGCCATGGCCAGGACATCCATAGTGTTCCAGTCAATATTCATTTTCCTCCTACCTTGTAACAGCCCACTGCCTTGTTGATGTCTCCTTCTCTCTCATAGAGCTGTCCAAGGAATTTGTGTGCTTTTGGATCCCTCTCCTGGACTTTCAGATAATCTGACACATGTCTATGAAACATAAGGATGTAGGAATATTTTACACAACGTATGGCGAAGATACAACAGTGTAAAACCTTGTAGAAACTCATGTGCTTACCTTTTTGCAAGCTCATACTCCTTTGCTTCAAAGTACAATTTAGCAAATAAAAACCCTTTGACTGGTTTCTGTAGGAGAAAATCATCAAAACTGAAAATGAGTGAATATGCAACATTTTGGCTATTTTACTATTTGACAGGTTACTTTCCCCACTGGCAGCATTTAGCTCAATGGGAATCTCCTGAGGACCCACAATATGGACCCACAATACTCACAATATTCCCACAATATTCTCAATACTGAAGTCAGGACAAAGGTTTCAAATACATTGCCAGATTTCATGTCCATTATTTATTTTGCCAGTTGGAAATTAAACCCCAAATTAATGTCTGGTTATTAGAGAAAGGTCTCATAATTCTATTAGCAATTATTTCCCCTGGCCTTACACACAAAAGCACCCAACAAAGGTGAAGTTAAACAAATTAAGCAATATCTGAATGCAGAAAATATTGATGCTGTAACCAAAAGGAAGAACTGTTGGTGAATAATCATGTTTGCTTATCTCTCTAACAGGCAAATTATTTTGTCCCTGTATGGAGGGGGTATGCGAGAGAGTGGGGAGTAGAAATAAAAAGATAACGACTTTATTAGCTCTCAGGATGACAACTTGGAAAGAACTATTTCAAATGAATACTTAATGTACTGGTGCTGATCTGGATCTTGTGACAAGAAAAAGTGTTAAAAACTCCAGATGATTCAAACCTCAAGCCCCTGTGATTCCTCTGACGACAAAGCCTGTAATTTCATACCCTGTAGCTTGACCCTGTGTTGTTTACTAGCATTTGGAGAGTTTTAACAAGTGCAGCAGCTGGTTCGGGCCAGGATTGGTATTAAATTACCTTTAGATACTGACAAATTAAGATTCCGCTGCAGACTGGTCAGTCTGTGGGTTCCATTCTTGATTTTCATGACTGATATATTTTGCACAAACGATGTCCTCCAGTAACGAAAAACTGAGCTTCAGCTGTCCTACATTCACACGCACCACCGAAATGCGTCGCGGCTCTGGTTATGTTTTGTTAACACCAGATTAAAGTTCGTTTCCTACAAACCAGTGATCATCTTCCACAATGTGGCAGTTTATTGAACATTTAATTCGTTTACCTATTTCGCACTATCATGTAACCTGAAGTGCTGTGATGACTAAACCCAGTGACGTTAACTTCTTACACTAGTCGATCTCAAAGTCCGCGATTGAGGGTCAAGCTTAAAGAATGAAGCCAGTCGTAAGATAATAATATGTTTTTAGATGTGTTGAGAGCAGTCGGAAACGCTTAAGTGTGTATATAAGTAACTTTAACTTCATAACTAAATATTGGAGGACAACTTGCTAGCAAACCGTAGCTAGCTGCTACATCAACTCCATGCCGCGCGTTTTCCAAGCTAGGGGAGGACACGACCAGGCGTCATCGTGCCGGTTGGCTAAAAGTGCTAGCCCTGAGATGGTCAACCGAGGCTACACGATACACGCAGCCGTAACAGAGCGAAATCCAGACTGGAGCTAATAAGATAATTATTTATAATCGTCCGGTCGCTGTGCTTCTGCTGTCCCCCCAGCACCGGCTGGCTGACAGACTACGCTCGGTCTGAAGGAAAGCTAACATTAGCCGCCGGTGTTACTTACCTCTTTGAGTGAGGGTGAAGAACTCTGAACGGAAGAAACGTAACGGTCTACTTCAGTTTTACTTCGCCTCATGTCTTCCGAATATACAGCGGTTGTCTATGCTACATAGAATACGAAAATCCAACAAATATAAAAGCCGACATAAATATTAGTCACTGTGTAACGTTACTGCCCATGATAATATTGCGCAGTCTCATTAACGTCAAATGGCAGGCGGGGGGATCACGTGAGTCGTGCGTCCTGCTTGAATCGGGGCCGTCGTCCAATGAGAAGCGAGGATTCGCTCTGAGGCTGATGACGTACGTTCGCTCTGAGGCTGATGACCGCCGTCCGGCCGGACCGCTTGGTTTCAGTTTATTTTCCCCCCAAATGAAAGCTAGAATTAAAACACCAGCAGTCATCTGACGTGTGAATTTGCAGTAGAATCTATTTTGTTTGTATCAGATTTGCACAAAAATGTATTTAATGTATTTAATGTATTTGATGTATTTGAAAATGTATTTAATTAAGTTCATTTCTTCTTTTCCTTTGGATGCTCCTTTCAGTTGTCACCTAAGCCATTCAGCTGCCTCCATCTAACCCTCTCTCTCCTCCCACTCTCACTAACTTTCTGTTCTCCCCTCCGTCCACAAACCTCCTCTCTGGTCTTCCTCTCGTCTCCTGCCTGGAAGCTCCAACCTCAGCATCCTTCTACCCAGATCTTCAGCATCCCTCCTCTGTCCATGCCCAAACCATCTCAGCCTGTGCTGTCCTTCTAATGGACTCGTTCCTCCTCATTTTTAAATCAATATACAAAAAGTGATGCCTGATCATATTTGCATCTACATTGTGTCATCACATGCATTGAGATTTTATGCTATATATCCTGAAATAAATAAACAAAAACTTGGGATCAGTCTACTCCTGCTGATCCTGCTTAGAAAAGCATCAACACTGATGGGTTTTGTCAAACAGTTTTATTTAGGTGATGACAGAATCATAATTAAAATTATTCACTGTTTGAGTCAAAAAAAAACAAACATGCACTTTGGTGTGGTTAAATGAATACAGGATTTTGACAAGCACTGGAAAGACATAAAAGCTGCATACAACAATTTCAGCCAGACGACTTTGACGTACAACACGTACAATCGCATGACGTGGGGGAACATTATGGCGTCGGCCAAGGAGTCTAGAGGGATACCGCAGGTCCGCCAAACAACACAATGTCTATGTATTTGATATTCCAACGTAAAGACGTCTGGTGCTAAAACGTTGCTCAAGTGGAACGAAATGGAATTTCCGATCCTACCGTTGGCTTTCTTTCCTAATAGGGTCTGAGCCCTCAGGAAATTGGTATACCGCCTTAAGAGGATCACTTTCCCTGGATTACATACTGTGCAGACACATGTTCTCACATCTGACATCCGGTCTCTGCACATGCCTTCAATCCATCAAGCTGTAACACGCAGCTTTCACCCTGAAGCCTACGCCGCGTCACGTCTGAGGGTCGAGTGTTTCATTTTATTGCTGAAAATACAACCAAAAAAAAAAAAAAAAGGAGCATGAATGTAAAACGTATTTCAGGACCTTTGGGGGGAATTTATGACCCAGCACGCCTGATTTTAATCAAATTGTTTCCTTTTAAACACTGGCTTGTGCAGATAAGTGCTCCACAAGCAAACGTGATGCATGGCAATCCAGTTGAGGCCCTCACTGAATCATTAATATAAAAATTTGAACAAAAGCTGCTGATGTGACTTAGAGCTGATACAAATATAAATTGCTTAATATTAATATAAAGGCACAAAAAATACAGAGGATAAAATGTTTGTGGAAATACTGAAACTTAAGATGTTCAAGAAACATTCAACACAACCCTTTTTCCCAAATTTTGGGAAGTTTTGGCTACACTTGAGTATCAGGAACAGATAAACAGTTGAAATGACCAACAGAAGTCTGATGATGAGACATCGGTCTCAAACAGTGCATTCTGAGGACATGTCAGATCCTACTCACATTTGTTTCAGTTAAATAATAAGGCAAACGTGAACAAATTGTAAATACAACGTAACTGAAATTTGAAACCGAATTTTCGAATCACTTTTCAGGCAACGAAGCTTCGCAAAAGTTTCTGAGAGGATGAAATGCAGGAAGTTTTTGATATGAAAAGCGAAATACTTTGTATGCGATGCATTTTGGAGGTAACGCTCCTGTCTCGCTGTTCCGGAGCTGGTTCACTTTCGTGCGACGGTCTCAGACAGCTTCTTCAGTCTCTTTTTCAGCTCCAGAGGGAATTTTTCATAGCACTTCTTACACACTGGCTTCATATCAAACTCCACAAACTTGTTCCTGTGACGGAGATGAAATCAATGATCAGATTAGATTGAACTTTAATTGTCTCAACACATATACAAGTACAGGGCATGAAAAGCCATTTAGCATCTAACTGCAAGTGTAAATGAGCAGCAGGTGCAGATATACTACATAAATTGATAACAATATGTATATTATGTCAGCAATTTACAGGTGATTTACAGATAGGGTACATAAACACATACGGATGGACATTTATATTAAATGGAGTAGACTACAGACAGGAACTTTGGACATCATTTACAAGTACAAATGTACATATGTGATAACAATAATTTACACTATTATTCCCTTGTGGGGAAATTCATTCTCTGCAATTAACCCATCATGGATGAACCATAAGCAGTGGGCTGCCGTCTCTCAGAACCAAGTGAGCAGTTGGGAGTTTGATGTCTTGCTCAAACACACTAGGAGGAGCTGGGAATCGAACCAGGAATGTTGGGTCGAATGCTCTATCTCCTGCGCCATACCGCCCCTCACTGTGTGTATACACATAAATCTATATATATTTATATATAGATATATGTATATCTACACACACAGACACACACACACACACACACACACACATATATATATACACACACACACACACACACACACATACATACATACATACATATATATATAAACATACACACCCATATATAATGTATAATTCAATATATATGTTGTAGCAATGAATTAGGTTGTCGAAGTCCGATTTAAGCTGAATTAGTTATTTCTCTGCATCTTATTTTCTATGATGATATGACAATATGTAGCTACAGGGGTAATGCAGATGAACAAAATATTCAGATTACTATTTCTAACAAATTATCAAGTTACCTGGGATTGTTAGTTTGGAAAATTAGAAAAAATACATTTCAATATCTATCTATATGTATGTTGTGGCCATAACACAATTTATGTTTGAGTTTTCCTGTGTTTTAACCTTCATAGCCCTTGAAATCACATTTGTCAGTCACATTCTGACGCATCGGTACAGTTAGCTTCACGCACGCTTTTCAGTTGTTTTCTCCTTCAAAAGGCATTTATTATTCTGAATGTGTCCCTCCCACCCCGGCTGCCCCCTGACGGCATTCCCTCCCAAAGCAAAGAACATAATCACTGGCAAGAGCGGGACACGTGTCTGGCCCTCTGAAACCCTGGCACTCAGGCAGGCCGGAGAGCTGTCGGAAGTGATTAAGGCTTTAACATTCGTGTCCAGACAGACCAGGACAGGAGAAAAAAAATATGCTATCCCTTCAACATGTGACTGATCTAATTTTCCTGTTTGCGTGGCAGAAGTTTCTGGAGTACCAGCTTACCATAGACTTAGAAGGAGTGGGGGGGGGGTTCATGTTTTGAAACACTTCCAGTGTGGGGAGGAGGAAAGAGCAGTTTGAAGGGTAAAGAGGGAACAGTGAAGTGGAGAAAGGATTTCTACAGGCCTGTAGTGGGATGTGTGACTTACTTGAGGGTGAGCTTGGTGTTGCAGGTTGAGCATGCAAAACAGTTGACACACCAAGCCTTGTTGAGTGCTGACACCACTGAAAACATAAAGAAGGAACACCGTTACGATTCAGTCACTGGAGAACAACAGGACTTACTTTACATTTTTGAAGGACACGCTTTCAAACTTTGGTGACTGTATTTTTTATTACAAAACAACGTGAGCTTACCATCTCCTTCAATAACACGGTTGCAGTGGTAGCATACGTCTCCAAACAGCTGGGAAGAACAATTGAAAGGAAACGAGAGTGATCGATCACGTAGGGACGCATTTTTTGGGAGATGCAAAAATACAGCTTTACACACTGGATTCAAATCTCATGCAAATGCACTTTTAAAGATTTACAGTTTTGTACATTATTTATCCTGCGCGTATTGTCGACAGTGGATATCCTGCCCTCCCTGTGTATTGAACTCTGGTTTGATTCTACACTGCATTTTGTTACCCTGTAATTACACGCGTGTAATAACAGTATGGTCTAGTCTAATCTAACCTACAGAAAATGCACATATCCATCTGGGTTTCAGTTGGCTATGTGTTTCCAAATTTCAAACTTCAAGACATATTGTCTTCAAGCACCGGAAGTGCCGCTTGCAATTCCAGCTCTGGCAAGATGTCAGAAGTTGTATGCTTGCTAGAATGCGGAGGAAATGTGGTTGCTTCAATTTTCGCATGCGTTCATATGCTCAACACAAATATTCCATGGAGCGTTACCTGGTTGTAGTGAGTTTCGCAGTAGGCCAGGCCCTTGCGTTCATAGTGACGGTGTCCCAGGAAGGGTTTCTCACACTTAGCACACACAAAATGCTGCAGACAAACCAATAGCCGAGCACACGTGGTTAGGAATCAGTCATTTGGTCACATTTCAGACTCAGCCACAGGCAGCGACAGAGTCTGGTTTAAGCAGGTGTTAAAACTTTGCACGTCCATTACCAGTCCAGCCTGGCTGTCCTGTTGTGGTGTCAAAACCGAACACAAAGAGTGCAGCGTTCTCCAAGGGGAAATACATTTATAAGACATTAAAAAAACTCGAATTGCACCCCGTTCTGCTGTCAACAAATTAACAATCTGGACTTAATCCTGTTCTGCAAAGACCAGAGGACTTTTGCAAGTTCAGAAATTGACTGCTGCTTCCGATGGAGGCAGGTCGATATCTTCATAACGTGAAGAGTGACATTTTTTAATGATAATCCGTGACACACTCAGAGAAAGGAGGAACGCCTTCATGAATTTAGGAAGATGTGTATTGCTTATCTTGTGAAAAACAAAATTTGGGGGCATTCTCATGAGACCTTACGGTAGTGGTGAGTGGACAGATGCTGCTGGATTCGCTTCTAAATTAGTGGGACACTTTTCTGCAGGCCGGGCATGTAGACGCAGGGCGGTACACGGCGGGAGGCCGGTCAGTAATTCTCTCACCATGTCAAAGTGTCTCTCACAATACACGTGACCTCCTCGCTCATAAAACGGGTGGCCTTGAAATGGCCGCACACATACATTGCATACGTGATGCTGCACGTGAACGAGGGATGAGAGAGAAACAGTCGGCGTCATACCACAGAGAGGCCTGTTGCAGATAACAGAGCTCATACAGAGAGGGCACACACAGGAAAGACATGTTTCTCATGGACAAATATAGAAATAGGGGATGGAGGATGAAAAAAGAAAGACATTGGTTCAGGAAGAAGTCGGTTGATCAGCTATGGGGGTGGAGCGGGATAAAAAAAGACTAAGGCTACGTCTTCCATTAATGTTACATTCAAATGTTATTTAAGGTATTTTAGAACAATGTAGTTTGCATTTTTTTTTCCAGTATTTTGCTTGAAAATTCGTCATGGAGGATTCCTGCGTCGACTTTGGCTCCCTGGCACTCGATTACAATACGACATTTCCGAAAGAGAGCTGCTGTCAAAGTCACATGACGGATTCTTTTTTTTTTTTTTGAAACCTACAGCCTGAAAGCAGGCAATGATCCGCCCAAAGTATTCTCATTTCCTCCTTATTGAATGTTATCGTGAATTCAATGATGAAATTAAAGCAGGACTTTATTGAGGTGTTTGGAAGAGTGTTCCAGTTTAACCTCTGACCTCCACATGCCACTGTTTGCCCATGGCATTGACCACACGGCCCTCAATAGGTCTCCTGCAGGCCCCGCAGATGGGGACACCCATCTTGTCGTGGCAGGGAAGGCAGTACAGCTCCCCTTTCAGCTCCCGGGCATCAGCGGTCAGCTCCTTCCTGCAGAATGAGATGAACGATCAGACTTCCAGGATGTGCCACAATGGCCATGGTGCAGATTCAATAATGGAGTAGTTTTAAGTAACAAATAAATGTAAATAAACGTATGAACACAAATTCTGATAGACTGAGGAGAAACTGAAGCATTCAAAATGTGGATGCAAAATGTCTGCTAGGTGACTCAGCTCCTTCTAGCCCAAGGAAAATTAGTTAAACTCATGAAATCTTCATTGAAACCCGTATCGGCGCGGTTTATGAAGTTGTTCTTCACAGCGTTGCCATCACAGTTTGTCCACGAGATGGCGCTGACAACTCATTAGTCTGACCCTCAAAGTAACGCAAGTTCTTTAGATGCGTTTGTTGTACTGTTTTGCAGGATTTTTTCATTTTTTTTAAACCAGAAGAACATAATGTTGAAAAAACAAACATTTTATATGTTCTATCTATCTTAAAACAGAGTGATTCTGAGGCCAGTGTGAGAAACCTCCAGCATTGAGCGCAGAGCCTAAGCTTGCGACTTCCTGCAGCTTTCCTACTTCTGCCTACTTCCTACTTCCTCGCCCTGCCTGGGACTGGCCCGGCTGGCCCGGCCTGTGTGTGGATGTTTACCCGCAGTTGTTACAGTTGAAGTGGTCGGGGTGATAGGGGTCATTCTTAAACAGCAGAGGCTTTTCTTCGATGATGGCGTGACACTTCTGACAGATGTATTTGCCCAGGCCCCGTGCCTTCTCCCGGTTGTGGCATGGCCGGCAGAGGTGCCTGACGGCGGACAGAGACACAGGAGACAGTCCAAGTGAAATTGGACCATGTGTTTTGATCGAAAACATAGGGCGCGGTGTCCCCATCAGGAGTAAGTTGAAGGGTTTCATGAACCGGAGATGAAATTCCAGCACTTGAAAACTGTAATCGCAGCACACAAACAGAATTTACTGCGGAGATCATCGAAGTCAAAACTCACCTTCCAGCATTCTTGACAAATCCAACATCGGCGAGCACAGCCTGGCAGATATCGCAGCAGAAGCACTCCGGGTGCCAGCTGTTGTTCATGGCCTTGATGACACGGCCGATGATGAACTCTCCTGGGAGAGGACATCGTTGCCGTCATAAACTCATTCATGTCAAAAAAGTTCTATCAATATGCATGTTCCCAACGCTTTGAACGTTAAACTCACCACACTGGTGGCAGCAGGGAGCGAAGAGCATCTGGAAGTCATGTTCACAGTACTTCCTTCCTTCGAACTAGGAAAAGATGTTGGGGTTGTTTTACAAAGATGTGCCCAAACAACTTCCTATATACACAAACTCTGTTTTTTATGTCTACAAGGTATCTTCATGACCAAGCTAGATGTAATATTCTGTTGAATGACCTTTATTTTTTCTAATTTCAAACACTTCAAATGTGTCTTCAACAAAAAATTGCAAGTCATTGTTTAAGACCTGAAAGAGGGATGACTCAGCGTTTGGAGAAACCATGGACTGACATCCTGAAAGATGAATGACCACAACAAGTTCTAAATGTATTGATATGTGTGACACAAAATGCAGACGTAGAGTTAAACCTGGAAGGGGATGAGCAGATCACGATGATCAGTTCAACAGATTGGTGAAGCAAGAGAGAAGATGTGGCTGACAGACACGTCACGCCGAGGTACAGAGGTTGGACATCTAATCTCAGCTTAGCCTCAGATATAGCATTGAGAGCCCAGACATTTGAAGGGAGCTTTTTTTTTTGGTGCACCATGGAACTAAAATTCAGGTGAATTTGCACTCAGTTGCTCGGAATTTTACAAATAAAGGTTGAATTGAGCTAATTTTCACAAAACCTGAACGAGCCATTAAAAACGTACCAGCTGTAGAAGCGGACAACCGCTGGCAAAAGGCTGCAACACTGCCATTTCAGGTTTTACCACTTTATTCAAACCAAGATGAGAACACTGTCATTCTTGAAACATTTCTGTGTGTCAGCAAGATAATATTTCTCAACACATTGAATGAGGGTCTGTATTTGTTGAATGGTACTTATCTAAAGCAAGTGGAATAAATAGCAATGACTCAAATGTTAACGTCATCGCTTCTGACATCCATATTGATCTGCGGGACTGACGCCTGGCCTCTGACTAATGGAGGAGGATCAGGTGGAGCCACACATCAGGTTCTTGTAAGGCACCTGACCTTGTGCTCAGGCTGCTTACCGGAATCAGATAATTCAATACCACACACCTTTGTTTATTTATGTCGGCGGTAGAACATCAAAAATACATCTTCCAAATCAATTAAACCACAATACGATCCTAGATTATCCCCAAGAGGACAGATTTACTGAGTGCTGATGAGATATATTCATATATATATATATGATTTATATATGAAATCAGGAAAAAAGTGTTACCTCGTAGAAGAGTCCCTCGGGGAACTGCTGGAAACACTGGGCGCAGACGAAGCACTGCTCATGGTAAAGCTCACCGTTGCTATTCACTATTTTCTCTGCCGGGGCGAAGCCACTCTTGCAGCGCTCACACATGGCATTGGCCAGTGCATTGGCCATGTTGCTGGGAAAGAGAAAATCATAACAAGGGTGAGCGAGCGCTTGCATATTCAAAACAATAAAGCAGTCTAAATGAATATGGAGGTTTGGCTGTTTATGCAACTCTTTCCATGTTTTTGCAATAAAATGCAGTGAATCTTCCTGTCACCGCTGGCCTGCTGCCAGGTAACATTGGTCAATGATTGTGAGCTTCATGTGTGTGCGGTGTTTGCACATAATTGACGATTGATTATTCAGTTCTAAAGTGACAAGAAGGTGAAGGAAGTATTATTTGATAACCTGGGTCCCCAATGCACTACCAGCACTTTTAGGGTGTCCACAAATGCATTGATACACTTTTGTGATGAGTCACATCCTTGTTATATCTCTGGAGAAATCATTGGATTATCATTATTATTATTATTATTAATATTATGTATTTTTTTTCCAGCTTACTGAGTGGTTGTAGACAGGTTGCGGATTTGTGCAATATGATAGATCTGTACACTGTGTATTATGTTAATGCTTTTAGACACCTTAATTTCCTTTGGGATCAATAGAGTATCTCTACTCAACCATACAAGAATCTCACAAAAGTAGACACAATAAAAAAAAAGTCCTGGGCAGCGACAGATGCCAACATCTTTAATGGCCCTTTCTTTTACCCTGCTTTCAAGCTTCTTGAAAATTGGCCGGGTATTGTTAATCCAGCTTGCAGATAACGTGAGGAAGGGCAGAGTAAACATGACGATAACCGCTTTGGAAGTCAAAATAAGGTCCTTTGAACATCCCTGTCCATTCATGGACTCCCTTTCATAACTAGAGGACAGTCCAAACCAGGTGTTGACCAAACACTTTACAGAAATGTAAAATTGTGCTTGTTTGGTGGTGGTTTTTGTTTTTTTGAAGCACACACACACACAAACACTCACTCTCTCACACACACACACACACACACACACACACACTGACACACTTGTCCCGTGTTTACTTTGGATTGACTTATCGGGTGTGGAGAGTGATGACATGGAAAACGTCTAGAAGTTGTGTTTTTGGTGAGGAGTCAGTATCTACAGTATTTATCAGTTCAGAGGTATAAGTCTGTCTTTGTTTCAAAGTAATCACGTCGGCCAATATTCTACAACAACATGCCAAAAACACACCCCTGTTCCACAAGCTGAAGAAACATTTGTCATGACATGTGGTTTGATAAAGATCTCAATAAAGCCGTGTCGGGTTCAAATCTTTTGTTAATCCATCTCTGCAAAAAAAAAGAGCAATGCATTAAAAAATTCTCAAACGCATAAAAGAATTCTCATCACAATAATGTGATGAAGAAAACTTGCGTCATGCGTTCACGAAGGAGTTTTTCACTTTGCGCAATTCATCCTGTTTTTTTCTATCATCTTGAGGGAAATCTCACAAAAAAATCTAAAAAAAAAAAAAAAAAAAAAAAAGGGGGAGGATCAATCTTGATTAGTGGTATGTATCAAGGGAAAAAAAGGCTGCAAGATTAACCAGTCTAACAAGAGAGTGATAAATCCTGAGATACTTTAGGGAAAATGTTGCTCGGTGCTGCGAGAGAAGAAAGTTCAACGTGTTATCCAAACATCATCTGTTCGGACTGACCCGACTATAACCAGTGGAGAATATTAAAAGGTCTGATTTACTGTACACCTTCAATTATTAGCTGCTGAACTGTTTTCTTCAACCCCATGACAGGTAAATCCCAAAAGACTTCACCCGCATTGCATATAAAGTGGCCCTAAGGAACGGATCCAGAGCAAACACACATGGCACCAAAACACAAAATACAACATATGAACACTAAGATCTATAAACATGCCGTGCTTTACAACTAATTTGAAGTGGGGGTTGGAGAGAGCATGTTTAATTTAAGACAACAATGCACAGAAAGATTTGGAGACGGTGCTGGCATTTCTGCTTTGTTGATAAAGGTCAGAATACTGCGGTGTATCTAGGCAACACACACACACATACAAACTCAGACAGAGAGAGGGACAATGTAGGAGTTTTACGGAGTGATGCCATTTGTTGCATTTACTTTTTTAAATCACCCTGGAAATTAACGAGAATTCCCCAAACTCCCAGACACACTGCTCATCCCCCGTCATTTTTCAGCCCCTCCTTTGGAACAATGCATCTCCGTGTCCCACCTTCGTGCCCAATCGGAATGCGCCCCTCGCCGGACCGATCCTTACGAATGTGTCGAATTCATATTGTTGATTTTAGCTGGTCTGATCTGATATGAGCCTCATTGACAGCCCTGCCCCGGCCACCGATGGGAGGAAATGATACATCCCTTTGGCATTTCCACCCTCTAATCTACTGTTAGCAGCGTTTGGAACAAGCTTTTAAACAGTCTCGAAACCCAATAAAAACAGGTTTTCGGTCAGTTTCACTCGAGCCGCCGGCCACGTCTTCGAGTCCTCACAGCTCCTCAACCGACTCTTCCCCTCGAGGGTGGATGCAGACAGAAGTGGAGACATAGCAATTAGTCTGGAGTAACAAGGACATGATCCCTTATCAGTTTCCCACCAGCTGGCTGTTCGCCGCAGTAAGCCTGAAGTCATGCAGCCAGACTGGCTGCCACGTCCTGCCACCGAGGCGGCAGGGATGGGGTTTGTTTTCGTCTCTAGGTGTGTTTTTACACTGCCCTATCCAACTCTTCCGACTCGCTGCGGTGTCTGGCAGCAGCAGTCGTCCGGCATGGTGGGAACGCGTGCATGCCCTTTTATACGTTTTACATGAAATACACCTCATAAATTGTTTAAAATGTACCATCAGACATACTCAAGTCGAAATTACTTTTTCGGGGAGGGTGTGGTCATTGCATTATAATTTGCAAAACTAATACGAAACTTTACATTGTTGTTTGCAGTTTTGATGAAACTGATACACTGTGAGGCCTTAAACATACATCGTATTAGGTTTTCCAGTGTGGAACTGAATGGGTCTGATGGGTCATGACCCAAACCTTTACCAATATTATTCCATGAGAAATACTTGCAAAAACAAGTCTTTGGCTTCTTTTAAAAGTCATGTGACTCTCTTTCCATCCCATCACCCGTCAATTGTGTGGGTCTGTGACCTTCAATGGAGATGACTGCCGGCAAAGAAGCCCCACCCCAGTGGTGTCTTCTCACATTTTGATTTACTTCTAAATTCCCTGAGATCCTCTCAAAGCTTTGTGTGTGACTGTCATTGCTAACCTCCCCTAATTGTGATTTTTTTTAGCTTTTATTGAAATTCTCAAGAGTGACGTTCAGACATCGAGAATATTCCAAAGTATTGCTGTTCAAAGTCAGTAGGAGTCTCGTGAGAGAACAGAGAGTCATGAGAGAGGTGGCTTGATAGCTTGTACTCCAACATCTCTCACACTGAATCCCTGAGTTACCCAGCTTTAATTCAGCCATTCTACATACAGGTCGTCCAATTGAATGATGAGACCAGACCCGGTCAGATATGTGGCATGTATATTTAGCTTTCCTGGCCCTGGTGTGGACATATTTGGAATACCAGTTGGCATATTCTACTTTGCATAACAACTCCCCCCCTTGGCACAAAAATAGTCCTTCCTCTGTGCTCCCTGCTGTGGAGCTTGGCGCGTCGCCTGCACACACAGCACACCTAAGGCGGCTTGAGCAAATCAAACTGTCCGGAAAGCTCGGCTCATCTCGAATATGAGGAATCTTCCCGCGCCGCAGACTTTCGAGAGTACACGCCAAAACTGCCAGTTTATAAACAGACGGAGTGCCTGATCATGCATCGCCTGGGATTAACTCCGGCTGTTCATGTGAGGATGTGGAAAATCACCCACAAATCGATGCTTCTGTTATACTTCCCTGTTTTCTTTAAAGATGCTGACAGTGGAGGGCGTGTTCTCAGTTATCACAGTTCTTGAAACTTAAATTCCTATATTTACATTTGGGCTTCCACTCCCAGTTTTACAGGCTGCTGGATGAAAAAAAATTGTAACACAACTTTTGTGAATACTTTTGTGGGGATCCTCTATGAATCAACTACATTTGCAAAACTGCCATCTGTAGGGTCAAAATGTTTGTAAAGTTTTTTCCCTGTACGACACTGTGTACTTACAAGCGGGCATAAAAATCACAGAACTCCTTAAAGACTTTGACATCGCTTTTTCTCCTCTGGGACTTGGACACCGGAACCTCGGCCTCTCCCCCGCTGCCCATCTGAAGCCTCTGGTGGTGGCCGTTCATCTCCCCGTGAGGAAATTCATCCAGAGCCTCCCCATCCTCAGGTATTGAGGGTGGCACAGCGTGACCATTCATCTTCGCAGCCCTTTAGAAAACCTCTAAACTGACCGCCTGTCGTCGTGTGAGAGAAGTAATCAAAAGCCAAAAAAAAATAGACAGAAGTCAATCTAAGTTTCCAGGGTTGAGCTTTAGAATCCAGTTGACAGAAAGGTCTGTAATCCACTCAGCAAGAAGGAAAGCGAAATGCTGAACAAACCGAGCCGAATGTACTCCCTCCCCCTCTCACTCACTCACTCACACACACACATCCTCACTCGGATGCACTCTCTCTTTCTCTCATTCCCACATTCACTTTTCTCCCCCCCCCCTCCCTCTATCTCACACCAGCATTCAGAGTCTCAAGGTCTGTCACACTCGCTGTCTATTCTTGGCCAGGTTGCTGAAAATAAAGAGCTTCCCTGAACGCCTGGGTCACCGGGCCATCTCTTACACACACGTATAAACATATACACACACACGTTTTCTGTTTTGTTTTGTTTATCAAACTTTATTCATCACCCTCATTCAAGCAACACTTGAATGATGTAAACAGATTGGTGTGTATTTGTGTGAAACAGCTGGCATCCTTAGCGCCGTGGCAGACATAACATGCCTCACACACTGCTAATGGCGCGTTGCGCAAAGACATCATATCACGTAGCCAAGTGAAAAAACCTTCAGGAGACAAATGTAACAGCATCATCTTCCACTTCAGTCATAATAAGTGGCGTGTCTGAAGTAAAAGATAATGACATTGGGATTTGACACATAAAAATAGAGAAGTTTAAAAAAAAACACGTGTCATATTTGACTCTCATACCCCCAGATTGGATTATAAACAGCTCCTCCAACTAAACAATCGCGCGTTAATTGACAAAATATACACCGCTAAACTTCATAGTTATAGTGATTGTTCTCAGTTTGAACTCCATTCATCTTAAACCTTTCAGCTTGTATCTAATCAACACGTAGCACACAGTCAACAACAGCATCAGTCTCCATCCTGACACACACTTCAATGATAAGCATGTCAGGGAGCCCACTATGACCACCCCATGTTCATCAAGAAGAATATGGGATCCCACAGTGTGTCCGTAAAGGTGTGTGTGTCAGCAGCAACATGTCCTACATGACTCCATCATTCTACAAATAGACACCCCGGAGCCTCAACTCCAAACTAGGTGCTGGCAGCTGCCGTGTGTGTGTGTGTGTGTGTATGTGTGTGTGTATGTGTGTGTGTGCGTGCGTGTGTGTGTGTGTGTACACCCCAATCTCACCCTTAAAACACTTTTAAAAAATAAAAAGGCCGCAGATGGAATCAACCATTTGGTTTGTTTCCTATCAGAACCGGCGCCGACAGCAGTGTTGTAATGTTCTGAGACTGAACCCTAAATATGGAGCTAAACCCTCTCCATCAAGAGGATTGTGGAAGTTGAGTGATGTAATTCACCAAGTATTTCATCAGGCACAATCTGAACTTGTCAAAGCCTTTCCAAAACACAACAATAACTGTGGAAATTTCACCTGCCCTCTGTCTGGGCTGGATCTAATCTCTCGGGCACGAGCGGTGGCGAATGACCGGGGTACAATGAGAACAGGGTGGGAGCTCAGCAGGAAACACACACAACCCTTCCTCCTGATTACGGCCCTGCTGTAAGGTAACCCTGTCCAGAAGAGAAGACAATCCACCCATGCATCCGTCAAAGCTCCTCTCTTCTTGCATGCGTGAAAAAATTGCATTTGAATAAAAACAGCGCAGTGGACACTTTCCCTAAGAAAACCATCCTCTCAGTCACATTCCGAAAGAATCGGTGTTCATGATATTTGAGTTTTCTTATCTAAGTTAATAGTGTTGAAAAACTGTTCAAATTGCTATGAATTTTCCCAGTGCACACTCTCACACCATAGTGACAATAATCATTTCAATATTCAGTATAATAGGGTGCTCTCAATCCAAAGATATGAGTAAAGGTTTGAGGGGTTCCCTCCTTTCACAGATGCTTTTCCCAAACATCTCTTCCAGGTGCCTATGCAGGTTTCTTCTCTGAAACAAACGATGAGGATAAATACTAGGTAGTTATTAATAAGTATACTAATTAGTATTTAAATACTTGGTAGTATCTAGAAATTGTACCATCGTACAAAATGTCTATCTGCGTGCTGTGGTACAACTGGATAGTAGTGGACTGCTGCAAACATACAAAGTCAATGCATACTGGCACAGCAACAGCAAAGATCTTCAAAACAATTCTCATATATTTTACACAAATCAATTCCACAGAGAATGTATGCAAATGGGCACAACATCGCATTGTTTCTTAAATCAATGAGGCTAGACATGAACATATATTTGCATGTCTACAAGACCGTATCTTGTCTATCTGTTTGGAAAAAAATAAAGCGCTATATGTAAAAAAATTGATAAATTAGAGACTATGAATATGGAGGCTGACTACACAATTTGTCCCCACTTTCAGTTGGTTTTGTCTTCTGATGCTGAAGTTTAAGATTAGCAGCCTAAAGCGATAAGGACTGGACTTTGTGAGGCCCGATACGAAACAGAGGAGAAAGATAGACAAGGAAAAGTGTCTGAAAACAGGAAAAATGAAAAATGAAGATCTGAAAAAGGGGTGAAATGAAAAGTGGTTGAAAAAGATCTGCATCGTCTATAAACCAAACAAGATTCCTCATTCTCAAAGGCCACTTCAGCAAATATGACCTCACACACTCTTGGTCTGGATCCACATAAGTGTATCCCTTGGACGCTCCAGACAAATTCATGCTTTTCATTAACAGCTTTGCTTCAGTGCTGTGCGTGGGAAGACGAAACCCATCAGCCGCTGTGTAAAATGATAGACCCCAAACTCTAAACATCAAATTGTTTTGCAACTAGACTTTAAACAAGGATGCGACTGATTGTTCTACTATTCTATCTAATCACATAATTTTGCTTTTTCTTGTCTTATTGTAGCAGCCTTTTGCATTCAGAGCAGAGCACATAACGAGCAGACTCGAGCCAAAGTCATGAATTACACACCCAGCTAACAGCTAACAGTGTCAACAGCAGCCATGGCAACAAAATGTGAGGGTTACTAGGGCAAAACCGTTTAAAAGTGGAAAGAGCGGACTGTCCACACACGCACGCACGCACGCACGCACGCACGCACGCACACACACACAGTAACAAGTCTGTGTAAATATAAATAGTGAACCACTATTCCTTTCTCCCTTCTCTTCTCTCAACTAGGTCCAGTTACACCATGCCATGCAAGCTAGTAGAGAACAACTACGGCCTGGTCAACAAACATTCAAGGGTCAACGTGTCTATTATCCAAGAGGATAAGCTAGGATGGACTCAGAAGTCCTCATAAGCTGACATTAATCAACCATACCACTTTTATGGTTTGAAAGAAACATGTCACATATCATGTTTTAAGGACTATTGAGCGCACCTGAATATAAGCCGCATATATGTGTACAAATATAGGCTGCACTTGTCTATAAGCCACAGGTCTCCACGTTCTAACATGAGATATTTACACAAAATTTTTTTTTTTTACTTTAAATTAAATACATACCGGTAACATCCACAAATATGTACTGGAAAAGCTTTATTCTGAACAGTGCCTGTAACAGCCAATGAAAAAGATGAATAATAAATAACACAAGGAAAAGTCCATCCATTTTCCCTCCCCGCTTTGTCCTACTCCAGCTGATCATTATCTTGGTCTTCCTCCTGCGCACTAAAACCATTAAATTGTCTTCTTTGGTGTCGAAACTGAACGGCGTCAGAATTTAACAGTAATTTCTTTGGTCCGATGTGACGAGGCTCAATGTTTTGGCGCCATGAAGTTTGTTAGCCCAAAAAAATCCATAAATTAGCCGCATCATTGTTTAAGCTGCAGTGTTCACAGCGTGTGAAAAAAGTAGCGGCTAATAGTCCGGAAATCATGGTATTGGCTGGTCTTTTTTTTAAACGGATCTGATTTTGGATTGGATATCCTGTGATTTGGCCCAAGATCTCACAGTGATGATCTCTAGAGAGTGTGTGCTCACAAAGAATGACTGGACATCGGTGAACTGATGATGCAGGATGGTTGAAGATCTGCTAAATATAAGGGTTTTCATTTTATTTGGGTACAGACACGTCGCAATATTTTGTATTGCTTTAAACCTTAACATTATTTTGATGGTGGTCCGAAAATTCACTTCAGTCGGGAAATACCATGTCAACCGCTGTGTCCACCTCAATGGACGTACAAAGAAGAAGCATGAAGGACGACACAGACAAAGCAATTCTTTCGAAGTGTTTCCTTCCCACTTCCTCTCTGCCTTGGTGGTAAGATCACTCGACTCATCTCATCAAGTTTCACGACCGTCAACTCTCAGATTAACAGATAAAAATACCTCAGTGTCCTGTTTTTTTGCCCCATTAGACTGCCAGAATGCTTATTTTAACATGTTGATGGGCTGGTCTATCAGAAGTGGAAAACGCAGAGCGTTAAAGTAATCCCACTTCTTTCCTTCTTTGGATTTTTGGGAATGAAAGAGGAATACAAAGAATGACAGTTTGACTGGGGACACCTGTGAAGACGAGAGCTCCCTCCTTCCTGACATTCTTCGCATGACTACATTCCTGCAAACACGCAGCGCTGGGTGCGGTGGAGGTCGGCAGAGGAACATCTAAAGCTGACTAATGTCAATGTATTGTGAAACCGCTATTGCAAGAGCCTACACGAGCTTTGCACGTCCCAATAAACTGGAAGGAATGAATCCATCATCGTGGTAGTAAATAAATACCCCGTCGGGTGTGACCCCTATTCATCTCCTCAAAGGTATCACACACAGATGAGAGCTTCTCCGTCAAAGGCTGTGCTCGTGGTTTGGATTTTGTCGCAACCGTAACAAATGTACTCTGATTAGTTGTAACGTTTCTGTGAGCGCTGGTGAGCAACAGCTGACGATAACCAAGATAACCCTCCAGTGTCAACAAAGCGGAGCAAAACTCAAGACTCCCCGTAAGGAGGCATGTTCAGAGCCTCACCTACGACTGTAAAAACACAAAAAGAAAAAACACAAAAAGAAAGGGCTGAGGGAACAGGGGAAACATGCAGGCTTACATGTTAAGGGGGAAAATACCTTGATAAAGAATCTGTTATTGATAGCAACAAATTGAACCTTTAAACAGTAGGGAAATGTGGGCATGCAAAGGTCATTGGAAGCATTTGGACACAGAGAGGCCGAAATAAAAAATCTGCAATGCTGAAGCAGGTCTGACTGTCTGACATGCACTGATGACTGTCAGGTTTCCTGAGCTCCTCGCAGATTTCCCAGTCCCTTTTGAGTAGTTGCTTATGACTCTGTGATGCGAATTAGCCGGGTTAAAAAGTTCTGTATGCTTTCAAAGTAAAACAAAGAAAAATGCATGTTGTCAAGGATAAACAGCGTTGATTGATTACGCTCCACTCACTTTATGCACATTTCTGACAATGAGGGGGCTGAAGGTGGACTCACCTGAACCTGTCCCCAACTGCACTTCCATAGCTGTCCGGTCTCTCCTGTCTCCGTCTATACAAGTCTGAGTTTGACAACTCCTTCAGCCTCAGGGAGTTCATCTCCCTTGTATCTCTCACCCTCTCCTTTCCTTCCTTCCTTCCTTCCTTCCTTCTCCGGCTCTGCTGTGAATGCTCACGGTCTGCAGAAGCCGATATACTCCGGAGAAAGCGCGTGCATTCGGGACTTATTCATACATGATCATCAAGCCTAGTCCTACTGCCTCTAACACACATCTAGGAGGAAGGGCAGGGGCGTGGCTCCAGCACACACACCTATGAACTACGTCTTTGTCCCCTTCCCCCTCCCTCGGCAGGTGGACCAGGAATGCCTCGGAGAGAAAGGGCAAGACATGGGAGAACGGGCTGAAAGGAATGGCCCTCTCTGGTCTCAGCCTCTGCAGTATTTACTCGCCTCCTACTCTCACTGGTTAATTATTTCGAGTACAGAGGCCTCATTCAAGCCGGTGCACAACTGCACTGAAAGACACAGCGTTCATTGCACCTTTTATCCAGTCAGAATCTCTGAATGATGGATGATGGCTCAGGACTCATCCGCTATAGAAACTATACATGAGAAAATATTCAAACTCTTCTTGACCAGAAGCCTGGAATGCTTTTTTAAGGGGATACCTTGAGATTGCCTGAAGCTAGCAAGATGTTATGACAAAGCTGTAGCGGTGCATATTTAACTGTGCTTACTATCTCACTGAGAAGGACCAATATTTGAATTTAATAAAGAATGCTATCCTAAAACACAGATTGAAACCACAGGTTGGTCCGGTTTCAAACCATGACATGGAAACAGCCATTTCTGTGTCTCGTCTTTTGCGATGAAGAGATGATGAGGGTGTCAGACAATGATGATTTACCACAACAACAGTGATTTGTTTTGAAAATGACCAGAAGAAAGTATGCTTTTGGATGACTGCACTTGGCAACGGAATCTCGTGTCACCTTTTCTTCATTGGTTCGACCCTGACAATGCGATGGAATGACTCGGGCTGAGAACTGTGACATTATTTTCAAGCTGTCACAACAGGCCATTGAAAAAAAAAACAAACAGAAAATGAAAGCTGTGAATAATTCATTGCAATCCTCAGCTATGTGGGAACAACGGATTCTCTCCACACAGACAAGCAACAAATGAAAATTTCCATACACCCAACGACAGCAGCCGCACGTGCACAGAATTGAAAAGCAAGGGCTGAGATGCCACAGGTTCGGGGAAGGGATTGGTCAGAAGAAGTGGAGCCAAACAACCAGAGTCAACAAGCAGTTGAAACAGAGACTGATGCAAACACAGCTCCGACTGCAGCACTGTAACAAACGGCGATGCAAATGAAATCCAAGCAACCGCCGGCGAAGGGGGTCGAGAGCACAAATCATATTCTGCCTCAAAGATCCGAAAAAAGACCAAGGCCGTGTGCCTTACTTGAGTTGAAACTTCTGTTTTGGTTTTTTCCATTAGTCACCTCCTAGCATGGAGACTATAACAAGCGCTATGTGTGCTGGAAAAACATCTTAATCTTAAACCTACATGTTTTGGCTTACGGCACTTGTCAGATGACACACGCTACAAGCCCGACTTGTACTGATGGATGAACAGCTTGAACAAGTCATATCTCTCCTGTGCAGACAAGGAGATGCCCTGTGAACACTGTGAGCCACACAGATTCACCTCCAGCTGCTTGCCTTGACCTGCTCGGCATTCCACATGGCTCTGACACACGCGCACGCACGCACACACGCACACACACATACACACATACACACACACACACACACACACACACACACACAGAATGTGAATGTTGAACATCAATATTGGCTTCTTGGGGAAGTTGCAAGGAGACACTGTCAACACTGTTTCCATCACAACATGGATTCTACGCGGGAGGAAAGGACAAAGTCCGAGGAAAATCCTGCCACTCTGCAGACAGCCTGGCAACACAAGGAGCCTGACAAAACTGAGTCATTTAGAAACGACTGTAGATGCAAATTCAAGGGTTGGACAGAAACTTTGTTTAATGAGAACAATCCGAAAGACCCTGACTGCAACATCGTAAATACCGCCCAGTAGATGTGCTTTTGGTAGTTGGGAATCATATAATTGTACTGTATTTAGAGCTCTACAAGTGCTCACAGTACAATACAGGACTGTCTCAGAAAATTAGAATATTGTGATAAAGTTCTTTCTCTTTTGTAATGCAATTAAAAAAACAAAAAATACTTTTTCATGATATTCTAATATTTTGAGATAGGATTTTTGAGTTTACTTAAGATGTAAGCCATAATCAGAATACTAAAATAATAAAAGGCTTGCAATATTTCAGTTGATTTGTAATGAATTCAAAATGTATGACATTTTTGTTTTTGTAATTGCATAACAGAAGATAAAGAATTTTATCACAATATTCTAATTTTCTGAGACAGTCCTGTATATAAGTCACATGATTTACTTCTGTAGGTTTAGGCTTTTTTGTTTGTTCGATACTTTCTAAAACATGACATGAAATAACATCACTTTGCTATCAAATCCATTGTATTTTCAAAAGTCAATAAACCCTAAATATATCAAAGTTCTTTGCTGACACTGTTGGAAAAACCAAATCTTATCTGCTAAATGTGACTCGTGAATGTTACCCATGTAACGAGTAAGTGGGCGACTCCAGGCAGTAAGGTCACAGCGCAGGCAGTCAGAGTGCCGGATTAAAATTGCATGGAAAAGTTTTCAGATTCAAAGTATTTAGTGTCATATGTAGAGTGTGGAAATGTGTTTTCCCTGTTCAATGAAATTCTAACTTTGATGTCCGCAGTGCATCTGGATATGCATTGACAGTAACTAGGCAGTGAAAACATTGTTAAAAATATGAACAGTGTGGGCAGTGCATGTGAAAACTAAGTGCAGCTTGGTGTGCAAGTCACAAAATGCAGGAGCAAGGATGAGTGTGATTTAAATGGCAACAGTTGCAAGTGCAGTGCTTCATTCAAAGTGCAGAAAAACACGGATACGTTTCAGCAGTTTAGATACATATACATATCTACATATCACACTCCTGTACGTTCCAGGAGGTACTCAACTGAAAGAACTTATATTTTATTGTAAATATTAACACTTATCATCATCACCTCTTTCTCTCTCTCTCTCACACACACACACACACACGATTTCCTCTAGCGCCACTTCGATTTTGCTGCATGACTACACTGCCACCGTGTGGCCTACCGTGGTACTTCAGCTATTTAGTTGAGGATTCATAGTTTTTAAACAATTGCTGTAAACCTTCAAACGCATGTTGAATTCTGATCGCCTGACTGTGAAAATACTTTCTGTCGGTCCAAACTGTCAAAAAGGGCTGCACGTTGCTGCACATCAGTGGCCAAACTTAATGTTTGCCATCGTTGACTCATATGAGGAACTGCAGAAAACATGCATAAACTGTGGGAACATAAGAGACACGGCGAAATGTTATTTTCAGTGACATCAAGCTGGGACATGATAAATGCAGTTTTTGGAAAAAAAATCATCAATGATATACAGAGGGGTATATACAAGGAGGATGTTAGACCTCTTAACATATTAATGTTAGTGTAAAACAGTAAAATAATGTAAAACAAGACATGAAGAAAGAAACACTGCACCGACGCTAGTGATATCAAGCTGACATCAAGCTGGGACATGATAAATGTAGTTTTTGCAAAAAAATTAAAAATAATATAAGAGGGGTATATACAAGGGGGATGTTAGACCTCTTAACATATTCATGTTAGTGTAAAACAGTAAAATAATGTAAAACAAGACATGTAGAAAGAAACACTGCACCGACGCTAGTGATATTACACCTCCAGCAGTCATAAAACAAAAATATCTTACCAGTGCGTTGGGTCAAGCTGCAGTAAGGAGGATCATATTGGACTTGCTCAAGTTCTTTGGCTGTCACTGAAACGCCTCCTTCGGTCGTTATCTCACGGCCACATCACTTCCTATGAGCTGTGTGTGCGAGTTTGTGGGTGTGTGTGCTTGTGTGTGTGATGCTGTAAATGTTTTGTGTCAACTAGTGCTACTATTTTAGTGTGAGGGAAGTCTGTATGTAAAGGCGGTTCACAAACCCCACAATTGTATGGAGTTTGGTTGGAGGTGCAAAAGGGTGTGGCGATGGATATGAAACGGTGATCATGGGCTTACCTCATGTCATTTTTTCCTCTAAATACAAACGCACAAATCATACTGGCGGTTTGGTTGCATTTTGCATGAACCCACAACCGCGAGGGAGTTTTGTAACACAGCAGAAAAAGAAGAAATGACTTTCAACAGTAGGACAGTTACATCATTCTAAATGCTGGAACACAGAATGTACCCTCAGCCTCCAAAAGGACACATAGAAGAGTGGATCTTGATGTCACGGTAATGTCATGGTGTTCCTTTCTGAAAACAATAACCTCAACTTACTCCTCCTATTTTAAGTCATTCGCTTTCCTGCATCGATGCCACATGAAAAATGCAAAATATTAAAGTTGCGTGTTCTCTGGGTTGGTGTAATGCTGCAGGTGGACTCGCCCAAATCCACTCCTCATTCAGGCCTCCGTGACTTTTAACATAGTGTCTGGTGATTTTCTGATTCCCTTGGTTCCGTAAAACTGGCTGCCCGTTTTGGATCCGTGCATTATGATGATTTTTGCAAAGCTGTGGGAGAAGCAACGTGGAAAATTGTAACACACACTTGTTCTGCTCACTCTTGGCTGGTACGGGATGAACATTAAAAAAGTAGAGAGAGTAAAATAACAACGAAGGTTTATGAGAACAGAATACGCATTCAAGGCTTCATGACAAATTGTTCAACCTGCATATCGTATGAAAAAAAAAAGGTTTGCCCTAATCTGGGAGCTTATTGTCACCTTCTTAGAACAGATGCTGAGAATATTTTTTCGCTTAAATCAACCCCTTATTCAACACACAGCTCAGTTGTTTGTATTTTCTGAACAACTCGAAATCATGAGCGAGGTCATTATTTTAAGAAGGCGATGATCCTCCAGCGTACTCCCTATCCTTTCATTGCGCTCTTCCAAACAAGGGCAAGTCAATGCTGAGAGGCCGGGACGTTCTTCTAAGCCAGGCATCTCCAAAGTCCGGTCCGCGGGCCAAATGCGGCCTGTGTTCAAATTTACACTGGCCCGCAGACTCTTCAATAAATTCAATAATACACGGCCACCAGCACAGTATGAAACACAGTGTATGAAAAGCTATTTTATGTTTTGTGTGTGATGATCAAAACCACAGTTCTGAATATGCACTGATACTTTTCAATTCAGATATAATTTTTTTCTTTGGCTTTTCAATTCCCAATCACACCAGGTCCTGTAAACCTGACAAATTAAATATTAAAATCTAATATGGTTCTGCAGACATTTTTCTATTTCATATTTTTGATCAGTCTAAAATTGAAATAATGAAAAACACTGTATTTCTCCTTTTTGATAAGAAGTAATACAAGGATTCATATGGCCCTATATGTGTTGTACTTCTGAATAAGTTAGTGTTAGTGTTATTTGCTCTGGAAAGGAAAGGAATGAAAGATAGTCACAGCAAGACAGAACATATGTGTGTAAATGAGAGGAAACCAGGTGGAACGGTGAGGCTACAGGGAGTGGAGATCAAGAAGAGCGGAGGATTTCAAGTACTTAGGGTCAACAGTCTCGAGCAACAGAGTGTGGAAAAGAGGTGAAGAAATGGGTTCGAGCAGGTTGGAATGAGTGGAGAAAAGTGTCAGGGGTACTATGAGATAGAAGACTATCAGCCAGAATGAAAGGAAAGGAGTTGGAGACAGTGGTAAGACTAGCGATGCTGTATGCTCTAGAAACAGTGGCAATGACCAAAAGACAGGAGGCAGAGCTGGAGGTCGCAGAGATGAAGATGTTGAGGTTCTCTTTGGGAGTGACCAGGAGGGATCAGGAATGAGTCTATCAGAGGGATGGCACATGTTAGATGTTCTGGAGAGAAGGTCAGAGAAGCCAGAATGAGATGGTTAGGTCATGTACAGAGGAGGGATAGTAAATATAGGTTGACGGATGCTGGAATTGGAGGTCTAGAGGAAGGCCAAAGAGAAGATTTATGAATGTAGTGAGAGAGGAGGATACCGAGAATAGGGTAAGATGGAGAAGGTTGATTCAGTGTGGCGACCCCTGAAAAGAAGTGTTATTTTCCTGTTCACATATTCTAATATTTTTCAAATGAACCTAGATATGTTTTTTTTCTTTCCAGACTGACTTTTTCCTCATTTTATGTGCGATTCAAATATGAAAAAAGGGTTTGTGTTCTGTGTTAAAACATGAAAAGTATCAAAAGTCATTTGCAATAAAAAAAAAAAAAAAAGTCATGAAATAGTTCATTTGCATTTGATGTTAATGGTTCAAAGAATGTCAGGCTGAACAGTCACCCCTCACACATTTTCACCTCACCAAATATGGCCCACTTTGAAAAAAGTTTGGACGCCCCCGCTCTAAGCTCTAGTTATATCAACACAGCTTCAGATCAGATAGAAGCGCGATTGAGATGTGAAAGCGGGAGTCTTTGGCCTTTAAAAAGAAGCAGACACGCACGGAAGCCAGGTTCATGCCCGGCCAATGACAATGAGACAGCGGCAGCTACTCCAGCTGGGAGAAGTATCTTGTGAAGAGCAGTCCCCACAGAACAGACAGGCAGGAAGTGGTTTGGGGAAACAACATCCACTATCCAGTGCGTTTGGGAGGACATTCTTCAACAGGGAGGAGGTCAACCTGCTGAATATGGAGGACTGTACCATATTCCTCCTCTCTGACTGCTTTTGTAAACAACCTAACCCTTTTCACTCTTAACCTGTATAAAAAGAATTGAAAAAAGATGTTTGGCTCCAGAAGATGCCAGCGATCTTGAACATAAAAGTCACAAAATTGCTGGAATTGCTCGGAATGAACCTTTATTTTGCATTTATGAGGTCAATTTTGCAGAAAAGAACAGAGAATCAACCAGTCGTTGCACGTGGAAGCTATCCGGCTCCCTTTGTTTTGGGGCTGGAAATCCACAAACCCCTGTGCTCCATCCCCACCGCTGTGAAAATATTGAGCTTAGACAATCTAAGGGAGAAGGAGGCAGACGAAAACAGGAAAGGTTCTCGTACTGTCTCAACCAAACCAATGACGAGACTAAATTAGAGAGAATCACAAAATACTTAAAATGCTATAGGCTCTGGAGCGGTTACCTTGCTCTTTCTGGATAACGCAAAATAATATCATAGCAATGACCGTGAGCACACACAAACAGGCATGTTTACAAGTTTCCAAATGAATATGCATAGAATTTAGCATCTGAGTCTGAATGAAGCATTCTGTTTGGCTGAATTCCGCTGGGGAGCCCTCACCCGGGGCCGGGTGCTTTGCCAGCAGGCTTCCAACTGCACAATAAATCCACTCACCACCCGAAAAATAATGCAGCATGTGCAACGGTCACACTGCAGGATGCACAACATCAGGCAAGGCAGAGGATCTGAACACAATGTGCCAGGCAAGGAAACTCACAGGGTTATCATTTTTTATAAATCGCCTGAGAGAACAGGTGGTAATGCAGAGCGAAACAAAAGATTGATAGTTGATGATTTTGAATATGTACATCTGTGAAACACACTTTAAGGGCCTGATTGAATTTCCTGTATATTTTGTATCCTAATATACAGCACAAAATAAATCACAAGAGTTGTCCCCCCCCCCCCCAATATCATGAAGTTCTACGACAACTCACAAGAGCAACTCTGATTAAGATGATAGTCTCATCATTATTAGTTTTTCCTTCAAACTGTGTGCGATTTCTTCTGGAACCGAGAAGAATCTAAACATCTGCCCCATTCAGCCGCACTGGGAGATAACACACACAGCAGTTAGAGGGCCAAGTATTATCCTTTTTGTGACCGCAAATACAGAATAAATCACAAATAAAATAAGTAAAGATGACCAAAATAGAGCGGGTTATTGTTTGTTCTGCTGAATGGGGCGAACGGATGGGATGAAGAGGGTTTGAACGGAGGGGTTCTTACCAGGCAAGGAACATCTTCACAACACACCATCACACGGTGTCACATGATAGGACGGGAGATGATTCTTTTTTTTTATTTTTAACGTTTGGTGAGGTCATTGAGAATTGCTAATCTGTCTCTTTCTCTCCCTCACACACACACAGACTTTTCTTTTCCAGCATGACACAAACCAGAAGTTAAATCTCCAAGAGTAGTTTCCAGCATGCAGTTCATGTAGGAAACCACTAGAGGGCGCTGATGCGCGGCCAAAGTGACCAAGTTCAGATTTTTTTTTTGCTAGGCTATGTTCATGGAAACACCGTTGAAATGGTAACAAACAATTTCTGGAGATTTTTACCACCCCAGCCGAAATAGTAAAAAAATAAATTTAGAGTTTTGATCGAATGTTCAAACGTCTAAAAGACCGTGTCTCCTGACTGAGAGAACCGAGCAGAGCCCCATCGGGCTGCATTCTTTTTCCCCCTTCAAGCGAGAAACTGTCAACTTCCCAACTTTTTCCGTAAAACATTTCCCCCGACGAAACACTTGGAAAATTCCCACTCACCCATTTGTCATTTCGGTAACGCCGAGCATCTCTCCGACGCCTCCCGCTGCAGTTGGCCAGTTCGCAGCTTTGCAGTCGCCCAGATGTTGGACGGATGTATTGGTGTCCGCGCAGTGAGCAGTATGGCGCTGGGCCTCCACGATTCCGGTCAAGCGAGCGTTAATGCGACCGCACACTTCCGCTTTGCACTTTCATAATAAAAGCAGGACGCTTGAGGGGTAAGAACATTATAAAATAAGATTTAATTTTTTGCTTGTCGGTGAGTTAAACAGAACAAGTTTTTTGTTCTTCTGTTTCCTGCAACAAAGCAGAATACTATATCTTTTCAGTCTCAAATCACAAATTTAACAACATAATATCGAGATAAATTAAAAACTATTTTTTTCTGCTAGTTCATTATAGCAACAGTGCAGGGCAACGTGGTTTACATCTTATTACTGTGCAATAATCTACTTACGGCCTATACTGTCTATGCAAGCAGTCTAACATTCCGTTGTGAGTTGTATTGTCTCATGTTCCGGTTACTGTATTGCCTTCTGCCTGGTGTGAAAGGAGTGTTTAAAGCAGGAATCTCATTGAATCTCAAATCAAACCCAGTTGCTATAACAAGATTTTGACAATGACTCACCATGACCTGGATGACTGAGAACCTCCACAGACATCTCACTGCATTGTCAGAATCACCCCATTCTCACAATATATATCACAATGAAAAAAAGTTGTTGAGTATCAGTTCTCTCTGTTCACCTGCATCTGAGATATTTTCAAATATAGCCGTGCACACACACACACACATTGTCAGCACGTTATCTGCAGTGGGATCTGGTATTGTTCAACATTTTCAGGGCATCTTAGCCATCTTTAAAGTAGCCCTGTTTTCGTTATTGAAATTAAACGAATCGATGCATTTATTTTGAAAACAGGGATACCGATTGGTCTGTGAAACTATATAGCTTGACTTTTCGGACTACGCGTCTCCGTCGCTGCCCGTCCGGAGCAGACGGGCCCGCCCTGCGCGGCAGCGACTCCGAGCTTCTTGCGAGACGTGTCCTCGAATTATCCCATCAAACCCGAAATCCTGTACGGGGATTTGCAATTGGTGCGCGTCCCTTTCTGCTTCCTGGAAAGTGTAAGAGTTGGTCATGGCGAGAGGGTGTTTTGCACGTAACAGTCTAGAGTCTAGCAACTCCGTCTCTGGATATTCGTACATCAGCAGCTGCTTTGTCTATTCTATGTTCTGCTTCCTAATGTACCTTCTATTCAGACTTCTAACAAAGACGCATCCGCCTCTGTAACCCACCATTACTGCAGTTCTGCAAGATCAAGCTATAAATTTAATATAAAGGAAACAAATCAGGCAGAAATGCATCAGGGCTGCAGCTCCAGGGATCACTTTATACTTAACGGCGTCTGCTTCTCCTCCCTGTTCTTGGACACACACACACACCCACACGCACACAGAAGCTGCCGTGTCTATCCTCCCATCTCTGCGTCATTATACTAGAAACCACATATATTTCCTTTTACGGTAAATCCTTTAAGCCCCCTTCCTCCAGAAGGCGGGCTGAGGATCCTGACATGTTGATGAAAAAGTCGGAAAAAAAAGGAACGGATGTACATGGATTCATGCTTCATATGGACTGAGAAGTACTCATAATAAACAATAATCTCCACATGCCTTTAAAAGTGCTTAAGAGATAGAATACAAGAAAATAGATCATCAAGTTGAATTTATTATTGTTCTTGGTTGGAAATAAAGCAGAAAACAAGCTTATTTTCATGTCAAATAAAAGTTGGGTGTCACTTCCCGACAGTCAAACATGATCCTCCAGTGGACTAACTCTCATACAGACCACATCTGATATAAGTATTAGCCTCTGCTGATTTTATTTATTAGGAATATAAAAAGCCCTGGATTAAACTACATTCAGAGAGCGGAGAACAAAAAGCTGCCACCAGAATGAGCAATGTGGTGGGGAAACCTTTTTTTTTTTGTTTGTTGCTGATGGAGCTACAACACATCTCTGATGAGACCCATACTGACCATCAAATGCTCCCACATATGCTGATTCCAAAGACATTGTTGAAATAGTAATTTGGCATTAAATAAAAAAGCAACAGCAAGCAACAGAGAAACTACAAATCGGTGAGCAAAACAAGATATGATTCATTCCAACTTAAAGGTATTTTTGCTACATATTAAATGAATCCTGATTCTGTCAGTCAGTCTTAGAAACATAACATGATGATGTCCCACTACCCGCTAGTGTCAGCCGAGCCACAGATCTTTGCACGTCCAGTGAGTTTATGATATGGAGTAAAAAAATAAAACAAAAACTTGCTGAATCTTTGCTCCCACACTCCAAATAAAGCTTCAAAATGATAAGATTGACTGGCTACATTTACACCGCATTTTTTTCTCAGGACATTACACCCATTAGGTGCCTCCGGGACGACATTGCTGCATCTCTTATTTTCCCATTGAATATTATCCAATTTTCTGTTTGAATCTGGTCCCGTAAGCATTGTGAAGGTGAGGTGTTTTTCAGTAAACGGTTATGGGAGTGTTGATTGGCTTATGAGACATCTCAAAGGGTTTAAATGTTTCAAATGTTCACAGTGTAAAGCCAGCCTAGGAGTCCCGCACATAGCTGTTCATGCTTTCTGGGATGCGTTCAGTAGAATATAAATATAAGCAGTCTTTTTATATTTTGTTGGATTTTATATTAGCCTCTTAAATAGTAACAATATGGTCGACCCAGCTATCCCCTTCTCAAAAAAAAAGAACAAAACAACAACAAAAATCACCTGCTGTACGTTCAGAAACGCAGTATTTGTAGCAAAAATAATGTGTATGATCCTTCACACGTTCTGTTACAATATAAAAGCCTTTTAGAATCCAGTTAAATATATGAAATTGATATTCGGGTTATATCCAGTGATTTGTGCATGATGTGTTTGGTACAAAACTGAGATTACATCTGGATCCACACGGCTGCTCAGGATGCCTCGTAATTCCAGATAACAATGCAGCCCGTCGTGTGGTATGTTTTGTTATAAATGCGGGTGTGAGGAAGACAGGAAACTGCATCAGTCAACATTCCCTGGTGAAAGACCTGTAAACCTAATGCAGCACATCACCAAACAACATCTCCAATGTTCTAACTGTCTCCGCCACAAACTTCTACAGTAATCCTTTAGACATTCCTTGGTCCCTTCTATTGTGCTCAAATATGCTTCGCGAGCTCCCGAGTAAACGGTTCATCAATCCCTGTTTCCGAATGAGTACCAGTTTCCATGGAAACAGGCCCTCACAGTTCGTTGGTCATCATCTGATCCCGGACCAGCTGTGGAGGTAAGAGGTCCAGCCCGAGCCTCTGGTGCCAGAGCCCTCGTCCTGTCCTGCACAAAGCAGAGAAAGAACACCGAGTTAGAAAGTCCTGACGCGTCTGGGGGAACAGATGTCATGCACATTTTCATGAAGATACTTCTCTTGCTAGTTTGAAAATGTTTTTCCCTCCCAGAGGTGAGCTTTCTACTTAATGGGCACGCTGTGTACAAACATCAGTGCACTCACATAATTTCAGGTCACTTAAAAAAAAGTTCCTCCAAAAGGTGGTATATCCATTAGGGCTTTTAGACGGCACACTTGATGACTTTTAAAGGAGGTGTGTTGCTCCATAGGCAACCGTCTTTTGTGCTAAACACCCTCCCCGATGCATTCGCACACAGAACTAGATCTTATCTCCTCACCTGGCTTCACGGGAGATCGCAAATAGGTGAGATTCAATCTACGTGCTGGCTTTTTATGTGTCGAAAAAAAAGAGGTTTGCAGTTCTTTGACTCTGCTGCAATGCAAAGCATTAAAAAGAAAAAACCTGTCTGTCTTTGCTGTATGGTTGAGGCCATCTTGGAAGGGTTTACTGTACAATTTAGCAGAAACAAACAAGCAACAGTGAAGACTGACGATTTCTTGCTGTGGTGTAGTTTGGAAGTATCCTTGGACAATGTGAGTTCGGAGCAATGTTTCACACGAGCACTTTGTTTACATTGGTGAAGCTATTTTCCACGTGCGGATGAGCACTCCGGCATACCTTGTGCGATGGCGGCCAGTTTACTCTTCTCCTCCGGACTGAGCTGCAGCATGGTGTGGATGACGGGAAGGAGTGCCTGTCTCTCGCTGCCCGACTGCAGGAAGATGAACTGCAACAGGACATTCTTCAGGTACTCCAGGTTGGCCACGCTCTTCTCCCGCTCCTGGTTTCGTTCCAACCGACGCACTTCACTCTTCAGCAGCTGGCAGGTGGAATGATGTCAAGAAAAGCAATAAAAAAAAAAAAAACAAGAAGTCTCTCAGCTTTTAAAATCATGCAAATGTAGTTTAGCTCTTCCAAGCTTGAATTTGTGTTAAACTGTGAAGACAAAATATCACATATTTCAACATGTAAAGCAGCCTGAATTGGTATTAGTCTAAGTCATAGAGCATATTGATTAAGTAAATAAAGGTTAATTTGATATAGAAGTAAAACAACAAAAAGAAAAGAAAGGAACTGCATACTGTCACATGTCTGACATGTAAATAGACTAGAAACTGCAAACAGATGCATGACCATCCTGAACTGCAGCGAGACACTAAACCCCTAACTGCTCCCCTGGTGCTGCTAAGTGGCTGCCTACTGCTCAGGGGTCATTCATGATGGGTTAAATGCCGTGGCCATATTTTGCTGATGTTGTGGTATATGTAAAACGGAACGGAACAAATAAAGGACTTTCTATTCTATTTCAACTGCAGCAGTCAGTATAATAGTACAGAAACGTTATCTTACGATGAACAGACAACAAGCCTGAGAACTAACAGGAAAACACATGAATCATCAAAACTTCCGAGAGCAAATTAAAAAAAAAGATGACCCCAAAAATAAAAACACTGATATAAACCGCTGTTGTCTCCATGTAAGGTGAAAAGAGGTAACCTCGAGTTTTATAGGGAAGTCATATTGTCCCTCGGTGCTCACCGTAGCTGAACATTATATGACGACACAGCTAACAAACATGGCGGCGCCCGTAGGGAGCCTGCTTTTCATTTCCTAGCTAATCGAAACATTGACTTTCGCACGGCGACTAGGTGACAACTGTCCTGATCGGGCCGCATCCATCCCGGTCAAGTATGGGTCTGCAGCGGCTTTGCGCGACCCTGCACCTCCTCTCCGGACAGTCCCGTCTGCTCCGGCCAGCACCGGGCCTCCTCCGCCCCGTCTCGGCACCGCTCCGGCTCCCGCAGTGGGCCGCGGCCACGGCGCGTCCCGCCGGACACCTCGGCCGCGGCCTGTGCTCCTCCGCCCAGCCCTCCAGAGATGTCACCCTCTTCGAACACGACAGGACGGCTTTCTTCCGCCTCCTCGGCGTTTTCTGCGGCGGTCAGTTCCTCTTCTGGACGTACCTGGCTCACTTCGCCTACACGGGGCTCCGGGACACCCGGCCGGGGAGAGCCGCGCCCGCCGGCACCGCGCTAGCCGGGATCTGGAGCTTTGAGATGAACCTCGGCTCCAGCGCCTGGAGGTACGGCTTCACGCTGGGGTGTCTGGCGGTAGGAGCAGGGATCCTCGGGCTAGGATTCCTGTTCAGCAGACGCTCCGTGAGCCGCGTGGTTTTGCACCAAGGGGGAAGGATGGTGTCCGTGTCCACCCAGTCTCCCTTAGGGTTCGGCCGCGGCCGGACACTGACCGTCCCGCTGTCCCAGGTGGCCTGCCACGCCCACAGGCAGGAGGCTCCCTCCTTCATCCCCCTCAAGGTCAAAGGCCACAAGTTCTACTTTCTTCTGGACAAAGAGGGCACGGTCAACAACGCCAAGCTGTTTGACATCACTGTTGGGGCTTTCCGCCCACTTTAGAACTCCATATCATTGGAATTCCCAACACTCTCCTGGTGGTTTCACCGTAAAATAAAATCCTCACAATGTAAACATCTTTCACGGCTGGACACTCCTTATGCTGGTGGTACTCCATGACCATACGATGCCCACAAAGATGTTTTGGATTCCTGAGAACTGTTAAGAAGGCTGTCTGTGGACAGCACATGGAGGAAGGAGAGGCACACCTGTATGATGAACAGCTCTGAAACTGCCTGGATGGTCCCAGGAGGATGTTGGGAGTGTTTGTTTCATGTGTTATTACTTTACATCATGAAAATGATGCTCGGATCGCTGCCAAAACACTTAATATTATCAATATTGAGGAGGTGTGGGGGCGGGTTTGATTCACTCACAGTGATCTGCTCCATGAGGACGGCGTTGGTTGCCTCTGTTTCGTGCAGCAGGCCGTTCATGTGCTCCATATTGCGCGTGGCTGTGGTCAGCTTCTGGCTGAGCTCTTCTTTGGTGGGCTCCACCATCCACACGAACGGCTCTGGAGGCGGTGCCAAAGACGAACGCGTGGAATGAAACATTTATCGTGTTCACTAACAAAGTTGCCGGTGTGTCTCTGCTCCCCCGCTTACCTTGTTTGGGGTCCGGGGATGTGAGGAGCTGCTCCAGAGAGGGCAGAGATGAAGGTCCAGGGGAGGAGCTCTCGTTCTCGGTGGTCTCCATGCCTTCGCCCTCTTCCCTGGCCATTGACTGGAGGTCACCGAGGGCCACCAGTCCCAGCCCGGCCCCATTCTGGTCTGGATTCCGACGCTGTGGGTCCGAGGTCAGGGCTTTGCGGCTGGACTGCACCGAAGCTGTGTCAAAAGGGGATATCAAATATTTGATTTGATCTGAATAAAATAGGCTGTTAGCTGAAAAATGAAACATTTATGAGTTGCCATGTACTGTAATTGATGCTGGGTTTTTGAGGCTTTTATTGGATTTCTCAGAATATACATTTGAAATCATGATCTATCTGAGACTCGTATTCTTTTAACTTGTATTTCTATTGCTCCGTTTTGTACAAGGAAAACATTACTTACATTTTGTATATCATACCCAGAAATCAATCTCACTCATTTGTGTCGCTGTTTTTGCTGCATCTATTGTCCAAGAAGTATCAAAAAAGGTCAACAATTTGCCATGGAGACAAATTGTGCATGTTTGTACACAAACACAGGAGGAACAAAAGAGAAATTAATAATTAATAATTATAATTGATAATTATAAATATTCCCTGGCGCAACCAATTCTATTCCTACACAGTTGTCGTACTTTATCGTGACATGAGGGGGCACCAGACACACTCGGGCCTGTGAGAGTTCAGCCGAAGGGAAACATTGTGGCAAGAAGCGCCTCGGAAAAGAGTGTGGGAGGACAGCTGGAGAAGACTGTGATAAATGAAGGTGAAATGGGATAAACATGGATGCCAGTAAACAAAGCCCTTGCACCGCTCCACCTCCGGTCTGACCTTCTGCCTCTTCTTTGCGGCAGATGGATGAAGATTGGAGGTGGAGGAGGTTGTGCTCAGTGTGCAGCTCCGCTGCTCTGTAATTGGCCTCCAATTCTAGTTAGACCGGCCTAATGAAAGCTCAGCGAGCTGCTAGATCTTATGAATCACAGCCCACCTTCTGCACTTGCTTATTCCAATGGACTATATGCTTATTTGTAAAATGATTGACTTTATTCCCAGACCCAACAACAGTCATAGATTAAAAGAGAAAATACACAAATTAGAAGGAAAATATGTATTTTCTTTAGGCTTTGGAGTTCATCCTCCCCTGACTGTCGAGACTTCAGCCCCTTTAAGTCCCACCTCCACACTGAAAACTCACTCAACCTCCCAAACCTTGAACGGCGGTCCGGAGCGGAGAGATGGAGTGGGTGGAGGGCCATCTAGACTTACTGACACACTGTCCCCAGAGCATACAGCCATAGAAAGACACGCACAACGATCATGTCTGAAGCCTGACTTATCGTTTCGAGATTAATTTTTTTAAACATTTGCCTCATTTATTTGAAATGTTGCCCCTATGTTATTTTGTATAATTTAACTATAAAAAGTACAGAATTGAAAATTGGGAAAAACACAACTATCCCACTCTATTTTGACAATTAATGAAAGACAAAGCAATCAATATTAAGGTTTGATTTGAAGAAATATGAGAACAGTAAAAAAATGACCAGAGCATTTAGTTTAATGATCAGCCTCCCAACAGATCCAGGAGAAGGATCTAATAAAGTGCTGGGCAACATATTGAGAAATATTCCCTATTGTCCAAGTGTTGAATTCTGACCATGAGTCAGACTTCCAGTTAAAACCTCTGACCACAGGCAGGGCACCATGCCTGGTTTTGCCCATGGGAGCTGCTAATGACGAGTCCCCCAGATGCCAAAGTGAGCTGTTGACCACATGGAAAGGCGGGAAATGAGTTGAGAAGCCTTTCCAACACCTGGCCAGGCCAAAGTGACAGTGGGGATACACACGTTTCAACCGTGTGTGTCTGTGTGTGTCTGCGAGTGTGTGTTCTGTCTGGCTCCGGAGGGCAGCTGTGTGGGAAGTGATGGATGAACTTCCAGTGCAGCTGCTGTGTTCAGCCCGTCCCACTGCCCCTCTGCGTTCTCTCAGTCCGCAGAGGACACCACTTGATGTTTGGATGGAACTTTTTATATTTGTTTATTTCTTCTGAAGCAGCGGCGTCATACACATCCCTACTTTTGTTTCTGGACATTTTATGCTGAAAGTCTCTCCCTCTCTCCACCCCAAAATGTTGAACTCTCTTTCTCTCTCTTCACTCTCCCCTCTCTGCCAGATATTGAACTCCCCACCCTCAGCACTCAAAACACTAGACTCTGACAACATATCGCAATATTATCAAAAACAATATTGCAAAAAAACCCCATCATGCTGCTATTGTACCATAAACCATTATGGAATTACTTACTGACCTTTTGCACTAAACTGTACGAAAAAAAGTCTGCTGCTCCTCTATATATTCAAATTACACATATTTATACACTACATTTTTCAAGCTGTCAAATCTTTTCACCTAACCATTAGTTTGTTTCTGCATGCACTTTATACCTTCTTGTTTAATTTTTACTGTTTAATGTAACAATACACTTTACTGTTTAATTTGCACCGTGGGATTGTGACAAACGTCTTCTCCGTTCCTCTGTATGTCTAGTCCATGTGGAGACACAATAAGGCTGACTTTGACTTTTTTAAATGCGATAAATACGCTTTGAGACTGCAGGCTTACCGCTCTGGCTCTGCAGGTTGAAAAGCTGCTCCTCGACACGGCTTAGCTGACCCTGCAGCGTCTCCACGGTGGTCCGTTGGTCGTCTTGAAGTTTCCTGAGTTGCTCGCGATACGTCAGCCGCTGGGACTCGATCTGGGAGGACAGATCGGCCTGTGACTGCGCCAGGTCCGCCTGCAGTGTTGTGTTCTCCGACTGCACCGTGAGCAGCCTGCAAGAGGTTGAGAAGGGAGAGGAATTGGCGGAGTGACAAATGGGTACACAACAACACAAAACCTCGTATTTACCTTGAGTGAAATCAGAACTACATTTCTCTGTAGCTGTAGTTGGGGCATTCTTTTGTACTTATTTATCAAAGAGTTTATGGTAAAGTTGTTCATACAAAACGTGGATGAACATTTATTGGATCATGATTTATTGGACAGAATTCATCCACCAGAGTCTTCTTGAATATAGTCTACAGTAGTCCCCAACCTTTTTTGTAGCAGGGACCAGTTTTATCCATGAAAATGTTTCCGCAGACCGGTTATAGGCATGGGGGTTCAAATAATAATAACTTTTGTTAGTTCACAGCATTTAATCTGATTACAATGATTACATTTTATATTTGCCAATTACAATATTAAGTGTGGCAGTAAGGCGAAGGTGGAAACAGTCGTTTGAAATGGAAAAAAAAAAAAAAATGTACCTAGAAAGATTTTCTTTGTGGATCGCTACCAAATGTTTAGACCAGGGGTTGGGGAACCCTGCTCTATGTAACAAACCATTGAAAGAGCTTTTACTGTTACTGTAACCCTACACAGAACGGGCCATTTAACTTTGAACTTATTGCATCAGTGGATAGGAGGGGAGTTCAGAGTCAAAGTCAGCTTTATTGTCAATTTCTCTGCATGAACTGGATATACAGAGGAATATAAGACATTTCTCACAATCCCACGGGGACATGAAAGTTATATTATTGGGTTAAGGGCTCTTCCTTTGCAGAGGAAATGCTGAAATGTTTCACAGTTGTATCTAGAGATAGGAAGCACAGTGCCAGGGTGTTCATCGATGGCACACTTTCACTGGTTTCTATGCACAAAAAGAGTGAAGTCTAGACTTTGACCAGGAAGAGAGCGACCAAGAACGGTATGCTGTTAGGAAGTGACTGGAAAATGGAAAACTGGCGCGGTCACACTGAGATACGTGTCAGTATCCAGCCAGGGAAGGACGGCAAAGACCTCACCTCTCACGGAGCTCGGCTTCTTTGCTGATGTTTTCCTGCAGGATCTTGTTGTGTCGCTCCAGCAGAGTGTCGTGCTCAATCTGGAGCTGCTGCAGCTCGGCTGTGCTGCTCTGGAGGCTCTGGAGGCTCTCTGACAGCCTGGATCTCAGCTGATCCACCTGAGAGGACAACTGCTGCCTGCCAGACATGCAACACATTCATACAATCATACTTACATATCTTATGTGCATGTATATATTTTACACAAGCTTAAACATTGAATCTCCACTTGAATATTCTCTGCTTAGCACTTGGTTACTATCCAAAAACTACAATTCCTCAAATATAGTAATTTCTGCAGTGGGCCGAGGGCCATGAGGAAAGAAAATATCATGATGACATTTTCAAGCAATGCCCATACGTCACAATATCTACTCGGTAATGACTAATCATTTGCAATAAAATCCTCTAGATGGAGTGTGTTCCCAGTGTTTTATGGAGATGCCTTGGAGAGGCTGTATAGCGCAGCAATCAAAAGCTAACTAGAATGAAAAGACGTCAATGCAGGGCTGATCTGAGGATTAGAACATGATTTCCAATCTTCATAGAAATATTCTTGTCAATTTCGGACGATTCTTCTTCAGTTACCCTTTTCTGGTCATTTTCATGTCTTGGCACACCATATTGTTGCCGATCTTTGTTGGTTATGATGAATCACATTGGTCAACATGTATGTACCGAAATTTCTGGACTATAAATATTAATGAATTAATTAATGAAATATTTCATCAGCCATGTTACAGGTAACAGGCACTGTTGGAAAAAAAAATTCCAGTACATATTTATGGATGCTACCGGTATGTATTTTATCAAAAGTTAGTAAAAATGTTTCCCTGAAAATATCTCATGTTACAATGTGGACACCTGCAGTTTCTAGATCAGTGCGGCCTATATAAGTGAGGCACACATATTTTTATTTAGTTATTTTTAGCCAGTGCGGCTAATATTCAGATGCACTCAAAAGGCTCGGAAATAACGGTATTTAAAAAAAAAACCTTGGCACAATGTTACAGATGAAGGATATGCAGCATTCATTTTTTCATTATCCATACCCCATCATGGAAATGCCACAGGAAATGCCCTCTGCACCACTGTGCTGCCCAATACGCAATATCTATACTGAAATGTTGCTCAGTCCCAATATACATATATCAGTACAACAACAACAACATTTGATCAGCCTGCCAAAGCACTGAAGAAACGCTGAGACATTTGATAATAAATTTCACGGGGCCGCTCTGCTTCCTGCGCTCTGACATCAATGATTTATGCATCTTTATTTTTTGTGTGAGACAAAGAGCAAACAACCGATCTCCTTGTCCAAGTACATAGAGCTCACCTCTCTGATTTGTTGACGTCACCTTCACTCTGGTTGGTGTTCTTGCTCTTTTGCTGTTTGAGCACGTTGTGGACTCGCACCTTGTAGCACTCAAATTCCTCAGCCGTCGATACAAGTTCAGCCTGGAAAGATTATTGGGAGGAACGCAGTCAGCAGTCACGATCCCCTCTCTAAATCTGCAATTTTAGTTCACTCAAATAATTCAGCCTGTTGAGAATACATCTGTATTCTTAACAGAGGGATGTGTTGATGAACATTAATCTATTTATGTTCATAAATCTGTTTATTTGAAAGATAACTCAAACAAGATATAGTTTATCTGACACATGTAATGAAAGCAAGCAGCCAGTTAGTATGAGTTCCCGCACAGATTCTGGTGTTATAAGTGTAAGATCAGTGCTTCAGTGAAGGATACATAATCTATTTGGAATTGGCTATTTGCTAGCATGTATAACAGAGAAGTGAGGTTTGATCAGGAGCCACCAGAGAGGCATGGGGAGATGCAGCTCAGCGGCACTCCGAGGTCGTCGCTTGCTGTGGGTGAATGTTAATGGAAGATGTGAACGGGGGCTATGTGTACTTTAGCGGTGTCTCTCTCCTGCTGCAGGCTGTTGATGCGCTGCTGGAGGGAAACGCTTGTTCTTTGTTGCTGCTCTAGTGAAGACTTGAGCTGCTCCTGTAGACGGTGGCGCTCAGCAGTCAGCTCACACATTTCGATCTAAAGAATAAAACATGAAATTAGAAAGATTTCACTTCTTTAAATTAGCTACTACATTAGTATGAGATTTGTTGCCGGGGAGTCACGGGATGCCATGCCTTGGAGCTTTCTAGTTGCTGTTGGTTAGCCTCCAGCTCTCCTCTTAAGGAAGCCTGCTGCATCATGAGGGAACTCTCCTACACACACACACACACACACGCACATACACACACACGTGTGTGTCAAACATATACACCCATATTATCAATTACTGCAAAGCCCTCATTGAGTTTTCCAAGCTTCAAGGCCTCCACAGCGATCATGTCCACACATGGTTGCATTTGACCATTTACATTAATCAGCAGCAATGAACCACACAGTCACTGGAAAAACACACACACCGGCATGCACGCACGCATACAGTGACAGAAACACAAACCTGTTTCTTGGCATCAGACAGGTCTTTCTTGGTCTTTACCAGCAGCTGTTTTATCTTGGAGGTCTTCTCCTCCCCTTGATCCAGCTGGGACTTCAAAGCCTCTGAAAATGTATGCACACACACACACACACACACACACACACACACACACACACAAATAAAAGATGCAAATATGATGTATGTATGAGTGTAGCAGAGCAGTAACATGCAAACCAAAATGCAGCCCTGATTCAGTGCTTCTCAATTATTTTCTGTTACGCCCCCCTCAGGAAGAAGAAAATACCCCCCCCCCCCCGCCCCCGCCAACTATAAATAGTATAATTTCACCAAAATATTATTATATGTATACCTCTCCACAACATTGTATCCTTATAAACATTAAAGAAAAAAGAAATAAATAGAGATCAACTTGCAACAAAGAATAACTTTAACATAACAGTGCTCGCTGGTTTACTGAAGTAGTTTCACAAAGCGGGATGATTGTTTGCAATATTCGCATGTTTTCGCTGAAAAAACTTAAGCGCATTATCAGCATAATAGGGGTGTAATGTCTTTAGGGGGCTTCATGCTGTCAGCTGACAACATTTTAAGACACAGTAAACACACGGGTCTTTCCTCGTTTCCCACCGTAGTCATAGTGAAGCCAAGAACTACATAAGCTTTGTCATTTTTCCTCATCTTAGCTTTCGGGTGACTTTCATCTGTCTCATTATCTCTGTCACTCACTGCCTATCTTATCGTCCCTGTAAAATATTTTTCTATGCTGTCTCTTGAGGGTTTGTTCTCTGCACTTCATATTTCCTGCTCTGTGTGTGCATGTTCAGTGCAAAAAAAAAAAAAAAAAACCAACACCATAGCACTAATACTACCTATATATATTAATACTAATACCATAAGCATGTTCCCCCGTGGGCTTGCGCCCCCCTATTTGAGAAGTAATGCCCTAATCAGAGGTCTATCAATAAATGCCATGGCAAATTATAGCAGCGTTGAAAAAACCCCCCCACATGCATAGAGCAGCTGAAATGTCTCAATGAGAAGGTGGTAAATTCTATATTAGAGAAAAGTCAAACGTGCTGATTTGACCTTTATGATCATGTCGCACACTAAGAGGTAAATTCTAGTAGATTTCTTTTGGTGTTTCTCTGTGGTGATTTCAGGTTAACCTCGGTGATCCATTCGGTAATTAATTGATGATTTTTAGGTTACCTTTTGAGGATTAAAAAGCGATTTATTGCCAATTTAGCCATAACTCTAAAAATAATCGTGTAAAATTTGATACCTCTCTGACTGTTCAGTGGCAAAAAGTGTTCATACCAGTTTCCTGTTTAAGGTTCTCCTCCTTCTGGTTCAGGCAGTTTATCTGAGCCTTCAACTCGTCAGCCCACTCGTCTTTCTCTGTGAGCTTGGAGTTGAGCTCTTTCACCAGGCGTTCATAGTCGGCCATCTCCATGTCGAGCAGGGAGCTTTGCTGCGCCTCCTGTAGGCAAACGTGACAGCTTATATTGATGTAACTCAAAGACCTTTAGCTTTTCCTTTGATTCTTTGGGATTAAATGGTTTACCATCACCTGCATGTAAACGCAACATTTCACCTGACAATTATTTTTCGTTTTGGCACCAGAGCTTGATAGTCTGCTATCCGACTTTCAAAGAGCTGACCGGAGTCTACAATCTCGGATGACCTCTGAGCATTCAGCCGCATCCCGCTGTTTGCACGATTCCAGTCTACACACTCACTGCTGACAGTGCTCAGCGGCCGTCAAACAGCCGTCGACCCCCTCAGAATATTCATGGGCTCCCAGCACTCCGCTGCTTACCTTATCCATTTGCACACTCTCTGTTTGCACTTTTAATTAGCACATATTTAATTGTGCACGGCAAGTGCTGACCCTGGCACAACCGGTATGTAGACCTAGCTAGGTTGTTTACATTACTGCAGAGTTTACATTTCAGCTGTATCTTTCCCTTGCTTTTATGTATTTATTTTACATTGTGCCTGCACTATGTTACTAATGTGACACTAACTTGGCACTCACTGCGGACGGTCGATTAAGAATTTTTGAGCAGGGAAAAACGTTTTCTCACTGTGCTTAAGACAATCAACACATCAACACTTAGAATCTTGAATCCCAAAAGAAGCAGCATGTAAATATCTGTATGCAAATATAGTTTCTCCACTAGAATGGATATTATTCAGGCTGAGCAAAAATGCGATATTGTAAAAATCCAATTGCAAATCATTTAAGTTCTTGCTGTTTGGTCGTCTGGCCATGGCTTAAAGACAGAGATCTACAGTAAACGTTAATACTTATAGTATCTAGAGTAAATGTGTTTGTTTATTTTGGTATGAGGTTCGACAGCTTTTTTCCCAACGTACTGAAATGAATATATGGCCAGCTCTCAAAGCCCTTGCCTCTGCTTCATATACATTATTTTTTTCCCTTACTTTAATTCAGGCAGTATATCTGTTGGGCTCTAGCAACACCAAGTTAATGTTACAATGTCAGACTGCCTGACAGGGTTCATGTGCACTTCTCCACCGCGGACGTCACTGCTAATGGAAAGCAGTGGTCTCAACGCTGCGGGGTAGATTTGCTCTCCTGCTCTCTGAGAGCTGCTGCTGTAGCTGTAGGTCAGCCATCACCAGTCTAGCCACTTGACTGGACAAACCCTCGGAGACATGAGAGTCTAAAAATGCGCGTATACGTGTCAGTGACTGCTTGCACCTTCCGTAGCTGCTCCAGCTCTTGGGCAGTCTGCTGAGACTGCTGCTGTTGCTTGCGGAGCTGGGTTGTCAACTCCTCTACCTCCTTCGCAGCAGATGACAGATCCTGCAAAAGCAAAAGCCCACTCTTATACGTTCTCATGTAAAGATCAGTCCACAGCATTGACACGTAATATCATTC